>NC_141696.1:576460101-577660101 GCF_964263255.1 Lissotriton vulgaris
GTTAGCAGGGAACATATTTGTCATTCGATGGATCTAAGGAACTATCAACTTCCCTTGCTCATACAGTTGTGTAGTTCCGGTGTAGGAGAACATGATCAATTTGGGATCTTCCAAAAAAGTAGAAGCATCCAGTGTTTGTACAAAGAAAAAAGAATGCAGCATCACAACTACCAGGATGGGAAGTCTGGAATTCATCTATCTCAATTTCCAATGCTAAAGCATTTAGATTAGGTATTAGTTTCTTCATTTGCTTGTTCTGCAGTGATGAATTATCAATCAATCAATCATGTCATTTGTATAGCGCACTACTCACCCGGAAGGGTCTCAAGGCGCTGGGGGAGGGGAAAGTTACTGCTCGAACAGCCAGGTCTTGAGCTGCTTCCTGAAGGCAAGATGGTCTTGGGTTCGCCGAAGGTGGGTGTGAACTTGTATAAAGAATGAAAGAAGGCACCCTGCCTGGGGTTATAAGGGCCCTAGCTAGAGGATCCAAACATTATAAAAAGGGGGGGTGATTAGCCTAGAGGCTGAAACTGCACAGAACAAACACAAAGTCAATCCAAATAGACTCAACAAGATATATTAGAAAAATATATATATTTTTTATTTCTTTCTTTTAAATATATTTTTTGACTTTCACAAGATAAACATGTAGAGATTAAATAGTGCTTTTGATTTCAGGGTGATACTTTAGGAACAGGAGGAACAACATATACAATTGAGAAAGAAATATATTATACTACGGGGGCACAAAACATTTTTTTGAACTGAGTTAAGACCTACCCAGTACTGACCACACTTCAACCATACTACCACACTCACTCACAAGAAAGTTTACTCTATCTATCCACTTTCATTCATCCATTCATTCTTCTAGTCCTGCCGTAGGCAACAATGGATGGTCAATATGTTGCCTAAATCGGGAAGTTATTCCAGGCAGATGATATTAATACGGGTCCTGATGTAGTTAGGACAAAGTGCCGTATTCCTGGAAACACGTGCTGACGCACGTTTCTGTGAAAGGCCAATGGGGCCACACCTTCGTCAGGGCTGGGGCAGTATACTGGGTGGGGAACAGGAATAAAATCTGTTTGCTTTATTTAACTGACTTCAGGCAACGATAGAAATAAATGACTTCACATCGCCAGAGGGTAATGGATACCAGTCACTACCAAGGTATTCGTTCTCAGATAGACATCCTCTGGTGAAGTTTGATTTAAAGGCAACGTGTTCAAAAAAGTATCTCACAAGAGCCGTACGTCCGATGGTTTAAGGCGGCTGGTGAGTATCCGTTGTAATCTCACTATGGAACCCAAGTGACCCTCTTTTCCGTAGTCACCTTAGGCTGACGAGTGTAGTCGACGGAATCCCATCTAAAGATACCCGCATTCTCCCGTCAAGGACCCCATTTGCCTTTACTTGACCCGACTGTTCCGTCCCCATCTGCGACACCTAAGGCATCTGATCAGTGTTTGAAGGACTCCCTTTAACTGACGTTCTAAAATACAGTAACGCGATGGACTCCCTTCTTGATGGATAGCCAATAGGACTTCATTTAACTGGTGGTAGAATCTACAACAGCGACACACCCCGTAAAGTACGATCGTTTTGAGATTACAACGGATACTCACCAGCCGCCTTAAACCATCGGACGTACGGCTCTTGTGAGATACTTTTTTGAACACTTTGCCTTTAAATCAAACTTCACCAGAGGATGTCTATCTGAGAACGAATACCTTGGTAGTGACTGGTATCCATTACCCTCTGGCGATGTGAAGTCATTTATTTCTATTGTTGCCTGAAGTCAGTTAAATAAAGCAAACAGATTTTATTCCTGTTCCCCACCCAGTATACTGCCCCAGCCCTGACGAAGGTGTGGCCCCATTGGCCTTTCACCGAAACGCGCGTCGGCACGTGTTGCCAGGAATACGGCACTTTGTCCTAACTACATCAGGACCCGTATTAATATCATCTGCCTGGAATAACTTCCCGATTTAGGCAACATATTGACCATCCATTGTTGCCTACGCCAGGACTAGAAGAATGAATGGATGAATGAAAGTGGATAGATAGAGTAAACTTTCTTGTGAGTGAGTGTGGTAGTATGGTTGAAGTGTGGTCAGTACTGGGTAGGTCTTAACTCAGTTCAAAAAAATGTTTTGTGCCCCCGTAGTATAATATATTTCTTTCTCAATTGTATATGTTGTTCCTCCTGTTCCTAAAGTATCACCCTGAAATCAAAAGCACTATTTAATCTCTACATGTTTATCTTGTGAAAGTCAAAAAATATATTTAAAAGAAAGAAATAAAAAATATATATATTTTTCTAATATATCTTGTTGAGTCTATTTGGATTGACTTTGTGTTTGTTCTGTGCAGTTTCAGCCTCTAGGCTAATCACCCCCCCTTTTTATAATATTTGGATCCTCTAGCTAGGGCCCTTATAACCCCAGGCAGGGTGCCTTCTTTCATTCTTTTTACAGTTGTTTCTCCCCCATGGCCTGCCTATATCTCTAAGAAACCCTACGGGGAACCCCCTTCTTTTGCTTTGGGTGTGAACTTGTAAACTTGTGAATTTGTAGAGCGCAAATTGTTGCCCGGAGGCGTCCAAGCGCTAGGATAACCAGAGCCTTCTGAAGGGCAGGGGGGGGGGGGGGGGGGGGGGGGGAGGAGGCAGGCAGTTAGTAAGCGGATGCAAACAAGAAGGTCTTTAATTGCTTGCGGAATTCAGTGAGGTTGGGGTTAGCTCTGAGATGGAGTGGCAGGGTGTTCCAGGTTTTGGACGCGTTGTATGTAAACGTCCTTCCGCCAGATCTGGATCTTTTTATTCTTGGCACCACTGCCAAGAAGGTCTGGCTGGAACGAAGACTTCGGTTTGGGGTGTAATGAGTAACCAGGTCGCGTGTGATGCTGGGTCCCTGTGTCCCAGAAGGCTTGATGGGCTATGCATAGTGTCTTGAACAAAACTCTCTGCCGGATCGGAAGCCAGTGAAGGCTAATTAATCCGGCCCTCACGGAGTATCTGCGGGGAATTTTGAGCAGAAGGCGCGCTGCGCAGTTCTGTACAATCTGCAGCCTGCGTAGGGTGTATTCTGGGGCGCCGAGATAGAGTGCATTATTAAAATCAAGGCGTGATTGAATAAGACCTTGAATGGCTACCTGTTAGGCTTCCATGGGAAGGAGGGGAAATATTTTATTTAACACCTTCATGATGCCAAAACAGGTGGCTGAAAGTTTTGTGGCTTGGACATTGAAAGATAGCGAATTGTCCAGCCACACTCCGAGGCTTGTGATGTTGTTTTTGGGGGTTGGGGGGGGCCTAAACATGGGGGCCACAGAGAGGGAGGGAGGGCCAGATCTGATGGGCCTAGGAGCATCAGCTCTGTTTTGTCCCCGTTCAACTTCAGGGATGATGATGACATCCAGTTCCTCACCTCCTCCAGGCATTCTCTAAGCCCGCCTGGAGCAGTTCGGTTTGCCTCCTGCGCCATTGAGACCACTAGCTGCGTGTCGTCCGCATAGGAGATGATCTTAACTCCAAATGGGCGGACGACATCGGCCAGTGGTCTCATATACAGATTGAAAAGTGCAGGGCTTAGAGAGGAGCCCTGAGGAACACCGCACTTTAGGGGTCTGCTGGAGGACACGGATTCGCCATCAAAAACCCTAAATGATCTATTCTCCAAAAAAGATTTAAACCATGCCCAGGCCTTATCCTTAATCCCAGCACAGGACAGGCGGTTCAGTAAGGTGTCATGGCTGACCGTGTCAAAAGCCGCGCTTAGATCAAGGAGGATCACTGCCACTGATCCTCCTTGATCCAGGATTTTTCTAGTTTCCTCCGTAACCATGAGGAGGGCGGTCTCAGTCCCGTGTTTTGGTCTGAAACCCATCTGAGTGGGATCTAGTAAGTGATGGTCTTCCAAAAAGTTCACCAACTGTTGGTTGATATATTTTTCCAGGACCTTGCTCACCCATGGGAGCAGGGAGATGGGGCGATAGTTGGCCAAGTCAGATGGGTCCAGATTGGGCTTCTTTATTAATGATCGGACCATGGCTTGCTTCCAGACAGTTGGCACAGTGCTGGAGGAGATGGAAGCGTTTAGTACCTCCCTAATGACGGGCAGGGTGATCCGGGATGCTGCCATTAAGATGTCAGGAGGGGCAGGATCGTCCGGCGAGCCTGATTTGACACTAAGAGCTAGTGATTCCAGGGTAGGGAGATTCAGTGGGGGAAAATTGGCTAGGCTGTGTCGAGCGGGGGGAGGGGACAGGGTTGGGGAGATGTTGGGTTGAATTGATGAATTCATTTTTGGGGAAGGAAATGCTGAATAGATCTTGTTTACTTTCTGGGGAGGGAGTTCCACGTCTTGGCTGCCAGGTAGGAGAAGGATCTTCCTCCGGTGGTGGCTCTGCGGATGCGTGGTACGGTGGCGAGAGCGTTGCCTGTCGATCGTAGCTGGCGGGTGGGCGTGTAGAAGGTCATGCGGTCGTTGAGGTACTTGGGGCCCAGGTGTGGAGAGCCTTGTGTGCGTGGGTGAGGAGTCTGAACGTGATTCTCTTGCTGACGGGGAGCCAGTGCAGGTCTCTCAGGTGTCCGGTGATGGGGATGTCGAGGATGAGTCGGGCGGATGGCGTTCTGGATGCGTTGGAGTCTTTTTTGAAGTTTCGCTGTGGTTCCGGCGTAGAGGGTGTTCCCGTAGTCCAGTCGGCTGGTGACGAGTGCCTGGGTGACGGCCTTCCTGGTTTCCGTGGGGATCCATCTGAAGATCTTGCGGAGCATGCGCAGGGTGTTGTAGCACGAGGATGAGATGGCGTTGACGTGTCTGGTCATTGACAGGGAGGAGTCCAGGATGAATCCCAGGTTGCGTGCATGGTTCGTCGGTTTGGGAGCGGTGCCCAGGGCCGGGGGCCACCAGGAGTCGTCCCAGGCGGAGGGTGGTGATCCCAAGATGAGGACTTCCGTCTTGTCCGAGTATTTGATCTGTTGATAATATTCAACCACGAGGAGTCAATATTGACTTTATGGCCATTCACCATTTCAGGGTTGATACGTATAAGACTCTTCACCGCTGTTCGTATCACATATAGGGACGACACTTTGACTCATGCTATAAGATCGGGAATAATAAGACATACACTGGGTTTCATAGTAGATTTAATGTGAACAAGGTTCTTATAAGGTCTCAGGGTAGGTTAAGTGGGAGTTCACTTCTACTCCATGCGCATTGATATGTTGCGTATGTATATTTCTTTCAATAATGATCACGAGAAGTTTGTGTAGGATAATCATGATAGAGTCATGATTTCTTTTTATTGGGTACGCTTGAAGTAGCTCCCTGCAATTTTGATATACTTGTGTCTAAGCTCGTTCACGCTCCTGTCATGTATGCATTTACATGAATAGACGTTTATACTTCTTGTCTAACATTGAGATATTATGCGGGGGTAACACCTTGTTATATTTACCCTTCGATCTACTAATAATAGTCGTGGGCCTCTTCCTGTACTGCCACCACTACATGGCTATATGATTCAAAAGAAGTGATTCGATCAGGGGTGCGTATTCTTTTCATATGGACATGAAGATAGGAGACGGGGTCTATATTTCATTGTGTGGAATATGATCTGGTTCATGCATTTTATTTACTTGTGTTTTTGTGTCCTTCGAGTATTTTGAAAAAATGATTATTCATTTGGATGTTCTCTACGCTAATTAGCAGCGGCGGTGAGTGTGGGCTTAAAGGTTATGGAGCTTTTGATTGGCCCGTTGGATTGTATTTCTGCTACACAACGGATGTGTTTGCGGGTTTGACCGCGGACCCGAAAGGGAACATTGCTCTTTTCAAGGAGGCGTACGGTGATTGGCTAATGAATACACTGGTAGAACGGTTTGCCATTTTGGATTAGTTGATCGCGAGTCAGTGGGTAACGCTTGTGTTTCAATGTATGTGATTGGAGGATGAAATCTGCGGACCGAACAGTACACCTGGTATCCTGAAATTTGGCGGGAGAGAACGGCTTTTTGATTGGTTCTTGCGGTCTTTTTAAGAGACGCCGGCTTGCATAGCGGTGCACAGTGGATGTATAACTACCCAGTGTCGCTGGCTTGGATTGTGATGAACAAACCTTCTCTTTGCCCAGGTGAGAGCGTGTGGTTTTGTTAAAGAGCAAGGTTTAATTATAGTTTTTAGCAGCCTGTCTATATGATTGGTTACTCTTTTTATTCACAGATTATGAAAATGGCTTAATAGTTTGTTGTGAGAATTACACTTAAACGCTGTTCTTGTGAGGTAAGCCTTGCAGTTTTTACTGAGAGTTTGAATTATGGGTGGTAACTTTTTTGATTAATTTTGAGGAACATTATTCGGGACGCTCTCATTCTTACAGATTGAATTTTGAAAGTTAAAGAATATATCACTTCATCCAGGGCTTAAGTGATTAAGAAGTTGTGATTGTGAGGTGAGACCTGGGGTTCTATCTCATGACTATTTGTCTTCAAGATGAATAGAATTTCATTAGTTTCTATTCTTAACCATCAGGTAGAGGTCACTGTTTGTTTGGGACAATAGAGAACAATGATGTATAGAGCCAATTTTAATGAGACTCTGGTGTAGTGACCACCTGTCCAGGACACATAATTTGGAATCTCTTGTCTGAAATAGATGCATTTTACTTTGGACTTATATTCTGTTTTCTCGCAATTGTTTATGCTTTAGAATAACACTGCCAGAGGAATTATCAGTTGAGATTTGTGTTTGGGGTTCGCGGTGAGGATCTGACGTTCTGGATTTAGTTACTTATCAGAGGCCACCGCACCACTGATTGATTGTTGTTTTCGTGAGGTATGCTACTGCCATGTGACACATCTTTTCTATTATCTTTTTGTCTGTAGGCCGTTATTTAATTATTTTACATTATGAATGATACTTTATGCATGTGGGTCCAACTCTATTCTTGTAGTAACTTTATAATTGTCATTAATTGAATGGTATATAGGCAGGCAAATTGAGAATCTTGAAGTGTTTTGCTTTAATCACAGACATGTTTTTGCATTGTATATTGATCGTGTATATTAATGGATTAATACCGAACGTATTTTTCTGTTTGTTTAAAATTTATTCACAGCCCTGATGATGTCCATGCTGGACGAAACGCGTTGGCTGTTTTAAGTTATATCTTTGGATCACAAAACATTGATTTGGATGCAATTGGGTTACTGAATCCGCATTTGATTGGACACTTGTTACGCTGGAACAAAGAATGTTTTGTTGCTGATATCGGATGAATTTGCAATAATAAAACTTTGGAATACAGCATTAGACTGAAGAATTTTTTATGAACACCGCGCTCCTTCCTTCAAATCTTTTTTGCTTGGATCTTTTGGGGCCTCGACGGTAAACCCCGGGAAGAAGAGAGCACGGATTTGTTACAATTTATAGTTATTATTACATTGATTTTCTCCCTGTGCTGGTCGGGACACCCTTACCGTTTCATATTTAGCTTTACATCCTCATGAACGTAAACCTAACACTCTAGTTGAGAGGGAATCCATCTTTCATGAACGACACTGTGGCCCAAAACCCTTTGTTTTGTGAACTATATCACTTTACCGTGATAAACAGATTCCATTATTGAATAACACCAGGTTCAGACTGGGGCACCGGCACCAAATTTAAACAAGCATTTGCAATGCAATGGTCTCGGCATCATTAAAGGTAGAGCTATTGGCATTGCTCATGACATTTTTTTTCTTTAAATCAAAAATAAATGGGCATTGTCATTAACATTGCCAATACACAGCACTCTGCACTCAACAGCACACAATGCTCTGCACACTTGCTCTGCACTCACCACTCACCACTCTGCACTCACCACTCTGCACTCACCACTCTGCACTCACCACTCTGCACTCTGCACTCACCACTCTGCACTCACCACTCTGCACTCACCACTCTGCACTCACCACTCTGCACTCACCACTCTGCACTCACCACTCTGCACTCACCACTCTGCACTCACCACTCTGCACTCACCACTCTGCACTCACCACTCTGCACTCACCACTCACCACTCACCACTCTACACTCTGCACTCACCACTCACCACTCACCACTCTGCACTCACCACTCTGCACTCACCACTCTGCACTCACCACTCACCACTCACCACTCTGCTGTGGGACCAGGGGACTGGATCAGCGATGAGCTGCAGAGCAACATAGGCGGTTCACGTTGGGGGCGCAATGCTCCGGGCAGCAACAGTTTATTGGCCGAGGTTGTGCGAGCCTAGAATCCTGCTGTCTTCATACGGTCCGGCCGGGGTATCAGAGTTGGACCAACGCCGAATGCTGCAGTCCCGCGTGCTCGGCCCTGGAATGGTGAGTGTACTAAATGCTCTTAGAAGCATTATGGAGCCACTAATACATTGTTCGGCGACGCGTGCAGATTACTCTGTGTAGGGGGGCTTAGTGCACTACTGCCATCCGCTGTGGGGGACTGTGTATGAACTCATACTATCTGAGTTGCAATGCTTTAGGATAAGCTACAGTGAATAGTTACATTCTGCAGGCGGTAATATCCCCTTGGTCTTAGCGTGGCAATACGGAGGTGAGTTTATATAAGTAACAAATATGGTGAAACCCGAGTAGCTGTTGTGGCCGCCGCTGATGCCAGGCCAGACTTTATGGTAGTTACCGGGTATAGTCGTTGATATTCATTCCATCGTGTTGTGTTGTTTTCTAATGCGGTGTACATTTTCCTTTCATTGCTACTCTGAAAATGTGACTGGTCTGGCCTGGTATGACCTACCTTAAACTCCTCATCCCTGTCCACATGGAAATACGCATCAAAAGTAGAAGCTCTAAGTGGGAAATATGCAGTCTCTTAGTATCGCGGCCGCCCCGGAAGTCAGGCACGGTCGCCTGTGACGGGGGCGGGGCCACGTTCAGACCGGAAGAGGAGGCAGGCGGAGTCGTTGCGTCTCGCAGCCCGGGGCTCCTGTGAGCGGTGTAGAGCCCCGGGGCCGCGCCAGCAGGAGGTTGGGCGCCGCGTGCTGAGGTAAGGTAAGTTCCAAAAGGCTGGGGCGGGATTGGTGCACGTGTGTGTGTGTATGCTCGTGTGTGTGTATGTATGTGTGCGACGGTGACGGCGGGGGAGGGGGGCCTCGGTGCACTTGTGTGTGTGCGCATGTGTGTGTATGTGTCAGGGGGGGTGTCTCTGTATGTATGTATGTATGTGCGTGCGTGCATGGGTGCTTGTGTGTGTATGCGCATGCGTGTGTGGTGCTTGAGCTTCCCAGGAGACAGCGCCTGGCCACAGCGCGCGGTCACGTTTCAAATCGCCTCCAGGGATGCGCGTGGCCGACACTGTCTCCTGGGAAGGACAGTCGCTGACAAAAGATCTCGGCGGAGACGCGCTTCCGCGGGTCTTTAGCCGAGACCTAAAAAATGGCCCCATAAGCAATTTGAATAGCTAAAAATGTGTTCCATGTTACTAAATCGGGCCAGTTTTTAACTTATAAAGACAGCCTATATAGGTTTTTTGCAAGGTCTGGGAGGCTGCATGTATTTGTGCTTGTTGCAGTTTCTGCAGTCAATGCTTGTGGTAATGTCAGGGAATTTAACAATAAAAAAACAGCCCACCAGGTCATACAACACAACCACAACCGCCAAAAACCGCAGCCTATACACTAACCTGTCAGATCAACCATTTTGTCACTTCCAAAGTACTCTATAGGATAGTCCGACCAGTAAGAACACTCAAAAATCATAATTCCATAATCAAAGCACAGCTCAACCCAGAGTGATACTTTCTGTAGTCTCTGCTATGCGCCCCAACTTGGTCCTGTCGATAATACCACACAATGCAGAACAACATTAATTTCAAAGATATAAATGAAAAAGAAATACGAGTCAGTTTCAAATCCATGGAATTACCCCACCGTAAATGACATGAAAGGTCGCATGTTTCTTGGCTAACAATGATGAGACCCGTCCATTCGGCAGGGAGCGCGTCTATCTCAAATGTGGGTGTTCTTGGACACACAGCCAAAGGTGCAAAGACAAATTAAGAAACAGGTTAATCGGGGTGAAACAAGCCGGGCCTGAAAGAAAAGTATGCTACACGTCTACTGGGCATCCATCCAACTAGCTTCTTTAGGGAGTGGTTACTCTGTGGCTCTGCTAGCAGCCACAAATAATTTAGAGACCGACGCCCTCTAATGCCATTTTCTTTTCTGTGTAAAGATACTATAGCCAAAGTAAAGAGTGCAGGGTGCTTTACACTTTTTTATACTCCACTCAGATTGTTGGCCTGTTAACAGGGCTTGAAATCCTATTGCTTTGTCATGTATCTGTGAGCTCACTAAATTGTGAACCATGTATGTGACACTGCCGCCTTAAACATAACTTCCTTCTTAAAATGAAATAGATGAATTTCTAATTGAAAAACATTTAGATTTACTTGCCTATCAATCTGTAGACGTTATTTTCAATTGCCTGTGTCATAACTATTTAATGCAGATACTATGGTGACAGCCTCGCTGTCAAGCTGGGCCCTAAAAACTGCATTGAAAGAGAAAGTAAAACAAGCAGTGACCATATCAATCGGAAGACTGATGAATGCACTGTCAAGCCAGACCTAAAAATCCATGTGGGTTAATGACTGCCCTCCTCCCATCTGTGCTGCTTCCAGAGAAAAACACCATAAATTATCAAAGACACTTTAATAGCATAACATGTCATGTAAGTGCCCCTGAAAGGTCAACTTCAGGCAACTAGGTAAGCAAAATGATCATAGCGTGTGGAGGGCAAGCACTTTTTTTGGGAAGGACACAAATTCTGCCCAATCGAAATATGTACTCCTGCCTCCCAACATGTGGGCGGAGCTAACATCAATTTCTAGAGATGCTCACATAATTTGTTTTATCTGGTGCCAACTTGCCAATAACTTATACAAAAGAAATGTATAAAAAAACATGCACTTTTTTGCTGTAGTGTTATTTACATTTGGTATGGTACAGAAAAAAATTAGATTGACGTTCGCAGCCAATGCCTACTAAACAACATCACCAAATTGTGAGAAGATATAGCCAGCAGCAGATTTGTGGGGATTTGTCACACCTTCCTCGATACTGCTTATCTCCATGATGGTAGTGCATTTTAACTCTGATAGAAATAACCATTATCATGGAAATTAAAAGATGAATCTTAGAATGCAGCAGCCATTTTGAAACAGGACTGCAAGAGTTGGCTTCTACACAGCAGATGCTTAGTTTGTGACTCCTGGCTGTCTTTTAATTGCCAGGGACACTCATTGCAAGTACTCATGCATTCTTTGGGTGTGGCCTTCCGTAAATGTAAACTGGTGTTGCAACTGCTGGACAGCCTAGAGGCAACCTTGCATGAACAAAATGTGAGCATTAGAGAGTAGTCAGGGAGAAAAGCAAGAAGGTACACAGGGAAGAAAATGGATAGAAGGGGTTCAGGGGATAGCGGAGAGACTGAAGAATAAGCAGGGAGTATTTTGAAGACATAGAAAAATGGTAGAGAACAAGAACAGTGGTGATGATAGTGGCAAGAGAGCGGCAGTGGGAAGAAGGTGGTAATGGGTGGCCATTAGAGAGACACAACATAAGGTAACCTGGGGGACTAAGGAGAAACTAAATGGATGCAAGAGAGAAGTTAGTGCAGACTGAGGACGAAAGAGTGAGAAAGGACTACAGCGAGGAAAATAGATATGAGATGGTGGAAAGGATGACAGTGCAAAGGACAGAAAAAAGGTGGTTACTCAGGAGAAAAAGGAATGATGAAGACGACAGTGGATGACTGCAGAAAAAAAGAATATAGGGTGGTAATTGCTGAAGTGAGAGAGGTTAGGATGGTGAAGTGAAAGGAGAGACAGGTGAAGACAAAAGGATGAGGGAGAGAAGATGACAATGGAAAGAAAGGAGATGAAGTGAATAGAAAAAATAGTGAACAGAGTGGAGAGTGCTAGAAAAGGAGGAGGAATGGAGACAGTCAAGAGAGTCAATAGAGACAGGATGATGACCAAGGAGAAAGAAAGCAATTGTGGAAAGAAAAGGAAGATTGCGTAATGACAGAGATGCAGAAGAGCAGCAGAAAGGGAAAAAACTCATGCGAAGAAGGAAGAGCATTGAGCACAGAGTGAAGACCAGAAGGAAATGGAGAAGGGTGATGGAGTGAGATAAGTAGAGTAGCAAGATATGTGGGAATTGGAGAGAGGAGAAGAAAGAGGATATAGAAGAGAGGGGTCAGAGACAGAAAAGTCGAGGAAGAATAGAAATGGAGCAGGGGAGAAGGAAGACGAATGAGAAAGGGCAAGAAGGTGGTGAAAAGGGTGGAACGGTTAAGAGTTTAGGAGAATGATGGAGAACAGTGTTGGAGGATTATGAAGAGAGGGTGAGAGGAGTGGGAGAGAAAGGGGGAAAACAAAAGTTGGCTGAGAGACTAGTGTGGAGACAAGGAGAATACAAAATAAAAGATTATTGTGCTTTGATGGGCAATGTCTGTTCATTTCAGGAATAAATAGCTCATATTTTCTGCCACAAGTAGATTTTAGGGCATCCCCAGATTGTTTACACAGTATTGGTTGGTGAAAAGTATTAACCTAGCTAGTTTGTGAGTACTACTCAAGTTTCAAGATGGAAATGGTTAAGGATCACCCTCAAAATAAATGAAGGCATAAGGGGTGGTTTTCGGCTCCAAGAAAAATGTTTGTCCACGGAGAAAAAAGTGTACACAAGCAAGCACTTTTTCAATACATTTCAATACGTGGACATGAAAGAATTCAAATTTCCATATGCGAAATGGATATGGATTGAGTATTCAGGATCATCACAGTCAAAAATCTGATACTAGTATGTAAATACCCTCCCAATGAATGGGTCTGTTATAACTTTTACAAATTTCTAAAGTCTTTTCTAACATTATACTAGTGTCATTGATTTAATAGTGGATGTGTTTGTCAAATATTTATTTTTTTTCGCTCTTTTTAAAGCTTTTTCAAATACTATATTAATTTTCCTGAATATTGATGTAAAATGTTTTTAAATATTTGTGGTCCTCAGTAGAGTACCAAAACAAATAAAAAAACTTTTGACTTTGACTTGACTTTGACTTTGACTTTTGACTTTGAGTATTCAGGAATATCTACGATATGAACGGCAATCCAAATATTCTCTATGAAAATACTCTGATTCTTAAGTAAGTTATAAATATACTCCAAACTTACAGTTCTTTTTTCTTTGGGGCCAATATAAATTAGGCCCCACGGTCGTTAAGATCTGTTCAGATTGGAGGTGTAGAAAACAATTGGTCGGTGGGGAGGGATAAAAGTATACTTTGCATAGAGAATTAACTTGATGAAGCCGACTTCCTTCGATATGACGCACTAGCACTCAAATAAGGATCGCCACCATCATAACACTGGCGATATATCCAATCCAAACACAGGCCACGGCTGATATAAGGCACCCTGCCTTACACATTGGAAGCAGATCCCCTCCCTCGATATATATCACAGTGTGAAACACTTCAAAGGTACTATGTCAAGACTTTACACTACCCTTACTGACATACGTTTTGTGCAGCCTACCAGGCACACCTTTCACAGTTCATGGGAAGCTGGATTATGCTTTCCATTCCTGAAGATGAATGGCTCGACATACTTAAGAACCATGGCAATTCACTGCGAGAGACCAGCCTCAAATTCAGTTACTCCCCCCCCACTCACCCACACCGGGACACGGCATGATTATGTAAATGTAAATGTACAGGAATTTATATAGCGCAAATCACCGAGCAGTTTCTAAGCGCTTGCTCAGGGAACCCGTCCTGGTATTTCCCTGTGAGATAACCCCGGCAGGGTATCCGCAAGGTGAAAGCCAGGCACCCCGCCGCGAGGGGCCGTTGTGGAGATTAAGCAATCTATTGCCCAGAGTCGCAGAGTGTGAACCCGTGAATTGAGTAGGCACCGGAGCGAGAATTGTCGAGTCCATGGACATTTTAGGACTCAAGACCCCGCCGAGCCGGGAATTGAACCCTGGTCCCGGGCTGATCTCTGCTTCCAGGTCTGCCTCCTCTAACCAGTGAGCCACACTTCTCCATGATATTTCACCTGATATGCTGAAAGTGGCTGGTTACCCCCGCCCTTCTTTTCTGGATATATCTTCTAAAAATGTTAATAAAGAATCACAACACAAACAAGCATTGGCATAGCCAATAGGTCTCGCTTTTGGGACCTTATAAGTATTTAGTTAAGCAGCACAATATCCTTGGTGCAACAACATCAACTGTTGCATGGCTAAACACTTATAAGGTCCCTATTGGCTATGCCAATGCTTGTTAAACTTGTGAGCACTGTCTAAGCATTGGTTTCACCCCATTAGTACTAGTATAACACCTAAATATACCAACAAGCATCAGAAAGGTGGACAGTTAACTTCTGCAAATTCGTTTTCGTTAAAATCTACAGATTTTGCCACAGCGGATGAATTACATTGCTTTATCAGGCTGATCCATTATTATGTGAGAAATACAGCAGCTTTAAAATGCCATCATTCTGGTGCCCCTGACTTATGCAGAGGAAATGCATTTCTCCTGGTGTTATGGTTTAAACTACACAACATCAGATAAACCATTCAAGAGCAGTGCAGCTCAAACAGAAAAAGGGAAGTGTACGCTCAATGGTCGATGGCAGATGAGGTCCAACTTCATGCAGCAGTGGCTTTGCTGCCTAGATGCAATCTGCAGGCGATTTATTTTAAAAAAAACCTGTCCTGAGACATCCACCCCTTCTATGCCTTACCACTTTCAAAGTTTACCAGCCGCCACTGGCTAAAGATAGACGAGGGACAGTGGGAGATGCCAGCGAGAATCCATGACCCACAGAACAGGCTCCCGGCTTATTTTCCAAAACATGCTTTTTTTAAGTGCGAATAAACATCCTAGGGCCCTGATAACATCAGTTACAGAAGGTTCACAAAAACCTTGGAGCGCCTCCAAGACAATGGCTTCATTCCTCTGTCACAAGCAAAGAGAGCAGCCTTTAAGGCGCTGCGATCCGGGAAAGTGTGTGATCCTCGCAGGGGCTAATCTTGTCCTAATTTTTCAAGAGACCCCAATAAATGTGTGCGCCAGAGCCCACGAGACCCGGGGGAGGATCATGGTAGAGAGGCATGCGGCGCTTGTGAACACGCTGAGGCCGCCTTGCTCAGGGCCAGGGTGCTGGTACACAGTGTTTCTGCATCCGGCTCCCAAAAAGAACCCCTGTGGGCCTGTTGTTCTTGACATCCTCTGCGATAAAGTCTGCTCAAAAACATCCCATGCTATGTCAAAAGAAGATGAGGATGCTGATTAACTTTTTGCAGTCTTTTAAAAAAAAACACTGAAAAGCCTAACTCAGGGATACAGGGGAGTCATTAAAAATAGCATACAACACCGCAGGCAAACACCTATGACATACAAGGCAAGCTCAAGGGTACAGCATGCACTGCAGTGCTTAGGTACAGGAGATACACTGCAGGCATCAAACGAGGCAAAGTAAAACACACATTTCAGGCACAATGCTTGAAGAATAAAGAAGATCCAGCAAAAGTATAAATACAGAGTAACCTAATGAAAATACACAACATACAGCAGCACCAAGAACATAGCCTGCACCGCAGCCATTAAGAATATAGCTAATGCTGCCATCACAAAGAGACCTGAAGCAACCATTTACAGAGCATACCCTGTAATGAGCAAACATATAGCAGAGCGCGACCACAAAGAACACAGGTGACATGCAAGTATCAATGAACACAACTCTGGATTATTTGGCAAGTGAAATGCTGCCAGAGCCTGCAAACCGCCAATTGAATCCCGCTAATCCTGCGCTGGAAGAAAATGAAAGTGAGCGGCAGGCCACGCGGTCGCAAAAGTGATCCCGTGCTGGAAGAAAATGAAAGTGAATGGCCGGCCGCGCGGCCACGATAGTGATGGAGGTGAGGGGGAGGAAATTGAAAGTGATCGCGGGGAGGGGGAAAAAGTGACGCGACCGCGATACACAGTAACCTAATGAAAATACACAACACACAGCAGCACCAAGAACATAGCCTGCACTGCAGCCAATAAGAATATAGCTAATGCTGCCATCAACGAGACCTGAAGCAACCATTTACAGAGCATACCATGTAATGAGCAAACATATAGCAGAGCACGACCACAAAGAACACAGCCGAAGTGCAAGTATCAATAAACACAACTATGGATTATTTGGCAAGTGAAATGCTGCCAGAGCCTGCAAACTGCTAATCGAATCCCGCTAATCCTGCGCTGGAATAAAATGAAAGTAAGCGCCAGCCGCGCGGGCCGCGAATGTGATCGCAGGGAGGGAATTGAAAGTGATCGCGGGGAGGGTGAAAAAGTGACGCGGCCGCCAGGATCAGCGGGAGGAGCTGGACGCGCTCTGTGGTGGGGGAGGGGGAGGAGGAATGCCATTACAGAAAGCCATATGGCGGCTGCGGCGTGCACGCGCGCGTAACCGTAAGCTTGAGGCCAAGCAAAGCTTGCGGTAGCACTTTGAAAAGCCACTAACTAAATGTCTTGCAGGGCAACGCATGCGCTGGCTCAGGCGAGACCTAAAAAAAAAAAAGATTCTTTATCAACGGGATAGGTCACCTATCAAACTTCATAGAGCACACATGCAACCCGATTCCAAGTGCTGGAGATGCTCCACCTCTCACTGCAACATCGTACATATACTATTGAAATGTACTGCTCTCTCCTATTACTTGAGGCAGATCTGGTATCTGCTCCAGAACGAACTGGGAGTGTCATCGGCGCTAACGAGCCAAATGGCTCTATTCCATGACACAGCAACCTTGTCCTCCTTGCCCTGCCACATGACCCGCTGGTTGTCCACGGCATTGGCGGAGGCAAAAGTAGAAATGTTACACCACTGGCAAACTTACAAGCTACCCCCTAACGTACATGGCTGTCTGATAAGCATACAATGGCCGCATATGAAAATTTTATATACAAAGTTAACGGCCAAAGGCAAAAATATGACAAGGCATTGTGTACTTTTCTTCACTTTTGAACATCCCTGAATAACTCTGGCAATGGCTAGGCAGCAACCAATGTACTATACATCTGATCTTGACGTAATAGAGACCGAGGCACTTAGCTGTGGCAATCACATGGGCCCTATGAAACAATTTTTACTCGAACACTGACCAGCGCAGAATATCACTTTTTCTCTAGCCATAGTCCTCGAGACACAGACCAGGCTATTCAGACAACGAGGCGTACATTCATCCTCGAACTAGGGCACTCATTCCAAGGTTGAATACTACTCTATTACTACTCTATTCCATTTAGTGATGGCTTTTCCATGCGTTGCAACTGTACCTTGTCTATTTTATATTATTGTATTATGATATGATCAAGACTCCCATGTAGGAACTGGGGGAGAGTGAATTCTGTGTTTTTAAATATACCATATTTACTTCAAGTATCCATTGCTTATTTCTTCCTTAATAGAAGGGATGAACGGTCATTCCCTATTTCTCTTTCCTCTTTACAATTTTGAGATTTTGTTTTGCAATATTGTATGTACATGTTCCTGTGGACCTACATAGAGTGTTTTCTGTATGGAACGGAAATTAATAATGAAGTGTAACACAAAGAAAGACATGTTCAGAGTCTCTGTCAATGGCAAGCCCAAACCCCTGACACAACCCCCTAACAGTCCTTGACTACATGAGGGTGGGGGTGGAGTGAGTCTGGTTGGACAGTGGTAGACATCAGCCTGGTTGAGGAGCAAGCAGAGCCGTTCTGGTGTCGTTAGCTCAACTGGCAGTACTGGCCTGGGAATCCTCAGGCATCCCCTGTTGTCAGGGCTGCTTGCACAACCCAGGGAAGGTACTCCTTTGGATTGCCATGCTGTCTTATTATAAATGCAAGACTGATGGGAGCATATCATGGGCCCAATAGGACAGGATTCTTTCTATCTTGCTCATTTAGTTTAAGCCACCATCATTTACTGATGATTTTAAAGTACATGCGCACTTCATTCAGGCCTGCCGAAAAATCCACAAACAACTAGATACGGTGTTGTTCCAGATTCTGTTGAGCTCTACCTGGCTGGATACTCCAAATATGCAATGGCTATAAGGCTCTCTGTATGTCAAATGCAAAGTGCTTTCAAGACGTCTGTCGATCTTTTCAGATATTAATAGAATACTTCATATACTTTGATATTGCACGCCAGGCATTTATTTGAACCATTCCCATTTTTTACAATATTTCAATTGATAATATACTTTCAGTAAGGTTATGCCCTTTTCTACATCCTATGTTTCTCAATGCATTTCGTACTTACATCACCACTTCAACTGGAGCAGGCATACAGCATAATGGGAAATTATGACTAAAAGAGATACAGTATGTAGCTGACATATTCAAAACACAAAATCAATGAGGGCCGTACATGCGCTTTCGCTATATAATCTCAGTACAACTAAGGGCTGTACAACTGACACTTGGGGCTCAATCTTTGTTATCAAATATCACATGATAACTATTCATGTGTATTACATAGCTCAGATCAATGTTGTTTATTCATAGTGAGGCTGGCTCCCTCAGACTGTGCTGTAGCTCATTGTTAAGTAACCACTTGACGTTTCAGCACACTTTAGGGTGTGTGCATACACAATCATCAGTGCTTAATTTGTAAAATATTAAGTGCAGGTGCTCAATTTTTGGGGGGAGTCCACACCCACTTCCCTGGCCCAACCCACTTCACCAACTGGCCCCACCCACTTCCTCTATTGGCTAAACCCACATCCCCACCTAGCACTGCTGAAAGCCAGGTGTAATACCCGATCTGAATTTCAGAGAGCACTGACTACAGTACAAGAAGAACGATCTTTCCTCCCAACTGTGAATCACATCTCCTGATGGAGAGCTAGTGGAGAAAGGTGGGCTGTGATCTGTGTACTGAAGAATCTTTCAGGATGAAGTCCTGATTTAATAAGACAAAGGCCCACTTCCATCACTACCCTTCCCCAAGGTCAATACCCAACCACTTTTGACAGATCTTTATTGAAGGAGAATACCTACCTTCTCACTAGGAGTACAAAAGAGATTGCGGGACCCACTAATCCTGAAATATATTTTCAAAAACAATATCTATTCAAATCTACTCAAAGACCTAGGGAAACACATGCCTATCATCTGAGAAAGAAGAGAATTCCTGATACCCACTCGTTGGGAGTCAGATCCCGCAGAATTACATGGAATTACGAGAAATCACCTACCACAACCACTAGGCCAATATGGTGTATAATTCATTACTGCCAAGTAGCCTACATCATGTTTGACTCTCAAACAGTTCTGTGGTTTACCTAACGGCTTTTACATTTTTATGTACCAGTTGCAAACATCTGGAATGAAAATTATCATTTGAAGCTTCAGAGACCCCCTCACCACATTCTGTCTATACATCCAAACACCCACACTGTGCGCAAACACCATCCGCAGTCCCTTAGACATACCTTATGCATTCATCTTCTAAAGTGTGTGTGTGTGTGCGTCTGTGATGATAAACAACTGTTCATTTTAAATTTCATTTATCAATTTTGAATGTGCTTTCTAATTACCAGGACAGCAAATACTATCATCCCTGGCGTTAAGCACAGGTTAATTTAATTACTTTTTGCGGTTCACCAGAACAAAGATAGTGGCTCTTACTTGAGTAGGGTTTCACACTCATAAGCCAACAACCCAATTTCTCACATATGCTATACTGTAGCCCAGGGATCCATCTCACGTATTAAGTACCAAAAGATCCAAACTAGCATTTCTGCTGCATTAGATTAAAATTGGCCCACTGCTCTGCTATGGTTTGAAGATTGAGCGCTCCAAACCAGTTGAAATCTTAATCATGAGCACTATTCCTGCTTGTATAATTGTGACCTGAAAAATAAAAATAAAACCAATGCGGAGAAGTGTGGCTCAATGTGGAGAAGTGTGGCTCAATGGTTAGAGCGGCAGACCCTGACGCAGAGGTCTAGCCCGGGACCAGGGTTCAATTCCCCGCCTCGCGGGTCTTGGGCTCAAAAATTCCACGGACCTGATAATTCTCGCCTCAGTGCCTATTCCAATCATGGAGTCCCACTCTGCAACTCTGGGCAATAGCTTGCTTAATCTCCACAATGGCCCCCACAATGCTAAGGATGCCTGGCCTCCACCTTGGGGGTGCCCAGGAGTGGACACCTCACAGGGAAAGCCAGGATGGGTTCCACAGCGGTATTCGTACAAGCGCCTTGAGACCCTTGCGGGTGAGTAGTGCGCTATACAAGTATCAATTTACATTACATTTACATGCGTGTTAACAATTGCCACAAACAGGGTTTTTGTAAAGTTTATCTTTAGTCCAGGGTCTGATACCTAATGCAATATGAGAAGAGTATCAAACTACCATGATTTTCATAATTATTTTAATTTTGCTCCCCTACATTCCTTCCAACTTAACAACTGTGAAAACTCTTTAAAACAATTTTTTTTTAAGAAACTGAAAAAGGATACATTTTGGCAAACACTTTTGAACAATCAATCAGGAGCACAAGAGCTACCACTTATAAAGAGAACATTGCTGTAATCCCTTTGCCCAAGCTCTTCACCTTGTTTCCTGGCGACAATGGATTTCTGGAAAGGGACAGAATTTATGCGTAGAAAAAACAGAAAAACCTTAGATACAAAATAGCTGAGTACTGTGGAAATGCTCGTAAACATGAAAAAGCAACATATATATATATATATATATATATATACATACATATATATGTATATATACATATATATGTATATATACATAGATCATGGTTTCATAGTGTTTTTTTCCTTTCTCTACTTCGTTTGGGAGTCTCTCTAACCTCTGTATTTTAAGTGAAGAGGGTAGAGCAAAGGTTAGGGGTTGCTTGCTGTTGTCATCAGAAATGTAGAAAAATACACAGGCATAACGCCGTTCATGGAGTTTTGGTAGCTAACAGCTCTCTCCTTTGCACAGACGAGTCTCAAAAACTAAGGATCAGTAATATTCCAAAACAATGCATGTACCACTGCACTGCAAACCACTGCCTGTATCAAAACAATGGTCAATGCAGTGCAATTTCAAATCTTACACACTCTCATGGCTCTGTAAGCAATCGAACAGGTACATTGATCGACCGTTCGCCTTCTACTTCCTCTTTTCAACTAAGCTGTGAGAAGGACTGATACTAGTGCGGTTGCGCTGCTGCTTTGAGAGCAACTGACCTCGGTATTCACATCACTTTAGACAACTCCATGCAAAGAGTACTGCAGCCAGGTTATAAAACTGCCCAGATTGAAATACATTTGGAAATCGAAGTGTGTCTTTTCAGCAATCCAGCGGCCCTCACTTTAACAACTAACAGCTGATTTTACAAAGAAGGCTGCAGTCAGCCGGGCAAAGGTCCCAGTATGGTCATGTTTTCTCAAAAAGTCAAACAGGCAAGGCCTGGGTATTCAGGCAAAGCGTATGACTATTGAAATTAGTTTTCACGCACTCGTATTTAAAATGTTCATGCTAACAGCGCTGTGGTGTCCTGCAATATAACTGGTCGTGGGCCTAGAAATGAAGGTTGACTGGACACATGTGCTACGTTGGTGGTTCAGTAGCCAACTGGCCACGCCCAGGCTTGCCTGGCTTTTATTAGCAGACTTACGTTACGTTCACGCAAGGGCTGTACCAAAGCCCCCTTACGCCTGAGGGGCGACACATGTGAATGACAGTGGGAGGGGGCGTGTGCTGCAGTGGTAAACCCCACTGGCAGCAACACTACATTCCTCCTTTACCTAGGGATGAAAAGAACATAACAGGAAAACAACGCAATAGTTCAATAGTCTATCAAGTCAGCACACCATGCTGTGAGGATGGTCTGTGGAGCATAAACAAAAGTCCACTCAAAGTCTCTGGATCAGTCTCTGCTCAAAAGGTGGCAAATACAACATTTCAAAAGCAAACAAAGGAACAGTCTTACTTTAGTCTCGGCGGGGTCAGCCATCTCGATCAGCTCAACGCCAACACTGTGCTACAAAGTCCCGGTACCTCTGGGAAGGCTTTGGACATGGACGCAGGCTGTATCTTGTTTGGCTCCGGCATTCTCCTGCAGCTGGGAGTGGCTCTTCTGCGTTCCTGCTGTCGTTGACGTTGGACTCTTTCTCTGTACTCTCGGTGATTGGAGCATTCGGGGTGGTGTCTTCGGCTCGGGCCGTCGCAGCGCCAGCTTCCTCCGGTCCTGGTGGCAGCGTCTGGGATGCTGGTTGCCACTCATCTTGATCAGAGTCCGGGTCTGGTACTTGCTTGAAAAACGAGATGTTTCTTGTGACAGTCTCTCCACCCCTGACAGCCGTGATCATGGTTCCTTTGATCTCTGTGACGGTCCATGGGTGTAGTTCAAATGGCAGGCGGAACTTTCCTCCGGGGTGGCGGTCTTTCACTAGGACCTTGTCCCCTACTTGTATCGGGCTGTCCGATGCTCGCCTCCGTCTGGATGCCTCTTGGTTGGTTCTTGTGCGTTGCTCCATGGACATGTTCTTCGGGTTTGGGGCGAGCTCCCATGCCGGGTGATGTGGGATGGTGTCTGCCATGACTCGGTTGAATGAGAGTCGGCTCGGGGAGATTCCTGTGGTGCAATGTGGTGTCAGGCGGTATTCCCGGAGGAACTGGTAGATAGCCAATTCCAGGCACTGGCCGTCAGCAATTGCAATCTGTATTGTTTTATTCAGTGTTCTCATCAGTCTCTCGACCTCTCCATTGGCTTGAGGCCATCTTGGCGTGATCCGTCTGTGTTTCACGTTTTGGCTCTGGAGATAGTCTGTAAATTTGCTGCCGTTGAAGGGCGGGCCGTTGTCTGTGCGGACTTCTTTCATGAGCCCATGAGTAGCAATTATCTTCTCAAACTTTGGTATCACTTCTGAGGCTGCTGTTGACGATACGATTTCCACCTCCGGATAGCGGGAGAAATCGTCTACCACGACCAGCATGTACTTGCCTCCAGGGAGGCTGCCGAAGTCTGCACTCACCCGTACCCACGGGGATGTCGGGCCTTCTTCGGTTGCCAAGGGCGCCGGAGGGTTGGGAAGGCTTGTTGCCAGACACACGGGACATCTGTGGACCACTTCTTCGACTGCTCTGTCCAGCCCGGGGAACCATACTTTGCTCCGGAGTCTACTTTTGGATTTGACGATCCCCTGGTGCGATCCATGCGCGAGCAGGGCGGCTTGATGGGTCAGGCTGCTGGGCAGTACCAGGCGGGGGCCTCTCAGGAGGCATCCTTCGGTGGAGACGGACAGCTCATGTCGGATCAGATACAGGGCTTTCAGGATGGCTTGGGCGTCAGAGGTGCGGAAGGACGCAGGGCTCTGGAGTGCCTTCCAGTCTCCGCATTCGACGGCCTGGATCGCAATCTGGAGGCAGTCGTCATCCTTGGTGGCTCTGGACACTTCCTCCAGGGACATGGGACGTGGCTTCGACCTCTCGATGACCAGCCGAACGTATTCCTCAGTGGCAGCTGCCTCGGCGGCTTCCGCGTCCGTGACGGGGCGAGCGTGTCTGGACAGGTAATCAGCAGGATTGCGTGTGCCGGGCCGGTACTCCACGGAGAATTGGAACTCTTGCAGCTGCAACACCCATTTTTCTATCCTCGGGGGTGGGCGGGAGGAAGAGCCTTGAAAGAGCGGTATGAGGGGTTTGTGGTCGGTGATGACTGAAAAAGGGTGGCCATAGAGGTAGATGTGGAAGTGGCGGCACCCCCACAGAATGGCAATTGCCTCCCGCTCAATCTGCGAGTAGCGCTGCTCCGTTGGTGTGAGGGTACGGCTGGCGTAGGCTACGGGGGCCCATTCTCCACATGATTGCCGTTGTGACAGGACGGCTCCCAGACCGGTGGGGCTGGCATCCACTAGCAGTTGCGACTCATTCTGTGGGTTGAAGTACGCCAGTGTTGTGTCGGCTGACAGGGCCGCCTTTGTGTTGTCGAAGGATACTTGTTGCTCCGGACCCCATTTCCAGGTGGCGTTCGCCTTGGTGAAGTCGCGCAGTGGTCCCGTCAGGTCGGACAAATCCTTTATGCAGTATGTTACCATGCCTAGGAAGCTGCGGACTGCTGTTGTGGAGGTGGGCGCTGGCGCGTTGTGGATGTCTCGCACTTTGTCTGGGTCAGGCCCCACTCCTTGGTCGGAGAACTTGTATCCAAAAAAGCTTATGTCCTTTCGCAGGAATTCGCATTTGGCCTTGTGGAGCGTCAGACCTCTCTCTTGTAGACGGTCGAACACGGCTTGGAGCCGTCTGAGGTGTTCTTCCAGGGTCGGGGCATGCACCAGGATGTCGTCGCTTACGTTTAGGACTCCGTCAAGGCCTTGGAGGACGGTGTGGATGATGTTCTGAAACACCTCGGCGGCGCTGGAGATGCCGAAATTGAGCCTCGTGTACCTCCACAGGCCCACATGAGTGGAAAAAGTTGTGATTGGGCGCGAGTCCGGGTGCAGCGGGATCTGATGGTACCCTGACCGCAGATCCATCTTGGAGAACCATTTGGATCCAGCGAGCTCCCCGATGATGTCATCGATGGTTGGCGTCAGATGACGTTCTCTTTTGATGGCCAGGTTGGGGAGGCGCATATCCACGCATATCCTCACTGCGTCAGGTTGCTTTGGCTTCTTGGCTACGACGATAGGGGATACCCACGGGGTGGGTCCTGTCACCCTCTCAATGATTCCGGCTTGCTCCAGCATTTTAAGTTCGGCTTCCACTTTGGGTCGGAGGTGGAAAGCAATCCGCCTGTGTCGGAGGGCTACAGGGGCCACTGACTGGTCGATGTGGAGTCGGACGGGAGGGCCTCGTAGACATCCAATGCCTTCGAACAGCGAGGAGTGGTCTGCGACCAGGTGATCCAGGCCTTGTGCTTGTACTGTTAGGGCAAAATGGATGAGCCCCAGTTCACGTGCAGTCTTGCAGCCGAGTAGGAACCCTGACCCTTCCTGGGATACATAGATCTTTGTCTGCAGCTGCGTGGAGTTGTGAGACACGGTTGTCCGGAACACACCGCAGAGGCGCAAAGGGCGTCGGGTCCCGTAGGCAAATACTTGCACTCTGGTGGGGTGAAGCATGGGGGCATCCTCCAGGCACTGGTACACGCTGGCTGCCATTAGGTTTATCGTTGCGCCGGTATCAATGAGGGCTCTGATCGCTTGGCTGTGGACATGGACGGTGCACATGGGTTCGTTGGACGATGTGGCTATCAGGGTGTTGAGCATGCGCACCACGTGGACTGACGCGGCGTCCTCCTCGTCGTCGTCCATGTCGCTGCTGTTAGAGGTGTTCGGTAGTGGCGCTACCTGGCGCGCCTTCCGGGGCGGGGCGCTTTGCTTCTTTCGCTGAGATGACAGACAGACGCTTGCAAAGTGGTTGGCCTTCCCGCATGCGCTGCAGATTTTTCCTTGGGCCAGGCAGGCGCCTTTGTGTGGGGTGGCACCTCCGCACCATAGGCAAGATCGGTCGCGGGAAGGTGGGTGAGGCTGGTCCTTTTTCTGGGGCCTCGTCCGGTTGTCTGGGCGCTGAGACTTGACTGCGCACACTGGTTCAGTCTTGATCTTGACTGCTGGGCTTGGCTCCATGTGGGCTGCTCGCGCCTTGGAGAGCTCTTTAGAGCGACCTAAAGCGAGGATGTCGCGCATGGGCATGGCGTCCGTTTCCAACACTCTCGCTCTCAGTTTCAGCGATGAACACCCCTGTATGAACTGCGCGCGAATTTCGTCATCCGCGTCCGGGAGTCTGCATGTGCTGGCTAGCTTCTTCAAACGCGCGTAGAATACATCCACTGACTCCTCAGGGAGCTGGCGAGCTTGACGGAGCAGGAATCGTTCATAGTCCGCGCTAGTGAAGGGTTCGAAATACCGCGTGATGGCGTCTCGCAGGGTGGCGTAGGTGTGCGGCGGGTCTCCCTCGGTGATGTCTTTAGAGATGTCATGAATCGCCTCCCCTCCTAAGTGTAGCAGCATGGCGCGACGCCGCGCTACAGCAATGTCAGCTGCGATGAAGTAATTCTCCAGGCGCTCAACCCATTTGCGCCATCGCGTGGCTTGTGAGGGAGGTGTCCCCGTGACGGAGAAGGGCTCCAGAGGAGGCACAGTGGCCATGGAGGCTGGAGCAGGGCACTGTGGGCCGACTGGGCACTTCAAGTAGGCCGGGGCCGTGAGGCGTCCACGCGGTCCAGGAGCGTGGGGCAGGGCGCAGCACGCTGACTGGGAGCACTTGGTAGGCAGGAGAGGTTGTGTAGAAGCCACAGGCACGTGACGAGAGAGACGGCACTCAGGATGCGCACACAGGCACCGGTCCGCCGGAAGCGTGAGGCAGAGCAGGGTCCGCGGGGCCGAGGACACGCTAGAAGCGTGAGAACAGTGCTGGAGGCGCGTATAGCGCATGCGCGGTAACACCGGGGGTGTCGCGCTGGGCCGGCGTCTGCCGAGGGCGCGAAGGCCAAAGCGCCGGGGCCGCAGGGGCTCGTGGGGTACAATGCTGCTCGTACCTTGGTGATGCCTCGGTCACGTCGACGCTGGAGGCTGCAGGGCGCTCGGCTCCGGAGACAGGCGGGAGCCGGGCGGGATCGCCGGAGGGCAGCGCGGGCCGCCGTAAGCACGCAGGCGGGGCCGCCACCACTGTGGAGCGGACCGGGTGAGTCCGGCGGGCGATGCGAGCAAGGCTGCTCGGTGTTCGGGCTGCGGGGCAGCGGGGGCGCCAAAGACACGGCGCGCTGGAGATGAGCACGCGGTGGGGCCGATGAGACCACCGCCTCGTCGCCAATGTGGTGTCCTGCAATATAACTGGTCGTGGGCCTAGAAATGAAGGTTGACTGGACACATGTGCTACGTTGGTGGTTCAGTAGCCAACTGGCCACGCCCAGGCTTGCCTGGCTTTTATTAGCAGACTTACGTTACGTTCACGCAAGGGCTGTACCAAAGCCCCCTTACGCCTGAGGGGCGACACATGTGAATGACAGTGGGAGGGGGCGTGTGCTGCAGTGGTAAACCCCACTGGCAGCAACACTACAAGCGCAACAGTTCTTAATTGTTCCAAGTTCGACTTCCTTAATCAATCGGATTGAAACTTCAGCTTTTGTGACCTGCGGTGTCAGACACTACTATCGTTCAATAACTGCTCTGATGTATCCCAGGAAAAAAGACAGGCGCGGGGAAGGGAGGAGACTCAACTTTTGTGCCTGTAGCTGCTCTAATTCAATTCCTGAATAAGGAATTAATAATCCACGCGGCCTCCGGGATTGTTTTCCTGCTTTTATTCTTAACAGGTTCTAGCTGCGGCTTGCGCGCCACACGAGATGGCGGCGTAGCTGCGAGGCACCTTCGTCGACCTCCGCTCCTGCTCGTTTTACGGCGGCACCATCGGGCGGCTTTCAGCGGCGAAGTTATATTTCAAGGACTGAACACGAGGTGAGCTCAGCGCTCTAATTTCTGTCACATTTTCAGGTCTTCTGCACCTGAAATCCAGCTCGACTTGATCCTCTCGATTCCGGACGCCATTTTGTTTTCCCTTTCGCGCTATTTCAGCCTTAGGCGCGATGCTGTGTGGACTACTTTCCTCTCCTCGAGACTGCCTCTTATTATCTTTTTCACTGAAAAATTTCTCCAGTATTTGGCTCTTTAACCCTTTCAATGCTGTTTCATACATTTTGTGCATTTTTCTCCTCAACTTGTTCTCTTTTCTTTGAGGCTGGACCTGCCGCCATTTTGAACCTTCTCTTCATGTCCTTCTTTAATATGCACATTTAAAACTCTATGGCACTGTTTTTTGCAGCCTATGAATAGACAATAAGAGCCTTTTTCAAACCACCTATTTGTATCTTTATGGGGAAATTGCGCAATCTTAAGCTCTCTGCAGCTACAAAGTCTATTGTTTGTTCAGATTCTGACTCCAATTTACAAGATATGGAAGACACCTCTACGCCAAAATCTGATTCTTCATCAGGATCAACTTCTAAAATGCAATCTTCCAGTAAACTTCCAACAACGACAGCGGCTACCTAACGCTTAAAGAAAGACCCTCCTTCACCAGGTTCTACTTCGACCTCGTCCTCCATGGATCTAATTCTAGAGGAGATTTGCACCCTCAAACCATTCATGGAAGAGGCCACGAAAACTTTACAATTTTTGCATGATAAATGGTGTACACTAGACTCTCGGGTTCTTAATTATAGAAAAATCAACAGAATCTCTTCAGTCCTCATGCACTTGTATCTCTTCTATGGAGGCGGATATACAACTCAAGAGACAAGCAGAGGATTTGGAAAATTGAAATCACAGGAATAACCTTTGCCTTCCGGAGCTTTCTGAAGGGTCAAATCCCACTGCCTTTTTCCAATCTTTTCTCCCAAAAATTCGGGATTTACCCGCTTCTTCTTCCTTCAATATTCAGAGAGCCCATAGACTTGGACCCAAGATATCTAATAAACTCAGAGGTGTCATTATGCTGTTCTGCAATATACTGATCTTCTACAGGTCCTATCGGCCGCCAAATCCAAAAAGCAGATCATGTGGGAGGGTCATTGCCTTTTCCTCTCACAGGATGTAGCTAAAGCAACAGCTGACCGTCGGAAAAAGTTTCTGGATATGCGTCCACAGTTACGAGCTCTTAACGCCAGATTTGGTTTGCTTCATCCTTGCCTCTTCAAGGTTACTTACAAAGACAAGACTACCACATTTGAAGATCCAGCGGCCTTACAAGAGTTCCTTCGTCATCATGGAACGGACGTTATGGACACTTCAAGGATTGTTTAAGTTGTTTCCCATGGAGTTGATCTTGTGACTGTTCTTTCGTCACATTAGATTTTCTTGATTGTTGTTGTAATGTAAAATAGTAGTCACAAAGTGGTTTCATGTAGAGGTTTAATTGTAAAGTTCCAAGATGATAGTTACAGGTTCAAGTCCAAATCAGAGCTGGTTCAGAGCCCCACCAGGAGCTGCATCTTCGCTGCTCAGACCAATCTCACCAACTGACACTCTTCCAATCAACCAGGCACACCAACATTCCACACAGTCATCAAGCATCCAAAGATTCCATACATACACACATACACACTGGCTGAGCAGCATAAATGTAAGTACTACATATCCTCTCTCCTTATGGAAACAATCAACAAAGATTAGTTATAACTCTATGAGAGAGCAACATATGTCTGTAAACGAAATGATACCACGTTGCAAACAAATCAATGTAACCATGGAGAAGAATGAAAGCGGAAAGAATTGTGGAGCAGAATAAGGTAAGTACAAATTGCAGAAGAACAGAGAAAGAAATAAAAAGTACAGATAACCAGCAAGGAAAGGGTGTAAACAAGAAGATATAGCAAGGCACATCCCCTTCCCTTGGGAACATCATGAAGAAAATACAAAATGCAATAAGTAACATACTCATAATGTGTGGGGTTGGGAGAAAAGTAGAAATAAAGAAGATGTAAAATTCAAACTAATCACCCATTTTACACACCACACACAAAAGAGAACACTGCGCAGGACTTATAGAATGGGGAACACCCGCGGAGTGTAAACACCAAACCATTAAGTATCCTACACTAGGGAACTCATGGTACACATTATTGATGCGTACATAATAAACAAGTATAGAGCAGACAAATGATTTCAAAGGTACAAGAGTGAATGACACATGAATCATTGTACAATAATAATCAAAGATGGGTGCAAGGCCCAACGTGTATTTCAAACACAGATAAAATATAGGCACCGCTTTAACAGAGGCCAAAGTATGGGTACATTGCCCAAAGCACAACTAAACAGAGGCTAAAGTATGGGTGCATTGCCCAAAGCACAACTAAACAGAGGCGAAAATATGGGTCAACTGCCCATCTCGCACAACCAAGTAAAAGTGGGTACAGAGATTAATGTGCATAACAACAGAATATATGTGCACAACCCAAAACACATGCTAAAAGTACGGACCACTGACCAACAAAGAGGCCAAAACATGGATCAACTGTCCATCGCGCAAAACCAATACAAGTGGGTACAGAGCCCAATGCGCATAACAACAAAATATAGGTCCACAGTCCATTGTTCATCACAAATAGATGAGTAAACACAATAAAACTAAGGGGAAACAGCAACTCACACTACTGGATGAAAATGTGGTAAAAGTAAATGGTAATAAAGCTAGGCAAAATCAAAGACCATGTAGGGTGTGACAGTGAAAAGGGTGTGCGCACCACCCCCACTGAAGACTAGACCTAATGTATGGAGACCAGCTCCCATACACAACTACCCTCAGGAAAGGTATAACTTAATACACTAGCGATTTAAAGGGAAGCTGGAACCATTGAAGCTCTCATTAAAAACATACCACACAGTAAAACCACCCAATAAAAGTGCAAGTGAAACTAGTATAAAGCCAGTACATAGCCATGACATTAAACAAGGACCGTAGTACACTTCTTCATACACAGTAAACACAATACAATCTTCCTTAAATTATTGAATAAATTATAAGCATATTGATAAGCATAATAAATAATTGTACATAAACAGTTAAAATTACAATGTATTGTGAGCAAAACGCCGGTGAGCGAACACTCTCACCCGAGATCTTAAAGCAATATATTAGCTTTTCCACAGATACCTCTAGTAGCCCCCGCAGTGTATAATGTGAAGAGAAAGTTGAGATTAACCGGTGTGACAGTCTGACAGTCTGAGTTGCGGAAAAAAAACTCTTCCATTATGTCAATGTACAATAAAACAAAATGTTCATAAATACCATAAATAAGTATAAATAATGAATACTAGAAGAAGCCCCGATCAGAGAAGTTGGTCCAATGACTTGCTGTGCTGTTGTCATGGGGACGTTACCCACGATGACCACCAACGTTGTATTTGCGTCCTTTCAGAAGAAAGTTGGGCTCACATGAGCAACGTGAACAACGCGATGCAAGCGCTGTTTCAAGCACAAACTGACAGTGACGTAGAACAGCTCGAGGACACTCCAAAGAACAGTTCGCTCGAGGCAACTTTTGACATTTGAAGGTAACGGCTTCCTAACTTAGTTAGTCATTTGAAATGAAGTTGATTTAAAAAAAAAACACTCACGATGTATTCCTTCAGTCCTCAAAACTCCCAGTTCGAGTTTGCTTCACCGGTACAACCAAGTATATGCAAATTTTTCATACACTTGAATTCCGCTACTCTCACTCAGGACTGGAATGCTGCCAAAGTCGTCATTAAAACATTGAAATCACGCTGTCAAACACAGCAAATTACTTTCAAAACCGTAGATAACAACATCTTCATGTGCTTGAAGGCGGAAAGTGTAACGTCACATTTATGTGACACCTTCGGGGATCTTTTCTTCTGGATACCAATTTCGAGAGCTTTATTTCCACATTACCTGTGCGATGTCCAGCGGTAACATCGTTCTTTTTCACCTAGTGACTGGACTTCAGCAAGTGACTGTTGGACTTCTACAAGTGACTGTTGGTGTTGTTACACATGGATACTGGAAGAAGGTTTTGTTGACCAGCGTTGGATGAGTTCTGCATTCCTCGGGTGAGAGAGTTCGCTCACCGGCGTACTTTTAACTTGCTATGTTTTCTTTGCAGGAATATTTGTTTTTAGTCATGTATCAGCAATTTAGCGATGATTTATTTTCATTCTGGGTTGTTTATGTATCTTTTTATAATGTTCACTGCCTATTTTTGCCTGTGTGTGTGGTGCTTAGGCGATGTGTCGTATTTTAGTTTAATTTGGGCATGATAATCTTGTGGGTAGTGGTGTGTAGGAGCAGGTCTCCTTACTTTGGTCTATTCTCAGTGTTGGGTGATGCGCACACTCTTTCACTGGTCCCTCCCCATTTTGTGCCTGATCTTATGTATTTCAGTGTGAGCTTTATTCTTCTTGGCAGTTGTATTGTTGTTGCAGTGACTTTATTTATATTGCACTTTAACTAGTGCAACTTAAAGTGGTATTCAACCCATGTTTTAAAATACAGTGGTGTGTCTTTTGCTCTTTTGGCTGTACTTAGAATACAGCGTTGTGGGTTTTATTCCTTTTTTACTGTGTTTTGGAATTTGCTTGTTTCTGACGTCCTTTTGTTTGAGTACCTTGGGTATGGTATTCAGAGGACAGTGTACTCCATTTTGTGGCGCAGCTTACGCCTGAGCGAGGTTTGACACTCTTTATTTTGGTTGTGAAAGAGTACTTCATGGAGTTTGTGTTTTTTAGGAATGGTTTGCATACATTCTTCAGGTTTACACCTGTGCTGTCGTGGTGTGTGTTGTATTTTAAGCTAGTTGAACAATGACTGTAGTGTGGAGTTTATACTTCATGAATTTCATGTGTATCCTCTACTTTCTTTGTTCTGCACTTTGCTTGAGCGCCTGTTTAAGGTGCGTTGTGAGGGGTGTTTACCTCCCAGTTAGCCTGTTTAAGGTGCGTTGTGAGGGGTGTTTACCTCCTGGTTAGCAGTGCACTTTTGTGTACTTTTGTGTACTGCCTCATTGATGTTTGTTTGGTACCTCAGTTGCATTTTGGATTTAGATATCATCCATGGATATTGGAGGTGTTTGTGACATTGATGGTGCTGTGGGATATTTTAATATCATTGTTTATGCACTTTTGTCTTTGTCCCTTTCATGGATTCATAATTAACAATTTATGTTGTTGGTGGAGGTGTGTGGGACATTGTTTATCCACACTATGCCTCCTTTGTGCGGTGTGCGGAAACATAGTTGGGCTGGTGCTTTAAGTACCTACCTTATTAATCTATCTCCAACTATGCTTTTAACTTGGATCTTATTTCTTTTTCTTTTCTTTCTTTTCTTGCTTGTACTAGTTGCTTGAAAGTTTATTTATGCACATGTCCATTTGTTTTTCCCTAAGAGAGGAGAAGTGATGTGCTATCTTGCATGCAGTGCTTTCTCATGCTGTGCTTTCTGGCATTCTGTACTCTAAGGCTGTGCTAATTCTTTTTTAGCTTTTGCAGCTTCTAAATTCTCATCCATCTTGCCTTCTGTACTTTAAGCTTTGCAAATTCTCCCTTAGCTTTTGCTGCATTTGAATTTTCATCTATATCTTTTGATGTATAATGCACTATGTACCTTGTTCATCAATTATCTTGGTTTTGCTGCATCATTGCATTCACTATTGTTTGTTGTCTCTAAGGGAAGAGGATGTGTTGTGATCTGATTTATATTAATACATTCTCTCAGACAGCTGCTCAGCAAGGATGAATGAGTTGTGTGTGTAGAATGTTAGAATGCCTGATGACAGTGTGATTGGAATGTGTGAGAGTGCTTGCTTGTGGGGGAGAATGACAGTTGGAGAGAGTGGGCTGAGCAGCGGTCATCCAGCTCCTGGTGGGATTCCCTTTACCAACTAAGCTATACTATTGAGCCCTACTATGGACTTTCCTGGACCTAACTTGGACATCAAATAAACCTCTACATGATAAGACCTCTTGGCTACACCTTGTCATTTTATCCAGATTACTTATAACAATTGTCAAGATATTTACCCTTTGTATAGTTGTATCTCATTTGTTGTCTATCTACCTCTCTTTTTCTGTTTCATCTCCGTAATTAGTATTTTCTTCTCTCTTTTTACAGGTGTTGTACTCCTTCCACCTCTCCCGATGTGTCCCATTAGTTACGTGAATTCCTGATGTTTTTGCAGTGGTTGTTCGGTGATGTCTGCTCTCGTTGTTGTCGTCGTCGTCTTCTGGCATCGTCACCCTTGTTTTCGTATTGTATCTGTAAGTATGTTTCTCAGTCGTCTGTATTGGACTTGTACTGTCTTCTTTTTCCTTATCCGGTTTCTCTTCTTTTTGTATTTCATCGCTTTTCTCCCCTTCTTGCTTTGTTTGTTCTTACCTTTTCTTCTTATATTCCATCTTTTTTCTCTTCACATTTTTCTCTACAAGATTTCTTGGTTGCTCTAGTAAGCATCATTTTTATGTTCATATTTTCTTATTGATTTACATTCCGAGTTACTACCTGGGATGGTAAAGGTTTAAATAACCCAATTAAAAGGCAGCGGGTGTTGTCTCATTTAGCTAAGCTTAAAACTGATGTTGCCCTACTCCAAAGAATCCCACCTTTCAGAAAGTGAGGCCTCAAAACTTAAGCGATATTGGGTGGGTCATGTATTTAGTTCTCCTGCTGTGGGTGAGAAAAATGGTGTTGTGATTCTGTGCCATAAACAGTTAATTGTTTCTGCTGTTTCTCATGAATGTGATGTTGATGGTCGTTGAGTGATTGTTAAACCTCATATAGATAACATTCCTATAGTTATTTTTTAACATTTACGCCCCTACTGGTGTTGATAAATCTTTTTGGCCTAAAATTCCTGAAAAATTGTATTCACTGAATGATGATCACATTATCTTTGGTGGTGATTGTAACCAAATCCTTGATCCCATATTAGATAGAAATTCCAAAGTTAAATTCTGTACATCCAAAATGCACACTCAATTTACTGCTCCCATACATCATAAAGCTTTAGTAGACATTTGGAGATTATGTCATCCTGACCTTAGAGAATATAGTTATTGTTCCCCTTCCCATCATTCTCAATCTCGCATAGATTACCTTTTTCTAAGTAAATCGTTAACTCACCATGCTACTTCCTCTGACATTGGTTCCATTTTAGTTTCAGATCACGCTTCCCCTTCAAGATGATATTGACCCCATTCCCTTTTCCCCCCACCCAGGCCAATGGAGATTTAACAACTCTCTACTCCTTGATCCCAATTTTTGTACCAAATTCACTGCTTTTGCCACTGAATTTTTAAAGATTAATCATACCCCAGATTCTTCCTTTGTCATGGTGTGGGACTCATTTAAAGCGGCTGCTAGAGGTTTTATTATCAATTTTGTCTCACAAAGGAAAAAGCTCATGGAAGCTAAATCGACTTAACTTCTTAATAAAATTAAACTTCTTGAATACAAGTATTATCACTCTAACACTGAATCCTTCCTTAAAGAACTTATTGACGCCAAATTCACTTTTAATAAATTAACCACGGAAGCAGCCTCCAATTTTCTCTTAAAATGTAATTCCCGCTATTATGGGGGACAAAATAAAATGGGAAAATTACTTGCTAATTATCTGAAAGTGCGAAAAGAACGGACTAAAATTGAATCTGTTACCTTTTATCAAAATCTTTATACTCCTGAGTCCGTCCCAGATTCGGCTGATCTTCTTTCCTATTTTCAAACTATACCCTCACCTCCCTCCACCCATGTTGATGTTGGACCCTTGGAATCGGACATCGCACTGGCTGAAATCTCGCATGCGGTTTCGGTTTTACGCAGTGGGAAAGCACCAGGTCCTGATGGTTTTACCATTGAATTTTATAGTCATTTTGCTTCACTTCTCCTACCAAATCTTTTACTTTTATTTCAATCCTTTCTAGATTCAGGATCTTCTTGTGGTAAGTTTCAAGAAGCCTTGATTTGTTTAATTCCTAAGGATGATAAGGATCATTCTCTATGCAAAAATTATCGTCCTATTTCTTTGGTAAATACTGATTATAAGATTTTTGCCAAGATCTTGGCTCTTGGAATGGCTCAACTTTTACCTGATTTAATTGGTCCAGAGCAATCGGGATTTTTCAAAGGTAGACTTTCTTCTGATAATTCACTCGTCTTTTTTAACGTTTTAAGTAAAGCTTCTTCGCTCAATCATCCTTTGGCCGCGATATTACCCTAGATGCGGAGAAAGCATTCGATAGGATTAGCTGGGATTTTATGTTCAATGCTCTCAAATGGGCTAGTTTCCCACCTAAATTTATTTCTTTTATCTCATTACTTTATTCTGATCCTCAAGCTTCAATATTTGCTAATGGTATGGTTTCCAATTATTTTTCATTACACAGAGGTGTTAGGCAAGGTTTCCACTGTCCCCTTTATTGTTTATATTAGCTTTAGAGCCTTCTCTGACCAAGATCCGACTTGACGATAACATTTCTGGTTTTCATTTTGGTTCCCAACAAGTTAAGCTTTCAGTTTACGCGGACGATATTCTTTTATATTGTTCTAATCCTCTCTTCATTTCTTCCTTCAACAGGTCTCTTCCTTCTCTCAAGTCTCTGGATATATCGTCTTAACGCTGACAAGTTTAAAATCCTTCCTTTAAATTATTTATGCCACAAACATCTTTTCGAACATTCTGGTTTCTCTTGGCAACCTTCTAAGATCAAATATTTGGGAGTTTGGTTCGCTCCTCTTTTGTCTGACACTCTTAAAATAAACTTTAATTCTATAACCAAAAAATTGGATACTGCCATTACCCGATGGAATCTTCTGTTTCTATCCTGGTGGGGTCGTCTCGATACAATTTAAATGATTTTATAACTGCTTATACTTTACACCATTTCCATGATTCCTATTCATATTCCTGACCACTATTTTAAGAAGATCGACTCTACCCTACTCAAATTCCTGTGGAAAGGTAAACGTTCTTGTATAGCCCTTGCTGCCCTGAAGAAGGATAAATCTCACGATGGACTTCGATTCCCTGATTTTAAAACTTATCATCGAGCTTTCTCCTTGAAACAAGCTGCCTGCTGGATTTCCACCGATCTCACCTTTTACCCTCTTCTCTGGCTAAAAATAGAATCCTCCTTTTTTACTCCCTTTGAGTTTCAAGAAATTCTCTCCTTCACTTCCAATAGGACTTCTCTTCGAAACCCTGTTATCTCCCATTCTCGTAATCTCCTTATTCCTTTTCTGTCCTCCTCTTATCCGTCTTATAATTCCATTCATCTACGGCCTATTTGGAATAATAAACACCTCTGAATCCATAATCGTACCATCTATTGGAAGTCTTGGCATTCCAAGGGTCTGCGATGGATTTCTCAACTTCTTTCTAATGACCAACCTCTTCCCTTCTCGGATCTCCAATCTCAATTCTCTTTACCTTCGTCATCTCCTTCACAGTATAATTTGCTTTGTCCTATCCTTGTTCAATATCTTCAAACTTTACCCGTTACCTCTGATATCCATACTGTATCTCAACCTATATCCTCTGCATTAGACCATTCTCCTCCTGCTTCCTTTCTCTATAAATCCTTTCAATTTCTCTTAGACAGGCCCAAAACTGAAATTGAGATAGCTTGGGAAAAAGATCTCTCTCAGGATTGGATGGTTCCTTTTTGGGATAAGATATGGTTAAAGATTCATAAGACCTCTAGAGCTGCTAATACCACACAAACCCTTTTTTTCATTTATTATCGAATTTTATTTACTCCATTGGTTTTGTCCACCTTTTCATCAGACACTTCAACTACTTGTTGGTCTTGCCCAAGCTCATCTGCTGACTTAAAACATATGCTGTTTGACTGTCCCCCTATACTCCAGTTTTGGAAACTTTTTTGGTCCCAAATTCAGACGATTTTTAATGTTCAGATTCCTTTTTCCACCACTCATGTCTTTCTGGGTACTCTTTCCCCTCTTTGGCCCCAATCTTCACAACAATATAAGCTCCTTGACCTTTTAATAGCTATCGCATTTTATCTCATCACCTATAATTGGAAGGAAGCAAATAATGTCACTTTTCGCGCTTGGTGGAACGCGGTTTGTTTCCATCATCGGCTAGATACTAATTATGTTTCTGCCATTTCCTTGGCAATCAAAAGAGATCTCCTCTGGCTTCCTCTAACCAATTATTTATCTTTAAATGCTTCCCCGTCCATTACTTCTAAGTCTCACTCAGACGATGTACAGAAACCACCTTGAATCTCCCCGTTGCCTTTTTGTAACTTCTCTAATTGCTTACCAATTATCTTTTGGCAATGTTTTGTTTGCTCTCCTTATCACCAGATATAGTTATGCTTACATGTTATTTCTATTTCTATTTATATATTTTGACTGCCTTCTTCTAGGAACGTATATACTTTGTATTAGTCTTATCAATTATGTTTTATCATACAGCATATATGGTTGTATCAATTGATCGGTTTTCTTCATTTTTGTTTCTGTTTGTCTTCCAATAAACTTAAATAAAAAAAAAAAAAAAAAAAAGGTTCTAGCTACAACAAAGCATAATTCCTCATCCGTGCAGGCCCGGCATGGCCTGAATTTTCCCAGCCTGCCGTACCCCCTCACTCATCAGCTCACCCTAAACCACAATTATCAAAACGGTACGAGTTTGACGACGCTCTTTTGTGAAAGGCAGGCGTGCTGCTGACATCACTAACTTGATGCAGTCATCATGCCTGGACCTGGGTGGGCCGTCCTCTGGAGAAATGCCAGGGAGGCATCGGAACGGAAAGAGAACAGGTACGTATATTTATTTTTATTAACTACTGGGTCCAGGGGAGAAAAATGTGGTAGAACCGGCCCTGGGAAATAAGTGCCTGTGCTGAGCACCGGAAAGCACTGACACAAATTAAGCACTGCTATCTGCCAGTTTTGTGGTCCTGCAGTTCCTGCGGGTTTGGTACCTTCTTGCCTAGACTTTGGGGACTCTATGGCAGACCGCAGTCTAGTGTTGGTGGGATGAAAAGTAACTTATAAAAATTATCTGAATCAATCAAACACTCACACCCAGTCAAAAGATCAGGGTTTAATCCATCACCGTTCTTTAGCCCACTCTGCCACCCCAGTTCAGACATGGCTATATGCAAATCAGTCTGACCCTGTGCCTCATGGGAACAGTCCAGTCCGAACTACCAAGCCATGTCTTCCTGGACCGGAAACAAGCTTCCGAGGACCGGTTATTGGCATTCCAGCCGTCTTCAGCCCGGCTTGCTTAAATCCAGTGGCAAAGTGAGCAAGGGACTCACGTCTGAGCATACCCTGCCACACTTCTGGCGGCCAAAAGCGGTACAAAAGGAGGTGGTGATGGACGGAGCATCTGAATCAATCAAACACTCACACCCAGTCAAAAGATCTGGGTTTAATCCATCACCGTTCTTTAGCCCACTCTGCCACCCCAGTTCAGACATGGCTATATGCAAATCAGTCTGACCCTGTGCCTCATGGGAACAGTCCAGTCCGAACTACCAAGCCATGTCTTCCTGGACCGGAAACAAGCTTCCGAGGACCGGTTTCTGGCATTCCAGCCGTCTTCAGCCCGGCTTGCTTGAATCCAGTGGCAAAGTGAGCAAGGGACTCACGTCTGAGCATACCCTGCCACATTATGGCGGCCAAAAGCGGTACAAAAGGAGGTGGTGATGGACGGAGCATCTGAATCAATCAAACACTCACACCCAGTCAAAGGATCTGGGTTTAATCCATCACCGTTCTTTAGCCCACTCTGCCACCCCAGTTCAGACATGGCTATATGCAAATCAGTCTGATTCTGTGCCTCATGGGAACAGTCCAGTCCGAACTACCAAGCCATGTCTTCCTGGACCGGAAACAAGCTTCCGAGGACCGGTTTCTGGCATTCCAGCCGTCTTCAGCCCGGCTTGCTTGAATCCAGTGGCAAAGTGAGCAAGGGACTCACGTCTGAGCATACCCTGCCACACTTATGGCTGCCAAAAGCGGTACAAAAGGAGGTGGTGATGGACGGAGCATCTGAATCAATCACACACTCACACCCAGTCAAAAGATCTGGGTTTAATCCATCACCGTTCTTTAGCCCACTCTGCCACCCCAGTTCAGACATGGCTGTATGCAAATCAGTCTGACCCTGTGCCTCATGGGAACAGTGCAGTCCGAACTACCAAGCCATGTCTTCCTGGACCGGAAACAAGCTTCCGAGGACCGGTTTCTGGCATTCCAGCCGTCTTCAGCCCGGCTTGCTTGAATCCAGTGGCAAAGTGAGCAAGGGACTCACGTCTGAGCATACCCTGCCACACTTATGGCGGCCAAAAGCGGTACAAAAGGAGGTGGTGATGGACGGAGCATCTGAATCAATCAAACACCCACACCCAGTCAAAAGATCTGGGTTTAATCCATCACCGTTCTTTATCCCACTCTGCCACCCCAGTTCAGACATGGCTATATGCAAATCAGTCTGACCCTGTGCCTCATGGGAACAGTCCAGTCCGAACTACCAAGCCATGTCTTCCTGGACCGGGAACAAGCTTCCGAGGACCGGTTTCTGGCATTCCAGCCGTCTTCAGCCCGGCTTGCTTGAATCCAGTGGCAAAGTGAGCAAGGGACGTGTTAAGGACACAGACTCAATAGGAGAAAGTAAAAAGCGTAAACTGTTTCAGAATACATAGCTATTTTTAAAACAAATTTAAATTTGAAGAATGGAGGTCAGGCCTGAAAGTAATTCTGATCCTATGTTTCTGGCTGCAGGCACTGACCGAGGTGCAGAGCACATCCAGGCTGGCCAGATATTGCTGGACACTGAAGCGTATTCATTAAATGGTTAGAGGATTTGTGTCTTCCCGTATATAGATTTAGGCACATCCTTGCTTCACCAGTGCCCCAAAAACATGGACACTATCAAGGTGGCACTCAGACCGACCCTCACCTTGGGGAGGATCTGCGTGCCAAAACCATACATATATAAAGAACATCCGAAGAACACCTACCAATGCCTTCAAGTAGATGGCAGTACAAAACGTGAATGTCTGTATATCATTTTCAATTGCAAAAACTAGCATGCCACACAGTATCTATACAAGAAAGCATCTCATAAAACAATTGCCAGTCTGTTCAGATCATCAGACCAAAATCTTGGTGCATTAACCCTTTAAAGGGTTGACCGTGGAAGCTCATCAGATTTATCCCCTTGGTGCATGCTTATGGAGCATTCATTATGCAACATTGTGTGCAGTTAAAATGCTGTGATTAGCTATATTTGCTTTCAACACATCTGTTTTATAAGGTGATCTTCAATTGTTGACGGTAACAGTTTGTACAGTACCTCAAGATGCACTTTTAGTTGCATTATTTAAATGTTGTCTCTCTTTCACATCAAAGCTAAAACCCAACCTAGCAGGGTGCTCAGCATCTCCTTACCTTTGGCTTTGATTGAGGGGTACATGGCCCCCGGAATCCTTGGTGTTTCATTAGCCAGGACTCATTGCAAACTTCTGGTAACCTACTTCCTGGTTGCTTTGTCCCTGGACTCAGTAGGCTAGAAAAAACTGATTGCTATATTCCCTTACGTTGACAAATACGAGCTATAATGTTTAATGTAAAACTCTTTTCTGCCCGAACACCAGCTTATTATTTACATTTATCTATCTTTAAATGCACCCTACATGGGCAAAAGTAGCATGACCTACATACCATTAGAGATATTTTCACGGATGGGCATGTTCTATCACATGCCGTTGATACTTGTTTTCAAAACGCCTCCTATATGGACCACTGGGTACTTAGACCGCTCCATAAAACCCTGTGCTCCAATGTACCCTCCTACCCTTTGGTCCCCAATGACTCCTCCCCCCGACACTTGTCATATCAGACACTGATGGAAACTGTATAGTCTCTAAGTTGTACCATACCTGCATAACTATGAAACCAGACACCAGGAACTGGGTTAGAAAAGCCTGGGGCACTGATCTGAGCTCCCCACTCACAGACAAGGTGTGCTCTTACTGCTGCTCTCAGACCCAACTCATATGGGTCAATCACAAACACAAACTGTTTCACTTTAAATTTCTACACCGGCATACATCACCCCTTCTGACATTGCTAAATTTGACCCTGTATGTTCTGTCTAATGTCCCAAATTTTCTGCACTTGATGCAGACTTTGTACATTGAACATTGTCGTGCCCCCATATCAGCCTCTATTGGACCTCTATATTGTATACATCTCCACCATGATCGACGTAGGGATCACCTCAAACTACCTCATGGCCCTCTTGGGGCACACTAAAGACATACCTAAGTCCGTACGCAGATTCACATTAATGGTCCTCCTCTTTGCTAAAAGTGAAATTGAAATCCACTGGGGCAGCAGCCGAACCCCCTCCACTTTGGTCTGGCTCATGAGTATGACACACTGCGACAAGGTCAGTGAGGACTGTGTGCAATTGCAGCAACCTATCTCTACGCCTAAGGATTTTTGGCAGCCCCTCATAATCTACCTACTTACATTAGAGCCTGGCACTTCAGATTGATCACTGTATCTATCCCAAGCGTTGAATCGACTCGCCTCTTACCCGCCGAAGCATATGCTAATGCTCCGGTTTGATGTTTGATCTGTAGTAAGTGACAGGTATACAATGCCATAGACTATTGTGTCATATGTATGTAACACTTCAATTGTCTTTTTACTCATGATGATATGCCATGTGACTTGGCTCATATCCACTGTACCTACATCCTATGTGTTTCCCTTTTTTTCCCTTTGTGGTATTTGTTGTTCTGCATGATTCTTCATGTGTCAAAAGCTCAATAAACAAATTTACAAAAACAAAAGCGGCCTGATGTGACCTAATTACCAGCCAATGCCATCAAATGCCTAGGTACGCGCTAGCCATCACACATGCATTCATTATACAAGCACAAACTAACACACACGTACCACACACACAGATGAGCACACATAAACACAGTCACACACGGTCCCCAGTTTGATCAAATACAAAGGTCCTTAAATGATCCTCTCCTCTACTGTTTCTCCTCCTCCACCGAAGCTCTGTCTTTATTAGGTCTCGCGCCTGCGATGCATATGGCGAAGCCATATGCCATCGCGCAGGCGCGATACTATAGTCACCGGCTATGCTTCCCAGGAGACAGGAGATGTCACGCGCACGCTCTGGAAAGCGATCGGCGCCGGCCGCGCGCGCGCGTTCCCAATCTCCTGTCTCTCTGGGAAGCACACAAGCAAGCCCAGCAAGCCCCGCCAAGGCACCACGAGCCGAGAATTTGAAAGAAGGGCCTGTTACAAGGCTCGCGCTATAATCAGCCACTGCTGCCAGCTCTGATTGTCTCATTACACAGGTGATTTACCCGCACTTCCTGCCGGCTCGAGGCGGCATATTGTTTACTCAGCACTTGTCACCGGCGCGCGTACATTTTGAAGCCTAGGTAAGGCAGCATGTCAGAGTTAATGCATATCAGTGTGGTTAGAAGCGGCCATTAATTCAGTTTTGAATACGCTGGTGTGAAATTAGGCCTTCGAGCACCGGCGTAGCTAGGGGGGGGGGCGGTCCGCCCCAGGCGGCACTATTTTGAGGGTGGCACTGGCCCGTTGCGGCGGCCTTTATAATTTATTTGGGTACAGTGTCCCAAATAAATTATAAAGGCCGCCGTATTACTTCTGTGAGACTTCGCAATGAACACTGACGTGGGAGCAGCTGGAGCGCAGGCACCGACCGGCGGCACCCGCTGTGAGCTGCATCGGCAAAGGACAAACAGGCAGAGCACCTCTCATTGTCATGCATTTAATGCCACTCTAAAACTCTGGATAGTGCCAGCGCACTCCATTGGCGCTGTGCATGCTGTTCCCCAAAGACGTGCTGCCAGCGGCTGGGCTCGAGCAGTAAATTAATGGTTAACGATGCCTGGCATTGCTTGCTCTCAGCTCTGGAGTGGCTGAGAATGCTGCTAAATGTTTAAAATTTGCCCGGCAGCCTGTCCTTCCTGCATCTTTTCTGAGGCCCGCTGGCGCCGCGCTTTTCAGACAAGCACCTCGTGACGTGACCAGGGAGCGTGGACTGCCCTCAGCAGTGCTTGCTTCTGGCTGTCGGGAGCCGGGATTAATAATCCGAATGTGACCGTCACCGGAGTGGAGGAACTTCGAGGTAAAGTGTCATCAGAAGCGGCGCCACAGGGGACTCAATCTGAGAGTTGAGTACTCGGTGCCGTGCGCTGCTGACTGATCAATAAAACCCCCGGCGTTAGGCCCACATAGAGTGACTAATTAATTTCTCACTCACAGACAGGAGGACACTGAGCCCCTGCGTATCAGAAACAAGAAACATGACATCGTGGTGATGATCACAGGCGCAAAATGTGGCCTGGCGGGGGACGAGTCCGTGAGTAACATTTAGCTCACTTGTTTATTTGGTATTCTGCACTTTAGCTGAGGAATGTTTAATCTGTTTGGGAGCTGTTTATTTGTTGCACCTTCGCTGTTTGGAGTAATCCGACAGCTTCGGGCGCTTTGTGTACAGCTGGATGTCAATTTGTGCACATACCAACTTATTGTTTTAGTATGAGATAGTGTTTGAGCTTTCTCATATCCCTTTGTGGGGGATCGCTTGTAGTTTTGTCATTCACTGCTGGTTTATACCGTATGAACTAGCGTTATTAGTGAACAATATGTGTAGAAATGCTCACAATAATTGATGTCTTTCCCTATTTATAACTACAAAATACTACAATGCCTTCTCTAAGATCGCTTACAAACAATCAATTACAGGCTAAGTTGTTTGATCTGCTTCATGCTGAAAACGGGTCCCCATCCATAATTAAATCTGGGTATTGGAAGTGCTGTTGGAATTGTATTTGTTCTTTTGTTCCTCTAGATTTTTATCCCATATCGGCGGGCTCCTTGCTCACTTTGCTCATACCTGTGTGATTCACTCTGCACTTATTGCATGCTTGCTACCAGCCCGACATTGTTCTGACACATATTCCCATGAGTGTTCACTTTTGCGTATCGTAATTTGCTTGTCTTTCCTCTTGGTGAACTATAAGGTGTTCTCTGTGTTTACGTTTATAGTAGTATCATTTGTCGGCATTAAAGAAGTATCTTCATGATTACGTTTTAACAAATGAATATCTACCTGGCTACATGACAATCATATTTGGAATAATTCTTCACCCCCTGCTCCTCCTGGGCCGATGAAGGCACCCTAGGTAAGTTATGAATGGGGTTAAAACAGACAGGGATAGGCCAGGAGTTTTCATGCATCAAGAAAAAAGATCAAGGTAACCTTGGTGAATAATGGAGTGCTGGAGCGACATCAGAGTTTTGTCTTCTGACAGTTTCTGCTATAGAAAATGAACCATGTATATTCGCAAAACTATTTTAGAGGATTAGCTGCGAGTTACTGCTTTTAATAGGTTAGTGCTGTTCCATTTCTGGTGCTTTGCTGCAGTTTTAAGATCTTCTTAGACTTTCTCGTTGCTCAAATGAGTGCAATTTTTGATAGTTATATGTTTGCTTCATCCTCATTGCTTATTTTTGCGCACAAGAAAGTGTCACTCATAGTTATTAAAATGTCACTCATAATTACTCTGAAATTATCAAAATGTCACACATAGCATAGAAACCTTGGCAGCTATGTATCACGTACAGCGCTTCTTCCTGACTCCTCTGGATGATACATTTGCATAAAGTATGAATATACAAATGAAGTCTTGGTTTTTTGAAAGTATTCTTTTTCATTTCCTTCCGACCAACACGATAACTGTACATTATTTCTGGTGTACAACAGAAGATCAGTTGATCCCTCTAATCACAATTCAATTTAGGATTATTTCTCATGGCGAACAGGAACATCTTTCTGTGTTGAATTAAGATCGGGCTGAAAAAGAACTATGGTAAAGTGTATCTATTTCCCCCACACAACACACTCTTCTCAGCCGGGCTTCTTTCCCCCAGGGCACATTGGCAGACTGGCGATTTTCCCAAGAGAGTCAACCTGGGTCCCCTAGAGGCTGGTCTCAGCTCCTGTACACCTGTTCCATTCCACCAGGGTAAAAAAAACGGAAAGTTACAAGAAAAATAGTCCAGCTCTTCGCAGTCTTATAAAAAATCACTTCTGCCTGTCCTCCTTGTGTTTTATTTCTCTTCGTTGTTGCTGCTTTGGAATCTAAGGCAAGGGGGTCTTCATCAAAATCTTAGACCAACAGGTTTCCACTGAAATCTAAGGCACAGAGGTCTCCATTGGAGTCGTAGGCAAATGGGACTTCAGCAAAACGTAAAGCTCAGGGGTTTCCGTCGGTTCTCATTGAAATCTAAGCTGTGATGTTATGAGTGAGATGTCACAAACAGGGTAGGTAGAACTGATGTAAGTTTTGGGTTTCATTCTGCTATTCCTTCAGCGACGTAGCTAGGTGGGGGCGGTTCGCCCCAGGCGGCACTATTTTGGGGATGGGGACTGTCTAGCCCTGGACAGTGTCATGTATGTGCATGTAACTTGCATGATCGAGGTAACTATTAGCGGCGATACTACGTGTCTCTCGGACCTCTTTCAGGTGCTCGCCGTCCTTTTTCCCCAGCACCCCCCCAAGGGGGTGGCAATCTGAAGGATAGCCCCGGGCGCCACAAGCTCTAGCTACGCCCCTGCCTTCGAGTCCGTTATGTATTTGCGATAGTGACAGAAAATGGTTCATACCAGGAGATTCAAATGGGTAGAACTTAACATGCCGGTTCCAAAGTGAAATAAACGGAGCGCATTTACATTTTGTATGCATATCATGTTTGACCTCTCTTACTCATCTATAAAACATAAACTGTAAGACAAACTGGGCATTGCATAACTCCAATATTCCTGGTCCTAAAGTCTGACATTTAACTATTAAACCATGTTTCCTACAAAATAGCATTCTCAAGCAATGAACAACGCCAGCCTTCAACATCTAGTGCAGGTTTGAAAACTCAAGGAGCGAGTCTGCTTTTTATGAGTCCAGTAGATAGCTGCTCTTATCTGCAAGTTACTTCCTTGAAATCTCTGCTTTACTGGCCAGAATATAATTCGTGTTTCCTGAGCAGTCAGTGCTCAATTTATTAGCTTCAGGGGTGGAAAGAGAGATAGCATTAACATACATAAAGACAGACAGACACATACATACATGCGTGCACACGACTGAGAGAACTCCTCTGCTTTCTATGTGCAGTGCTGCTCTGCTAGGTGTCCTCTGCTGATAGTAGGAAGCATGCCAGTCTTGTCTTGCTCGGAGGTCTATTTAGCGATCTCATATGTACACTCTTTCAAGCCTTTTTCACAGCCCAAGCGCAGACATGAACAACCTCTGTTATCTGTAGAATACTACTTTTACGTTTTTTCAGAAATATATTTCAGGAAACACTGCACGAACTGCATCTATGCAATGAACATTCATAAATTGTACAGAATGAATACCCATGGGTATATTGCATATAAATCCACTTCAAGACCCAGTCCTTTCGATCGGCTTCCTATTTAGTGATGAGAAAGGCAAAGTCAATAGTGGCTTACCCAAGATCACACAGTGGATACGAACTTGAATGTGCCTACAGCTCAGAATAAGCAGCTCTAAATTTCATACAGGGAACGTATAATAGTTATTTTGCTTAATACGTACCTACCAAGAGATGCAAATGTAACCAGAAAGTTATAAAGTAAGAGAAATACACAATGTAATTCACTATCTCCTGTTTTCCAGAACATTACAAAGCAAAATGCGCTCAAAGTGAAGGTTTACCCTTTCTCTCCTTCTATATGAAATGTGGGCGACCCCCATTTTTAGGTCGAGTTGATGTGGCATTCATGCGAAGCATGAATGCATCAGCTCGACAACTTATGCTGCCCGTATTTAGGAGAGTGGACAGCTACCAGACGCGCGCTTTGACGAGGTCGGATTTCACATCGGGAGCGAGCGTCTGATAGCTGCGCATGCGCGGTGCAAAGCCCCTGCTCACACACACAGCCAGCCCCCACCCCTCTGCATGCACACAATACACCGGCGCGCGTACGCACACGCACACACACACACACACACACACACGCTGCCGCCCCCCACCCCCCTGCATACACACAGACACGCAAGCACGGAGCCCCACTCACCGGGACACAGCCAGCCCCCACCCCTCTGCATGCACGCACATACAGGCGCGCGCACACACACACACACACACACACACACACACACACACACATATACACACGCTGCAGCCCCACTCACCGGGACTTCTACTCCGCAGGACTCTTCCGACGTCAACGGGCACAGGGACACCGGCACTCCGCTCCTTGGCTTCCCGGGCGGACGCCGGCTGCACGCAGGGCTCTCCTCTCTCTGCACCGGAGCCATGCGCCAGCCACTGCAGCCTGCCTCCTGGAAAGCTCCGGTCGCGTGTCCGGCCCCGCCCCCGTCCCGACAAAGGTTGCCTGGCTTCCTGTTGAAGCCGGGCTGCGGCGGTGAGTTTGCTTGTTTTTTTACGTGGTAAAAAGTGAGGCTTTGATTGACGGTGAACACACGTTTCTTATTTAATTCAAGCCAAAAACTTAAACATCGAAGCTCTGAATGTGTGCTCATTTATCTGCAAAGAGAACATATGAGACAGGGAGGAGCACAAATTATGATTGTGACCGTACCGCATGGAATGAAAACGGGTATATATATCTAGCGAGACACACACGCTAAAGTTTTTGCATTACCCGTATCTGTTAACAATTATCACCAAGGCGCACTAATAAAGTATGCTGCCCAAGTAAGGTACACTACGAGCCAGTCCCGGCAAAAATGCAAAACATACATTCGACCGGGGACGGGCATAGCATAAACGTTATGGCGAGAGAGCCCGCATGCCTAACATTTTTCACAGCAGTACTCAAGACGCCTTTCCCCAGTAGCGCGTAAGTCAAAGACCGCGCACCGCCCAAAACTCGATGCAAACTAAACTCCTCACAACCCCAGTGAGCATACCTGAAAACGATGACCCTCTGCCTCAAACAGTCGTCTCCCAGGACGCCGAAGAATCGACCGGAGATGGTCGGGGGCATATCTTCCACATTTAAATGCCTGCTAATGAGCATGCACAGCCCATTCAGTGCACAGGGCAAGAAAAGACGAACACCGGGCAAAAGGAACAAGCATTAGAAATGCAATCGGGCTCGGATTTATTTGAGTTTGAGCTAATGGCATTGTGCATGTGGTGTGTAGTGGAATTATGTGGGTTGGATTGTAGTTTTAGCAATGGTGGCATGCTGTGCTTTAGATGAATATGTTTAAAAGTAAAGTGTACCATACTGCGATTGCTACAATAGTTAATTGTGGATGCGTTAACAATTGATGCGTGCACTGATGGCTGGTGGTGTGTGTGCTTGGTGGAAGAGTGCACTGGCGCCTGGAGGTGTGTGTGCCTGGTGGAAGGGTGCACTGATGGCTGGTGGGTGTGTGCTTGGTAAAAGCGTGCACAGATGGCTGATGGTGTGTGTGTTTGGTGAAAGCGTGCACTGACGGTTGCTGGTGAGTGCGCCTTGTAAAAGCATGCACTGACGGCTGCCTGGTATTGTACGCCTGATGGTGTTTGTGCTTGGTGAAAGAGTGCATTGATGGCTGGTGGTGTTTGGCCCCGGTGAAAGCGTGCTCTGACGGCTGGTGTTGTGTTGTTGTGTGTGTGGTTGTGTTTGTAGTGGTGAGTCATACACTCCAAATACCACTCAGTGCCACATAATTAAACGCCACATAATTTCAATGCAACGTACACTCCAAATACCACTCTGTGCCACATTACAAGCCACATAATTACACTGCACTCAATGCAACATGCACTCCAAACAATACCACTCAGTGCCACATAATTGCAGGCCACACAATTACACTCTACTAAATACAACATACACTCCACATAATTATATGCTACATAATTACACTGCGCTCAACGCAACATACACTCCAAATACCACTCAGTGCCACATAATTACACGCCACATAATTTCAATGCAACGTACACTCCAAATACCACTCTGTGCCACATTACAAGCCACATAATTACACTGCACTCAATGCAACATACACTCCAAATACCAATCAGTGCCACATAATTACACGCCACATAATTACACTGCACTCAACGCAACATACACTCCAAATACCACTGTCACATAATTACACGCCACATAATTACACTCTACTGAATGCAACACACTCCACACAATACCACTCAGTTCCACATAATTATGCTTCATAACTACATTGCACTCAATGCAACATACACTCCGAATACCACTCAGTGCCACATAATTACACTGCACTCAATGCAACATACACTCCGAATACCACTCAGTGCCACATAATTTCATGCCACATAATTACATTGCACTCAATGCAAAATACACTCCAAATACCACTCAGTGCCACATAATTACACGCCACATAATTACACTGCACTTGATGCAACATACACTCCAAATACCACTCAGTGCCACATAATTACACGCCACATAATTACACTCTACTGAATGCAACACACTCCACACAATACCACTCAGTGCCACATAATTATGCTTCATAACTACACTGCACTCAATGCAACATACACTCCAAACAATACCACTCAGTGCCACATAATTACATGCCACATATTTAGACTCTACTGAATACAAAATACACTCCAGACAATACCACTCAGTGTCACATAATTATATGCTAAATAATTAGACTGCGCTCAATGCAACATACACTCCAAATACCACATAATTACACGCCACATAATTACACTACACTCAATGCAACATACACTCCAAATACCACTCAGTGCCACATAATTACACGCCACATAATTACACTGCACTTGATGCAACATACACTCCAAATACCACTCAGTGCCACATAATTACACGCCACATAATTACACTCTACTGAATGCAACACACTCCACACAATACCACTCATTGCCACATAATTATGCTACATTGTTATTAGTAATATCAATACATCTAAATCACGTAAATACAACACATATTGCATTACAAATGCTATAGGTGTCACATTTGCGAAAGTTAAAAATATTGGCATTGTAAATGACAAAGCTATTAATTTCGCTATTTTCAAAACCAACAGATAAATATAAAATTTGTCATTTACAATACCAACAGCTCAAACTTTCCTAATGCGAGACCTATTGCATTGCAAATGCTTGTCCTGACTTATCGGCAGGTCGCCAGAGGAGTCAGAGAGTGACAATGGCAGTGTGACTCACCACTTGGACTACAGAGAACTACGTAGTAACTGAAAACATGGTGCAGCCGGGATAAATTAGTCATAGTGACGGTTTAAGCACAGGGTAGTGGCTGCCGGTCCATCACAATACCAATGTATACTAAACAATGACATTGATATTGGTGTGCTGGCCTGTCCAGGAACACAGCATTTTGACTTCGAGATAAAGTGCCATTCTCAATTCTAGAAGATCCCAGAGAGCTCTCCTGTACCAAAAAAGTACAAGCTCTGCATATTTCTTTCTTTTTTTTTTCCTAGGCCTGTATCTCCCTGCAATGCCACAGGATATGCATGAACGTGCCAGGTTCCCCACACCCCCTGCGACAGTCCCCACTCTCAGACCTACCCATTAAAACTAGATGGGCCCGTAACATACGATCTATGGAGGATATTTAACTGCACCAATCTGAGCCTCATCGGTATTGCAACTACCCGTGGGGAAGAGACCGCCTCCCGCCAGTCCTTATCATCCAATTCAAGTCCATCTGCGCTCCATTCTGACCTTATTAATACGAGTGGGTCCACGCGTTGTTGATTAGTTTTTTGTATATTAGGGAGATGGACTTCTCCGGAAGCAGACCATCCAAAAATGATCTTCAAGGGGAGAGGCATCTGGTAGTGCCGTACCAGAAGGGATATGGGTAAGAAATGCATGTCTGACCTGGATAAAACGGAAATATTCCCTATGATGAAGGTGATATTGCTGCTTAAGGGAATCGAACGCGAGAATTGTATCCTTCCCCCAAACGTCTTTGATCTGTGAGATCCCGATTGTTTCCCACCTGTCAAACCCCTTAGATTTCCAAAGGCTACCCAATCTCTCTGAATTTAATAGCGGGGTGGCAAGTGTTAGTCTCCCCTCCCATTTAAGGTGTCTGTTGGCCGTGTGCCACACTTGTACGGCATGCGCCGTAGGAACCGTGAGGGGAAACCGTCCTGATTTAGCATATAGCGCCCTAATGAAGTCGCCCCCTGGGACCTGCCAGCGATCCATAGCATAGCCGGGGTCTATTGGGGCCATGTATATGACGTGATTCACCGCCGCCAGTTGGGAAGCCCAATAATATTTACTCATGTCGGGCAACCCTATTCCCCCATCGTACCAGGGGAGGGTGAGTTTGGAAAAGGCAATGCGGGTTCTACCGTCCCAAAGAAGTTGCCTCTGGAGTGCCTCTATGTCCTTAAAGTAAGATGCTGGTACGGGATCCATAGAGTTCTGTAACACATATAAGAATCGGGGGAGAGCCAGCATCTTGAAGAGGACTGCTCTGCCCAAAAGAGACAGCGGAAGTGCCCGCCAACGAGCCACGTCTCTCCTTAAACGGTCCAAAGGGGGAGCCAAATTATTATTGAACCGTAATTTTGGGTCAATTGTGACAGACGCCAAGATATCGAAACCCCAACAGTTCAATTGGTATCGGGCAGTGATCAGGGAGCACCAGCGGGTCACCACTGAGGACAAAAAGTATCGATTTAGACCAGTTGATTGCAAACCCAGAGTATATGCCAAAAATGGCAAGCACATCCAGGAAACTTATCAGGGAACCTCTTGGATTGGTGAGGTAAAGCAGGGTATCGTCACAATGAGATTTTATCCTCCCAATCCAGCGTCCATCTTAGTCCTCGAATCGACCGGTCCCAACGGACCCACGCCGCAAGTGGTTCCAGAGCCAGGGCACACAAAAGTGGGGATAACGGGCATCCTTGCCTCGTGCCCCTGCCAAGAGAAAAGTCGGTAGATTTATGGTTGTTTACTACCACTCTAGCTAGGGGGTCGGCATACAATAGGCGCACCAAGACAATGAATTCCGGTCCGATGCCCATCTTACTCAAGAAGGCAAACAAGTATGGCCGCTTGACCCTGTCAAACGCCATAGCAGCATCGAGTGATACCAGCACAGCCGGCTCTCGGATCGTCAGGCCCTACCAAAAACTCTGTGCAACCTGCGCTGGTTAAGCGTAGTATTTCTGTGAGGCATAAAGCCAGATTGGTCCGGATTAACCAGAGTATTAACAACCTTAACGAGTCTTGTCACCAATAATTTAGCTCGTATCTTGGGTTCGGCATTCAATAACAAGATGGGCCGGTAGGATGAGCAGAGGGTCCTGGGTTTGCCCATCTTGTGGATAACCTCAATGTTTGCCACCCGCTGGCCATAGGGAAGCCTCCCCTCCTCTCTACTCTCTATAAACATAGATCGAATATAGGGGGCCAATTTGTTAGCACACACCTTATATAATTCTATAGGGATCCCGTTCTGGCCGGTAGCCTTCCCGGAGTGAACCCGTCTAATAGCTTGTGCCACCTCGTCGTTAGAGAATGGGGAATCTAAATATTCCCGATTTTCATCCGATAAAGTGGGCATCTGAATATCTTTGATCATCTCTACATTATTTGTCTCGGAATACGTCCCGGCAGCAGTGTATACCCCCTTGTAGTATTCAGAGAACTCATCGGCCACTGCCTGCGGGTCCCGTATGATATTGGAGTTACCCCCCTGTATCTCCGGCACCAGCCTTGACGCCAGTTCTCCTCTCTCCAGCCACGCTATTAATTTACCGGCCTTATCCCCATGTTCGTAGATCCGGCTCTGTGTCTCATTGTGTTGTACCCTGGCCCCGTCTCTGGCAAGGCTCCTGTATTCATCTTGGCGCAGTTTTAGTCGGTGCACGTCGTCTGGGGCAGCTGATTGAGACACCACCCTCTCCAGTCTGACTACATCTGCCTCTATTCTATCTAGTTCGGCCCGTTGCTTCTTTTTGTTCCCAGCGGCCAGAGAAACCACCTCCCCATGTATCACAGTTTTGAAAGCTTCCCATAAGGTCTGCGCAGAGTCTACTGTGCCACTATTTTCTAAGTACCTATCTGTGATTTTAGTGATTTCTTTCTTAGTGGATGGATCTTTCAGAAGCCAAGCATTAATCGGGGCGACTCGACCGATGTCCGCTTGACCCGCTTCCATCCGTAGCCAGATCGGAGATGCCCCTCCCCAGATTTCGCACCTCATACACGGCGGCGGCTTGGATTGCAGGCAACAGCATGTAATCTATTCGACACAGGCTATAGAGCGCAGGAGAGACATGAGTGTAATGTACCCCGTCCGGATTTCGTGTCCTCCACCCGTCGGCGAGCCCAGTCGTTTCCAAAAAGTCAGAGAGCCATCGCTGCGCAGGTCTCAATGCTCGCGGAGGGTGTCTATCTAGTTCACCATCTACCACTGCGTTAAAGACTCCCCCCATCACCAGGAGCCCCAGAAATAAAGAAAGAAAAATGGTCCCCAGGTCTCGGAAGGTGTCTGTTTGTAGGCCAGGCGGGACATAAATAGACATGAAAGTGACCACTTTCCCTTCCCATTGTCCAGATACTCCACTATAGCGGCCTCGCTGATCTGACCATGTGGCTTGAATGCTAAGACGGAATGAGTTTTGTACCAGAATGCCGACACCCCTTGATCCCGAAGTGAATCCTGAATGGGCAACCAATCTATAGCCCCCTCTATGTAGGGCCATACATTTACTGCCGATAAGATGGTTCTCCTGAAGTAGTACTACATCTGGGGAATGTTTCCTAATCAGCTTATTCACCATTCCCCTCTTAAGTTTGTCCCCCAGGCCATTAACATTCCAGCTAAGCACAGTCATCCCAAAGCCCCGTCTAGCATGTGTCATCAGAACGGCATGAATATAGTATTAACATAACTATGCCTCATGATACAGAGCATGAAAAATAACACCGACATTTGTCCGATACAAGCACAATACATTCACAATGTTGTCACCTGATTCAAAAATAACAAAAAACAAAAAAGAGGAAAAAAAAGAAACCAAGGCATGAAAAGTCCCCAGTCCTCCACCCAACCACCCTGCACCCCTGCATAGGGCAAAAGCCCATCCCCAACTAGCAGAGTGCCTGTTGCCCTTAACAAACAAACTCTAAGCTACTAAATGCAGTAAAGAGGGGGGAAACGGCATCCCGCACCCTCCCCCATGACACCACAATTCAATAGACACAATTGTCCATCTGAGCAGAAAAGCGCAGATACAGTTCAGTGCGCTCCGGGAAGGCAATACCGGGCGTTTGTCGAGCCACGACACAATACCTGACAATCTGTGGGGAGCTCACGTAGTGAGGCCTGGACTCATTCCTGTTCAGCGGCCTCTTCCTCCCCATCTCGACCCCGAGACTCAGGGCCATCCGGAGGGCGGCTGTCAATCCAGTTGGATACCACGTCCGGGTTGTCAAAGAACCACGCCTGCCCCTCAGCCTCCACCCGAAGACACGCCGGAAACATCATGGCATACTTGTACCCTCTGTCACGCAGTTTTTTCTTAACAGCCAGAAAGTTACGGCGTTGCTTCTGCACCAGTTGAGTAAAGTCGGTTAAGGAGGAGTGTGTGGCATTCTCATATCGGAGGGCCCCCCATGACGTGTAACCTGGAGGATAGCATCTCTGTCCTTAAAGTTGAGCACTCTGGCGATCATGGGGCGGGGAGATGCTCCAGACCCCGGTCTCCCACCCAGGACCCTATGGACACGCTCTATGGTGAAGAATTTTCTGATAAACTTGGGCTTGAGATCTTGGAGGATTAACTCCTCACACACAGGTCGGGGGCCGGACCTTCCGCTTTCTCTGGCAAGCCTAAAATGCGGACGTTGTTGCGCCGGACCCTCCCCTCATAGTCATCAAGCTTGCGCTCCGCCTGGACTGTGGATGATTTAAGGGCGCTCACTTTTTGCTGAAGCTGGGCAACATCATCGACCAAGCTAGCGGTTTTGATGTCTAGGGACTTGACCTTCTCATTAACTTTAGTCAGGTCCAAGCGAATGAGATTAACTTCTATCGAGACGGTGTCAAGCTTGGTATCCAGTTCCACCATTTGTTGCCCCAAAGATGATTTAATTCCCTCTATCGCCGCCATGACATTCAACAACGCCAACTCCGTCCCTGGACCTCCAGAATCTCTGCCTCTCACCACGCTGAGTCTAGTTTCAGAGGGAGAGCCCTTCGGCATTTTATAGCGGTCAAGTTTGTTTGCCTGTACCTCTTTCAGTCCCTTTGACTCCCTGGAGGAGTACTTCTCACCGTCCGTTTTTGTCGCCATATTTTTGCAGCTCCCGCCACCGGAACCCCGCTGTCAAGAGCTGCAGTTGCTGGCCGTATATTACAAGCGTCCCAGAGGTCTGTGTATACGTCCGCTGGGGCTCCAAAGGGCGGCTCCACAAGACCACCAGAGGGGAGAGATGGGGACCCAAAAGTCGACCCATGGCCTCCCGGCCCACTTCAATATGGTTCACCCCAGAGCCTGCGATCTTCTGACCAGGGTCCCCTTCACCGGTCTGCACCCCTTTCAGGCCTAGGGAGCTAGCCAGTATTCAATCCAGGAGCCCCTGTGTTTCAGCGCGGGCCAGCGCAATGTTCCTCGTACACAGGCAGCAGGGGGCGGGGGGAGTTTTCAGTTCCTGTGGTCCGCCGCTGCTGCAAACGTAGCGTCCCGAGCCCTGTAGAAGTGGCTAGAATCCCTCTCTGATCCCACAGGCTGCCACTTCACACCCCTGTACCTCCTGGCAGCCTGGGGGGGGCCTCCAATGCACAGCTTTCCCACTACGCGGCGGCAGTAATTGTTTCAGGCACCACCCAAGTCGTGACTCTGACGCGGAAGCCTCCGCAGAGCACCACAGCGCAGTCGGACGTCTGCACTCCAGCTCCAGGGGGGAGGCTTCCCCTCCCGGCACTCACCCTCCGTCCTCGCGGTGAGCCGCGGCTGGCCGCGCATCAAGCGACCGCGACTGCTGCTTCACCTGCTGCGTGTTGACACTGGCTCCAATAATATGCACAGAGGCCCCACACAATAGCGCAGGGGGGAGGGGGAAGGCACCTCTGATGCAGCCCACACCACGCACCCCCCGCCACTCACCTCCCCTGTCTCCGAGCTGACCCGGTCTTCGCGGACGGACCCGACCGGCGACTTCCGGTTCGGGTCTCCGCTATTGTTCGATTTGCGGGCAGTCTCCGCAACAGCCCAGCTCCCGGCCCCGAGTGCAGAGCAGGCCGTGAGCCCCCTTGCCCAGATCTCTGGAATGCAGCGTCACCGGGATGTCGGAGTTAATTCCAGTGCGCCACAGAACCTCCCAGAGTGAATGCCAAGCTCCGATTCCAGGATAGAAGACAGGATAGTGAGGCTGGGGGATAGTCACGGAAGAGCCTAGAGCTCACGCGGCCATCTTACTCGGCGCATAGCTCCTCCAGGGCCGGACTGGGAACCAAAAGCAGCCCTGGAAATGTTTACCATGCCAGCCCCCATACCGAGGACCTCAACAACTACAAGGTGGGGTTTTGGGACTATTTCTCCCAAGAAATGTTGGGAAAAATTGTGAAAATGGTGTACCAGGGCACAGGGAAAAGGTCAGTTCTCCTCAAGGGAACCGAAGAAAGGCCTGAGATCTGCTCAGAGACCGTCGCACAGATGAGAGGCCTGTTTCAATTGTGGAGTGGCATTTCATACAAGAGGGAGGGAGGCTGCACAAATGTGCCTGAACCAAAAAGGTCTGCCATTTTTTTTTTGCTGCACTGACAGCTAGCTGGTAGTATTCACCCTCGGCTCAGAAAGCGCTCTCCTAGCCCTTAATGAGACCACCAGGCCAGCACTGGGAGCCCCTGATGATGCTTCGCTGGGGAGGCTAGAGTTGCCCGAACCTGCTGCACAGACTGCAGTGACAGCGACTGACCAAATGAGCTTTAAATCAAGCAATTTTCGTTTCGTTTTAAAGCGCCGCCAGCATGCACTCTTCATTGCACTTGCAGGCAAACCTTACCCGAGCACCTCCCCCACGCCTTCATTCACCCCAGCCTGGAATGTGTCTAGCACCAATACCTGCCTATATGAGACACAGGCCTACCTTACGCACAATGATGCCGGAGTGCAGGAGACAGTGAAGATGTTTTACCTGCCATCCGCTTTTTGTTGTCATTATTCTGTTTCCTGTGCTCTCTCATTTAATGAGGACAAGCACCAAGCGCGGTTGCTGTTTTTGGTGTGCATGTACAGGCATGTGTGTAGGACCTAAAATAGCTCCAAACAATGAAAACGGTCAGCAATTGCTGGATACTACGCGACTGCATAAGTCGCACCACTACTTCTGGGGACCAAGAACGGACTCTGGGGGCCGAAAGTGGCCTCCAAGGATCAAAATCAGCCCCCAGGAGCTCCGGCCTCCCAGGGGATTGCCCGCTTGCCCGGCTGGCCAATCCGGCCATGAGCTCCTCCCCGCTCCAGCTCTGCATATTTAATGCTCCAACCTCCCTGACACACAGGTGCAGTGGCAACACTTCAAGGGACTGGAGCGGGGAGACGTCACCTCCTGCATTGTGCTTAGCTCCATTCTTTTCGAAACCTCTTGGGTAACAGGTGTATATCCACACAATGTGAGCCCAAGGCCCAAGGAGGAACCACCCTAGTCTTCGCCCCATTCTAGCTTCCCACCCACCATCAGTGGTGTTCCCTTCATCTTTAATCAAAGATTTACTGTTCCAGTAGATGTCAGGGGATTGACTCACTGAAGGGTACACTTGCTTATGCAATTACCTCATCAGGAGTAATTTACAATATACAATTCTGAAATGCACTAAATTTGAGGATATCTTCTTTTGCTTCTATTTGTTGTTTAAGATTAACAAGGTATCCAGAGGAGATTTGCAACATATGCTAGGGACCGATACGAGAAACAGTAGGGCTTGAAGTACCGAAACATTACCAGTAAATAATTGGGGAACTACCAGAGTTAGGGAGCAGTAGGGAGAAAGCCCCAATGGAAGATCATTTCCTGAATTTTTAGAGGTACATTTTCACATAAGAAAGAACATAAATTGGTATGACCGCTTCAAAACAAAAATGTATTGGACATCACTTGAGGCCTAAAGTCTCCTGGACACTTCCAAGGTCTCATTGGGCTGGACTCTAACTGCCATGCTGTAAGAACTTTAAATGTATTTATTGTACCTATGCTCCAGCTCTCGGTGTCTGGGAGTGGATATGTAGCCCTTTACAAATCTCCTAAAAACCCTGGATCCTAACCATGTGTACTTGCAAAAGATACATGATTGGACAATTTTAGTAATTTATATGAGTCACTGGTCTCACCGATTCTTCCCTCAGTTCTTCCAGCTCATGCAATCCAATATGATCGGTTCTCTTGGGACAAAATCCTATCTGCAATTTCATCGCTGAAATGTAGTACAGCTGCAGGTCCGGACAATGTTCCTGCCATTATCAATAATCTCACTGTTAATGGAGGGATGGGTTTTTTTTCAGATTTTTTTTTCAATGGATTGCTAAATCTGTACTATTCCCTGATTATTGGAAGGGCTTTATAGTTAAACTGAGACTGAGGAAAGGTGATGGAAGTCTGCATTCGAATTACAGATGAATCAGTCTTCTGGATATTTCCAAAAAGATTTTCTAAAAAAATGTATTATCTCACCTAAAATAATGGGTGTCGGCAAATAACCTTCAGCCAATTGACTGGGAGGATTCTGGGAGGGGCATTCCACCACCAATCACTGCTTTGCCCTCTGGGATATTATTAAGAATTCTCTAAAAGTGAATCAGAGGCTGTGCTGTGGTTTTGTGGACTTCTGTACAGTCTTTGATACAGTGGAAAGAGGGCTGATCTAGGAGAAGTTAAGAGGCTTTAAAATCCCTTGTGATCTTTTATTTTTTATACAATCATTGCATCCGGCAAAATGGGCACAGGTAGATTTTGACCTTTTGGGGTAGTTAGTAGAATTAGCATAATGAATGGCCTACGTCAAGATTATGTACTAGCACCTTCTCTTTTTAGTCTTTATGTGTCAGGTTTGCCAGGAGGTTTACAACCCACCCAGTCTTTCTCACCAGAGGTTGCCTCTTTTATGCAGACAATGTCATTTTATTGGATTCTACAGCCATAGACCTGCAGAGGGAACTTAACACTCTATCACTATATTGTAGGGAAAAATGTTTAAAAAAAGACAAAGACCATGTTTTTTGTGAGAAGGGAGACTTAGCGAAAATGATTTTTGGATGAGAAGCGAATTTAGGTGGTCATGCCATGAATTAGTGTTGTTCTTTTATAAAATCCTGAAATAGGTTGACCACATGAAAATTACAAGGGAAAGAGCCCTGTTTCAAACAGGGTGTTTTAAGGGAATTGAAACTCACATACGGTGAGATTCATTTAGCACGCCTTTAAAAGCCTTTGCAAGTAAAATCCCGCCTTTGGCCTTCTACAGAGCAGTGGCTTTGTTGTTAGAAGCTGGGAATAATTGGGAGGCTGTAGAGAGTATAGCGTTAAAACGTATGTTTGGCCTGCCTAATTGTACCATGGTTCAGAATATATGGCAAGAATATAATCTCACATCTTGCTACATTATGGCAGGCTCACATCTCTTAAGCTTCCTTAATTATCTGTCCTCTTGTGAAGAGGCTTCAATTATTTCGAAATTATGCTGGTAAGAGAGTATTATTAGGGAGAGGAAATGGGTCACAGACCTGATCAAAAGAACCAGTGAAATGAAAACTAGTCATAGTCCTTTAGGTACAATGAGCACATGGGACCCATTTCACAACTAATTCACTCCTATAAAATCCTCCTCTAATGCCTCCCAAACAATAGATATAGAATACCTTTCTATGAATCCCTACATAATGATCACAGTCAACACTCTTGGACAGGCAAAGGTTTTCCCCTACTTGACAAATCTTCCCGGTTTAGAATTACTTAAAATGCAGCTTGGCTGTAAACCAATTGTTTCCTGATCAGAATGATACCATTGGATAAGGGATAAAAATGGAATGAGTTAATGCTTTTTAAAAATGAAATGCTCTGTATCCTATGTTCTTATTGGTTGTCATTATTTATTTATTCAAGAGAAAAAATGTAAACAATTTTTTTTAAAAATCAGATTGGGTCAAAGTCTGAGGTAATTGCTCTTTTTGCAAATATGTATGTTTTATGTTGCCATGAGCATAGCACATGTTTTAATATATATTAAACATCAAGGTTGAGGAGAGAATGTAGCCTTATGGCTAGAGCGGTCGACGTCGAAGCTGGGGAACCGGGTTCAAGTCTCAGCAACGACGCTCAACATCCTGTGATTCTGGGCAAATCACTTAATCTCTCCGTACCTAACGAAAATGAATGTGTCCTCATGTAACGAAACTGGTGCTATGTAAAGCTCTCTGATACTTGATATATTCGGGTCTAGTTCGTGCTATATAAAACTCTTAAAAAAAAGAAAAAGTTTAGCTTTTAATGATGCTATGTTAGGATGGTGGTTTATGTGATTTTCATATGTTTTTTATTATGGCAACATTTAGGTTTCATGAATATATGTCTTAATAAACTGATTTCTACTCATACTACTGAGAGAAAAAAAGAAATCAAAAATAGGCACAGAGGTAAAAACGTGTTATATCGCCCAACTGTGTTGCTCAGCAATCCACAAACGAATACAAACATTCATTTAGCTATACAACTCAAATGCAAAATACAATATGGGTGTAAAAGTCACCTACCTCTCGCCTGCCAATGCTTCTTCGTACACGGGCACCAACACCTTCCGATTGTTCCACACTCAGAAGAGTTTTCACAACTTTCCTGCAGGTCATCCTCGCTTTGGTGCAATAATAAACTGCACACTTCGAAATCTGGAAATTCAAAAAAACACAGACATCGATAAATTAAATGGGCAGTTACGAATCAGCAAGACAGGCAGCAGAATTGTGTGTTGTCTACTTAAGTTTCTTTTCAGCTTTGTTTTGCACTGAAAATAAAATGGCGCAAATAAACAAACAGCCCAAGGTATTAAGCACATGGGGCGTTTCTTCCATCTCTTGTCTCTATACTTGGGTCAAGCAGGCTGTACCAATAAACAGAGTTTGTACACACGTATTACCCATGGTTTTGTAGACTTCAAACATTCAACTAGCCATACAAAAAAAAGATTATTTCTACAATGCCCATGCATGGCTTGATATCCAAATCTAAGTGGCGTTCTACCTGAATTTAAGTGGTTTCCCTCCTCTGAGGGTCTCTTGGTTGTGCCCAAAAAAGTTTATTCAATCCCTGGAGTGAAAATTGGATTTAAAGTTCTGAAGACTCGCCACCGCTTACACCCCTTCAAGCGAACCACTCAGCTCCTATTCAGCCATCCACATTAAACACCCACTCTCAATGAATCACTTGTAAGTTACTAACCCTCAGACATCCATATTATAAATCACACTTTTGCTCAACCACTCACCCGCCACTCAAACAGCCACATTACGATCACGACAAGCGTCAAACATTTCCAATAACCCTCGGCCACTCATTTGTAAACTAAACCATCCAAACTCCCATTCAACACACACCTAAAGTTGCAGACAATACCACTCACCCCAACCCCAAACATTCACTCACATCAAGTGCTCTGACTAATGTACACCCATGCCCCATTATCCAAATCTCACCCAAAAACATATTCATCACAAGCCGCGCCGCCATTGCCAAGCATACAACAACTCTCATCACTCACCCATTGCCACACCCACTATCACCCTATAGCTATCTGCAAAATTACTTTAAAATGGCATCCTCAACACAACCCATTCATAGCCACATTCATTCCCACACCTCACACATTCACTCACAGCACCGCACACAACTCACAATCTTCCACACAATCACCAAGTGATCCACATAACCACTCACCATCAAACATCACCAAAACTAACCAACTACCGCCCCTCAATTGATTTTCACCTCAACCAGTCTTAGTGCCACTTTAACTCACTTACAGACATACTCAGCAGCAGTGATCCACAACTACACTCATCAAATGCTCCTTCACTTCTTTTCACTCACCATCATACACCCACGAGTGCCCAACCCACCAGTTACTTATGGTTACCTTCACCACAAAACACAATACTGCTTTGCCATTGCTACTCGTACCACTTCTCACCCCAAAAAATTGTGAAGAAGTTTCAGTCTGGGGCTAATGCAAATTTATCAATGTGGAGGGTATACAGTGAAGTAGGGTTCATATCAGCCTATCAGTTGCACGTCATCATTAGTCTTCTCCTAGTTCTGCCTTTCTGCACCCCATGACCAGATTTTACGGTCAGTCATTTCCCGTGCTGCATGTGCATCCCAAGTTTAAGAGTAGTTGTATGCACAAACATATCATTCATTAAAATGTTACTTTTCAGTTGCAAAGAGATCTCCATTCCATCTCCAACATGCTGCTCATCTTCAGACCACTTGGCCCAGAAACACCATGTAAACAAAAGCACCCCTTTTACAGATGGAATTCAACATATGACCTAATAGCCCTTGCACTACATTTCCTCAGCCTACATCAGAATACTAGAAACCTCACATACATACCAACTGATCAAACCACCCACCCACATATTTAGGCACCCATAAAGTTTTGTGATGCAACTAAAATCAGGCTGGTTTGCTGACGTCTGCACATCATTGACACAAGAACAAAATTAAGTGAAGCATCCAAGAGAAAATCCACAATCAAATCCAACCTAAAACATTAGTCCCTAGTGAAAGACTAGGAGGGCTGGGTCCACGTCAGGTTTTCAGGAAAGCCACATGAATTAAACGTACATGAAATTGATCTATACTGATCTAAATTACATTGCCATTCATTAGCCTGAAAGTCTGGCAGGGATTCGTCCTTCCTGAATCAACACTAGAAACACATAGCCTAGAGTATTACATTATGGTATGTACCACAGAGCATCACAGCTATGAAAAATCACTTCAACATAAAGGCCAGCAAAGAAAAAAGGCTATTCAAATAGCCACTCAGAGTACAAACATCACATGTCTACATTCTCCCTCCTATGCAAACGAATTAATTCCTAAATCACCAAAATGTAGTAAAAGTCATTTGAAAGGCAAATTCACCAACCTTCTAGCACTGTCAAACAGGCCCAGTTCCTACAGACTCATCACTGATCCACACATTCTTGCTGAACCCATTTATCCAGCGACACCACTCCCTAGTTAAAAATACTCAGTAACTGCAGCTCACCCAAAAACAACCCAGCCTCCAAACACCTTAAAAGAGTGTAATGCAATCGTAGTTTTATGAATAATGCATAGTCAACCACATGTATTTCAAAAGAAACATTCGGGTAATAACCTTTACCAAACCTTTTCTAAAAGACAACACTTTAGACTAAAAATATCACCAGCAACTACTGGCCCATTTTAAATCCCCCGAGATTTTTTTCAAGCTCCCGTTGAAAACAGTACAGGTATAAACGCAAGGCCCAATACTCCATTTACTATATTTAGCCCAGATTTCCCCTCAGTAGGGAGCAGAGACTATTCTAGTCCGAATTTAGGACAATTGTGTATCGCCTGTTGCTGTTGAATGTCAGCGCACCTCTGGAGATGCTACAAAGCTAGGTCCTAAGAAAGTGGAGTTACAGAGTTCCTTCTCCCAGTAAACTTTCTTCATGAGAAACGGATCTCAGCAACAAAACTAGCCCAAATTCATCTGTTCAACTAGGTCATACTTTTTTAGTTCAATAAGTTTATTAAAGTTTTAAAAGGGTAAAAATTAATTAAAATACAATACATAATGATACAATTGATGTAGGGAAAGAAAAGAAATACAGAAGTTCATTATAGTAATCGCTCAAATAATAAATAGAACATCTCAATTAATATTTAGATCAAATACGGAATAAATATAACAGTCACATTAATGAACCTTACAGAACTAGGTCATATTTTTCAACATCACTATTGGTATTTTCACAAAATGTGCTAGCCATAAGGCCAGTGATGTAGTTCTTATGGTTGAAAGCATTTACACTTACATCTGTTTGTCATTTGCTATAAGAATCACCTACATAAAATATACTCTTGAACATCTTTAACTATCCTGTAGCAAAGAACATACTTAGCTAGTACTGTTCGACCATGTTGATGCCCAGGATTATAACCTCTACTTAGTTATTACCAGAAACAATACCAACACCATTGGTTCTAAAATATTAGTAAAACAGGTTTCGATCTAAACAGGACCGTGAGGTAACTAGGAAGATATCGCTGTGCTATACAACTACCTCTTTAATTTCTTCCACAGATGCCTAACACAATTATGGCAATGTCTAAATTGTCAGTGGCTGGTTAGCGCAGGAAGTGAAAATGTTGTTAGTCAACATACTTTAATTAGTAAATAAACAGGCATTTTCACATCATTTCACTTGAAAAGCAGCAGGATTTTACTTTACTATACTCAAATATCACCCCTTTAAATCTAGCCGGGGAGCCTGAAATTATGTGAAAATAAAGAAGCCATAATGAAGAAAAACAATAATACCTCATTTAAAATGAATAATTCTTAGTAGGACTCTTTGAGTGTAAAAAAAGAACATGGATGTAATATACATTTCATTATTTTCAATATAGTACAGATTTAGAATTGGGGTATCTGGTTGGCAGTAGTCTGCACACAGTCCAAGCAGGAACCCTCACGCTAGTCAGGGTAAGTAAGGTACACCCACAAAATAACCTATGCTCACCACTTTGATAGCTTGGCAAAAAGCAGCCAGCCTTATCCCCAGAGCAAATGTGTAAAGTATTTGTATACACACACAGAAGCACAGTGAAAACAACACAAAAGTACTCATCACCCATTTAGAAAATAGCCAATATTTATCTGAACTAAACAAGACCAAAAAGACAAAAATCCAACATAAACAAATCAAATTATTAATCCTTCAATATTAGATGTAGTTCTAGCACTTAGAAACCCAATAGCTGTGCCTCGTGCTAAAACGACGTGCTTGACGAAGTCAAATCTTAAAGTTGAGGCCGACCACAATGGGGCGCGGGTTGGCTACATAGTCGTATTGACCGTGGGTACAGTACATTGGAAACGATGGCAAAACAAAGACGTTTCGGGGTGCCGGGGAGGTGAGGCGTCGCAGGTGCTGGTGCGGTGTCAGTACCTTACTGTGAATGCAGGTTGTTGGCAGATTGGTGATCTGGAAATTACAAGGCACCAGGGAGGAGATGAGGCGCTGCAGCGAGGTGTCGGTACCGCTGGTGGTGCGAGCTCAATGAAGTATTGAGAATCAAGCCACGCAGTGTCGATTTCATTTTAATGTCACCCCACGGGGCCATCGGTGCTGTGGTGGAGTCAGAGTCAGGTGCCACGGACTTCGGTGACGCAGTACTTGGGACTCCTCCTGTGGCGGCCCTAGAGGCGCTGTGGCGATGTCGGGCCTGCATTGCAAGTTGCGTTTGTTGCACTGAACGGGGACTACAGGCGCCGAAGTCACACTTGAAGTCGATGTGCTGGTTTCTTCTTGTTTAACACAGTAAGCCAAGGGCCCAGAAACTGGATTTGGCACCACTTGATAAAGTGGGGCTCTCAAAAGAAAAGCCCAGATACTGCAGGTGAAGTCATTGATGGACCTGAGACTTCCAACAGGCGGCAAGCTCAACTCAAGCCTGCTATGCGAGCAGTGGGGCGACACACTTCCACCTTAACGGAGGATCCACCCCTGCTATAGGCAGCAAAAACAAAATCAAGCACACAGTCAATAACAGGGGGTCAGAGGGAAAAAGACAGGGAGAAACCACACCAAAAGATGCCAGGTCTAAAATAGAGTTATATTAATTATATATAGGATTTTGTCTGGATGCAACATCTCTGAGGATGACAGTACCACTGGGTCATAGGAAGCAGAGCTGCACATGTTTCAGCCACCTTTGTGAGAAGAATAATGTTGGCAAAGCAACCGTTAGGACATGAACACCAGAAACACAAAGCCACTCAAATGTTCAGTCATCATAAAAACAAAGTAGGGATTTCGCGAGCAATGCAAGACATTGCATTTAATGAATTCCAATCAATCAAAGTTAATGTATATTAGAGACGATTCATCGAAATAAGCTTTTTAAAGGAGTCTTTGTTTACGCAAACACCTACTCAACTAGCCAAGTAGAGTCATTTTAAATAATGTAAATATATGTGATAAAGTTGTGAGATACGAAGTTGTTTAAAAGACTTTCAAGAAGTTCGTTCTAAGGAACATATGAATAGACAAACAGTCTGCCTTTAACTGTACTCACGGAGCCATCACTTCTTTTTTACTTCTCTCCCAACCCCTTTTTCTTTCTCAGATCACCTTTCATGACCCACCTTACACCCCAACTATCCTCAAATTGTTTTATTGCATCATGTCAAAGTATGATCTCAATAATCCGGAATTAACACTAATAATGTAACTGCGAATGCGATATTTATGTGCAGACACCGGACTCTGCAGACTTTACTGCTGTTGCCACATTTTCCTTTTTTTTTTTTAAGTTTCTTGATTAAATCAACCAAAACCCACTTAAATAGTGCAACTTGGGTTGCACTCAATTGCAGACGTATTGCAATATTTTAGTTACCGTACAGTTACCTATTGTTTTTTTCAGGTATTAAAATGCTCCAAAGATGTGTAAAGACTGAATGTGTCTGGATTTAAAATAAAATGCGAAATGCCACAAAATAAGCTGCATTACAGCACGTCCTAATGTGGCTGTCTCTAATTACTCAGTTCTCAATTGCCGCGTAATTCCTATGGCAACTGGTCCAGAATATAAGGTACCTTTTCTTTAGGGAAAGCAAGCTTCGTGCACAACTCAAATGAGCTTTAATCACACGCCGGGTTTATGCTTCCTTCTGCTAGGAAAAAAATGGGGATTAAAGTTTCGTTTTCTATTTACTGATCGTTTTTTTCAGCAGAGCTTACGTCACGTGCTTCAAGTTGTACGTACTTGTGACAAATACATTTGGAAACATGGTTTCTCTCACTACGCTGGTAACAAGTAATCTTAGTCATAAATTAAGGCGCAGTCTCCTTAAAATGGTGGTAGCAGGTGCTGCAAATGAATCCCAATATATAATAATACTGCTCAAAGTAACCCGACTTGTAAAATGCAAACAAAGTTTGCAATAGGGACTATATTTACCTGTGTTTTCCCTCTGTGCTTTCTCTCTGCTTCAGCGGAGGACGGCGAGTGGCTGGTAAGCTGCGAGCTGAATGAGTTTTATTCAGGAAGCTCTGCTTTTCACCATGACGCTGCAGAAATGTCAACAGAGGAGAGCTAAAAAGCGCCCTAAGCACTACTGTATGGGTGTGTCGGTAAAGTGACTGCCAGCACCCTAACCTGCCCATCCTTTTCAGAGCAGTAGGAAAGCAATTCAAGACAGGCTAACAACACCTGTATTCAGAGCAGATATTAACAGCATTGGGGGTCGGTCACAAACAAGCATTGCCTTTGGGACCATACAAGTATTTCGTTAGCCACGCAGAATATTATCCTGCGTGCTACAGTATCTACTGTTACTGCACGTGCCACTGGTGAACTGCCACACACACCCATGGATGGCCTTTCATGCTATTTATTGAAAATAGGAAGTCTCTTCAAAATTCCCAAAAATGTATTTCTTTAACAGAGAACCTTTAACACTAAATGGCACATTATAGCACTGTATTGAGAAGTACTTATTTAAAGTTTTTTTTTGTAAAACTGGTGGTCTGAATTTATATATCTGGAAGTGTTTTTATATGCGATAATGAAGAAAAAAAGAGTGTTAGTGAAATAAGATATAACAGAAGCACATTAAACCATGGCATATTGGATGCCCAAAACCCTATTTATTTATTTATTTATTTAATGGTTTTGTAAAGCGCGTAGTAACTCCGAAGAGCATCCCAGCGCAAAGCATTAAAAACGAAACAATCACATTCATTGAGCTCTTTAAAAAAGTCAGCGAATAAAACGTCTCAAAAACCTATTAAAAATGCAAAAAATGGAGAAACTTTGTTGATACTGTATTTTATCCCATAAAGATACTTTGTAGATGTACATAAGCAAATTAGCATTTGTTCCTTTCACTGCAATACAAAAAGCTGCTGAAAACTCAAGAGAGGAGCTCTTCCAGATTGCTTCCACACATTCTTTACCACTACCTCCTTGGCTGCTTGTTGATTAACACACTTATTTATTTATTTATTTATTTCCAAGGTTTTATATAGAGCTACTGGACCCGGGGGGTATCAGAGCTCTTTACATGATAGGTAAACAATTACAACAAAGTAAAACAATGTGCATTAAAACACGAGTTACATAAAATAGGGTAATGCTATGATTACGTTTGGTAATCCCCATTACTCTTAGTCCTATTCGTCCTCGACCCAGTGATCACTCATGAGGTATTCCACAGACAGGAAACAAAACAGGAAACGCTTTTAGGCTCCACCCCCCTCCTGCCAGGTGCTATATCGAACCTAACCACCAGAAGCACATCCGGACACACCAAGCAACAAAGGCCTGGGCAGGGAGGGAGGGTGGGAAGTATGACTGGGTCGAGGACGAGTAGGACTAAGAGTAATGGGGATTACCAAACATAATCATAGCATTACCTCTACGTCCCCCGTCCTCGACCCAGTCATCACTCATGAGGCATACCAAAGCAACGCCCAAACAGGCCTTTGGCAACCCAAACACAGACCAGACACAAAGGAGTGCAGCAAGTGAAAGTTTTAATAAACAAACAGAATCAGAGCGGAGGGGAACCCCCACAGCCTGCAACACCCCACGACCAAAATTGGTTCGATCAGCCAGGGCACAATTCAACCTGTAGTGCCTCACAAACGTGGACTCGGAGGCCCAGGTCCCAGCCCGACAAATCTCATCAAGAGACACACCATGGTAAGCAGCCTTACCCTTACCAGCCAAACCAAAGGTCACGAAGAGAGAGTCAGAAGAACGAAACACCCCAGAACGAGCCACATAAATGGATAAGGCACGCCTGAGATCCAAAGAATGAACGAACAGCTCAGAAGGAGAAGAAGGAGAAGGACACAAAGAAGGAAGAACCAGCTCCTGAGAGGAATGGAAATGGGAGCGGACTTTGGGGACAAAACCCGGATCCAAAGAGAGCACCACAGCGTCATCCAGAAAACGCAAAAACGAGGGGGGGGACCACACAAGGCCGTAAGCTCCCCCAGCCGTCTTGCAGAAGTAATAGCCACCAGAAAAGCCACCTTGTAGTACAGAAACTTAAGGTCCACAGACTCCAAAGTTCAAAAGGGGAAGACTGCAAAACACCCAACACCAAGGAGAGATCCCAAGGGGGCACCAAAGAACGAACAGAAGGGGAAGAGAGAGAGAAACTCCGAAAAAGGCGAGAAACCAACAAGCCATCCGAAGGAAGAAAGGAATCCGGGTCCCGGAAGGCACGGATAGCAGCCCACTGGCCCGCAAGGTAGACAAAGCAAAGCGCTTCTGAAAACCATCCAGAAAAAACTGAAGAACAGAAGACACAGGGCAAGAGGTAGGAGACAGATCAGAGGAGGAACACCACCCAGAAAATATAATAAATACATATTTGTATAAATATCTTGTGTGGTTCTTTTCCACTTAATCTATACCAATAAGATTGCATTCTGGTAAAACAAGCTGCTTTACTCTCCTTCTGGACTAAGCCTGAAGGCTGCTCTCCACAGCTACCACACAGAGAACTTTCTTAGGCTGCCTATGACCTCCTTAATCACCATAAGGGTTGTCTGGACTGGTGCAGGGTATCCACTTACATAAGTGTACATCATATACCAGGCCAGCCTCTCACAAGAGGTACCTCCCATTGGAGTGGACATCCACAAAGATAAAGTACCTGGATCTATATCTAGCGAACAAACTGGAGGGCTGGTGCTCAGCCACATGGCTGGCTCTATGGCACCAAATATTAAAGGAACAGCCACTCTGGTGTTCCATATTTATGTCCTGGCTAGGCAGAAGCCATGTCTTGAAGATGAACTTCTTTGTCTGAGTACTATATGTGTTTCAAACCCTTTTAGTGGCCAAACAAAAATATAAATTAATAGATTCACAGAGTAAGATATTAAACTGTGTTAGGGCTGGGGATGAAGCGACAATAAGTATGAACATTGTTCTGATAATCAGAGAGAAAGGAGGCCTGACCCGCCAAGATATTCCAAAATGCTACCAAGCTGCCAACCTTCAGATAACTGCAGAGTGGAGAGTAAGACAATTGGAAAGGAGATGTCTGTTCACGGACCAGGCAGTGATGGTGAGGTTGCGGTGGGATCTAGCCTGGCCGAAAAAGAGACACAGGATACAAAAGCATAGCTATCCACTCTGGTGAAAACAACCCTAGATGTCTGAGATTGGGTAGCTACATGTGGATATTTTACCAACTTTCCATCCCTTAACACATTGATCTACAATAAGATACAGTTCTCCTCTGCTCAGAATGAGGATATTTATGCAAGGTGGAAACCGGAGAGTGTAGAACACCTTTTTACATTAGAGCAGGCCCCACTGGTGGCTTTACCCAACAAATGAACTAGATTCCACTAGACCACTGACAAGGTTCGATTCTTAGATTCGAAGTTACAATGGCAAGAAGGGGCTAGTCTCAGAAATATATGAAAGCCTAAACATTATCTAAATGGTCGTGTAATGGAGTTAGAAAGCTAGATAGGGCACTACACGAACTAGACAACTGGAAAGGAGGCTTGGTCAGATTTATGGAAATACATTTTTCTCACCTTTAGAAGCATCCCATGTAGAAATAAGTCTACAAAATCATCTACCTGTGGTGCATACCATTACAAAGCCAAAAGAACAATTGATGGACAGAATGCAGAACAATGTCATACATTCACCCCAGTACAGAAATCTGGCCTAAATGCATTGTTTTTTTTCTCACCATGCCATTCCACTTCGGACCCAGCCATATACAAATCAGTCTTCACCCTGCGCCCAATGGGAACAGTCCAGCCCAAACTGCCAGGCCAGGTCCTCCCTGGACTGGAAACAAGCATCCTAGGACCGGTTTCGGGATTTTAGCCCGTATCAGCCAGGATAACTTGACTCCAGCGTCATGGAGAGCACGGGACCCACGTCTGGGCATACCCGTCCCACTTGGGGTGACAAATGCGAAAGGAACAATTGATGTACAGAATCCAGAACAATATCATACATTCACCCCGGTACAGAGATCTGGGCCTAAATCCACAGTTTTTTTGCTTACCATGCCATTCCAATTTGGACCCAGCCATATGCAAATCAGTCTTGACTCTGAGCCCAATGGGAACAGTCCAGCCCAAACTGCCAGACCAGGTCCTCCCTGGACTAGAAACAAGCATCCTAGGACCGGTTCCGGGCTTTCAGCCCTCATCAGCCAGGATACCTTGACTCCAGTGGCATGGAGAGTACGGGACCCACATCTTGGTATACCCATCCCACTCGGGGTGACAAATGCAAAAGGAACAATTGATGGACAGAATGCAGAACAATGTCATTCATTCACCCCAGTACAGAGATCTGGGATTACATCCATCGTTTTTTTGCTGCAGCTTCCGTCCATCATTTATTTTGCATAGCACTTTTCGCCCCAAGTGGGATGGGTATGTCCAGACGTGGGTCCCTTGCTCACTTTGCCACTGGCTTCAAGCTAGCCTGGCTGATGAAGGGTAATACCCAGAAACGGGTCCTAGGAGGCTTGTTTCCGGTCCAGGGAGGACCTGGCTTGGCAGTTCGGTCTGGACTGTTCCCATGAGGCACACAGTCAAGACTGATTTGCCTATGGCTGGGTCTAAAGTGGGGTGGCATGGTGAGCGAAAGAATGATGGATTTAACCCAGATCTTTTGACTGGGGGTGAATGCCTGATTTATTCAGCATTCCCTCCATCATTTGTTTGTGTACCATTACAATGCCTACATATAATTTTCCCAACCAAGCCAAACATATGCTGGAGGTGCTTAAAAGGGGTGGGGTCATTTGTGCACATCTACTGGGAGTGCACCTTGCATACATACGTCCTGGAAAGAAGTTCTGGGACACATTACAGGGGTTTTAGAATGTCCTATGCCAGATGACCCAAACATCATCCTATTAGGTGCAGGACATCTCAAGCTAAAGGTCTTAAATACCGCTAACTGGCAGATGCTGTATGCCGCCCAAATTCTGATTGCCATCTGTTGGAAAGGATGCTCCAGATGTTACACAATGTTTTCAAAAACATTGGCATGGAAATAGCATATTTGTCATTCAACTTGTTAGGTTCCAGGGTGATGCTCCAGAGGGCCTGGGCACTGCCACTGAACTACAGCATGTGTCTGGAACATTTTACTTTTTATTCTGTTTGCTTGTGGGAATTACAGAGATTTGTTTAAGAGGGAAACAAGATATGAAGGGTTCTGTTTCTCTTTGGTTTTCTAGAGGAGACTTGAGTGCTTTCCCAAAGTCAGAATGTATTACTAATAGTGCACTGCCAAGGTTGTGCTGTTCTTGAATGGGAGAAGGAGGCGGGACGTGTTGTTTGTTTTCTATCTCTTGATAGCAAAAAGCTAGGTGAACTGAACTAGAGATTGCTGTTATGGTAAAATGCAAATAATAACGAATAAAATTTTATTTTACAAGAAGTGCCACTCCTATTTCTTTCAATTGGATTCCATTGTTACTTCTTGCGGGATCTTGTAATGTCATGATCATGCCTAAAGTCACATGATGTAACTTCTGGTGATGCCGTCATTATGTTAATTGGAGGAGAATATTGACATATAAGTTGCCTTGAACCTTATTTTGGAAAGATGAATGGTGTCACTGCTGCTTTTTAAATTTGTTTTGTTTGTAGTACGTTATAACCACACAGATTTTGTTAACAAAAGCGTTTAAACCAAATCGCTATAAACGAAAAGAGATTGTGCCATCCCAACATAATTCACGGAGATGGAACACAGGGATCTACAATAGCGTGCAAGGTGTATCGGGGTCATCCTAACGTAAAAGGAATAAAGAAGAGAAACCCGCTGTGACGATGTATAGTCATGACCAGCCAGAGAGCCTTAAAGTGTCCCAGACTTTCTTTAGCCTAGCTCTCTGCTCATCACTATCTATTAACAAGCTTTCGAGAAGACCAGTGTTCAAAACTTCATGCCACCAGAGCATAGGTTTAGGGGCCTAAGCAAGTAGCTAATGTTGGGCTAAAATTAATCATGCCAGAGCAATTGTAAAAAAAAGTAAATCCCAGCAAGATGAGCCGGGATGCACAGTGAATAACCTAATACAATTAACCTAGGGTCCCAAACCACATTGGTATGACCAAGCCGGTAAACTTTTCAGAAGAATCACTCCCAAAAATTAACCAAAGAAGGACAGGTGGCAAGATGTGAACAGCTTCCACATGATCAGCTAAATATAAAAAGCATTTAGCGCCCTGTCTACGATTCATGATATAAAGACGGTATGGAGTATAATGAAAAATCATTGATAAATTTGAATTGATGGACTTTAACCCTTGAGACATTTAAAACACTATGGGCAAGCACATTTATATGCCTCATGTCATCAAAAGTTACCTCCCAGGGCACGAAAAATCCACTCGCCTGCTCGCATTTGGGAGCCAGATTTAATTAGGACAAGCTATTTTTAGGTCCTACTCACCCTTTCTGGTGAGTAGAAAGACAAACTAACTTTTGACCTCTGTCTCTGAAAGAAGAGCAAACGTGACAAGATTTAAAGGCAACTTTATTGCTCACAAAGTGAATGAGCAATAAAAATACCTTTAAATCTTGTTAACTTGTCCTATTTGCTCCGCTTTCAGAGACAGAGGTCAAGCGCATTACAGTTAGATCGAGTAGATTTTTAAAGTTACTAGACCTGCAGGTCTAGTAACATATTTTTCATTTTTCGAGCCTTGGAGCCCCCACACCATGATGCCTACTCCACTTATCTTCCTCACATCAGAAAGTGTCATCCTCTCACCTCAGCTGATATCATTTTAAAGGCCAGGCTAATGCCCTTCTTGAGAGGCCCTTGCATCAAATAATCCAAAAAACTGTTCGGAGAACAATCTACATTTTGCGCCTTTAAACTCAGGCGGTATATGCCAAAGCTGCAAACAACAATAGAATCTTCTAGCAAAGGGAAGTGAAAACTTTTGACATAAAAATTGTGTATGAAAGAAGGGTATCACCCTCATAGAAATGCCGCAGTGTAAGAACCCCAGGGCCCTCCCAACACTCCAGAATGCTCTCATGAAACTGTCGAGGAAAATTAGTGTTAAAGTCTAAATATGTATATGCATTATAAAGAACAGTGCCCAGTAGCCTCTTTCTCGGATACGCACATATAGAGTGAAAAACCTACAGGGTCTTGAACCGGGTCCTTTTAAAGTAGACTGTGTCAATAATACCACTACGGGGGACAATGGCCGCATCCTAAGTAAAATTTTCTGGACAGATACAACCCAAACCCCAGGGCTCACCACCAAGAACCATGGGTAAGTCTGCTAAGGAGGGACCGCCTTTCTCCTGAGGTATCTGAAGGAGCAGTGTGGTGGATCTGGGCGTTTTATAGCCCCAGGTGAATTTTTGCCAAGGGGCCTCAATCTGACAAAATAATCTTTAGTAAGGTAAAGAGGTGTACATCTATAAAGATATAAATATTGTGGCAAAATAATAATTTTGATGAGGTTACACCTTCCAGTTAACCCAATATGTAGTCTGTTTCACTTGTTGAAGGTCTCTACCATCCTCGTGAAGGCTTGTCCAAAATTGCACTTGATTATCTCTTCCATCTTTAATAATAATTCCACTCCTAAATATGTAGCCGAGCTTACCTAGTGCCTGTCTTGTCCTGGAAAATGTTAGCCAGAACTTGCTTCTTGTCAAGGTTGAGTTTATACACTTAGACAGCCCTGAATGTGCTTGCTATTGCTTCCATTGTTGATAGATTGGCTGTTGGAACAGAGGTCAAGAAAGCAAGATTTTCCGCATATGCTAGAACTTTATGGTCAAGTAAATGTTTTTGCAGCAGAGAGAATATTGTGAGACCTCTTCAAGACTTGAATATGGGGATCTAGATAGAGTGCAAAAAGCATGGGTGAAAGAAGGCATCCCTCCTGACTACCCCTGTTAATCGATACAGGGTCCGTGGAATTACCCAAGCAAAGAACTCTGGCTTTAAGACACTGGTACATTTGCTGAACTCGGGTAATAAACAGAACGCCAAATCCCGATTCTCTCATGATTACCCAGAGAAAGGACTGGTCAAATGCCTTTTCTGCATCAAGCATTATCATTCCCACTGGGCCCTCATCAGCTGACCCGACCTCCAAAGCAGTAATTGCCATATTGACATGCACTGTAGTATCACGCCCTGGCATAACCTGTGCTGGTTCTCACCTACTAAATCAGAAACTAGTAGGGATTGTCTATTTATTAGCCAGTACCTAGTTATAGGTCTTAGAGTCATCGTTAATCAGAGATATGGAATGGTATGGGTCGCACGGCAAAGGTCTTTCCCTTTCTGGAGGGAAGATGACCATATTAGTCTCCACTCAACACCCAGTAACCAGTCCTAGTGACTCAAAGGAGTTACAAAGTTCACAAAGGACAGGCACCAACACAAGTGAGAACCCAGCATAAAATTCTAGAGGAATTTGGTCAGTGCCAGGGGCTTTCCTAGATGATAACTGGCTAACCGAAGCCTCAACTTCAGATAAGGAGATCAGGTCTTCCAACCTGAGCCATTGTGCATCAGTCCATTTCCGATGATGATCTATCAGGATAAACTGATCTATCCAGTCTGTGGAAGCTGCCCCTTCCTCACTATACAACTTCTGATAGAACCGGCGGAACTCCTCCCCAATAAGCTCGTGATCACTAACTTGTTCACCCTTGTCATTGATGATTGCCTGGATGATATAAGAGCAAACCCTGTCCCTAATCCTAAAGGAAAGTATTTTTTCCATTTCTTCACTATTTTCGAAGGTGGTTAATTGTTTGGCTCTGCCCTTCTTAATTGCATTGTCAAGTAATCTTGCCCTGAGGGTGGATTGAGCAACTGCTTATTGATCGGAAAGTAGTAAGAGCGTCCCCCTAGCCTGACAAATTACACTCCAACCAGGAGACAGTGATTCAGCACTCCAACAAGTCAAGAAATTAGTATAATTTTCAAACATTGGCAACTCAAGAAGAGGCACATGAATTCAGCAGGTTCTTATTTCTACTACAAGCCTGAAGAATCTCTGTCTCATGTGCAATTACCTTTTTGAAATGCAGATAGACATGGGCTAAAAATCCACGTCCCTACTGGAAGGAATTATTGGAAATAATCCATTAAAGAATTCACTGAACAAGCTATACTTACTTTGTTGATGTACTTGGAAAATATAAGGTATGTCCAACTGTTTATTCCTCTTATGAGAAATCTGCATTGGATGTTAGGGCACTTGCAATATGTTTCCTTCACCTTTCCCTCTCCATTTAGGTCCAACTGGTACTCCTACTTAGAGTAAGGGACCAAGTAGAAGTTCAGATAAAGCAAAGAAATGAATTAAGTAATATTGCTATTATTGTGATTGGTAAGCACTTTTGATGCATTTGGTAACATCATGAGTCCTCCTTTGTTGCTTATGCTGTATATATATATAAAAATATGTATAATATTTTTTCACATGAGTTGCCCCATTCCTCGTGAATATGTTCTTATGGATAGAAATACTTTTTGCAGTCAGTTTCCCCAGTCTCTGCAAAGGCTTCAGCAGGTTGAAATTATGTGAAATATGGCAAAAAATCATCCAAAAATGATATCACTGCAATGTAAATATTTGTATATATCGTTTTTTTGTGAAGAATTTTGGTAATATTGATTGTTTTTTCACTATTTTCTTGGTAGTTTTTGTCTGAGCACCTGTTTTAAATTGTAAATATTTTGTGTATTTGGTACAAATTTTAATGTATATATTTTTTACTTATTTGTAGCCCTGAAGAAGGCCTTCTGGGTCGAAGCGCGTTGGCTACAGTCGTTTTTAAGAAGATTTTTTCAATAAAGAAACCAAGAAATAAGACCCTGCTGAATTCATGTGCCTCTTCTTACATTGCCTATATTTGCCAATTATACTAATTTATTGACTTGTTGGAGTGCTGAATCACTGTTTTTTGTTGCAAATTTATAGGATTTATTTCCTAGGAGGTTTAAGGGGTATTGAGCCTCTGATTCAATGCACTCGTGAATACTGTAAAAATATTAACCTTTGGACATTAAGATAGGTGCATTGATAATTACCCCATACCCCTTGTTTGTTGTTTATTGTAAGGGAAGACAATATGCCGGCCTTAACCAGACCTTGCTCTTTCCGCTGATATGAGGAATATTTTAGAATGCAGGCTCTTCTGAATGCTTAAAGGGAATCCCATCCGACAGAATAGAAGCTTAACCAATATTATGCTCCCAAATAAATCTCACTTCCCTGTTCATAGAATGAGTAAAAGCTTCATCAAGAAGAATTTTCCTATCAAAAGTCCTGGGTGAGGCCGCAGGGATTGAGAGAAGCCCTCAAGATAAAAGTAAAGCGAGAGTGAATTATGATCAGAGTTCACCCTTGTATTTAGGAAGATGTTGAGGAATAGTAACAATAAGTAGCTAGAAAGAAACATGTTGGTCTGAAAAAGTGAATTATGGTGGACTGAATAATAAGTAAACCCAGGCTCCCCGGGTCGACAATGTCGCCAAATGTCAACAAGAGCATCAGAAGCCATAAATTGCTTCAAGGCCTCCCCTGAGCGCTTTTTCCCCTAAGAGTAGTATCACTGAAAGTAGAAAACCTTGTCTCCAGACTGGAAGAATCAAGAGAGTAACATTAAAGTCACTGCACAATATCGGAGGTTCAGACAACTGATGCACTAAGACAGAAGACCATCAAAAACTACAGGGTCATCTGTATTGGAGCCTTAGACTATCCATAATGTAAACTGAACAGTCCCCATAAGGATCACCGCAATAAGCCATTGACCATTCGGATCCAAACTGTATACAGCCAACCGACAGCTCTTATCCTGGGCTATTAGAGCTATTCCCCTTATGGCGAAGGTGGAGCAATCTGTACTGAGGGCATAATAGCTCAAGTCGTCTAGCAAAGTAATCTTGATAGCAGAGAGGTGGCTCTCCTGCAGCCGGACTAATTGTGGATGAAAATAATATAGCTCTTCTCTTATTAATTTACCTTTGTTGGGCGCCTTGATGTCATTTATGTTCCACAAGAGGATATGTATCTGCTGGTCATGACTATCCCCACGATCAGTCATTATGGTAACTGTCCAACATCCAACACGTCCTGCAAAAAGACACATTCTCACTCAGTGAACTCTTCTCATTATTAGGTGTTAAACTCTTTCTAGCCTCCATTTTTTGCTTTTTCTCCCCAGCAGCCCCTACCCAGCTTTTACTCCTCATTGTAGTGAAGAGCTTCAAGCTCCCTTCATGATTTCTCCCCTCAAATGAGACACTCCGGCCTGCCCCACCCTGCTGTGACATCCACCCTCCCAACCAGCGCCAGAGGAAAAAATTCAGCCCTGCATATAGTTATGCGAGCAAAGCCCTCCCCCGAGGTGCACCTAACACAAAATATGAAGGACATCAACAGCCAAATCAAAGACCCAAGGCCCAAAAGATCCTAAGAGGAAAAACAAGGAAGAGAGAAGAAGACCCTTGAGGTGATTTTGATTCCTAGAGAGAACCCTGGAGAGAAGACCTGAATGAAGAATCAATGACAACAACCTATCATTTCACTGGCTTCCATTTCGCCAAAAGCTCCTCCTCCTTCGGAGCATCAAAGCAAAAATGCACTTGGCCCTCGTGCTTGATGCACAGGGTAGTTGGTTCCTGCAGAGAAACAGTAGCTCCGAGTTTTTGAAGTGCCGAAATATGCTGCCTGAGCTGCCTCCGCCTAACCACTGTCTCGTGGCATACGTCAGAGCGGACAAAGACCTCTACTTCAAAAGCTTTAATTGGGTACCCTCGATGGGCAGCCCAGAAGATCTCTGGCCTCAGGAGACAACTACCAGCATGAATCAATATTGCCCATCTACAGCGAGGCGATGTATCCTCCTTGGGCAAACGAAACGGAAAATGATGAGCTCTCTGGATCATACTATTCATCTCCCAATCGTTCAACAAAGGGAAACACTCCATGAAAAGACAGACTATATATCCTCAGGGGTCATACCTTTCAGCACCTTCTAGAATACCGAGTACCCTAAGATGGTTCCGACAGGGATCTGTTCTCCTGGTCCTCGACCCTTGATAAAAGTGTAAATTAAGGGTATCCATATTCCTAGATAGTTTCCTCAGGACAACTTGTGTTTTGAGGTGAGCGGGTGTAAAGCTCGGTGTGGATGGCACTGTGCTAATCCTATGCTTAGAAACTTTGCTAGAAAACCAGACATTTGAGTTGAGCAAATTCAGAGTGTCGCTGGTGTTGTAGGGTACTCTATTCAGGAGATGCTCTCCACCTAAACTTGGGAACTACCCAAAGTTCCCTGCTTATTTTTGCATATATACATAACACATTAGTGGTCACCACTATTTGGTTATAGTTAGGCCAGCATTTCCATAAAAAGAGTGTTTCTTGTTTTGCCAATAACTTTAGCACCATTTGATGAATCTTCATGAGTTTCAGGTGATCTGCCATGTGGGGGATGAGAAAAAGTGGGGGCGCTAACCGTGTTTTTGCCATCTAATTTCTGATAAGAATTTTAGACAGTGATTCAGAAAAAAAAGGCTGAACAGAATTATACCACATTTGTCAGACAGCTAGAGATTTACTCAGAAAGCATGCTTTTTGTGATTTGGTGCAAATCTGTTCAGAGAAATTCATGTTCAATAGTTAGAAATATCTGGATGGTTGAACAAGCATACACAAATTAAAAGAATAGGGTGTTCTGACTGGCCTAGAGGGCCTCCCCAATCTGCCGCTTGGGTCATGTGGGACCGAGCGATCTGATTGGCTGGCAGCAACATCACCAAAAATGTTGCGGCAGATATTTCATCACTTGGGTACTCGCTCCCCTTGTCTTGAGTGTCTTTTAAAAAAAGACAGAAATGAGGAACTCTGAGCGAATGGTCCTTGTGCAGAAGCCCCAGAGGGACACTCCCTATGGTCAAAATTTAAAATCTCACTTTTCGCCCTCCTGTTCTTTGAGGCATGCCTCCAGTACATGAAAACACAATCGCAAGTACAAACAGGAAGAGAGAAATAAAGGCTAAAGATTGCTTCTCCGGATGGTTCGAATTCCTGGAGTATGACAGGCAATCTACAGGAAATATTTTTCAGTCAAGTAAATATACTTAAATATGATGATAACTGTAGGAAGGTGGCTACCTGACTATGGGTACCCCAGATTTTTTGCCTTGTGTTTAGCTGGTTTTCGACTTAGTTGGCCTGGTTCCCTGCTAATCAGGGCCCCAGGCTATCTGCTCTCTCTGTAAAATGGATTCCATGTACCCTAGGTGCATAACTAGATTGGCTTGGGTCACCTTATCAGCCCCTGTACAGAGCACTATAGGTGCCCAGGGCATAGGTGCATCCAAGGCCTACCAGGGGCTGCAGCATATCTTTTGCCACCCCTGGCTGGCTATCTAAGATTGATACAACTGGCTGATCCCTCAGCTGGGGCAAGGTGGTGTAATCACCCCTTGCTTAGATATAGTATACTTTTATCTAAACCTAACTGGACACATATAAACCTATAAGCCACTCCTATGGCAGGCCTTAACAATCCTGGAGGCAGAGTGTGTGGTTTAATGTGAGATGGAGCTCTAGCATGAGCTGAGCCTGTATGCAGCTGTCGGGACCAACTCCCTAAGCTGTTCCGGGATAATGCCATACCATATACTATTAAGTGCCTTATAATCCTCGCAGTTATATAGCAACTTTGGTTTGGCTTTATCAAAACACGTCGTGTAAGGTGTCATACGAATTGGAATACTACCCCCTCGCCAGTTCTGGCGACGGGGGTAGCATTCCACCCCTCTAGAGGGAAAAGACCTGTTACTTTACTGAAACGCGGTTGATTTTAAAAGAGCCTCAGATCCACAAAATGGATGCCTCTGCCACAGACACGGGTCTGACCTCCTGCTGCTGACCGAAACTCAGCAGATGGGGGCCTGGACAAACGGTTTCCTGTCGCAGGGCGGTGTTACACCACCCCAGACAGGAGATAGTGGATTGTAGCAGGGAGGTTTGAAAGAAACCAGACACTGCCTGGGGAGCACAAGGCTGCCCCTTGCATAATCCGGCCAAACCGGTTCTGGGGCACACCAGCCCCAGTCCCAGCGCGGCCTGGATCAAAGGAAAGGGGTGTATCCACCCTCTTCCTGGGTCCCACCCATAGGAGGGGACCTAGCAGGTACTCCAGCCCACCAGATTCGAATAAGAGTGGGAGCAGTGCCAATGCAACTCAGATTATCCTGAAGAAACATAAGAAACAAAACTCTGGACCCTTCGACATCCTACTCAACGTAGAAGACTGAAGAATCTCCCTTGTGGTCAAGGAGTGACCACCCTGTGCAAACAGGCACCATCCAGCACCTCGACCCTTGCTTTGTTGCAGTTCCCGCCGGAACTCGAGCGACAGAGATCGACGAGATCAAGCTTGCCTGCCTTCCTCCAGCCCGATCCACAGTCCCTGCAGAGCTGAGACCCGTGGAGGCAACCGGAAGCGTGGGGCACGCCATCTTGAAAAGGCCACGAGACGCTGACCGTGCAGCCCACGAGTGACCCTCGAAGCTGTACACCGGGGTTTGAGAAGCCCCAACCCTGAGCTACTCTTGCACCGAAGCTCACCCCTCCACACTCGACGAGTGCTGCGTGGGGCCCTTCTGCTTGTGTTGGCTCGACGCGTTGGCCCGGTCACTTGCCAGCTGGCTTGTGGCCCCTGTGCCGACGAAAACCTTAAACCGACTTGCTTTTCTGGTTGCTCCAGATTTGCACCAGCTCCTGTGAAAAGGAGCCCCCGCTCTGACCCTCCTGGTCCGAGTGAGAAGCAATCTCCCAGTTCCGCGTGGATTGCTTTTGCCAAGTGTTGTTTGCTCCAATCTTGAAGCCGACGGCGCTGACGGCGAGAGCCTGCGTGAGACAGATTGTGACCTGCTCCTGGACGTCGCAGATGCCCCAGAGCCCACGTGACAGCGGAGAGAAGCTCCTCGACAACCATCTGATTGCGCCCGACATTGCCTGGTTCCGTCCTGGTTCCACCCTGGTCACTGCTGAGTGACCCAGACTCTGTCCCCTCTGCTTTCAGATACTTCTCGACTTCGATCCACCCTTGGATCACACCGGACACTTCTGATTCCCATCGCCTGCAGCATCTTCAGCTCCAAGCACCAAGAGCTTGCGTGTCAAAACCCGATGCCACTTCGACCCTATGCACCCGCTTCCTGTGGGTGAGGTAACATTGCAACGTCGGTGTTCTCACACTGGTACACACCTCTAGGGTCTGTGTCTTAAGTTTTGTTCCTCTAGGTTCAGCGGAAGTATCTTTAAACTCTACTTGTGTAACTTTTACGCACCATTGACATTGCATTGGTGCAAGCCGCACTTAACGTGCTGCACCCGAATCCCGCGGGTTTTTCCCGGCTTCAGCATTGCTAGTCCAGACTGCTCCCAGCGATTCCCTAGGCCCTAGGCCTAACCACTGTACGAGTGGTGTCTCTTATACCACTTTTTTAATATATGGTTTGAGTGGCCACCCGCCCTCATCCATAATTGTGCAACTTTGTATGTTATACTGTGCTTTTGATTTAACGCTTGTGCCCCTTTGCTCATAAAGAGTACTGGGGATTATTTTAGAAATAAACACATATATTTTTATAATATATACTTGTGTGGTGTCCTTTCATTTGATATTACAGGATTGCCTGTGGTAAAACAGCTCGCTTAACACGACCTCTTAAGTTAAGCCTTTAAGGCTGCTTAGTCCATGCTACCCCTAGGATAGCTTGTCTAACAAGGTTGACTTACAACCAGACACCATAAGGGATTGTTTGGACTGATACAAGGTGGTTCCAGAATTGGAAACATCACATATCAGGCCAACTTCTCACAATAACAGAAGGTCAAAAGTTAAAATCAGCTTTATTCGATTATATATTCATAAAAGCACACAATTAAATACATCCACAATTTCATTATAAGTATTAAAAAAACACAATTTAAAAACGCAAAAAAAATCAAGAGGATTTTAAAATAGTAAAATACACCATAATATTGAAATACTAGCAGCCCGTCCCGACGTTGTCCGGGTAGGCTTTGCTGGGTGAAAGGTACTCACCAGCATCGCTCCCCTGGGCATGTCGATGTGGACGCTCCTCCCCGTGCTTCTGGCCGCTCAGCCTCAGTATAGTGTAAAATTGGTCCTTTGCATAAATACTATACATCTTTAACACACTCATAATGCCCCATGTATGTTAGAAGGCATTTCAGAAAGTAGCCTAGAGATAGCTGGTGTGCACTTGAATCCCTTCACGGAAAGAATTAGTTGCAGTATGCTCTCTTTATTTCCATGACACCACTCTCTATAAATAGTGTCAGAAACTCCAATATGAAAATCAGTCTTTCAAACCCTTATTGTTTTATTTTTCTGCTCCTTGATTTATGATTTGCGTCAAGCCCGCGTTCTCACTGGCTATATAGTCAACAAAATTAACCCAGTTTGCGTGTGAGCTGCTCTCTGCTAGATTTATGGCCCTGTGGCTGTGCGCGGGGCAGTGGTTATTAGCCGCGCATACAGGGCTAAGAATTATGTGGATTCGGGCACCGTGGACGGTTGATGACTTCAGCCCCTAGAGATATTAACCAGACCCGCTCCCAAATAAAGCCTAATAACTCAGAATTTTAAACAGTCTTCGTGACAGATGGGTGCAAGGAGGAGAGTGCATCAGCGCTAATAAAGAATGTTGACTGCATGTTCGCTTTAGCTGTGACGGATGGCACTTGGAGTGCTATATTAGAAGTGGAAAGGTTGTGCGGTAATGTACCTTTTAATGTGTGCTCCTTGCTTTCAGGGATGATGCATTGCTTCTGTGTGCTCCTTGCTTTCGGGGGTGATGCATTGCTTCCGGCTTCCGTTTGCTTTGCTCGCTTTATAAAACACCTCTCACGATTGTCATTTTAGCGCCGGTCACCGCTCCTCCCCGCCGCCGCTCCTCTCTCCCATTTGCTGTGCTCACTGCTTACTTGGCGCCCTACCTCATCTGCCGCTCACCGCTCCTCCCCACCGCCGCTCCTCACTGCCTGGCCGCCGATCCTCACCGCCTGTCCCCCGCTCATGTCCGCTGCTCCTCCACTCGTCACTGCTCCTCCCCGTGCTGATCTCCGCCGCTCCTAGTCACTGCTCCTCCCCGTGCTGATCTCCGGCGCTCCTCCCAGCGCTGAGCTCCTCGCGCTGATGACTGCACGCACGTCGCTGCCGGCGCTACTTTGAAGGGACTACTTTTTTTTTAAGTTATACTTTTTAAATGACGTATTTATTTTGTATTTATATAGCCTATGTCCATCTGCACACCCTGAGGATTACAACAATGTATCGGGTGTGTGGATTGGCGCTGTGGTTTACCCGCCTCAAAGCCTCAAAGTTCTTCCTTTATAATAGTGGTATAGATCAGACAAGGAATATAAGCCCAATATATAGCAGCATAACTAGTTGTCACGTTTCACCCTAGATTACCCAAGCAAAAGATGAATGTGTGAGTTTGAATGAAACACTACATCGCCCAGAATGCTTAGGGGCGATGTCCTTTCTCCCTTTCCTCTTTCCTACACTTAAACTCCTCCTAACTTACAGTCCGGTGCTTGTCACCTGACTGAAGGAGTGCGCTGTGATTTTGCAGCTCTAGTCGCCTTGGATTGTTCAGAGTCACCCCAGTTTTGGAACCTTTTCACAAGCTTCAGTGGTATATCGCGCATTGTGGCGCCTCCTGACACCGTACTGGGCCCTTCCTCGATCGCGCATTGAACGCGATGGGATCTGAGTTTGGAGCGGCCCAGCAATCCGAATTAAAGCCGACAAACAATCACGAAGAATTTCAGCCTCAAGGTAAGGCGCATTGTGCACAGCCTTATCGCGTATCTACACGCGCTTGATACCTTTAGTAGAGCGGAGGCTCTACCGAATATCGGAAAAGAAAGGATTCCTTAAAAAGTAACTTTTTAAAAAAAAAATTTGGTACAAACATGCCAGTAGCGCTGTTTTTCTTTTGTTCCTAAGTACCCAGTATATACCAACTAACTCGTGTTCATCCTGTATGAGGCAAATACAGTTGTGAGGCGAGCGACTTCCTTCTTGCTGGTCATTGGGTACATTTTGAATATCTGAGATATTCCTACATGACATTGCTTGAGATAATCTACATTACCTAAATGCTGTGTTACCAATGAGAATACGTTCATTATTTCCAGAGGATCTTATGGTGACTAGACTTATAGATTCCTAAGTGCCTTGCTAACTACGGGAATTGTGCTTCCTTTCTTTTATGCTTTATTTTTCTCGTTTTTGAATGTTTTCTATGGAACTCATGCGGCTATGTAAACTGTAAGTTACTTACACACATAGTGCATTGATCTATATGATTAAAAGTCTTGAATATATGTATGATTCCTTGTTTCTCCTCTGCAGGGTCCACCACCAGAGATCAGGGAGGTTTTACTTCGTACATATATCCGAACATACCTTCCAGATTATTTGAACGGCTGCAACTTTATGGTTTCCTTTGTCCCTTTTTTTCCCCTTCCCTGGTGGTGATACTCCCTTTGGAGTTTGCTACATACTCACAGGGTGTGCCATTGCGAGGGGATAGGGAGAATTAGCTACATTCATCGCTCCCGCTGAACCCTGCTGAACAGGTTAGTGGAAACCTGCATGAGATCACGACACTAGTCATATTCATAGACTAATTGATCGTACAAGGTAAAATATTCCTTATTTTTATAGCACCACTTATAAAAAGACAAATAGCATGACAGATGTAATCAGTCTCAAGGCTACATAAAAGATTATAGGCTTCCTGGTGCATTATAAAATTCATTGATAATAGGACAGGGTGTCGGACACGTTTCCTGATTTCACAATAAAAACCACAAAATGGAATTGTGGTCTGGGTGGTTTATATCCTGGTCAGGTAGATACATGCAAATATAGTGAATATGTTACCAAGGTTTCTTTATGCGTTTCAGGCTATGCCCATTTACGATAGGAAACTGATGTTTTAATACAAATACAGCAATCAAAACTGAGCTTCTTGTGGGGCAAAGCTAGACCACACATACCTAAGAGTCTTTTGTATCAACCGTGGGACAGGAGTGGTGTGGCTCTGCAGGATATCTCCAATACTACACAGCGGCCCAATTGCTTGGTGGCCGCAGAGTGGTCTAGAGTCGATCGGAGATGAACCAAGCACTAATCAGATGACCCTTCTGTGAACCATTGTGGCTAGATAAGGAAAGTAGACCGCTTTACACACAATGAAGATCCTCAATTCATACTACCCTTAAGATTTGGAACAAACTGGTGTTTAGTAATAACTACATTTCCTTCCCAAAACAGCCTGATTCACTTCAACCCTGAATTTACACCTGAACTGCAGGATCAACCATTTTAAGGGTGGCAGGAGCAGGGCCAGAAAACTTATCCGGATAGGCTCTAAGAATGCGAGATTAAAACATTTCTGTAATGTAAAAATACCGTCTCGTCCAGTGGGAAAGACTTAGATATGCTCACAAAGGACATTGGGTCTTGAACACTTTAGTAAAACACTCTGCCAGCGAGCGTTGTTTGAAACCGTGCTCTTATACCTGTTATTACTGGGCAGAGAGCCATGCCCAACATGGCAACATATGGTGGAATGGGAGAGGGCATTAGGTAGGCAGTTCCCCCAGAGGCAATGGGATCTGTTTAGAAGAAACATATATTGATGCTCCTCTTCTGTAAAGGGGAAGAAAAATACATTATAAACCTTTATACAGATGGTACTACATCCCATCATGTTTACACCACATGTACCACAAAGTGAGTCCCCAATGTGTGGAGGGGGTGTGAAGCAGTGGGGGATTGTATACATATCTGGTGGGGCTGTCACAAACTATACATATTTCTGCTGAGGCTGTTAAGACTTTACAAAAACTGTTGGGATACCCTGAACCTCTGAAATCTGAAATAATAGTCTTGAGGCTCAGACCACAGGGATATGATGGTCTCACTACACAGGAATGGTCAATGAAAATGTAATGCCTGGGAGCTGCAAAAACCACAACTGCCTTCAATTGATAATGGGTAGACGTGCCCCCGGTTTCCCAACGGTCATAGATTGTCAACCCTACTAGTCATGGAAATGCTGTTGTGTAACATGGTGACACCCACGTGAGATTTTAAGAGCTGTGGAAAACGCTGTTGGTGGTGTTATGCTGAGGAAATTCTTGTTTGTTTTGCACCCCGAGATGGGAGGGATTAGGCTTGTTCCATTAGAAAGAATATTTTTGAGGGAAACTTGGAGATGAGGGTACTATGGCATCATATTTGGAGAAAATGAGACATAAAACGCTAAGTCTGGTTACAGACTAATTGATCACGAAGAGTTAGGGGGTGGGGAGTTCTTTTTTACGTTCTCAAATTGCAAGTTTTCTTTTGTTCCTTACGCCTTTCACTAGCCATAGACTATTATGGAGGAAGGTTTTCTAAGCTGTTGGTGACATAATGGTTCAAGGTATAACAAATGCTTCCCCTTTGGGCTAATGGATATGATGAAAATGTAACAAACAGATGTCTGACAAAATGGTGAGGATCACATTAATGGGTGAGTTCTCAACATTAAAGTTAATGGCATGAACGTCCCATTTTTAGACACAAGGGTAACTATAAAAGTCATAACATATGACTAATCAGCAAACTGGCTGAAAATATTCAACATCTGCCATCTTAAGTGAGAATAATCACAACTGCAAGGTTATTTCCACACTATTCAAACTCATGGTGGGCGCCAAGTAGATTTTGTCATATAGATCATTAAAACAGCAGCGGAGACCTGATGATTATTGAGCTTCATATCTACCTTCACAACTGGTCTACAGCAGGTGAGAGGATGCCTCAGCTCACTAGCTGCCCAGTGCTTAATTTGTAAAAGAATAAGTGATGGGGCCCAGAGATGTACTTTGAAGCCAGTGGATGGCAGTTTTTATTGTCGGGGTGCTGATTACCAAGGCTGCAGGATCTTTATTCGTGCTTCTTTAATCCATCACAAGTCACTGTCTGCCCCTTTATCTCTCTCAATCAGTTTCTCTTCCATCCTTGCTTTGTTTTTTTGTCAATGTTTTTCTGTCTTTCTCTTCCTCTTTTTTTCCCACCTTTGTGTTTTTATCTCTCTTGCTCTGGGCCCCGATGCAACCATCAGCTTAAATTAAGTACTGGCTGAGCCCATGAAACAAAACATGCAGAAGATTTTCTGGTCACTGGTTGAATGAAACAGGAAAACGCAAGAACACAGAAAAAAAGAATGTTAACTGACAAACCGGTCAAACAAGTGGCACAACATTCAGAAGCAACTAGGGGGCGAAATACGTTACCTACTCCAAGAGCACATTATAGAGCCGGCCTCGATTCACCAAAACACGTTGTTGCATATGCATGTCGGAGCACAACACAGCCCGAGAACGCCTACTATTGTGACAAGAAACAAGAGCGATAGAGGGCTGTGCATGTAAATATATCAGCTTGTTTCTTTATATTAAAGAATTCACCACTGTAACTAATCATTGGGCATAGGTCTCAGCTTTATGGAAACCCCGGGGTTAGGATACCTCCCAGTACTGATGGACCAGGTATCAAACTACAAGACTGTTGATTCTACTTTGCAGATAAGGCTGAAAAGGACTACAACAACACTGCATTATATTCCCACTGCCATGCACCAATTCACTACCCTTGTTAGCTAAGGGATACAGATGATATGATATGACTTTTTACTGTTCGCAGGCATTTAAAGACATGCTGATGATGTGTGCACTCCGCTATTAACAGTCGTGCACCCTACTGTCCGTGGGAGTTTAAAGGCATGCTGCTGATCTGGGCTCCTGTCCTTGCCTGTCGCTTACTGTCCGTGTGGGTGTAAAGAGTCAGAGTGAGTGCAGAGTGCAGAGTGAGTGCAGAATGAGTGCAGAGTGAGAGTGAGTGCTGCAGAGTGTTAGTGAGTGCTGCAAAGTTTGAGCGAGTGCAGAGTGTGTGCAGAGTGTGAGTGAGTGCTGCAGAGTGTGAGTGAGTGCTGCAGAGTGTGAGTGAGTGCTGCAGAGTGTGAGTGCTGCAGAGTGTGAGTGCTGCAGAGTGTGAGTGCTGCAGAGTGTGAGTGAGTGCTGCAGAGTGTGAGTGAGTGCAGAGTGTGAGTGAGTGCAGAGTGTGAGTGAGTGCAGAGTGTGAGTGAGTGCAGAGTGTGAGTGAGTGCAGAGTGTGAGTGAGTGCAGAGTGTGAGTGAGTGCAGTGTGAGTGCGTGCAGAGTGTGAGTGCGTGCAGAGTGTGAGTGCGTGCAGAGTGTGAGTGCGTGCAGAGTGTGAGTGCGTGCAAAGTGTGAGTGAGTGCAAAGTGTGAGTGAGTGCAGAGTGTGAGTGAGTGCAGAGTGTGAGTGAGTGCAGAGTGTGAGTGAGTGCAGAGTGTGTGCAGAGTGCAGAGTGAGTGCAGAGTACAGAGTGAGTGCCGAATGAGTGCAGAGTGAGAGTGTGAGTGAGTGCTGCAGAGTTTGAGTGAGTGCAGAGTGAGAGTGAGTGCTGCAGAGTGTGAGTGAGTACTGCAGAGTGTGAGTGAGGGCTGCAGAGTGTGAGAGAGTGAGTGCAGAGTAAGAGTAAGAGTGAGTGCAGAGTGAGAGTGAATGCAGAGTGTGAGTGAGTGCAGAGTAAGCTCAGAATGAGTGCAGAGTGAGAGTGAGTGCAGAGTGAGTGCAGAGTGAGAGTGAGTGCAGAGTGAGAGTGAGTGCAGAGTGCAGGGTGAGTGCAGAGTAAGTGCAGAGTGAGAGCAGAGTGTGAGTGAGTGCAGAATAAGTGCAGAGTGAGACTGAGTGCAGAATGACTACAGAGTAAGCGTGAGTGCGCAGGATAAGACCACACACATAAGACCACACACACACCACTCTCACCACCACACACACCACCACACACACACCACCACACACGCAACCACACACACACACACCCCACCACGCACGCAACCACACACACACCACCAGCCGTCACTGCACACTTTCACCGGGTACAAACACCACCAGCCGTCAGTGCACGCTTTCACCAGGCACAAACACCATCAGCTGTCAGTGCAGGCATCCACCAGGCACACAACACCAGACATCAGTGCACGCTTTCACGAAGCACACACCTCCAGCCGTCTGTGCACACTTTTACCAGGCACACACACCACCAGCCATCAGTGCACGCTTCCACCAAGCACACACACCTCCAGCCGGCAGTGCACGCTTCCACCAAGCACACACACCACCAGCCATCAGTGAACAATTTCTACAGGCACACACACCACCAGCCATCAGTGCACACATCAATTGTTAACGCATCCACAATTAACTATTGTAGCAATCGCAGTATGGTGAAATTTACTTTAAAACATATTCATCTAAAGCTCAGCATGCCACCATTGCTACAATTCCAATCCAACCCACATAATTCCACTACACACCCATGCATACACTCCATAACACATGGGTAAAAGACATTGCCATTTACAATGCCATTAGCTCTAACTCAAATAAATCCGAGACCTATTGCATTTCTAATGCTTGTTTAAAATTGGATGGTGTGTACTTTTTTTTTTATTTGGATGGTGTGTATAGTAATTTAATTATATGAACTTAGAAGACATTTATCAAGACGTTACTTAAGCAAACCACTTTGTTGTAACAGCATATTTATGTAAAACTCCATAACAATTGAGTGTGCCTTTCCCACTCTAGTCTTCACTTAGTGATTTATTTGTGGGTCTTTGTCAGGATTGACCACAGGAAAGCAGGCACCAGCAACACATATAAATTTGGTACAACTGATTGATGCAGTACAATAGCCACAACAGCCCTTTGAAAATTAGACTTTTCACCATGACTGAGCAGAAATGTCAAACCAAACAGATGAGCACAATAGTCATACTCTAAGGGTGTGGCAAAAGGACTCGGGTTAATAAAGAGAAAAAGCAATATGTTCCATCTTTTGCTACCTGTTGTGTACCTATCCTACCAACACCTACATTTAAAGCCAGACTCACGTGATCAGCATTCACACAGTAGTACGAAACATAAACGCTAGCGGCTCGTTTAATAAAAGAGTGGTGCGCTGGCGCTATCATCTTTGTCTCTTCCGTGTTAAAAAAACATAACTAAGTGAACTTGTGTAATGTACGTTCTCATGTAAAGCCCCCCCCCCCTCATTCGGGTCTAGTTCGGATTATATAAAACGGCAAAATTTACACGTTCCAAACCTGATGCTCAGAGGGGTGGGTCTTTCCTGAGTAACCACTCCTCTTTCTGCACGGGTGTCGCCTTACCTGGAATGTTCCAATTCAGACGTGATAAATATGGCAGCGTATGTAAGTTCTTTAAATACAGAGCATAAATGAAACTTTTGGTTCATGTGTGGTCCCTCGAGTACAGAACGCTACAAGCTTGGGTTGCAGCAAGTGCCTCTATATAGGTAAAATGGACGGCCATATTGGCGAAGAAAAACGTAAATGGTCTGGACGAGAACGTAATCCACAGAAGAAGGAAAAGACATGATTATCCCAGATGGAAAACACTTCGTAATTGGGTGGTGCATAAACAAGCGTAGTAATATATTTTTTTATAATTTTACAAAAACTTGTCGATTTTGGAAAACGGATATTAGCTCATTTTTCAGATGCACGCTGTATTAATATTAGGTTGCTGAATGCGCTTTCTGTCACGGCATATTGAAAAGCCTACCACTCAAAAGCAAATTGTTTTGTTTACACAGAAAGAAATACTAAGTAGCATAGCTGGGAAGGATGTGGGAGGGGTTCGGATGACAGGTCCGAGTCTGCCAGATGGGTGGGAAGGGTAAGCTGGACTAACCAATGGCATGCGTGCTTCATCGTTTATGTTTGCAGCCTCTCCCACCAGCGTAGCCCAGTGGTAACCTTGGTAACTTTCTGGCAGTTTAATTTACTGGAGGGCATCTGAGGCTATTTGATTAGCCATCATTGTTAGGTAGAGCCTCGCGCTGTCTGCCAGACCTGTTGTATCTCTTCTGTGGGCATTTTGCACACCCACCAATTGCCATCGGTTGATATCTCTGTGATTTAGAAAAGCTGGCTTGTTATTGGTTAATTTGTTTAAATGCCACTCCTTTGTGTGTTTAGCTCCTCCTGCAGTTTCTCTAAGAGAACATTTTGTTTGGCCACCACACTGTTATAGCATCTGATGGCCTCTCCTACTTCCTCTCATTGCAGGTTGAGTATTGTTTATAACTGGCGCCAGCAACAGAAACGAAAGCGGTCTTCCTCGGTCCTTGTACGTGAGGGCTGAACAGAGCGCTTACAGGTATTTTTGTGCGTGTGGTAGATAAGCGCAGACTGGGCACTAAATTCAAATATTTTTATTTTCACCTGCCCGGTATTGCTGTTTTTAACGGAAAGCAAACAAAAGAGGTACTGTTTCCCAAGTGAATCCCTTACAAACGTCTCTCTCCTCAAATCTCACTACGGCATGAGGTCATCACGAAAGCTGTTGCTTCAATTAAAATATAACCCTCCCTTGCAGAAGATAAATGTGAAATCGTGTTCTCCTTCATGTACGCATGTGCCACACCACCTGCCTCCTCCCGTTGCTCATGCAATGGGTCTCTTGGTATTCTATGTCCCAACATGGCCGCTAAACTCTACGCGGTAGAGGCTGCCTCTATCCATTCCCAGCATCGCTCCCCTTGCACAGGCTCCAGTTTCTGAACAAGCTCACCATTGCTTTACTTTACTTTACTTTATAAACTCCACATATATTTGCATTTTATTTTTGGAAGGCACGGAGAGCTGATGCCGAAACTCAGTAGAGTTTGTCTCGAGGTGAATGAAGCCGCACACGCACCTCCTTTGCTTGTTCACATGCGCTTCCATTGCTTGTTTAAATTGCTTCGGGAAGCATGTGTGCGCTTTAGCGAGTGCATTCGCTGTCAGCATGTCTGGATCTCAGTTGCAAGTTTTGATGCTCTGTGGCTTCTGGCAGCCTCACTGCGCGACCAGAGCTTGTGGAAGAGAGTCAGCAGAATGAGGCGCCTCCAATGCCTCTTGAACCATCTAGGTTCGGCTTTCTGTGGCCACTGCCTTAGTCCGTGCACCTTTCCCCCAGTGGTGTACCACCTCTTGCCCTGCACCTTTCAAATTGTGCACAGGCCACAGTTTGCAGCCAGACCCTTGTGTATAATGCTTAAGGACGACTTCTGTAGGTAGGTAGTGAGTGATTAGCAGTATGACAGTGCCTGCAGAGCTATGCTTGCGGAACGAAAAACACGCAGGGAGGTACTCTCACTCACACAGTCTCTCACTCTGTCCATCTCCAAACTGACCTCCTTTGCAAGTCACATGTACACACTTTTTATTAGCATTTTCTTCAAGTTGTCTGCTGCCTGCTCCATTGTTTTCTTTTATGCGCTACGCTTCGTTTTTTAAATTGCTTTGGTAAGCGAGTTTGTGTGTTAGAAAAAATATACAAATAGGTTTCCGAAGTGCACACACACACTTTCCGAAATGTTTAAAAAAAGCTTTGTTTCAACTCCTTCATTATACTACTGCGGTATGTGGCCATAACTAAACATGACTGCTGGCAAGAAATGATGCTCTGCACTTCATTGTCTGCCGACAAGAAATTCCACATCCCTTTGTGGTCATTACCGGCCATTGTGGGATAGGAGGTACAACTTGCTGGAAAACACTGCTCCCTACCATGTTTGAAGCTACATTCCTGTTGTAGTATGTATTTTAAACATGCACACAATTTTGGGGTGGGTCTCTGTGTAGATTCAGAAATATGTTTAGCCAGAGTAGCTGAGTTCTCAATATGATATTTAAAAAAATGACACATTGCCAATCCAGAATAGATTTTTTACTTTTTAACATGGAGGCACCTGTTTGTTTCTGCGGATTGCTCATGAGGCTCAGCACGCCATGTGTAACTTCGTGAGGGATCCTCTGAGTTAAGGAGGCTGAACAAAAAAAGGCATATGTATATTTATATAATCTCTCTTCTCTCACAGCTACTTGCATACCCATACTGCTACATCAACTCACATACTCATACAGACTCTCTCAGATCAACTGTTACACCCTTACAGACACTGTCACATCCATTCACATACCCATAGAGACACTGTCACATCTAGTCACAAACCCAGACTCCATGACATCCTTTCACAAACCCATATAGTCACTGTAACACCTATCGATAAACCAATACACTGCTACACCCATTCACAACCGCATTACATATACTGTCACACCCATTCACATACCCATAGAGACTCTGTGAAACCCATACACAAACCCATACAGTCACTGTCACACCTATTGACAAAACCATACAGACACTGTCACACCCTTTCACAACCCCAATGCAGAATCTATCACACCTATTCACATACCCATAGAGACACTGATGCATCCATTCACATACTGTGAGAAGTTGGCCTGATATATGACGTCTCCAGTTCTGGGGGCACCTTGTATCAGTCCAAACAATCCCTTATGGTGTCTGGTTGTAAGTCAACCTTATAGACAAGCTATCCTAAGGGTAGCATGGACTAAGCAGCCTTAAAGGCTTAACTCAGGAGGTCGTGTTAAGCAAGCTGTTTTACCAATCACAATCCTGTAATATCAAATGAAAGGACACCACACAAGTTATATATTATAAACATATATGTATTTATTACTAGAATAATCCTCTGTACTCTTTATGAGTGCAGAGGCACAAGCGTTTAAACAAAAGCACAGTTAAACATATAAAAGTTGCACAATTATGGATGAGGCCGGGGGGCCACGCAAACCATATATTAAAAAGTGGTATAAGTATCACTAATCGAACAGTGGTCAGGCCTAGGGCCTGGGGAATCGCTGGGAGCAATCGGGACTAGCAATGCTGAAATTGGGAAAAGCCCGCGGGAATCGGGTGCAGCGCTTAAATCACACACATGCACTAATGCAAAGTCAATGGTGCGTAAAAGTTATCGAGTTACTGTTTAAAGAGTCTTCTGACTGACCTAGAAGGACAAAACTTTAGACTTAGACACTAGAGGTGTATACCAGTACAGGAGCACCGGCGTTCATGAGTTACCTCACCCACAGGAAGCGGGTGCACAGGTGCAAAGTAGTGTCGGCTTTCGCCGTGTAGATCTATTGAGCCTGGAGATGAAGATGCTGCAGGCGGCCAGAAGAGAAGTGTCCGGTGCGATCCAAGGGTGGATCAAAGATGAAGAGTACCTGAAAGCAGAGGGGACAGAGTCTGGGTCACTCAGCAGTGACCAGGGTGGAACCAGGAAGGAACCAGGCAATGTTGGGCGCAATCAGGTGGTTGTCGAGAAGCTTGTCTCCGCTGCCACGTGGACTCTGGGGCACCGAGGATGTCCAGGAGTGGATCACGAGCTGTCCCACAAAGGCTCTTGCTGTCAGCGGTGTCGGCTTCCGGATTCGAGCAAACAAACCTTGGCAAGCGCAACCCACGCAGGATTAGAAGATTGCCTCTTACTCGGACCAGCAAGGTCAGAGCGGGTGCTCCTTTTCAGGGGAGCGAGGGCAAGTCCAGAGCAACCAGACTGGCAGGTCAAATTCAAAGGTTCGTCGGTACTGGGGCCGCTAGCCAACGGGCAAGCGACCGGACCAACGCGTTGAGCCAAAAGATGCAGAAGGGCCCCACGCAGCACTCGGTGAGTATAGAGGGGTGAGCTTCGGTGCAAGAGTGGCTCAGGGCTGGGGCTTCTCAAACCCCAATGCACAGCTTCAAAGGAGCCTCGGGAGCTGCACGGTCAGCTCCTCGTGGTCTTTCCAAGATGGCAGGCCCCACGCTTCAGGTCGCCTCCACGGGTCTCAGCTCTGCAGGAACTGCGGATCGGGTTGTTAGAAGGCAGGTACGCTGGGTCTTGTCAATCTCTGTCGCTCGAGTTCCGGCGGGAACTGCAACAAAGCAAATGTCGAGGTGCTGGATGGTGCCTGTTTGCACAGGGTGGTCACTCCTTGACCACAAGGGAGATTCTTCAGTCTTCTACGTTGAGTAGGATGTCGAAGGGTCCAGAGTTTTGTTTCATAAGTTTCAGTCAGGATAATCTGATGTGCGTTGGCACTGCTCCCACTCTTATACCAATCTAGTGGGCTGGATTACCTGCTAGGTCCCTCCTATGGGTGGGACCCAGGAAGGGGGTGGTCCAGGGTCGCGCTGGGGCTGGTGTGCCCCAGAACCGGTTTGACCGGATTATGCAAGGGGAAGCCTTGTGCGCCCCAGGCAGTGTCTAGTTTGTTTCAGCCCACCCTACCCCAATACACTATCTCCTGTCTGGGGAGGTGTAGCACTTCCCTGCGACAGGAAACCCTTTGTCCAGGCCTCCTCTGCCAAGTTTTGGTCAGCAGCAGGAGGTCAGACTTGTGTCGGTGGCAGCAGCATCCATTTTGTGATGCTGAGGCTCTGGTTAGGATTAACTGTGTTTTAGTAAAGTAACCTGTCTTCTCCCTCTAGAAGGGTGGAATGCTACCCCCGTCGCCAGGACTGGCGAGGGGGTAGTATTCCAAAACGTATGACACCAAACACGACATTTTTTGATAAAGCCAAACCAAAGTTAGCACATAACCGCGAGGGATTATTATGCACTTAAGAGTATATAGTATGGCATTATCCCGGAACAGCTAAGGGAGTTGGTCCTGACAGCTGCAGACAGGCTCAGCTCATGCTAGAGCACCATCTCACCTACAATCAAGCACTCTGCCTCCAGGATTGTTAAGGCCTGCCATAGGAGTGACTTATAGGTATATATGTGCCCAGATATAGGTTTAGATATAGGTATACAATATCTAAGCTAGGGGTGATTACACCACCTTGCCCCAGCTGAGTGATCAGCCAGTTGTGTCGATTTAAGTACCAGCCAGGGGTGGCAAAAGATATGCTGCAGCCCCTGGTAGGCCTTGTTGGCACCTATGCCCTGAGCACCTATAGTGCATGGTACAGGGGCTGACAAGGTGTCCAGTTCCAATTGGGTTATGTACCTATAGTACATGTATATGAATTTAGAGAGAGAACAGCAGGCTGTGGGTCTGATTAGCAGGCCCACAGCCACATTAATTCGAAAACCAGTGAAGCAAAAAGCAAAAATCTGGGGTGACCAAAGGATAGCAGACCCTACTCTCCTACACAACCCCCCCCCCCCCCCCCAAACGCAGGGACATTAAACTTAACCGTGACCAGATAAGTCTTCATGTTCTAAGTGGAAATACCTGGAGAGACCATCTGCATTACCATGGTCAGTCCCTGGGCGGTGTTCCACTGTAAAGTCCATCCCTTGTCGGGAAATGGACCAACTGAGTAGTTTGGGGTTTTCACTCTTCATCTGATTTAGCCACAAGAGGGGCTTATGGTCTGTCTGAATTAGGAAGTGAGTGCCAAACAAGTATGGTCTCAACTTCTTCAGGGCCCAAACCACAGCACAGGCCTCCCTCTCAATAGCTGACCAACGTTTCTCCCTGGGGGTCAGCCTTCTGCTAATAAAAGCAATGGGCTGGTCTTGACCATCTACATTAAGTTGTGAAAGCACAGCTCCCACCCCAACTCAGAAGCATCTGTTTGAACAATGAACTGTTTGGAGTAGTCAGGACTCTTCAGGATAGGTGCAGAGCACATGGCCTTCTTCAGGTCTTCAAATGCCTTTTGACAGCTAACTGTCCACTAAACCTTTTTTGGCATGTTCTTGGATGTCAAGTCATTTAATGGTGTCACAATGGACCCATAGTTCTTCACAAACTTCCTGTAATACACAGCCAGGCCCAAGAAGGCTCTGGCTTGTGTCTGGGTAGTTGGAGGAGCCCAGTCCTTGATGGTCTGGATCTTACTCTCCAGTGGTTGAACCTGACCCCCATCTACTAGGTGGCCCAGGTACACAATCTTACTCTGCCCTATCTGGCACTTGGTAGCCTTGATAGTCAGGCCTGCCTTTTGCAGGGCCTCCAGAACCTTCTTCAGGTGGATCAGGTGATCCTCCCAGGTGGAGCTAAAGACAGCAATATCATCTAGATATGCTGCACAAAAGTCATCCAACCCAGCAAGGACTTGATTCACCAACCTTTGGAAGGTGGCAGGTGCATTCTTCAAACCAAAGGGCATCACCACAAACTGATAATGTCCACTAGGGGTAGAAAATGCTGTTTTGGCTTTAGACTCTTCAGCTAACCTGATTTGCCAATAGTCAGCTGTCAAATGAAATGTGCTCAGAAATTTGGCAGAAGCCAACTTATCAATGAGCTCATCTGCCCTTGGAATGGGATGAGCATCTGTCCTAGTGACAGCATTGAGACCTCTGTAGTCGACACAAAACCTAATTTCTCTCTTTCCATCTTTGGTATGGGGTTTTGGCACAAGGACTACTGGGCTGGCCCATGGGCTCTCTGATGGCTCAATCACTCCACGTTCAAGCATTTTCTGCACCTCAGCCTTTATACAATCCCTGACATGGTCAGGTTGCCTGTAGATTTTATTCTTCACAGGCAGACTGTCACCAGTGTCCACCTCATGGGTGCACCAGTTAGTTTGACGGGGTGTGAGAGAAAACATATGTCTATGGGCCTGCAACACCTGTCTGCAGTCCATCTGTTGCTGGTCAGTGAGGCTGCCTGCCAAGGCTACTCCATCAATTGAACCATCATCAGGGTTCTGGGACAACAAGTCTGGGAGAGGGTCACTCTCTTCCTCCTGTTCCCCATCTGTGCCCCATGAGCAAACTCATGTCCTCCCTGTCAACAAATGCTTTCAATCTGTTTACATGGAGCACCCTGTGGGGGCTCCTAGGGGTACCAAAGTCAACCACATAGGTGACTTCTCCCTTTTTCTCAACAATGGTGTAGGGTCCAGACCATTTGTCTTGGAGAGCTGCTGGGGCCACTGGCTCCAACACCCACACCTTCTGCCCTGGCTGGAACTCCACCAGAACAGCCTTTTGGTCATGCCAAGCTTTCTGTAATTCTTGGCTGGCTCCAGGTTTTTGGATGCTCTCTCCATGTACTCAGCCATCCTGGAGCGGAGACCAAGTACATAGTCCACAACATCTAGCTTAGGCTTTTTGAGAGGTAACTCCCATCCTTCCTTCACCAGACACAATGGACCCCTCACAGGGTGGCCAAACAAAAGTTCAAAAGGGCTGTAGCCAACCCCCTTCTGTGGGACCTCTCTGTAAGCAAAGAGCAAGCAGGGTAATAGGATGTCCCATCTTCGCCTAAGCTTTTCTGGTAACCCTTTTATCATTCCCTTCAGGGTCTTGTTGAACCTTTCAAGAAGCCCATTGCACTGAGGATGATAGGGTGTGGTAAACTTATAGTTCACTCCACACTCTTTCCACATTGCTTTTAGGTATACAGACATGAAGTTGGTACCTCTGTCTGAAAGAACCTTCTTTGGAAAGCCCACTCTTAAGAAGACTGCAAGAAGGGCCCTTGCCACAACAGCTGCTGTTGTGGTCCTCAGGGGAATTGCCTCTGGGTACCTGGTGGCATGATCCACTACCACCAGTATGAATCTGTGCCCAGATGCTGTTTGTGGATCCATGGGACCCACAATGTCAATTCCAACTCTCTCAAAGGGTACCCCCACCACAGGTAGTGGTATCAGGGGGGCCTTTGTTGTGCCACCTGACTTACCACTGGCTTGGCAAGTGACACAGGAGCGACAAAACTCCTTGACATTTTCTGACATATGAGGCCAGTGAAAGTGAGGGACAAGCCTGTCCCAAGTCTTGTTCTGGCCTAAGTGTCCTGCAAGGGGAATATCATGGGCCAAGGTAAGAAGGAAGCCCTTAAATTGCAGAGGTATAACCAACCTCCTGGTTGCACCAGGCTTGGGGTCTCTAGCCTCTGAATAAAGGAGCCCATCATCCCAATACACTCTATGGGTACCTTGAGCATTTCCAGCAGCCTCAGCAGCAGCTTGCTGTCTGAGGGGTTAAAGGGAAGGGCAATCTAATTGGGCCTGCCCCAGGTCTGCCCTTGAGTGTCCCCCTGTCCCCAGAAACTCAACCTGATCAGGTTCAAGTTCTTCAGAGACAGTCTCCTCTTGGACTGCAGAATCAGCCTCCTGTGAAGTCTGATCCTCAACCTGGGGCAAGTGGGAAGGCACTGCCTTAACCCTCTTGCTCTTCCTCTTGGATTGTGGTTGGTCTATTGTTTCAAGATCCACCAAAGGTTCAGGTAGGCACTTCTTGGCCTGAGTCCTGGTTATCAGCAAGGACATGTGCTGAAATCCCTAGCATTTCTGCATGAGTCCTGTACTCCACTTCTGACCAAACTGAGTTCTCTAGATCATTGCCCAACAGACAGTCTACTGGCAGGTCTGCACTCACAACAACTTTCTTGAGGCCATTTACCCCTCCCCAGGAGAAGTTAACAACAGCCACACTATGTGTAGTAGTGGCATTGCTTGCATTGGTCACTAGGTAATTCTCACCTAGTACAATTTGTCCAGGGTCCACAAAGTTAGGTGTCACCTTAGTGACACTGGCACTTGTGTCCCTGTAGGCCTGAGCCGGTTTCTCATTAATTAAAGGCGTCTGTCTATACTTGCCCAAGTTACTGGGACTCACAGTAGTGGGCATGTCTATGTCCACATCATAGAGCAGAACTGCCTGAGTAGGGATTCTAACTAGGCCAGACTCCATCTCAGTACCCAGGGTCAACCCTACAAAACCCTTTGGCTGTGTACTACCACTGCTGACTGTACTAGGGGGTGCAGGTGCTTTAGGAGCTGCAGTTGTAGGGACTGGATTTTTCTTAGTGCTTTCACTTCCCCAGTGGGAAATGGACTTGCAAGTATTGCACCAAGGTTTCTTTGGGCCATCATTCTTCTTTTTCTTGTTTCCATTTTGGGAACCACCCTCCTTCTGGTCTGCTTTCTTCTGATCACCTCCATGGTTCTGGGGTTTCTGCTTACTCCTTGTTCTGACCCACTTGTCTGCCTTCTTTCCCAATTCTTGGGGAGAGGTCAGATCTGAGTCAATAAGGTATTGATGCAATAGCTGGTTCTGACAGTTATTAAGGGATATACACCTGTTACAACGCAACTTTTACAACTACCTACTATTACAACGCAACTTTTACAACGCATAGCATTACAACGCATTGCGCTGGGGGCGCTCTAGGATAGGGAATAAGTATAATTTACTATCCAACACCTTCCCTAGTGTCCACGGGGACTGGAGTTAGAATAGTAAATTATACTTACCACTATCCAGCACCTCAAAGCGCTATGCGTTGTAATGGTATGCGTTGTAATGGTCGCATTGTAATAGTAGGTAGTTGTAATGGTATGCGTTGTACCATGGTACATCCTTATCAAGGATCTGTTCTCTCATTATAAGATTGTACAATCCTGTATAGTCTGAGACTTTACTTCCCTGCAGCCAACCCTCCAGAGCCTTAGTGGCACAATCAACAAAATCAGTCCAGTCCTGAGTCTGAGCTTTTTGGGTATCTCTGAACAACAACCTTTATTGCTCAGTGGTTAGGCCAAACCCTTCAATAAAAGAACTCTTCAGGACAGAGTAGTTTTTGGCATCCTCAGGTCTTATTGTGAGGAGCCTATCCATCCCTTTCTCAGACAAGGAGTACCATACAATTGCAGCCCACTGTTCTTGAGGAACCTGCTGTACCATGCAGGCTCTCTCCAGAGCAGTCATCCATTTGTGGATGTCACCCCCTTCCTTGTAGGGGGGCACAATTTTTGTCAGGTTTCTATTGTCATAGGACCTGTCTTTCTCTCTATGAATTATGCTGCCACCAGTGGAATCGAATCCACTCAACATTTGTTCTCTTGCTAAAGCAAGTTTAGCTTGAGCCAGGGCTACCTCTTCCCTCTCTATCTGGAGTTGGACAACCCTCATTCTGGCCCTATGCTCTTTTCTTTGGGGGGAAGTCATTCCCCTTTGAGATTCCCTTGAGGCACTAGAAATGTGAGAGTCCCTGGAAGGAGATCTCACTCTTCTATTACCTGGGGGAATGATGTTATAGGATCTGGGGAGGTGCTGGCCCTCTCCATTCCCATGTAGGTCCAAGTTGGCCTGGTTAAGCCTACCAATTTATACCTGGTTGTTCCCTTGATCCTGATCTGAATCTTCATTAGTATCTGATTCAGGTTCCTCCTCTACATCTGGGGGGCTATTCTCAGTCCCTGGGGGGTTCACTCCATCTCCTGACCCTAAGGGAGCTGTACTAGCCTTCTCAAGGTCATCCTTCTCCAGGATGGCTATCAGGATGGGAATGGTAGGGTTGTGACCCTTTTTCAGCCCCCATGAAGTGCACAAGGCACTCAAGTCTCTGTGGCTGAGGTTGTCATAGCTGGAAGGTGCCTTGGTAAGGTCAACCGTCACAGGTAGAGAGCTGGAAGCTTCACCTGTGCCAGACATGACTTCTAGCGAGGTGTAAGTGGTGCACTAAGTGTTTTCCTACTGTACCTTGCTAGTGAGTTGTAGGCAGGGTGTGCTAAACCCTTTGATCTACAACTACTAAGTTCAGTAGAACTTAAATATGCTAAGCTTTGTTTATATGTACCTAAGGTACTTGATGTGATCTTTCAATTTGATAAAAAGATTGCAATGGTAAAACAACAGCAAGCTCAAATCCGCACCGCTGCGCACCAATGTGAGAAGTTGGCCTGATATATGATGTCTCCAGTTCTGGGGGCACCTTGTATCAGTCCAAACAATCCCTTATGGTGTCTGGTTGTAAGTCAACCTTATAGACAAGCTATCCTAAGGGTAGCATGGACTAAGCAGCCTTAAAGGCTTAACTCAAGAGGTCGAGTTAAGCAAGCTGTTTTACCAATCACAATCCTGTAATATCAAATGAAAGGACACCACACAAGTTATATATTATAAAGATATATGTATTTATTACTAGAATAATCCTCTGTACTCTTTATGAGTGCAGAGGCACAAGTATTTAAACAAAAGCACAGTTAAACATATAAACGTTGCACAATTTTGGATGAGGCCGGGGGCCACGCAAACCATATATTAAAAAAGTGGTATAAGTATCACTAATCGAACAGTGGTCAGGCCTAGGGCCTGGGGAATCGCTGGGAGCAATCGGGACTAGCAATGCTGAAGTCGGGAAAAGCCCGCGGGAATCGGGTGTAGCGCTTAAAGCACACACATGCACCAATGCAAAGTCAATGGTGCATAAAAGTTATCGAGTTACTGTTTTAAGAGACTTCCGACTGACCTAGAAGGACAAAACTTTAGACTTAGACACTAGAGGTGTATACCAGTACAGGAGCACCGGCGTTCATGAGTTACCTCACCCACAGGAAGTGGGTGCACAGGTGCAAAGTAGTGTCGGCTTTCATCGTGTAGATCTATGGAGCCTGGAGATGAAGATGCTGCAGGCGGCCAGAAGAGAAGTGTCCGGTGATGAAGAGTACCTGAAAGCAGAGGGGACAGAGTCTGGGTCACTCAGCAGTGACCAGGGTGGAACCAGGAAGGAACGAGGCAATGTCGGGTGCAATCAGGTGGTTGTCGAGAAGCTTGTCTCCGCTGCAACGTGGACTCTGGGGCACCGAGGATGTCCAGGAGTGGATCACGAGCTGTCCCACGAAGGCTCTCGCTGTCGGCAGTGTTGGCTTCCGGATTGGAGCAAACAAACCTTGGCAAGCGCAACCCACGCAGGATTCGAAGATTGCTTCTTACTCGGACCAGCAAGGTCAGAGCGGGTGCTTCTTTTTAGGGGAGCGAGGGCCAGTCCAGAGCAACCGGACTGGCAGGTCAAATTCAAAGGTTCATCGGTACTGGGGCCGCTAGCCAACGGGCAAGCGACCGGACCAACGCGTTGAGCCAAAAGATGCAGAAGGGCCCCACGCAGCACTCGGTGAGTGTAGAGGGGTGAGCTTCGATGCAAGAGTGGCTCAGGGCTGGGGCTTCTCAAACCCCAATACATAGCTTTGAGGGAGCCTCGGGAGCTGCACGGTCAGCGCCTCCTGGTCCTTCCAAGATGGCCGGCCCCACGCTTCAGGTCGCCTCCACAGGTCTCAGCTCTGCAGGGACTGTGGATCGGGCTGTTAGAAGGCAGGCACGCTGGGTCTTGTCAATCTCTGTCACTCGAGTTCCGGCGGGAACTACAACAAAGCAAATGTTGAGGTGCTGGATGGTGCCTGTTTGCACAGGGTGGCGACTCCTTGACCACAAGGGATATTCTTCAGTCTTCTACATCGAGTAGGATGTCAAAGGGTCCAGAGTTTTGTTTCATAAGTTTCAGTCAGGATAATCTAATGTGCATTGGCACTGCTCCCACTCTTATACCAATCTAGTGGGCTGGATTACCTGCTAGGTCCCTCCTATGGGTGGGACCCAGGAAGGGGGTGGTTACACCCCTTTCCCTTTGTCCAGGGTCGCGCTGGGACTGGGGCTGGTGTGCCCCAGAACCGGTTTGACCGGATTATGCAAGGGGAAGCCTTGTGCGCCCCAGGCAGTGTCTAGTTTCTTTCAGCCCTCCCTGCCCCAATACACTTTCTCCTGTCTGGGGAGGTGTAGCACCTCCCTGCGGCAGGAAACCATTTGTCCAGGCCTCCTCTGCCAAGTTTCGGTCAGCAGCAGGAGGTCAGACTTGTGTCGGTGGCAGCAGCATCCATTTTGTGATGCTGAGGCTCTGGTTAGGATTAACCGCGTTTTAGTAAAGTAACATGTCTTCTCCCTCTAGAAGGGTGGAATGCTACACCCGTCGCCAGGACTGGCGAGGGGGTAGTATTCCAAAACGTATGACAATAAAAACGACATTTTTTGATAAAGCCAAACCAAAGTTAGCACATAACCGCGAGGGATTATTATGCACTTAAGAGTATATAGTATGGCATTATCCCGGAACAGCTAAGGGAGTTGGTCCCGACAGCTGCAGACAGGCTCAGCTCATGTTAGAGCACCATCTCACCTAAAATTAAGCTCTCTGCCTCCAGGATTGTTAAGGCCTGTCATAGGAGTGACTTATAGGTATATATGTGCCCAGATATAGGTTTAGATATAGGTGTACTATATCTAAGCAAGGGGTGATTACACCACCTTGCCCCAGCTGAGTGATCAGCCAGTTGTGTCGATTTAAGTACCAGCCAGGAGTGGCAAAAGATATGCTGCAGCCCCTGGTAGTCCTTGTTGGCACCTATGTCCTGAGCACCTATAGTGCATGGTACAGGGGCTGACAAGGTGTCCAGTTCCAATTGGGTTATGTACCTATAGTACATGTATATGAATTTAGAGAGAGAACAGCAGGCTGTGGATCTGATTAGCAGGCCCACAGCCACATTAAGTCGAAAACCAGTGAAGCAAAAAGCAAAAATTTGGGGTGACCATAGGATAGCAGACCCTACTCTCCTACACATACCCATAGAGACTCCGTGACACCCATTTAAACCAATACAATCACTGTCACACCCATGTATATACCATAGAGACACTGTTGCACCCCTTGACAAACCCACACATTGTCACACCCATTTCCAAACCCATACAGGAACTCTCACCCACTTTCCTATGCCTATATACAGAGCTCCTTTATTCCCATTCACATACATATACAGCGTCACATCCACTCACATACCCATATAGAGACTCTCTCAACCCCTCACATACCAATACATAGACTGTCAAACCCTCTAACATATCCATGTAGACACCCTTATACCTATTCACATACCCAAACAGCGATTCTCACACCCTCTCACATACCCAAACATAGACTGTCACACCCTCTTACATATCCATACAGTGTCACAACTTTTCACATACCTATACACCCTCTGACATTCCCATGCAGACACTCTTATACCCATTCACATACCCATACAGAGACTCTCACCGCCTTTCACATATCCATACAGAGACTCTTACACCCTCTCACATACCCAGACACCCTTATACTCATTCACATACCCATGCAGAGACTGTCACATCCTCTCACATACCCATTCAGACTTCCTTTATACCATTCCCATTCTCATACAGACAGTGTGACACCCATTCACATATCCATTCAGACTCTCACACCCTCTCACATACCCATATTGAGACTCTTATACCCTCATACCCATAGACTATTACACCCCCTCACATACCATACAGTGGCACACCTATTGACATACCCATACACAAACTCTCACACCTTTCAAATACCTATACAGACCTCATTTATTTGCATTCACCTACCTATACAGAAACTCTCACACCCTCTGACATACCCAGACATAAACTTTCACCCTTTCACATTGTCTCGCACACCCATACAGACAGTGTCACAGCCATTCACATACCTATACTGAGAGTTGCACCCTCTGGCATACCCATACAGGCACCCTTCTACCCATCCACATGTCCCTAAAGAGACTATCCCACCCTCTTACATACCCATACAGAGTTCCTTTATTCACACTCACATACACATACAGCCAGTGTCACACCCATTTACATTCCCCTACGGACTCTCACACTATCACATAACCATATAGACTCTCATACCCCTCACATACCAATACACAGTGTCACACCCATCCATACCCATACAGAAATTCTCACACCCTTTCATATACCTATACTGACCTCCTTTATTCCCATTCACATATCCCTACAGACATTATTACACCCATGTACATACCCATAGAGACTCTTACGCCCTCTCAAATGCCCATACAGAGACCGTTCTACCCATTCACATACCGATACAGAATCTCTCACATCCACTACACACTAATTCAGCCACTAACACACCCAGACACATACATACCATACACTAACACACCCTGGCATACACTGAATTATACACTGACACGCCCAGAGAGAGACTGATGCACACACTGAGACACCCAGCCACACACTCAGTGCATACACTGCCACACCTATAGGCAGACTAATGCATATACTGACACATCCAGGTACACACTAATGCAGATACTAAGACACCCAGGCCTATACTAATGCATACTCTAACACACCTAGGCACATACTGATATATATACACACGAATGAATCCAGGCACACACTTATTCGTACACTAATACACCCAGACAAACACTAATGCATACACTGACACACCCAGGCACATAGTAATGCATACAGTGACACACCCCACTACACACTAAAGCAGATACTAATACACCCAGGTACATACTAATGCATGCACTGACAAATCCTGGCACATACTGATACATACACTAACACACCCAGGCACAACACTGATTCATATGCTCACACACCAAGAAACACACTGATGTATACACTGACACACCCAGACAAACACGAAGGCACACACTGATTCATATGATGACACAACCAGTCACACACTTATTCATATAATAACACAGCTAGGCACAAACTCATGCATAGACTCATACACACAGGCACAGATTTATGCATACAATGATACACTCAGGCACACAGTCATACATACACTGACACAACCAGGCACACAGTAATACATTTACAAACACACCCAAGGAGACACTCATGCATACACTAATACACTCTTCCATACACTCATAGATACACTGATGCACCCAGACACACACACTCATTTGTACACTAATGCATCCATGTACTCACTAGTGCACACACTGAAATACAGAGGCACACAATAGTAATGAGACAGACACAGCTCTTTATGGAATATATAGCCGTTCTAACAAGACTCAGTCAGTCAAAATAACGTTACTCGGTTTCAGAAGAAAACTATGAGAGTGCAAAATATCAACAGTAACATGTGTGATTGCGATGACTTATTTACAGAACAGCATGAAAGACAATTTATACAATTTAATTATTAAAAAAAGGGAATAAAATTAGGTTTAAAAGAATACATATCTTAAAATTAAGTCTTAGTATTTATCACACTTTAGAAGATAAAACACTTAAGCTGTGTGGTGATAAATCTAACTAATCCAGTACAACTACAGCTACTACTATCATTTCCTAATAGCCATGGCAACTTTAATAAAGTTAGAGACCCCAATGTATATATCAAGAGTGGCTAGAGAATGTAGAAAGTTAAGACCATCAATATAAGAACAAGGCCTAATTTTGTTTTTAAATCGGGACTAAAGATTTTCTCCTAGGCTCTTTACATAGAGTGCAAAATAGCATAAAGTGCTGTGTGCTTTGGGCTACCAAATTATCACAAGGGCAGGGCACTTAGGCCTAGATGTAGGTAATAGCAAATTACCGAATGGTAAATACCGAATTTTACCGATTCGATATGTACTATTCGGTAATTGCTATGTAGGTAAAAAATTTGGTAAAAATACCGAATCGGTAAGATTCGGTAATTACCGATTCGGTAATTACCGAATCGGTATTTGCCATTGATTCCTATGGGCCTTGAAGCCCATAAGATTCAAAAGCAAATACCGATTCGGTAATTACCGAATCTGTAAAATTACCGATTTTACAAGGGGGACAGGGTGTCACTTTGACACCCTGTTGCACCCCTGTTACTGGCTTGTGTGCCATGTGACACACATACATGCCCTTAGGGCATGTCTGTGTGCCACATGGCACAGGTGTACATGCACAGATGTGCATGTGCACTGGAATTCGTTATTTACCATGTAATAGTACTACACAGTAAATAATGAATCGGTAATGGCCTGTGGCACTGTTTCCAGTGCCACCTACATCTGTATTTACCAAGTCGGTAAATTTACCGATTCAGTATTTTACAGAACCAGTAAATTTACCGAATCGGTAAATATACCCATTCTGTAAATTAAATGCCACCTGCATGTCAATTCCCAAATACCGGTCGGTAACGGCCGCATTAGGCCGTTACCGACCGGTAATTGGCGATCTACATCGGGCCCTTAGTTGTCTGCCCAGCCTGTTTGCTTCGGAAATGCCACTAGGAAATGCAAAGTAAGAAGATTAAATCTTGTTAGATAAAAACGTGTCTGGGTATTTTTAGAGAACGTTAAATACAATTGCTGCTGAGCAGGGAATAAGCAAAGGGGGCCTGCTACCTCAGGTTGAGAGTGGCAAGTGTTTACCTCTGAGAAGTGCAGCTCTTTGATGATTTTTTGCGCATTCTCATTAATACTGGTTGGGCAATCAAAATCCTGAGCCAAATCTAACTTATAAAAGGTATCCCTGACAAAGCAAAGCCAGGTGATAGTAAGAGCACCCTTGAGATTAAGACAATCTTTTATAATCTCTCTAGAAAACGCCAGCTCCTCCGATAGCCAGATTTGGGCCCATAGGAGTAAAGGGGCAATGTTTATACAATCTTCTACAAGGTCAGGCCCCAGCTCATAGTGGCACAACTAGTGGGGGCACTGATTGGAGTCATCATTTGCCTTTTTATACATTTATTTTCCTTAATTTGCAGCTGATGACTATTGTGATACCCCCATACGCCTGCTCCATATGTTGCCACAAGTGCGTATTTTACTTTATAGAGTGTAACTAGCTCGGTCAGTGGTTTGTGTCCAAATTTGCTGGCAAAACAAAAAAGACCCTCAACCACCCTACCTACATTTTGCGTGCTTGTAGTAACTAGTGGATTCCAATTCATCTTGTTATAAAAAATATTCCCAAAATAATAAAAAATATTCATTTTATCAATCTTCTTCGTACCCACAGCAACGTTTCTAGTTTTTGTCATTTTAGGCCTGCAGACCATGACATAGGATTTAGTAAAATTAACCTTTAGATCAAGTGACAACATAAAATCAGAAAATGCATTAAGTGATTTTTGGAGGCCATTAGCTGTTAAGGCCATTAAAACAAAATCATCCGCATATGAGAGAAGCGGTACCCGAGAACCCCCAATGCGAGCACAGTCAAGATCTTTTTGTGACAAGAAAGCATCAAGTCCATTAGTGTCTGTTACAAAAAGAAATGGTGCTAAGATGCATCATTGCCGTACGCCCTCTGTCGAAGCGAAAGGCTTTGTTTTTTCGCCATTAGCACCATATCTGATAGTCACGGATGTAAGGTGTGAAGCCTGTGGAAAAGAGAAATTTAAGATTCCTCAACTCCCATATTTCCCTTCAGTGCCCACAGCTTGTCCCGATTTACATTTTCAAAAGCGCTGGACAGGTCCATCAAGGCCAGATGAATAGAACCCTTCTTGGCCCTCATGTACTTGCCCATAATCAGGGACAAGTTGAGGCACTGTTCAATAGTGCCCATCCCCTTCCGGAATCCATACTGTGATCTTGCAATTACCCCTGTGTCTTTGCCCAAGATTCTAGTCGAGCAAGGACAACCCTTCCCAACATCTTCGCTGTGGCATTGAGGAGGGAGATTGGTCTGTAACAGGAAGGGTCACATCTGTTACCTTTTTTTATACACAGGGACCACTGTAGCCTCCTTCCTAGATGCCAGGATAGGGCCAGTCACCACTGCTTTGAACACATTAGTTAATAATGGGACCCACAGCTTAGAATTCATTTAAAAAAGATCTAGTGGCACTCCGTCTGGGCCAAGGGCTTTCATACTAATTCCTTTGGTTAGGGCTTCCTCAACCTCAGCTACTGAGATTGACACGCTTAGGAGAATAGTAGAGGTTAGATCTTGGGGCCTATCCTCACCTGGGGCCTCATATTGGCGGCCTTTGGGATTAAAGGTGGTCAAGTAGTGGGCTTCCTAGACCTCAGGGAGTCCATCCTACTCATCTTCTTGTTGAATAATGGACGATTTATAACTTCCCAAAATCTTTTCGAATCCTTAAGGGAGCTAGCTCTTTCCTGATCATCCGAGGCTGAGCGCATCAATTTGTATTTCCTCTGCTTCACTATACTTTTGTATGCTTTCTGAGCAAGCTTAATTTGAACCATTCCAGAGGGTATGTGTGCAATGCCAGCATAAGGGTTTTATGCGTTCTTGTACATTCTTCATTGAAGCATCGTATATCTGGGGGGTCCATTTGGGGGCAGATAAAAGGCTAAGCACTTCCCAATAGAGTCAAAATTAGTTTTAACAAATTTTGCTTCAAACTCAACGAGGTTTATTTGATCCCATTTGAGTCTTACCTCTTTATTGTGATTAAAGGAAACTTTATAGTCAACAGCATTCCCCAGCTGAGCTAGTACCCTAATGGATGCTGTGAGGGGATTATTATCACTGGTGTTATTTGGATCCACCTCAAAATCACCAATAAGTGGTAGGAACTTTAGTGATATGAGCATAAAATCAAAGAAGCTCTCCCTTCCCCCACCCATAAAGGTGGGGCACTGTATTGATGAGTTGCAAGCTAAATCATTAATAAAGCATAGATCATTCTCCACGATAATAGAGTTCAGAGCCTCTCAATGGGAAGTATAATTAAAATGCACCAGGGGCTGCCCCTCAATGTTTAAAATAATACAAGCATGGCCAGACCTGTAGGGGCAGATTGAGTAATTAAAATCTCCAACCCAAAGAGTACGTAGGGGTTTCCAATTCTCTGAAATTTTATTAATTTCTATCTGCAATGCCCCAATAACCTCAGAGGTGTTGTAATTAAAAAAATTGTAATGCCAATTCACTACTATTAGTTTAATTGTAGCAAATTAGAAATCACGACTAATTGAAACCATGGTGTAGAACCAACAACAGCAAGTTTTATAGCCTCATATTTGACTGAAAATAGCATTGCTAGCCCTCCTTTAGCCCTCCCTGAAGACGAGGGGGTTGCATTAACTGTATAAGAACAATAGCCATTCAGAGCAATATCCTTCGTATACCGTGTCTCCTGAAGGCAAATAACATCAACATCTTGGATGTAAGTTGACCAGGCCTCATCACTCAATTTAGAGTAGATGCCTGCTATGTTCCTTGATATAAATTAAAATAAAGACTTTTGATGGCCATGCTTTTCTAAGCCCATAATCTCATTGTTAATGGCTTGATTAACTACAATAGAGGGAGGGCCTAAGACCTCCCTCGTCTTAATATCACTTATAATTACGTTGTGGGGAGGGGAACAATTTTCAGATATCCTGGTCCATCTCGCTAGTAATTATTTTAGGGGCATAGATTTCAGTATGATCAACAATATCCTTATTGAAGAGTGCGTCAGTGTAAGCACTTGTCCCGTGAGTGCTAAAAGGCAATCCTACTCTCACTGAAACATCAAGTGGGCTAAAACACTCAGTTAATAAAATAAATCTCTGACAGCCCAGAAAGGACATCAAAGCAGTTGTGGTGACTGAAAGAAGGGGGCTGTGTGAACAGATTTGGACCACCCTTGAAGTCTGTTTTCTCACCAAATGATCAGATTGCTGAGGGTAGAAAAATCCCAGCTGGTACACCTCTATAGGGTCTCCGTATGAGCTTTGGAAATGCATTAGGGCGAAATGGACTAACCATGCATTGCTAAAATTAAGCACAACGCAGTCGCCACCTCCATATTTAGTAGTGTAGCCCAACCAGTTCACTAACTTGGCCATGATAATATTATCCGACCAGTTTATCATCAATGAAATTTCCTTAGCGCATCAGTGGGCTTATTTATAAGGTATGGCAAGTTTCTTCCTGACCATTTTCCAGACAGGCGACCCCCTTCAAAATCAGAGTACATGGTGGGCATTGAGGTGGCAAATTCAACACGCTTTTAGTGCCCCTACCACCCCTATGATCTCGACCTGACCCCTTTATGGTTGCGTGACCTTGTGGCAGACCAGCGCTGTTATTTATCAGTACCCTAGACTGATTAATGCACCCCTGCCCCACTCTCATAATGTTCCTAACAGTGTTCCTAGCCAAAGAGGAATCTTTGGCTGCTGATACCACAGTATTAATACCAACATTATTAGGCAATGGGTCTATGGGAGGAACCTGGTCCCTTGCAGAAGATGTTATACTTGTAGAAACCAATTGTCTCTTGGTTTACAGTCAGCTCCTGCGTCTGTCCGTTCTCTTTTCCCTAGCTTGAGTTAGAGAGGGTTTCTCCACAGGACTGGTGGACTGGTCAGTTCCTTCGTGGGGGTATAACACATTGACTTAAAATAATTACGGTAGGTGATAGAGGAGGTTGCGGTCTCTGCTCAACAACAGGTTCTGAGGTGAAGATTTGACAGTCAGTTACAGCAGATGGAGTTGGCTAAGGGGCTAAGGACAGTCTGCTTTCAGCTATCTCAATCTCCTTTGAGATCACCCCTACCACTTTTTGTAAATAGGTATCCAGTGTTGTGTCTGTTGTCTTTGAAATAAGGATAGGGTTCCGTTTCCCCATTATGCAAATTACTGATAAGGAATAATGAAGAAAAAGAAATATAAAATTGTAAAATAGTTTACCTTAACGCAACCTTCCCGCAAATTGTGTCCTACGCAGGTAAAAGTTCTGAGGACAAAATGCGGAGCAAAATACTGGAGAAATTAGAGGGTGGGCCCATCCCAGCCTCCTCCGTGCTCTGACGGGCGCAGACTGGCCTGCCCTTGGCCCGGACTTGGCCCGGGCTTTGCGCGGGCATGCCCGTGTACGTCACGTGCTGCAGGAGCCCGCAAGGAGTTTTAAAGCGCCTCCAGGCGCAAGAGATTGGCGTCTTCGGCAGCTGCCGCTTGGGAAGCTGGGACTGGTGGTCCTGGTCCCCCCCCTTCCCTTCCTGGTGGCAGGCAGCAGCATCAAGACTCTTGTTTGATATTTTATCTTTTTTTATTTCATTTTTTTATAACCAACTTTTTCTTCTTTTTTACTTAAAAAAAGAACTATATTGAATACAAAAAAAACTGGAAACAAAGAAATTGTATGCAAAACAGTTGCATACTGAATATTAGTACTGTTTTTGATCAGTAAAAAGAAAAAGAAAATTAACAATGATGAATTTTCACCTTCTCTAACACGGTTATGATGTCATCAGTTGTCTTTACAACCAGCTCTTGGCAGTTGCCACAGTGAATAACCATGGGCTTTAGGTCACTGCAGGTTGCTGGAATAGTAATGTCCCTGCAGGGTTGTACAAGGCCTGATGTTGATGGACCAGCAAGAATTGAAGTAGTTATTTTCTCTCTCATCATTGTTAAATACCCATGTTAATGGTTGGTCTTCAAATGCTTCCACATCGATGATGTGCCATAACTATATTTCTTGAGAGTCCCTCTGGAAAGCTGTTTTCCACACAGCTTAAATTGTACATAACAATCAGACACTTTTTCCTCTCCTGATGGCACTGTAAACCAGACCCAAACATCACTCTCCTTTCCTGATGATACACCTTCTTCTTCTGGATCACCTTCCTGCTCTGGTTATAGAGAAGCATCTGAATGCCATATTTTATCTTTAGATGAAAGGTTTGCACCTTTCTCCAACAAGTGACAGTGTAATATTCTATAAGTTTCTGCTGGTAGCCCATCGGGCCCCGCTGCCTTTCCCTTCTTGCTTTTTTTTATAGCGGCCCTAACTTCTCCTTCAGTGATGATATCATCCAATGCTTGAGACTGAGCATATGTAAGACTGGTGAGATTCATATGACTTAACCAATCGTCGACCTCCTCAGATCGGGTTACAATGTCCTCCTTATAGATAGCCTAAAAAAAAACCTTAAAGGCCCTTCTAATTTCAATATCCGATGTAAAGGAATCGTTGCCCACCTTGATATTTGCAATATTGTTCCGGACCTGATCTGATTTAGTCTTCCACGCAAGCATTTTACCTGCACCTTCGCTGTACTCAAAATGGGCTAATTTGCTTGCTTCCCATCTCTGCTGCAATCTAAGATTAAATACTGATCCCAGATTGGCTTTCAAGGTCGCCATTTCTTTTCTATAATTATTTATAATGGACTCATCTGCCCCAGGGGACGTGGCTTGGACGCCGATGGCGATGGTCGCCTGAGAGCCCGGCTCTGGGACTGAGCCCGCTTTTATCCTGCAGATCGAGGATTTTGGGGCGCCCCTACCCCCACAAATCGAAGATCGGGTTGAGGCCGACCTGGTGAGGCGCCTGGGAACACCCGAAAACTGATTATTCTGACAGAAAAGCGAAGTTGCGGAGGAAACGGAGCGGAGCCCAAGATGGCGCCCGGACCCTCTCGATAGCCTTGCCGAGACCCCTGGCCCGGAAAAGCCTACCGGATCTGCTTGAGCTTTCTCCACGTCTCATCTTTCCAAGAGGCGACCATCCGGCTGGCGGATTGGGAGTGTCTGGATGCCGTGGACATCCCTGGACTGTTGGATAGTCGCTTTTCTCTCGGCGCAGGCTGGTAGCAAGCGGCCGGAGGCTCCGATCGGAATGACAGTATCACTCGACAAGATCGGCTGTATCCCGCCGAGAGTCTGAATTCACCAGGTCCCAGGGAACTTTATGGGCGGCACTGTGACTTGGCACCGTAGGGATTCCAGCCGCACTGGTGGTCATAACTCGAGGTCTCCCTCGACCCGACGGGCCTCCGCCAGTCAGCCCCGATCGCCCCCGCTTCCCCCTTGGTGGCCTCCGGGGTCTCAGCGGTGGTTCATCCCGAAAGATCGGAGTAGTGGTAGGTCTTGGCGAGGTCGATCGAAGGCCCCCTTCAATACGACCACACACCAAAGGAACAATAACCGACGCCCATACTTGGTGGAGGGCATGCCGAACTTTCTTCCCGCGAGGCACGTCCGCCATGGGGAAACCAAGGGGACCTAAAGGAACCACCCCGGCCGCCTCGGACACGGAGGCGCCGGACAAGGAAGATCGAGGTGACCCGGAGTGCTCTGGCGGTCCCCACCTTCAGCAGCAATTTGACCAAGTCCTGGAGGCGATCGCAAATACGCGATCTGCCCTACAGCAAGACATCGCCCAGGTCGCGAAGAGCTTGGGCCTCCTCAGGGCGGACCACGGCAAGCTCTCGGACAGAGTCAAAGAGGTGGAGAGCTCGGTGAAGGTCCTGGAGCCGGCGCAGAAGACTCTGGCTGCTACGATGAGGGATGCCCTGACCCGAATCGATGCCTTGGAGAGACGGGCAGAGGACGCTGAAGGGCGTAACAGACGGAACAATATTCGTGTGGTGGGCCTACCGGAAAAGATCGAAGATGGCGACATGGTGGCCTATCTAGTGTAGTGTGGCTCACTGGTTAGAGGCGGCAGACCCGAGAGCAGAGGACGGCCCGGGACCAGGGTTCGATTCCCGACGCGGCAGGTTTCTGGACCAGGGTCAGCGGACTCGATAATTCTCTCGCCTCGGTGCCCACTCTGATCAGCGATCACACTCGGCAACTCTGGGCATTAGCTTGCCTCATCTTCACTAACGGCCCCACTAGACCGCCGGGGATGCCTGGTCTCACCCTGGAGATACCCATTAAGGGACCATCTCTCAGGGAAGCCAGGAAGGGTTTCGCAACGGTCGAAGCGCGGAGATACTCCCCCGGGAGTGATTCTAGCGCTATATAAACACGCAAATTAAATTAAATTAAATTAGAAGCTTGGCTCCGGAATGTGGTGGCCCCGGAAGGACTGTCCTCCTTCTATACCCTGGAGCGTGCACATAGAGTGCCGGCGAGACCACCGCAACAAGGTCGCTCCTCAAGCCCGGTGGTGGCGCGCCTATTGCATTTTCGGGACAGGGATCTGCTCCTCAACGCTGCCAGACACAATGGCCCTTACCAGGTGGAGAATAGACAAGTGAACATTTTCCCAGACTACACTTATGAGACCCAACGAAAGCGGACCTCTTTCCTAGCGGTCAAACGTGAACTTCGGAGCGAGGGTATTCAATACTCGCTCCTCTTTCCTGCGAGGCTCCGCATTATCCTTGACGATAAGAGCCAGCTCTTTGATACCCCGGAGGACGTCTGTACTTGGCTCAAACTATATAGGGCTGGCAAAGATGGTTTTGGCTCTTCCTCCCAGTCGACTTCGGAACCCGGACAGCAACGACGTTCCAAGAGACTTCGGAGCCGCTGCGGCAAACCGGGCAGGCCTTCGACTGTAGAGACTATGGCTGAGCGGCGTGGAGTGCTGGACATGGTTTCTAACTTATCTGGCTCCCAGGGCGGCCCCATCGTTGAAGAGTCAGAACCAGGCGGTGAGGGGGCTCATACGGACACGGAGGAATCAGAAACTGATAGTGTTCACTTGCCAGTGGTTACTCCGGACTCGGCTGAGAGCATGCTGGATGGGCAGGGATGAACTCGGGTGAGCTGATTCCATTTGGGTGGGGGCTTACCGTGGGGGGTGTGGGGGTTGTGATTCACGCTATGAACCACTGGTGGGGTTGGGGGGCCCTGATCTAGCTGACACTGTTGACTTGGGGCTCGACTTAGTCTCGGTAGACTGGGACTCGACGGCCCATTACTGGCGCCCGGCCCGCACCTAGCCCTTAAGGCTTCCCTGCGGTGGTGACCGCAGGATTAGTCGGGGGACAGGGGTTTTCCGGGGACACGGTTTGGATGGGAACTAGATGGTGCTGTTTGGGTCCTATTCTGGGGTGGGTGGGGAGGGGTTTGTTTCAGACGGGTGTTGGGTTGTTGTTGGGGGGGGATGGCCACCATTAGTGTTGACTTGACTGTTGCTTGTTTTGGTTTGGGCGTTGTTGGGAGAGCCCGGGAACAACGATGTGGGACAATGGCTGAGATCGCTAATGTAAAATGCATCACTTGGAATGTGCGGGGGCTCCACACTATGTCCAGACGTCACAAGGTTCACGCTTATCTAGTGCGTAGAGGGGTGCAAATAGCGCTGCTGCAGGAGACACATCTCACCAAGGCGGAAGGGGCGGCGCTGCAACGTAGATGGAGAGGGCAGGTTTACTGCACTACATACTCAGCTTACGCGAGGGGGGCACTGATATGGATAAGAGCTGGGGTTCCCCTGCAGGTTTCAAAATCGGTGGTGGATCCGGAGGGTCGTTACGTGGCTATCTCTGGTGCATAGGGGGGTAGGGCCCTGAATATTTGTTGTGTTTATGCACCTAATGTGGACCAACTCGCCTTCCTCTCTGGGTTGTCGGGCTCCTTGGCCCATTTCCTTTCGGGGACCCTCCTGCTAGGTGGTGATTTTAACTCGGTGGTAGATGTTGACGCCGACCGCTCACCCCCCCCCCCCCCCGGACTCCCCGGTTCAGCGGGTGGCTAAAGGTAGAAAGGAATGGCAGACACACTGGGGGCTGACGGATATCTGGCGAGCACAACACCCCGACACTAGAGACTACTCATTTTTTTCTAGCCTGCACGTATTACATGTGCGGTTAGACGGTTTTCTGGGGTCGGCGGAGTTGGTGTCCGCGACGGTGCGCTCTGAATATTTGGCTAGGACCATCTCTGATCACAACCCCCTCCTAGCGGACTTCCGTTGGTTTCCCGGGGCCCCTAGTGTACCTACTTGGAAACTGCACCCAGAGATGTTAGAGGATATAGTCTTCAGGGCGGACCTGGAGGACAAAATTTCTGATTATTTTGCGACCAATGGGGGCACTGCTGGATCGAGAGCGTCGGAGTGGGATGCGTTTAAGGTAGTGGTCAGGGGCTATTGTATCTCTAAGAAAGTGGGAATGCGACATGTCATCCTTGATGACCTGGTCACAGCTGACCGGAAGCTCCGCGAGATGGAACTTCGCCGCCCCGGCCATCCAGAACTTCAAGAACGTATTGCCGCGGCGAGGGAGGCGGTGGCAGCGGAGGTCGAAAGACTGCGCTGTTTTGATTATAAAGCTTACACCACCAGGTCGCTCACGGAGTGGGATAAGTCGGGCGCGCATTTGGCTTCGTTGGCCAGTCCCACGCGCCGGACCTCCCTGACGACGTCCATGCGCACCGCGGAGGGTCTTGAGGTGTACACTCAACCGGAGATACTAGATTGCTACCAGCGCTACTACGAACGGCTGTACAGCAGTAACCTGACCCGGGATCCCACCCTGATTGATGATTATCTGCAATCCTTAGAGATTCCCGCGCTGGAACCCGACGTGGCGAAGGCCCTGGGCGCTGATATCGAACTGGGGGAAATCCGCAGCGCCATAAAGGGGATGGCGAGAAATAAGACCCCGGGCCTTGACGGGCTCCCAGTCGAGTTTTACTCCGCCTACGTAGACCTATTGGCGCCCCGACTGTTGATAGTCTACAAAGAGGCGAAGCGTTTGGGACGACTCCGCAGCTCGATGTGTGAGGCCTTAGTAGTTCCCCTCCTCAAACCTGGTAGGGAGTCAACTGACCCGGCGTCTTACCGACCGTTATCAATGTTAACGGTCGATTATAAGATTCTAAGCAGCATACTGGCATCGAGGCTGCTGGGGCACATGCGCTCCTTGGTGCACGAGGACCAGGCAGGATTCATCCCAAAACGTAACACGACCATGAATATTCGCAGGTTGTTTCGCTTGCTAGAGGAGCCGCACACGGAGGCCCTGTGCCCGCTGGTCCTTTCGGTCGATTTGGAAAAGGCTTTTGATAGCCTTGAATGGGAAAACTTGCGCAGAGTGCTGCTGAGCTTTGATCTGGGGGAGGGCTTTATCAGGTGGACCACAGTGCTTTATGCCTCGGCGTCGGCCAGGGTGTGAGCAGGCCCGCTGATCTCCCAACAGTACCCAGTAGAACGAGGCACGAGGCAGGGATGCTCGTTATCCCCATTGCCGTTCGCGTTGGCGGTGGAGCCACTGGCGCTGTCAATCCGATCCGGAGCTTCATTCGGCGGACTGCGGACCCTGTCTGGTCAGCACTATATCTCACTGTATGCTGATGACCTGCTGCTCTTCCTTGAGAATTCAGATTCTGCTCTGGATGGGACTGCAGAGGCTCTGACATCCTTTGGGGAGGTCTCGGGCCTTAGGTTGAATTGGGCCAAGACCTGTCTGTTCCCGGTACGTAGAGGTGAACCCAGACCCGACACCAGCAGAGAGATTAGGTGGGAACCTAGCTGCCTCAAGTACCTGGGGGTGTACGTATACCATGACCCCGCCGACCTTCTAGACGGCAATATAGCCCGCTGTACTCGCTCGCTGCGAGGCAACATGGATTTTTGGGCCACCCTGCCGCTTTCAGTGGCGGGGCGTATTGCACTGTTGAAAATGGTGGTACTTCCCCGGTTGATATACTATTTTAGAGCGCTTCCGATTTGGATCCCGCCGGCCACCTTTCGGCTCTTGAGATCCATGGTGGTGGGGTTCCTCTGGGGATCGGGCCGCCGGAGAGTGGCTCTCAAGACCCTGATGAGACCAAAATCGGAATGTGGCCTTGCGGTGCCAGACTTCGAGAAATACTATCTGGCGGCTCAATTGCAGACCTTCACCCAGGAGATAGCGAGAGAGTTTCGTGGCCCGGAGGATGGGAGGGGCAGGGGAATGCCCAGACATATTATTTCCTTCATCGCACTACGCCAGCGTTTAGCCCGGCAAGACCTAACGCTTGAAGAAAGGACTATTAGGTTATGCTGGAATCGTGCCCACGCCCGGGGGGAGTTGAAACTCCCATATGCACCGGAAATGCCGCTGGGGATGTTAACGGCCTTACCGCACGGGGGAGACTGGTCGCGCCTAGGGCATTGGGAAGATGCAGGATTGCAATTGGTGGGGGACCTCTATGAAGACTGGGTGTTACTGCCCTTCCAGGAGATCCTGGACCGTTTCGACGTTCCCCGAGGCGACTTCCTCCTGCACACGGCTCTGGTTAGAGCAATTCAGACGCACTGGAAGAGTGGTTTGGAGGAACCGCCTACGTCTCCGGTGTGCCAGTACGTTATGATGTCCGCGGGGACTGTCAAGGCAGTCACGTGCTTATATAATAGATTGATTAACGAGGGGTTGCCCCCGCTCACCACACTGCGGAGCCGCTGGGAGGCGGACATAGGAAAAGAGATACCAGAAACTACGTGGACACAACTAATGCGCCGAGCCTGGAAAGGAGCGCGCCATGCCCGGTTCCAACTGGTCCAGTTCTATGTACTCCACAGGGCCTATCTAACCCCGGCGAAAATTCAGCAATACTTCGCCACGGACACAGCAGATTGCCCCAGATGCCGGGCGTCTGAGGCTGACCTCATTCACATGCTAGGGTCCTGCCCAGCGCTGTCCTCATACTGGCTTTTGGTTGAGGACACTCTTAATAGGGTCACTGGGAGAACCGTGACAGTCGACGCAGCGGTGGGGCTCCTACATTGGTTCCCGCATACCCCTAAAAATAAAATTTCGAGCAAATTTATAGACCTAGGGCTCGTTCTCGCTAAACGAGAGATAACCAGGAATTGGAAGGCAAGAGTTGGTCCAACAGGAGCTAAATGGCACAATGAACTCCTGAAGTGGGCTACAGGGGAGAGCACTCTGCGATATCAACTGGCGAGGCGGCAGCAAAACGAGAGGGCGCTAGAAACAGCGTTGGAATGGGAAACACTAGTGTAGGCCCTTAGAGATTACTGCGCTTCCAGCGATTCCGAGGGTGATGATGCAGCACAACTTGAGTCCCGTTAGACGTCTACGACACTGACCTCTACCCAGTCACCTGGGGTTTCTTCCCACAAGCTCTTTCTACACGTACCACCACACACTGATGGCGGGGTTGGGTGGGGGGAGGGTGCGGAACTGAGCGACTGTTGGGGAGGGTTTTTTTCTGTTAGGTTGATCTAGAAAAGCAGATGAAGGCCGTTGGATTATCCAGATCAGCTTCGACTTACTACCGGATCCCTACCTGTGTTTTTTGTAAGAAGACGCCGCCCGACCCTCGGGTTGTGGGCTGAATGGCTGTGTAATCAAGATGTTTTCTCACGGGGGATCGGATGTTTCTTTCTTATTTACTCTGCTGATATGTTGCTGATCTACCATGTAACTTTGGCTAATTCCTGCAATAAAAATATATTTAAAAAAATTAAAAAAAATGGACTCATCTGCCCCAGTATTACTATTGATAACACATTGGAGATTTATTATCTTTTCCTCTATGGACAGAATTTGTTCTTTATATTGCTTCCTTTTGTATGACACTTTCGCTGTTATGAGTCCCCTTAAAAATGCTTTGAACGAGTCCCAGACGATCCTTGTAGTTGCTGAGTCGTTATTAGTCAAAAAAAAATTTGTGTGCTTCTCTATTGAGATATAGTATGTCATCAGGTGAAGAGAGAAGTGAACGATCAAAGGACCATCTAGAGGGCAATCTCTCCGTTACATAGGTTAGGTCCATTAGTACTGCAGAGTGATCTGAGAGATGCAGAGGTAAGTATTCGATGGATCTCACATGTTCAGCCAGCCTTCGGCTGATCAAGATAAAGTCAATCCTTGACTGGTGTTTATATTTATAATTCCGGAAAGACACTCCTTGCTGGTCCCCAGACCTCTCCCTCCATATGTCAAGATACCCATATGTTTTCATTACAGATTGTAACACTGACCTAGATTTTGACAAAGCTAAAGATCGACTATTGGGGGATTTATCCAAAACTGGGTTTAGGACAATATTAAAATCACCAGCTATAATAGTTGGCTCAGGAAAGGAGAGCAAATGTGAAAACATAGTCTCCAATGTGGTAGGATCATCCTGATTCGGCCCATAGGAGCCCAAAACTGTGGTTTGAGAGCCCGCTATTACCACGGAGGCTATGGTCCATCTTCCACCTGGGTCGACCTGTTGAGATAGCAGCCTAGCTTTAGCTCCTTTCTTGAAAATTATAGAAACCCCTCTAGTATTACTGGCCTGAGTAGTGGAGACCGCAAAGTCTATCCACTTATTTCTTTTAGTAAAATCCATCATCTCAGAGTTTGTTAAATGAGTCTCCTGGAGAACAATGACCTGCGCATCCAGATCTCGTAAATATTGCATGATTTTGTTTGCCCTTGGTTTGGTGCGCAGGCCATTAATGTTCCAGGAGAAATATTTTATGTTAATCATCTTTGACATAGATATCCGACAAGAAAGAGAGATAAGCAGATAAGACTAGACCCACCCATAGTTGTCTAAAACTCTTTTGATAAGATTGCGATACCACTTTCTTCCTATCAAGACTATCATATCTTGGCTTTTTAAGGACATTTTTACTTTTTTTCCACCCCCCACCACCTACCCTAGCTACGTGCCGCACACCCTCCCCCCTCCCATTCCCTGGAAAACCCTTGCAATATCTAACCGGTGCAATGTCCGGTTGATAGCGCCCCTCCGTGAACTCCTGGAGAGAAACCCCACCTATTTAAGTGCAAAAAATATAGAGACTAATCTAATAGTGACACTGAAATAATTATATTGTTTAATGTCTATTGGGGAGCAATTAATTTTACACTTTATGCATAAGAACTCAGAGAAGTCAAGAGGTGGCCATGGACACTAACTCTTCTTACTGAATCTTATAATTAAGACTTCTTATTGCTTCCCATCTGCATCAGGAGTTCATCCGCTGCTTGCACTGTTCTAATATTGGTCATCTTATTGTTATACATTATTTTCATACCAGCAGGGAATGTTAATTGAGCTGAGGCACCCGCTGCTCTAAACGCTTCCAGGCACCTCCCAAACTCCCATTGCTTCTCCAAGGTAATTCTTGAGAGATCTGACCTTATTAAGAATGTAAACCCCTTTGCAACCAGCGATTTTTGTTTTAGTGCAAGATTAAGTATTTGTTCTTTCAGAACGTATGTATGGAAATTTACTAGGATTTTACGGGGTTTAGATCTCTGGGGGTTTCGTCTAAAGGGATCCCTGTGAACTCTTTGGATGTCCAATGCTATTTCTTCTAGGGAGAGGTCTAAACTCAGGGACTCTTTTAGCAAGCCCGTTATAAATTGTTTTAAGTCTGAGCCCTCTGAACTCTCAGGCACATTCAAGATTTGGAGATTCCCCCTCCTCGCATTGTTTTCCAAGGTCTCCATCCTTTCACTGAGTGCTTGCTCCTCTCTAGAAAGCTTCTGAATATCTACTTTCGCCTGATCCAAATAGATAGAGAGTGTTCCTGTAGTCTCCTCCAGGACTCCCGTTCTTATAGCGAGTCCCTCGATTTTATTTTCAAGGGATTCACAGTAGCTCCTTATTTCAGCTTGATGAGCAGCTTGATTTGCTGAAGACTCCGCAAAGCCCTTCCTTATTTCCAACGTAAGAGCTGAAAACATGCCTAGTATAGCCGCTGGTGTTATTTCATCATTGGCCGCAAACTTGGATTGATCCATGAGGGAGTCTATAGAATATTCAATTTGATCAAAAAGATCTCCCCCAATTGCTCCGGCTTCTTCATTCGATCTGCTAGGGGGAGCCTCAGTGAGAGACAAATCTTCTGAATCTTGTAATACGGGAACTGGTACTGGTACTGACTCCTCCCGAGCTAGAGAAGATTGTGATCCTGACCCATTCTCGTTATCCCCGTCTCCTTCTACTAGACATAATTCACTGGCTTCAGGTTCTATAACCCCTTCTCCTGTTCTTTGATCTATTGCCTCTATTGGCTCAGAGTCCAGAACGGGAGAAATCTTATCCATTAGGGGAGAAGTTTCCACTTCAGAACCGGCTGACATGGTGTGATCCCCTGGCAGATGTAGTATTTGGGGTATAACTTTAAAGTAGGAGCTTAAGGACGGAGTAATCTTGGCTTTTTTCTCAGATATGGTGTTCTGCATTTTAGTTTTTGTCTTAATTTTGGACTTCGAGCCGTATTTGGTGCCTCTTCCGTTGACCTCTGTGCTTAAGTAAGAGGAGGATTTTTTATCTTCACCTGCTGCGGTGTGGTCAACCACCCCACTAGGTGAGCCTAATATCTCAACCTTATCTTCTAGCAGTGCATCTTTCTTCTTCCGCCCTCTTTTGCCGGTAGCTTTAGTTTTACTGAGGGGGGCTGTGTCTTTGCAGTAGACTCGGAGGCAACTACTACCTTTATTGGCCCCTCTTGACCTGACAAAGTTGTAGTAAGAGGATCAGAAGTAACTAGAATCCCCTTATCTCCCCCCTCCACTATATCCGCCACCGCAGATGATGTAGGGGCTGGTATGTGTGTTAACTGTATACCCGGCAGTTTATTTACAAGTTACAAGTTCTGGGGCACTACGCAAGATTTTATCAGAGGAGACCGCGTGGTATGGCTGCCCCAGACTTCTCAGTAACCTCCCTCTCCTCAGCTCCAGCGCGGAGCAACGGAGTACCGGTGGTTGTGGTAGTTGAGGATGTTTTAACTCGCCCGTAGACTCCTGTAAATATGGCTGCAAAACCCTCGCAGGGAGATCTAAATAGTGATTAGGGGGCCTCTGTTTCCCAAAGTAAAGGCTTACCGTTTCTTTAAGGGCTTCCTCTGCAAAAAATAAACACAGTTCACTTATCTCACTCTGTGAATACTGCCAAAGCCCCAGCTGCAGGAGACTCATTGAATTCTTCGGCGATGCAACTCCGCTCTCTCCCAAATGGTTGTAAGATGAGGCAGAGCAGAATTCAGGGCTGCGAAGCCCTCGCAGCACTCGCAGCTGACAGCAACCCGCGTTTTCCCCGCCCTCAGCTGCCGTTCCGCACTCAAGCAGAAAGCGGACTGACGATGACTCGATCTCGATGTAACAGGTCTGCATTCCCCGCCACGAAAACCTCCGGTGCAGCAAAGAGTCGGCTCGCGAAGTCAGGGTTCAGCTCCCCAACTATTGTGAGTGTCAGAATCAAAATTTCTGTAATAATTTAGTTGATGTGGCGATCTTCACCAGGAGCTCATACCGGAGCACCGCGACCGCTTAACCAGCGGCCGCCATGTTTTCCCCCTTATAGAATATTAGAAGATGAGATAGCCCCCTTCCTTACTAAGATGTTCAATCAGATCCTTCTTGAAGGCCAAACTCCCCCGTCATCATGGGACAATGCATCAATTACACTCATACTGAAACCTGGAAAGCCTAAGGACGCCTGCAAATCATACAGGCCCATATCAATCTTAAATGTGGACTATAAGATCTTCACCACAATTCTAGCCTCTAGGTTAGCCTTGGTAGCCCCAGCAGTCCTCCACGTAGATCAAAAAGGATTTGTAAAGGGCCGACAACTATATGAACTAACATACGACTTAATAGGAGCAATAGATATCGCGGTGACACAGAATTTACCCTTGACTGCTCTCACTCTGGATGCGACCAAGGCCTTCAACAGGGTTAATTGGGTGTACCTGTCGGGGGCCCTGGCTAAATTTGGAGTGGGGAAGAGATTCTGTTGTGCAGTTAGTCTATTGTATGCCAGTCCATTGGCAAGCCTTTTAATTAACGGGGAGTTGTCAGACCCCTTTAATATAACTAGAGGGACTCGGAATGGTTGCCCGCTTTCCCCCCTTCTGTTTGACTTTTATATTGAACCTCTCGCACAACAACTGAGGAGAGAGAATGCCATCATTCCTTTTTGTCACAGACGGTGGGAAAAGAAGGTGGCGTTATACGCTGATGACCTGCTCGTTCTTACATCAGACGTAACAACCGCACTCCCGGTTATATTTGAAACTGCTAAGGGGTTTGGGAAAATATCAGGCTACCAGATCAACACATTAAAAACAGAGATGTTGGTCTGGAATGACAATCCGAGTTCCTTGGAAATACAGGAGGGTGAATCATTACGATATCTGGGCCTAAATATCATAAAAGATATCAATAGGCTAGCCACAGTAAATATTATAGCAATCATTAAAGAATGTAGGAAACTAATGCATGCATGGTCTCACCTTCAACTATCTTTGATTGGGAGGGTCAACCTCGTAAAAATGGCCATTTTGCCTAAACTTTCTTTTCTTTTTAACACCATTCCCCTTTACTTTGATCAGACGCACATAACTAAAATACAGTCAGATATCACTTCTTTTATCTGGAACAAAAAACTACCAAGAATAGCTTGGAATAGCTTGGAAGAAGCTTAGACGGCGATGGGAGAAGGGAGGATTAGCCGCACCAGACTTAAAATTATATTTGTGGGCTTTTCAGCTATCACACATAAGAATGCTTCTAAAAAAAACTACTGACTATGGGATAGGATTAATGTTTTCGGCCATGTTGAAAGGGGAAGGCCTCAGCCAGTCGGGATACTTATTTAAATTTGGCAACCTGACATTCTTCAAAAAGATCAAATTGAAGGTCCTGCATAGTTTGGTGAAAACCTGGTCTGAGGTAATAAAATCAATTAAACAGGGGTATTACTGCGATAAAACACTGCTTTGGGGGTTACCTGATAGTCCAGCCTGGTTGGAAGATACCCTAGCCACTCCCTTGAGAGAGGCAGGCCTTAAAGAATGGGGGGATCTCTTCTATGAGGGGGACCTGCTTTCATGGGAGTATTTACAGAATAAAATGGGTCCAACCCTTTCGAGGTTTAAATACATACAAATCAGAAGCTGGACACTGGCATATAATGATCCACAAATAAAACGAAACAGGTTTCCTCTTGGAGGGCATAGTCAATTAATAACTAATTTCGTATGTATCCCTTCAACCAAACGTGAGATTTCACAATGGAATAAACTCCTACTGGATGAATCTGATGGGGAATTTAAGTTACCAACTCAACTTTGGGGTGACTTAATATTGACTCAAGACGTACAAGAACTCTGGTCCACCTCTGGTCCACCTCATTTGAGCTTTTAAAAAGTATGGTGAAACCCTCATGGCTTCGTAGAAACCATCTTTTTACCATTCATAGGGCGTATTACTCTCCCCAAAGATTATCCAAATTTGCCTCAGGAAACTCAGTGGCATGTGCAAGGTGTGGGCTGATTGCAGCTTCAGATATTCATATGTTTTTTGAGTGTCCCCGAATTGCACCATATTGGGAGGCTATAGGTAAGACTCTTACGGCATCGTTAGGCATCCCAATTATTATAGATTTACCATTAGCGATTTTTGGAGTACTGAGGACAACTCAAAATACAGCTAAAAGCCTGGTCTTCTACACGGTCCTTCTGGCAAGGAGAGAGATATGCAGGAGGTGGAAGGATTCTATCCCTCCTTCCCATGGGGATTGGTTGACATCAACTTTACAGACTGCACGTATGGATCTAGCCAGACCAGGAAACCAAAACAAAAGGGCCTTTTGCACAATAAAGATCCGGGTTTCCCCCCCACCCCGGGTCCAATGATTACACTACTATGGTGCCAAATCCAAATGTTGTCCGGTCATAGTCCGGCCCAGGCCCAGCAGTAGGCCTCCCCATTGGTAGCCTAAAAGAATATCAAGCTGAGACAGTTGTGGGAATTATGGCCTTCCCCCTTGAAATGAAGTGATCCCTCCCAGTTATAATACTGTGTGTCAACTGTACCAATGCTTATTCTAAATGGCTTTCTTAAACCATGGTGGATATGAGGACAAAAAAAAAAAAAAAAAAAAACAAGTGACAGTGTAAAAGTGACTATATTGAGTGTGGTTTTTTAAAAAAGTTGTGTGTGGTTGAACACTAACCAATAGGAATGATGTTTCTCTTTTTCACAAACCCAAGGAGATGTTGGACGGAGTGCTGAAACTTTTCAAACACTCACCCCCAGTCACAGATCTAGGTTGAATCCATCATCATTCTTTAGCTCACTTTGCCACCCCAGTTCAGTCTTGACTCTGTGCCTCATGGGAACAGTCCAGCCCGAACTGCCAAGCCATGTCTTCCCTGGACCGGAAACAAGCATCCTAGGACCGGTTTCGGGCTAACAGCCCTCATCAGCCAGGCTAGCTTAAATCCAGTGGCAAAGTGAGCAAGGGACCCATAGATCTACGGATTTGCCGCAATGTTCAAAAGCACATTTGTGAAGGGAAAAATAAACAATCATTTAGAATGTTTTAAATATGTTCACCCTTACGGTATAATTTAATTTAGAAGCACCTATATTCCTAAAATAGTTTTTAAAGAAATCAGCGAATCCGCAGATCGATATCTGCAGACTCCTGTATAACACATGATCAGAACGAAAAACAAAGAGTACGATCCAAGGACAATCTACGGTTCTGCAGGAAATCTGCAAATCTGAACAATTTTAAAAACTCAGAAAAAAATACAGTAATAATTGTTATGTGTAAATTAAAAATACTATATTATTGTTTTATCCAAAAATAATGTATTTTCCTTCTTCATATTTTACCCTTATTGTCACTGCTTTGCGTTTGGTTTTTCTACTCTATTTTGAATATTGCTTCCCTCCTTTTCTCTTCTTGTTGGTGCTTTTTCCTTGCTATTTTTTTATTATTTTGAGTACCTTCTCATTGCTTTTACCAAGTTTTTACTACTTTCTCCTTTGTTTTTGTCACATTTTCAAAGTACCTTTACATTCTATTTTCACTTATACTATAAACTAGGGATAATGGAGGAGGTTCGCTAGCAGGCCTAGGTGTAGGGGAGGTTCTGTGAACAACCCACCACTGTCTTCAAAAAAACATAAAACTTGACTGGAGGAGTACAGCTCTGATCACCGGGACTGCGCTACGGTGGCTTACTAAGGTGCCTTAATCCACCAGTGTTTGGATTCAATGGACACTGCTGTCCTGAAAACTGCACATTGTATTTCAATACCTATTCTAATTCACCGCTACAATTATGCGGACTGCCAACTGAGGGGTTGTAACCCTGACTTTACCTTGCTACAGGTTGTTTCCCCCCATCCCTGTCCTGAGGAAGACCCACCTGCAGAGGATACAAACCACCCTCTGTGCACCAGGTTCGAAACGTCGGCACTTTCCCTTTTTGTGCCTGTACCCTACTTCACCCCATCCCTACCTCTTTACAGAAGATTGTACTCTCTACAACATCAAGAACCAGAAAAGTACTTTCGAATCCATAAGAGACAAGCCCGTTGTAAAACTGGTGCTACTGTGACCACTACCAGTTTACTAAGGACATTACTATTTATAATTGATTGTTTTAACTACTCTCTGATGTCCCTCTCTATACATCTGTTCTACTCTCACGAGCACAATCCTTTTTCCACACTCCCCCTGGAGCAACCCTCTTTTCTGTTTTGAAACCTTCCCTACAGTGATTTCTTATAATAACTGTGAGATTAAACAGTTGCTATTGAAGCTATTTATGGTGCTTGTGTGTCTTTTTGAGGATATACTTAATTGAATTGAGAAACTACTGGGGTACGCTTATAATGTAACTTGAGTTCTATGTGTATCGTTTTCAAAGATTTTGACTTAATGAATACCTTCCTAAGGCAATTAGTCTATGATCATTGTTTTCTATATCGTTCAAAAAAACATAAACATTCACTGAAAAAAGGAAAGGTTACAGGGACGTTATAGTTAGGCTTACATTTTGCTCATACAAAATTAGAGACACTCAGCAGTTCTAGTTAGCTGAGCTAACTATAACTTACATCCTCGGAATGCACTGCTTATGACCGCACATATTACATCACTCATAAAGTGGTCATTGACATCACTGATGACATCTCAAATGACATCACTGATGACATCATCCAGTGATTGTAACTGTTTTCTAAAAGAAACATATATAGTAAGTTAAGTGACTGTGGTAGTGTCTGAATGGGTAACTGAGTGGGTGTGTAAGTGGTGTTTAGAAGAATGAGTGGGTATGTGACAGACTGTAGATATTAGTGAGTGGGTGTGTACATTTTGGCATGGATGAGTGAGCGGGTGAGCCCTTGGATTTTTTAGCAACGAGTGGCTGTGTGAGTATCTCTATGGGTGAGTGAGTGGGTGTGTAAGTGGCTATAAGAGTTATAGAGAGGGTGAATGAGTAGCTTTATGGGTGAGTGTGCCGGTGCATAAGTGGCTGTAAATGGTGAATAAGATGGTGCATAAGTGGCTGTATGGGTGACTGAACAGGCATGTAAGTATATGAGTGGGAGACTGAGAGGGTAAATGAGTGTGTGTATGGGTACATGAATGGATGTGCAAGTGGGTGTATGGGTAAGTAAGTGGGTGTATGAGTGGATGTATGGGTGTGTTAGTGGCAGTATAGGTGAGTGAAAGAGTGTGTGAGTCACTGTATGGGTGAGTAAGTGAGTGTGAGAGAGGTTTATGGAAAAGTATATGCTTGTGTCAGTCACTGTATAGGTGAGAGAGTATGTGTTAGTATATGCATGAGTAAGAGAATGGGTGTGTGAGTAACTGTATGAGTGAGTAAGTGGTTGTGTCAGTGACTGTAGGGGTGAGTGAGTAGGTATGTGAGTAGCTATATCGGTGACTGATATAGTCAGTGAGTGGCTGTATTGTTGTATGAATGGGTGTGTAAATGTTTGTATGTCTGTATGAATGGATGTGGGAGTGGCTGTATTGGTCAGTGAGAAGGTGCATGAGTATCTGTAAATGTGAGTTGCTGGTTGCTTTAGTGGCTGTATGGGTGAGTTGATCTGCAAGGGGTTCTATTGATCAGTGAGTTAGTGTGTGAGCATTTGTATGGGTCTCTGAAAGGGTAACTCACTGGTTGTGTGGGAGGGGGTGTATACGATCTTGTATTTGGGTGAAAGTGGGTTTGTGAGTGGGTATGAGGATGATGTCACTAATGATGTCATGGGTGATGTACTTCATGTGTACTTCTAAGGTATGTAACCCATGCCCATCATGTGTGAAAGAATATATTATTTAGAGCTTTCCATTCTAGTGAAATAACTTTAATTGCCAATCAATGTAGGTACAATAATGCCATATCTTTATTAGGCAAGCTCAGAGAGGGGCTGAGTGCATATGAGCCCAACATGACAAGGGAGACAGTTAGAGGACAGGAAACCTCAAAAACATTAGTGAGTCAATCATGAACCTCAGTCCAATAAGAAGATAGGTGTTTACTTGTCAAGAACATATCATCAAGAGAACCAGTCGCTTACAGGATCAGCAAAGATCAGATTCAATCAGATTTAGCATAAACATTCTAGATACTGTTCAGTATAGGAAATGTGCAGTATAGATATGTCTCTGGGATATATAAGGAATAATTTTATTACTAAGAAGATTGTTAAAGATAAGTGGCCAACTGGAGTCCAGAATGGGGGGGAGATTTGATGTTTCACAAAATTTAGACCACCGTTTTTGAATAGGTGAAGAAGATGTTACTAATACACTATGAAGAACTTTGTATATTTTTTACTCTACATGACCGCCTCTACTTGTGTGTTGAATAAATGAATGGAGCCTCAAATTGGGCAAAGTATCTAATTTAGAAAGTTTCGCTTTGATTATTAAAAAGCTGTAGAAGTCCATGTTAGGGAAGGAGAATTTCTAGCCCATTTGGCCACACATTAAGGATCAGGAATCAATAAGTAAGATGAAGTAGGTTTTATTACAAAGTAAGGGCAAATTGATGTATATAAACAAACTGTAAAGATGAAAAATCACCACAGGTATGCCAAAGCATTGAATGAAATTAAGTCTTAGTAACATGAAGCATACAAGAAATTCAGTTGCGGCAATAGAGAAGATAAGTGTCAAGGACCCCCACAGCAGTCCATACATTGCCTAATTTGTCATCATCCACAGGGACCCCACGTCCGTTATATAGCAGGGAATGTGCCATCAAAGATGGTGCAGTAAAACCTCTGATCCACATTTGCCAAAGTAAGGAAGACTAATGCCTAATATGTCTTTGTTTATGTTATATCCAAAGCGTCTTTTATTTTACTTGTCAAAGCTTATTGACATTAAAACTGTTGGTAGCAATGCTTGTTGGAAGCCAGCATCTTGACTTCCTACACACCGACATTGTTGACTCTGATCCCAAGACAACCGCACGTTGTGGAACAATTCCCCTGTCACATGGGTTTCCCCTGGCACTGTGCACATTTTCCTGCAGGTTCCTGGGTCACGTGAATAGCAAAGCGTCTCAGCAAGGGTCTCCGGATTGGGAGGCTATAAAAAGCTGGCTCTCCTGTACAATCCACTTGGCTTTTTCTTCTGGATTCCTGTCTAGACCTCTTCAACGCTTCTGCTGAGCCGGCTCCAACGCTCCGTCTCCACTGAAGCAACAAGACTCCGGAATTAACGTGGACGTCAGCTAAGTGCCATTTTGAACAAATCTTGTATTTGCTCATAATTTATTTTATATACTCGTTACTGTTATTGCCGCGATCAAAGAGGAGATATTGGTTGATTTCTGTGCTGGGCAAGTTGCCTGTAGTTTATTTTATTAGTGTTTCTTGTATCAAACAACTCTGTGATGATTTAGTTGAGCTGCCTGACACAGAATACCAGAATAGATAAATGTATAAGTGTGTGTGATGGACTTGGTTTCACATGTCTTTTTACCTTTTATGGTTTAATAGTGAACCTTATAAGAATGGAGAACCATATGAGAATAGCACTACCCAGAATATTATTAGGAACCAGAGAAGCGGTTCTTCTTCCTCTCCATTCAGCATTGTCTCATTCCCCGTATTTTCAATATTGGTTTAATCCACTTTTTTCTGTGTTCCTTATAAAATGAACAGAACAGTAGTACATGCATTGTTGTTTGTGGCGAAACTGCATCAGAGGGGCAATTAGGTCGAATTTTTGCCCAATCATTCATTGTCTGAAAGCTTACCAAGTGGTGAAATACAGCGAGCCTAAGACGTGTTAGTACAAATCTATCATACCCACTTAATGTGTACGTTAAGTATGATTGAATAATAATTGTTGACCGCATCATTTGGTTGCTTTGTACCGTAGGCTTTAGTGCCTCGGAGGCAAATCTAATCGCCTCCATGTGGGTCATACATTGCTTTTAAAAGGTTTTTCTGGGGATAGACCCTATCAATGTGGGGTTTTTATAAAACTCGGATAAACCTATGTCCGTCAAAAACTCCTTTATATATTTAAATCACCCAATCTTTAAAACATTTTCTAACTTGAGGCTATCACTCCGGTTAAATGTTCTTGGGGGCGTTCAAATCCGGCGCCCTAATAGTACCGGTTGGACTTTTATTATGTCTGTAATGTAAGGTATCCCTAACTCGGTATGGCATATGTACGTTGAGGTGCCTCGTGGGACTGCCAATAAATATCTTAAAAAGGCGTTCTCCACTTTCCGGATGTCATTTACATTGCGGTATCCCCAGACCCCAGCCCCATAGATTGCTGCACTAACACACTTAGCTTGGTAGATTTGAAGCACCTCTACCAGGGGCATCTTGCCTAATTTTTGAGAGAAGTTCACTAAGGCCACCGTTGTTCTCATAAAGAGTAGTTTCCTGGCTTTAATCGCTTGGTGCCATGAGCCCTTATTGTCAATTAAAATGCCTAGATAAGGATATGTTATTGTAGACTCCACTTTTTTGTTCTCTATATAGATGTCCTTCTGCTTCCTTCCACCTGTCCCACAGCTCCTTATAAAAGTTTTAGTGTTATTTATTCTTAAGTCTAGGTTTTCCATCTACTCATTATACTATCCAGTGCACGCTGTAAACCCATTGGTGTTTGCGGCATGATTACAGCATCGTATGCGTAGAGTAGGGCTTGTATGGTGCGTTTCTGCAATCGTGGCAAGTCCCGTCATCCTTTCAGCATGGCTTGTTCCAACCCATTATTGTATAATGTAAATAGGAAGGGTGCCAGGACACAGCCCTATCTAACCCCCCTCTCCACTTGGAACGACTCTGTGCACTCTCCATTAAGACCGTAGCGCACCCAAGCTTTTGCGTTTTTATAGAGTTCCCTTGAGAAATATATTATGGGAGTCTCCACCCTTATTACCTCTAATATGCTCCATAGTTTGGCTTGACATACGCAATCGAATGCGGCCGTAAGATCAGCGATGGCCAGGTACAATTTTCCCCTTCTTGTTTTTACGTATTTCCCCATAAGAATGGTTAAATTAAGACCCTGTTCAATTGTACCTAGCCCCTCCCTGAATCCAAATTGGAGGTCTGATAAAACATTATTGTCCTCTGCTCATTTCTGGAGACGTTTAAGAACTATGCGACCTGCCACTTTACCCACCGAATCCAGCAATGAAATAGGACGATAACAGGCCGGATTCTGTTGGTCACCCTTCTTATAAATCGGTACCATAATGGAATCTGACCATAATTCTTTGAGTCCAAATGCGCAACAAGCTTCTAGCACTTTCGTTTATAGGGGGCTCCATAATTCCGTATTATACTTAACGATATCCACTGGAACTCCCTCTGGGTCCGGAGCTTTTCCCCCTTTACTAGCCTTTAGTGCGCATTCTACCTCTACTAAGGTAATATCTAGTTCTAATAGTAAATCTGTTGGAGGAGAGATAGAACTGAAACTTACAGTCCTCACTACTTTATCATTCTCCCTATTAACTTGACCGAAGATCTTGGCAAAATGTTCCACCCAATGTCTTCGTCTATAGCGATTCTTTTGGGTGGGGGTGTCTTCCGTTATCAAAAATGGGGATTTTACCATACTCCAAAAGGCAGTGCTATCCTTATTAACACTTGCCTTATGTAAGTTGGTCCAAGTCTTTTTTCAAATTCTCCTTTCCTTGATTTCATGGCCTGGTTATAGGCCTTTCTAAGCTGTATAATCTCAAGTCTATCCCTTTCCTTTTTGTGTAACGCCCATTTAAACTCTGTGTAGGCTTTTGTACAGTTATTATTAAACCACCCTTTATTCTTCCCATTCCTCTGTTTTGATCGAACTTTCAGTGTTTCGCTAATTACTTTAGTTATTTCTGCGTAGGTCTTTGAAACCTCCTCATGTGCAATGGAAGGATCTAAGCACTTCCTAATAGAATGAAGCGATTTTTTGACCACTGTTTTAGTAAACTCCTGCGGGTCTACTTTCTCCCATTTTAGGGAGTAGCCATTTATTTTATCAACTGACAAGTTTTGTGGCCCATATGTCCTTATTATATACTCTGCGGAATTTTGGAGGAAAGAATAGGGATACAGTCATCAGGAAGTGTTCACTAATAGCATTCTTATGCATTTTAAAGCTCAGCAAACGGGAGGCATAACTATTTGAGATTAATATGAAATCTACGATTGTACTCAGACCTCTCCCGTTAAAAGTCTGTGAGAATGGAATTAGTGGGGAACACAATACATTCACAAAGCCTAATTCCAAGACAAATAAGATCTCATTTAGGAAGTCTCCGTATACTGTATGGGGGAAATGGGGGAAATTACAGTTTTCCTCATCAACCAGACCGCATGTTAAATTGTTATTAGACGTGCATAAAGTCATATTAAAATCCCCCCCCCCCATATAAATAGAACGTTCCGTATACTGCCATTCTGGATTTCCTGTAGAGTATTTCTAAGTTGTTTCAGGACATTTATCAATTGTTCCTTCTGTATATTGTTATAGAAATGGATCAGAATAAGCATATTTTGGTTATCCGTGTCAAGGGTTAATATTTGGTAATTAGGTTCTGTTTTTACAAACGTTATTTTATTTATCATCACCAAGTTTGAGATGTATATACTCAGGCCTCCAAAATATAGCCAGAATAGCTCGTGTATGGTAAGTCTTATAACCCTCAATATGGATTTCATCAACATACCAAGTCTCTTAGAGACAAAAAACATAAAATTTCCTCACGACATAATACCATAGATGGTTAGTTAATTTAGGACCTAAACCAGCTATATTCTAATATATTACAGTGAGCCTATTCTCGTTAGCTATAAGTTCGTTTTGAGTGTCAGATACAGAAGAAATAGGTGAATAGGTGGCTAGGCTCATAGTCAAATGTATTCCCTGATCTGTCACTAAGCTATAGTTAGGGATGACGCCTGTACTAATAGGGTTATTATATAAAACTATATTCTGTGAATCCATTGTGTCGTCCCCTCGTACATGTACTCTGTTCAGACTTAGGTTTAAGCTTTGGCAAAGATATTTAGGTCCAGGGGAGGTATAGACTGCCTCTTTCTTTAGCTTCATTTCCTGTGGCTGTTCCAGTCAGTCTATCTCATCCAAGGAAGGGAGAAATGCAAACCGGTTTTCCACCAGTATATTATATATATACTTATTTCTGGCCTTGGCATTTCTAACACCTCTGCCTCTCTCCTGCATAGATGGTGGTTGGTAAAAAAATCCCAGAGGCAATATAATAATGCCTCCCATTATCATAGCATTATTTCCTGCCTTCCATAGAATATTCCCCACTAGCAAGGGGGTTTTAAACATTAAAACCACACAGTCACCATGTAGTGTTTTTCTGCCTTTGCCCACCCACTGGACCCTACGAGCCATCTTAAACTCCACAAAGAGCTGTTCCGTAAACCCAACCTTCATACTTAGCCAGTGTAATGACTTATTTCTTAGCTTTTTCCAGTATTCATTATCTGAAAGCCTCGACCTTAGTAGTTTGCTAATATAACCGTATACAGTGTGACTGCTGGTGGTAAGTCTAGGTAGGGTTGTTCCATTGGTAATTCATTGGGTGCTGTGGGGTATAACCTAGGTGGTAATGGTGCAGTGGGTTGGTTACTAGTAGTCTAGTTGGCACTATGCTCTAAGATGGTTATTTCACTCTTACCCCTGTTTACTTGAACACTTGAATGCTGGCCAGTGATGGTTTGTATGGATGTATATGGAATGGCCAGTGAGTGAGGGTTATTCTGACTAGATTTTACAACTTCTCTATTCTGGTTATTTTGTTGTTGAATACTAGATGTGTTAGTACTCCTGCGTGTTTCACAATTACCCCTACCTCCCTGACTGGGGTTGTTACCTGTATGTTTAACAGTCCCTTCACCGGCTAAAACATTAGTCAGATGTGCCTTTATCTGGTCTACTCTTTCCCCTATTTTATCTAATGAAACCCGTATAAAAAGATCCAACCTTTCAACTAACAACATTAGGTTTTTTAGATTGTTACCCCGAGAGTCGGTATTTTCGGGTGGTTCTTCTTTAGATTTCGTGATACTTTTCCTCAATCCAATTGTTTTTTTACCCTGCTTGGCCAACTTAGGGGTACTTGGGGTAGTTATCTTAGAAGTTTTTGTACCTTCCGCCCCATCCCCAATCCCCTTGTTCCTTTTATCTATTGGTGTCATTTTTTTTGCCACTTCTGTGGGGGTTGTGAAAATGAGTCAGAGTCGCTAAGTATTATTTCATTGGTCATATTTAGGACACACTCATTCTGGGGTGTGATGTCATTTGAACACCTCCCTAGTGTCCCCAGCATACCAGACACTCCCGGTGTGTTGCGTTGTCTGACTCCATGGTAGTACATGACGTGCCTGATGCTATTGACTCCTCTACAGATGATATTTGTTTCTCTAACGCCCCCATTGCTCCGATGAGTTAACTCAGTAATGTTTGTTGTGTATCTCGCTGAACTTTTTGTTTACCAACGAGGGTTGTGCGCTTATCGCCATTCTTTTCCCCATTCTTATGTTTCAATCTATACACTGCAATTATTCGTCAGTCTCACTCCCCCTGGTTGCACGGAGAGGTACCTGATACTAATATAACTCTAGGGTGATGGACTAACCCCTAGTGAAAGCATATATATATATGTATATATACAAGCAAATACAAGATTGTGGATTATGACCCCCCTTCTTCCCTGCAAAAAACTTTGTATTTGGCGACGCTTATATTACTGCTAGAGAGTCTTATACTTTACAGTCAATACTAAGCTTAGACCTAACTACTCACTGCCTCTCCAACAGTCCCAGCCCAGCCTACCTCAGACTCGGACGGGCTCAGATGGCCCCGTCATGGCCCGGTGTAAAGAGCGGGAGGAGTCAGAAAAAGGGTTTAAACTTATTTATTTATAAGTTACAGTATAAGACCCACTGGTGCTAAAGTCTGGGCATCTCTCCAGATCAGCTCCAACCGCTTCTCTGGAGTAGAACCTAGACACACAACAATAGCATTCTACATTACATACCTAGGAATCTAAAAAGAGTAGAAGAACTACAGAACTAAAGGATAAAGAAGGAACTACAAGAGAAATAGAAGACATATACCACATGTTCCTTTTCCAACAAAATAAAACAAAAAAACAAAATGAGTCTAAAACATAATCACAAAACTTCTTAGGCAATTTCACATTCCTTTTAGATGAAATGGGAACATTCTGAACAGAAGAGCTCATAGAAACATCAGCCCCATGACCAGTGTCAGCAAAATCAGAAGAAGACAAACAAGCATGATCAGAAACAGAGTCAAGACATTTCTCAGCATTGTCATTGGAATGAACAGATTCAGGAACAGAATCAAAATGTTTCCCAGCATTGCCATTGTCATTAAAATGAAGCAAGTCATTAAACGAGACACCATCTCCCATTTTTGCAAAGAAACGTTCCTGACCTGGTTTAAAAACAATCACCGAACTTTTGCTCCACCAGCCCTTGTCCTTTAACAAAACGGTGGAAGTGGTGACATCCTCAACTTGAAATGGTTCAGAGAACTTGGACAAACCCTTGGGTGTAAAGGATGGTTTAACAATTCTCACCCAGTCACCAACAGTTATATTTTTATTCTTACAATGATGAGACAAATCATGATAAGCCTTACCAGACAACCGTGCTGAAACTATATTGTCCCTGGCCTTAACAATGGAATCCTCAAAACTGATTTTATTAGACTTCACATTACTAATTAAAGGCATAAACATGCATCTAGGTTCCCTACCTCTCATTAAAAAAATAAGGAGGAACACCAGTGCAAGAATTGGGAGTCAAGTGATAACTCCAAATCTTCTCCTTTAAAAATTCAAAAACATCAAGTTTGCTCTCCAAAGCGGCCTGAATGCCCTCCTAAAAAATCTGTTCGCCCTCTCCACCTGGCCATTGGAGCGAGGGCTATAAAGAGGAGCTCTAACAGTGGTAACACCAAACTTATTCAAAAAAACTTGCATCTTACTGGAAACAAATTGGCCCCATTATCCGACATCAAAGAAACAGGTGCCTCCTCAACCCTAAAAATGTTGTCCAAAAAACTCACAACTTCATCAGTAGTGGGATGTTCTACAAAAGAAAAATAAATCCATTTGGAAAAATCATCAATTAAAACAATAAGAAATGGCATCTCCCTACCCAGACACTCAAAAGGTCCGGAAAAATCAATAGAAAGTCTCTGCCAAGGACCTGTAGGACCACTATCTAAAGGCAACGGTTCAGAAGCAACTTTCCAGTGCTTATCAGAATTGATGCAAACAGAACAGTTATCAACTAATCTTTCCACAGAGGCATCTAAACCAGGCCACCAGTAATGGCACTTCAACAATTTCTTGGTGCCAGACACACCTAAGACCAGCTGGTGGAATAAACAAATCTTGTCTCAACAAAATGCCATTTTGAATAGACAATTCCTCAGACACCTGAGCAAAACTCCTCAGAGGTAACTCTAAATTCTTCACAGAAGGCCAACCATTGGTAACAAAAAGTTTAACCTTCTCCAAAACACTATCTTTGGCTAAAGGATGATTCCATTCCTTCTCATCAATACCAAAACAACAAAATTGTAAAGCATCAACAGAAGCTACCACACATTCGTGTAGATCCACAACTTCATCACTGGAATCATCAACCGGAGGTAACCTGGACAAGCAGTCTGCAGTAACATTTTTCCCTCCAGGAATGTGCTGAATCACAAAATTGAACTCCTGTAGTCTCGCAATTAGCCTAACTAATCTGGATGAAGCATTACCACTTCTCACACCATCCATCATATAGACAAGCGGTTTATGATCAGTTACCAAAGTAAAAGGTCTCCCCCACAAAACATTCTTACATTTTTCAACAGCCCACACACAGGCTAGGGCCTCCTTCTCAATGGTACTATAGTGAGCTTCCGCACCCCTAATGCCTCTGGAGATGAAAGAAATTACTCGTTCTTTACCTTCAACAATCTGAGTGAACACCGCACCCAAACCAATGGTACTAGCATCAACAGTCACAAAAGAATCACCTTCCGGGTCAAAAGTGTTTAGTCCAGGTGCCTTAGCTATGAGATTAACAACCTTTACAAAAGCGGAATCATGAACATCTGTCCAAACAAACTTTGCCCCTTTCTTTAGCAAAAGTCTAAGTGGCTCCACAACCAAAGCATATCCCTTCACAAACTTAGCATAATACTCGCTCAGACCAAGAAATGAGCCCAAAGTATCCTTGTCTTTAGGTTTACTACAATTCTCCAAACTTGAAATGATGTCTTTTTTCGGAAAAAGGCCTTCCGGGGTGATTTTGTGACCCAAATAGTTGATTTCACTGACCAAAGATTTACACTTATCTCTACTAACCGTCATACCCTTGTTATTTAAGGTGCTTAGAACTTTCTCTAAAATGGAATTATGGTCACTAATGGTCTTTGCAAAAATTAGAATATCATCCTGAAAGGACTGTACTCCTTTAAGACTGTGAAATAGATTCTCAATCAACTTTTGAAACACTCAGGCAGCTGACGCCAGGCCAAAAGGCATCCTCAGAAATCTATATAGACCAAACGGAGTGATAAAGGCTGTCAGATCTTTTGACTCCTCTACTAGAGTCACCTGATGATTGGCAGATTTAAGATCAATAATCGAGAAAAACTTTGCACCATTTACAGCCGCCAACATCTCTTGTATCTTAGGCAGGGGATAGGTTTCAATAACAATGTTTTTATATAGTGAACGAAGGTCCACACATAGCCTAATCTCTTGATTTTTTTTAAGAGCGATCACTATAGCAGAAACCCACTTAGAACTGTCAGTAGGTTCTATGATGCCCTGAGAGCACAGGTCATCTAAATGCAATTTAAGTTTGTCTCTTACTCCCAGAGGTACCATACGAACCTTATGTTGAACAGGCAAAGCATCCTTTTTGAGTTTAATCTTGTGAGAAAATCCTTTTACCTGTCCCACAACATCCTCAAAGACTTTTTCATACTTGTGAAGAATGGAAGATAAAGAATCACCTTCTAAAATAATGTTGTTAACAGGCATATCTCTTAACTGGATTGGATGATCAGAACCTGGACATAAATTTACACCAAGCTTGCCAAGATCAAACCAACCCACAATATTCTTCCCATCAATTGCCACCTATATTTTAGTAAAAATTTGGCGAGTTTCAAATTTTAAATAATCTTCAAAGAAACCCAGCATTTTAATTTTAAAATTACCAAACGCTTTGGGGTTTATGTCAGAAATTTTAAGTTTAACACCATTCCAATTTTCTTGGAAAAATACGTCTGACAAAATGGTTACTGGCGAACCAGAATCTGCCATGGCCTCAAACCCAACCTTTCCGACATAAACAGTTCCCAAAGGAGCCTTAAAGGGAAGAATGACACTGCTAATATAGCTATCAAATGCATCATCATAAATAGTAATGATTACATTTTCCATATCATTTTCAAAATTAGATACATAACTGACTGTAGTATTCACATTTCTTTTAAGAGTTTTGCAGAATGAAGAAAAATGACCATTTTTACCACATTAAGGGGGTCATTATGATTGCGGTTTTTCCGCATCCTCGGGGCCGGCGGAAGGCACCGCCGGCCCATAGGATGCGGAAAAACCGCAGCGGACTGACCAAAGACCCACCGCCACATTAGGATGGCTGGTGGGTCCTGGTTTCCGTCCGCAGCTTTTCCGCCGCGGTCGGCTTACAACTGCGGCGGCAAAGCTCTAATATGGTGACGGTGTCTTCCAGACACCGTCCACCATATTAGGATGGCCTGTAAATTATGCTTTTCCGCGGCGGGTTTTCCGCCGTGGAAAAGCATACGGAACTTCACTGCGGGGGCCCGTTGCGGGCCCCCTAGGTGAAGGGGGGGTGCACATGGGGGGTACCTATGGTACCCCCCTGCATTTGCATGCAGAAAGCAGCAGGCACCGCGCGGTGCCTGCCTCTTACTGCATGCAAATGCAATGCGTGCATTTTTAACATTGCGGAGGGTGCAGCTTGAAGCTCCACCCGCCGCAATGTTAAAAATAGAGGATGTGACCACAACCCTTGTGGTCACATCCTAATTGCACAGGAGGGAACTCCGCATGCCATGCGGAGGTTCCCTCCTGCTCTGGGGTCGCGGACGGACGCAAGCCCGTCCGCGATCCTAATGACCCCCTTAGTACATTTCTTTTTGAGTGCAGGACAGTCAGGAGAATTGGCTAAATGTGATCTAGAACCACATCTAAAACAACTTAAACCACCAGACTCTCTGTTTGTCTTGAAATAGTTCTTTCCTCGGGTTTGAACTGAACAAATGGAAGATACACTTGCACTTCTAACGGACTCAGCTTCAATAATATTGGAAGATACTATAGACCTTTCAATGCCCTTGGCTAGATCAATTACTTCCCCCAAGGTAGGATCACGGCACGCCAAAAGTCTTTCCTGTACCTTTTTAGAGAAGCAATTAAATACAAATTGATCTCTGATAGAGATGTCAACAAAGGCTCCAAAGTCACAATTAGCAGCTAATACCCTTAAAGCCGCTACGTAATCCTCAACAGACTCATCACTCAATTGCTTCCTTTTGTGAAAAGCATGTCTCTCAATCATGACATTGGGTTCATCTTCAAACTGCTTTTCCAGTCTAGCAACAGCTTCTAAACACTTTCCAAACATCTCCTTCACCTCCTGGTGCAGCAATAGGTTCAAGATTTTTAAAAATTTCAATTGCAGCTGTTCCTAAATAACTGAAAATAATAGCTTTTTTCCTTTCTGCTGTAAACTTAGAACCGTCAATAGCAACGATATAGTTTTCAAAAGACTCAAACCATTTCTTCCAACGCAACTTTGGTTTTCCAGGAATTTCCAGTAAAATTGAAGGCTGATTGCAAATTTGGGAAGAAGCCATGCTAAACAATGAACAGAATTTTGAGATGTGAAATAAAAATGTAAATATTCAAAGATAGTGTGCAAATCACTGAAGTTAAAAGTAACTTGCTCTTGAAGTAGAAGTATGCAAAACACTGAATATACAGGTAAGTAGTAGTTTCAATAAAAGTGTGCAAATCACTGAATATGAAGGTAACTTGCACTTAAAATAACAGTGTGCAAATCACTGAATATGAAGGTAACTTGTACTTAAAATAACAGTGTGCAAATCACTGAATATGGAGGTAACTTGCACTTAAAATAACTGTGTGCAAATCACTGAAAATGGAGGTAACTTGCACTTAAAATAACAGTGTGCAAATCACTGAAGTAAAACAATAAGAAAGAAAAACGAAGTGCTTGAAATAAGCGAATGACTGTAATCGCTGCGCCCGTGGCTCCTCCTCACAGGAACCGTCAGGGACCAGAGGAAAAGTTTGTAAAGCCAAGTGCCTTCAGCAGGGCTTCAGGCCATGAAACAAAGTATCTGCAATAAAGGCTCCCGCTTCGCCGGATGCCTCGGTTTGATTTATGGCGCTTCTGCACCTGTGGCTCCTCCTCACAGGAGCCATCAGGGACCAGAGGAAAAGTTCGTAAATCCAGTTTAATTTATGCAAAAAGAACGATTGATGGACAAAATGTAGAACAATGTCATGCATTCACCCCAGTACAGATATCTGGGCCAAAATCCATTGTTTTTTTGCTCACTATGCCATTCCAGTTTGGACCCAGCCATATGCAAATCCGTCTTGACCCTGCCCCCAATTGAAACAGTCCACCCAGAACTGCCAGGCCAAGTCCTCCTTGGACTGGAAACAAGCATCCTAGGACTGGTTTCGGGCTTTCAGCCCTCAACATCCAGGATAGCTTGACTCCAATGGCATGGAGAGCACGGGACTCACGTGAGCATACCCGTCCCACTCGGTATCAAAAATATAAAAAGAACAATTGATGGACAGAATGTAGAACAATGTCATACATTCACCCCAGTGCAGAGATCTGGGCCTAAATCCTTTGTTTTTTTTGCTCACCCTGCCATTCCAGTTTGGACCCAGCCATATGCAAATCAGTCTTGACCCTGCCCCCAATTGAAACAGTCCACCCAGAACTGCCAGGCCAAGTCCTCCTTGGACTGGAAACAAGCATCCTAGGACCGGTTTCGGGCTTTCAGCCCTCAACATCCAGGATAGCTTGACTCCAGTGGCATGGAGAGCACGGGACTCACGTGAGCATACCCGTCCCACTCGGTATCAAAAATATAAAAAGAACAATTGATGGACAGAATGTAGGACAGTGTCATACATTCACCCCAGTGCAGAGATCTGGGCCTAAATCCTTTGTTTTTTTGCTCACCATGCCATTCCAGTTTGGACCCAGCCATATGCAAATCAGTCTTGACCCTTTGTCCGATGGGAACAGCCCAGCCCAAACTGCCAGGTCAAGCCCTCCCTGGACTGGAAACAAGCATCCTAAGATCCGGTTTCGGGCTTTCTGCCTTCATCAGCCAGGATAGCTTGACTCCAGTGGCATGGAGAGCAAGAGATCCACGCCTGGGTCCCATGCTCACTACACCACTAGATTCTAGCTAGCCTGGCTGATGAAGGGTGATGCCCTGAAACCGGTCCCAGAATGCTTGTTTCCGGTCCAGGAGGACCTGACCTGGCAGTGCGGTCTGGACTGTTCCCATGGGGAACAGGGTCAAGACTGAATTGCATATGGCTGAGTCCAAACTGAGGTGGCGTAGTGGGTAAAAGAACAATGGATTTAACCCAGATCTTTTGAATGGGAAGAATGTTTACATTGTCAGCAATCCGTCCATCATTTGTTTGCTGTAAGACTTTTCGGTTTGATTTATGGCGCTCCTGCACCCGTGGCTCCTCCTCACAGTGACCGTTAGGGACCAGAGGAAAAGTGCATAAAGCCAAGTGCCCACAGCAGGGCTTCAGTATGTGAAACAAAGTATCTGCAATAAAAGCTAACTTAGTAAGACAGTCAGTGTACACTGTAAATACATGATTATAGGTGCACCTACGATTATAGAATAAGTGAAAAAAATTAATAAATGAATACACAACCTCATAAGAAAGAAATTCCGGTAAAGCAGTATGATTCAAAATGCAAGTGTGAATGTGCATGAGAACTACAATTTGTACACATTATAATGAAAATAATAGAGTACACACATATGAACGACTACTTTCTACAATGAATACACTCCAGCAGTATGTTTGGTGCTTCACTTTACATTAATACTGTTAAGGCACACAGTAAATATATTGTGCTGACAAATGTATTGTTCTTCCATAACATATAGGGATGGAGCTTAAATGCTTCGTTTCCAGTCCCCCTCCTGATGGTGAATTTAGTCATCACAAACAAGATATAGATCTTATCAGATGGACCAGGAAAACCTTGAAGCTTTCATCATTTGTCATTTTTTTCATGCCATCATAGTATCTCCTCTAGCTCCACATCCGCTGTCTTTCTTTTCACTCCCAGCCTTGCCTTTACACACTTATATCCCTTTGAGATCACCACTAGCAATATCACACAAAGGACGATTATTACAAGAGGTTTCAAGATAGCGCCCCAAATCCCACTTTGCCCCCTGAAGAAAATCTGCTTCCCATGTACCTGTTGCTTCCAACTCATTTGAATCTTTCTTTAGATCAGTGATGTTCTTATTGTATTTTCTCAAGTCCTTATTGTTGTCAGGGATGTAGGTACAGCATTGCTGAACCTTTAACCTCTGACAGATTCCTCCCACATTTGCAAGAAGGATGTCTAACACGAGGCTGTTCTGCAAAACCATGGATCTAACGGCTACCATTTCAGTATCAAGAAGTAATAAACCTCCTGCAGTACTAGTGGGCAACTTGTCAACTACAGTAGACTACTTTCTAATCTTCATATCATTCAGCATCACCCCTACAGGTGGGACAATTGCACCAAAAATATCTCCTACAATTTCACCAGCACTAGCTCCTCTCTTAGGTCTGAAATTCTGTTCCCCCACAGGATCATCACAATGTTGCACATGATAAATCTTTGGATAGATTACACCTAAATAGGATGTACCGTAACATTTCTTGGGCAATTTAAAATAGGCATACTACCCACAAATAAAATGAACTCTAAGAACCGCAGGATTGTTTTCATCTAAACATAATTCTTCTTTCCCTCTAACTTGAAATGTGTGGTTAATTTCACTCTTTCCAGGAATAGAACGTCATATTCATTCTTGTCTATCTACACTCACAATTCCCCTTTATGTTTCCAATATACGACTAATGTGGCTTGATTTCCTGCTGCTTGAAGATCGATCTCTTCTTTAGTCCACTTAGCTACCCAAGCTAGATTTGTTACTTTAACCTTTACTTTTCTTTTCTCTTATCTTCTACCAGGTTTAAAAATGTCTTCTCAACATCTGTCAATATGCAAGTTAATTTATGTCTTTGACCATAGGCGATATCTAGTGTCATGGTAGGTGTAAAATACCTTTTAGCTGTATCAGTGATTTGTGCATAAGAATGTCTATTCAAATGTTTAAACAAGGGAACTTCTGAAAGGACAACATCATCATTAGAAAAATTATATTGAAAGCAAACCTGCCCATTGAAAATGCTCAGCGAAAACTACAATTGACACCATACATTAAAGTTATGTGGTGATACCTTCTGCAACTGATGCGGGTAACTGCATGCAGAAATAGCAATCCCTCACATTTACAGTGTCAATATATTCATAAAGCAATTCAGTATAAGAGTATAAAGAGTAATCTCCATTAGCTAAATCTACATGTAGCTCTTTGTCATCAAGTGAGTACAGACTATTATCAGCAGAGTGTTTGAGGTTAACTTTGGGCTTACCCTCCACTGAAATAGATGTAGGTGGGTATAATGATACAAACACAACTATTTGTACTACAACTATGACTATAAATATGCCTGCTATTATGTACCTACATCTTTCAGGGTTATGGTTAATTTTCATTACTTCTCTAAAATCAGACCTTCGGATGGAATATAGCATCAGCAGAGTCTTCTCTGTAGGTTTCCTCCTGTGGAAATTACACAACAAAGTTTGCATGACTCTGACTAAATGTATGTACAATACCTTTGTTAGACTTCCTTATCCCTACTCCTTGTTCTTCTAAAAATGACACCCTTACACTCCTTCAACAGACTCAGGCCTAGGTATTCTTTTTTTTGTTTTGTTTTATATAGCACAACTCGACCTGAAGGTATCAAAGAGCTTCACATGAGCACCAGTTGCGTTACAGACAAACACATTCATGTTGTTAGGCACGGGGAGATTAAACGATTTGCCCAGAATCACAGGATGTTGAGTGTCCCTGCCAAGACTCAAACCTGATTACCCACCTTCGAAGTCGACCCCTCTAACAGTTAGGACACATCTTCTTGTCCACATTCTTCTTGCTTGCTTCTCCTACAATCCTTTATAAATGTCTCCAATAAATGCACAGTTCAAATTCACTGATAATCACATCCAGAATGAAATGTCTCAGTCTGTTTGATGGTAAAGCAAATTTAAAATGCTTATTAAATAAAATGTTCAGTTCAAGGAGATTCAGCTGGTTATTACAAAATTACAAAATTCTCTCTGTCATTGGCAGGAAAGTATGCCCATTCATGTGAGGAATACTTCAGACAGGGCACTCAAACTCTTTTTGACCTCCTAAGTGCAAGTCCTTCACCTTCTCCGTTGCTCAAAGCAGAACCCTCAGTATCCTCCGGAATAGTTTGGAGCCCACATATATCTGGCAGATTTGAACTCCCTCTCACTTGCCTTCTTGGCCAACGTTCTTCAGCTAGCACTTGCAGTTCTACAATGCGGGAAGATGGGCAACCCAATAGACCCTTGGAGCCTTGGGTAATATAAACTCAATGTTGGGTAACAGTGCCAACAGAGGATTTATTTCAATATAGAGAATCTCAAGTATTCTTTCGAAAAATGAATTATTTAAAACCCTTTTTAGTGGCTTATAAATAGATTTCAAAACTAATTTTTTAACTGTGGAGCAAATCTATCGTAATACTAATGCACATAAGTGAACAATATGTAACTGGTGTATAATTTTCAATATACAAATTTATGTAGAAAAATGTGTTGCTCAAAAGGGTACAAAGTACAATTCCCATACAGACAAAAGCAATAGAGGTTCTTCACTATAATTATTTAGTCTCATGGGTACTTTTGCCATAACCCATTTCAAACATTAGAATGCAGGCAAATCATCCTTGATTATATAATGAATAATTCCTGAGATGATGGTTACAATGAAAATGGGTTTAGTTGTCCACGGTTTGGTCTTTTCTTTGAAAACATCTATAAGACCATCGTCAGGACAGATTGTTCTTATGTGGACTGTAGCCCCCCTATGAGGATGAAATAATTCAGGGAATATACATCAATAAAAGATTTCAGAGTTTCAAAAAGTAATACACTCGTGAAAGAAAGAAAAAAACTTTATTCTTAAAATGTTTTTGTGCAACTAAAGAAGGATTAAAAGACCAAAGGCCAGATATTGCCTAAGAAAGTGATATGTCAAAAAAGAAATGAGTGAGGCCATCACCAGAAGGATAACTTGTGAACACTTACTGAAAGACTCATAACATAAGAGTATGTTTGAGTACATGGGGCAATTCAATGCAGAAACAACAAAAGAATCATGTTCCAAGATTCTAAAAACAAAATAGTGTGTATTCAAAAAGTTATAATGAACAATATGTCAAAAATGAGTCCGACCCTTATAATTTAAAGTGTGTTCAAAGGTCATTGTCTGAGTGTTAAGTACTCACTAGGAAATATAAATGGCGGATCTGATCATCAACTTTATGGTCACAAGTTTCCTACACAACCTTGCAAAAGTACCTAATTGGTTCTTGATATATTTAAACCAGGAAACAGGAACTTAATGACAACACTCTGTAGTATCCTGTTCATGTTAATGTTCTGCCATTTTCACCACCTGCTCAGCCGGTGTGAATGTGCTGTGTGCTGCATGGACTGTTGGAGTGATGATGCGTTTTGGAATACTGGGTGCCTGTGAGGTGAAATGGAAAGTTGAGAATGGGCTGAGCAGGAGGCAGGCTGCTCCTGGTGAGGCGCTTCACAGGAACATATATATTTTTAACCAATTTCAATAAATTATCTTAAACTACATCCAACCTGCATGGACCTCGTTACTATACACTCCATGTAAAATTAGGAATAAGGCAGATATTGAGCAAGGCAATGATTCTAGCATCTAATCCGTATTTTTTATTATTCATTTCAGTAAAACCACCAAGGCGTGCAACAGTGTGCTTACCAGGTATAACATAATGGCACCCTACATTTAGTAGGTGTACACTGTAAAACTGTAACATCGGTTTTATGCACGTCCAGAAACAAATAATGTTGCACAAGGGCAACCCTTGCACTATGAATCAAAATTAAACAAAATACAATAAGTCAACCATTTCTTAAGAGAAAAACAAGCTGAGGTTGATGTACATGTGGCAGGAGCATCTAAGCGTGCACTTGTGTACCAAATCTCTCTGCACTTACTTCGTCAAGAGTTGAGGTGATCAGCCTGGTTACCATTACTTCCCCGGTCTGAATGAAGAACTCTGTGCAACCCAGATATATATAAACACTTCTGGGTGTGTTTGAATCAACATGAGACAAATTGCAAAAGTCAGTGGCACTCTTGGCATGGTTCTAGGAGTCCGTTAATTAGACGCTGTAATTTGGAAGTTAAAACTACCGCAAGAATGAATTAATACTCTTAGTAGCTAAGAGAAAATAGTCAAAATGCAATATCTAAAATAATGGCAGAATATTGTAGAGAGGCCGCCATGAATTTAGAAACGTTGGTAATTTTTTCAATTGGTTAGAACATATCTTTACTGTTCACCTATCTCACAAAGCGGTAGTTGAACAGTAGTAGAGTCACTCTTTTCAATATGTATTTGCATGGTGAATTTTACAACAGTCGATCGGCTGTGACTAAATGAGATAAAAAACAATCAGGTTGCAATTCTCAAGTTATATGAGAAGCCGAATCGCATTTGTAAAACGGCCGCCAACTTAAACAGGTTGTGTAAACATACCTCTTACACAAATGCCTTATTGCAATACTAGTTCTAAAATAGTGTCAGAGAAGTCACTTCACCACAATAATTTAACTGTGATGATTGGACTGTTCAGAAAGTGAGGTAGATATATTCAAAAAGTGAGGTAGATCTAGAGCTTCAGGGATGTGAGCCTCAAAACGATTAAGAGGAAGAAAGGCTATGGACTTGTTAGAAGTGCCCAAGTGTGTCATAGTCATGCCTTATCCACTAGAGATAGTGAACACCCATAATCTAAGGGGAAGAATAGTAATGAAATGGTCATATCGATAAGGAACTTCATATACATTTTAACAAGACAATTCATGAAATGTTATCTCTCATGTTACATGAAATATAATCCCAAGTCGTATTCTAAAATGACAAAACAAAATGAGGACAAGTGAGTTCTACATCACTAGGTCCTTTGTCACAGTCTGCCTCTGGCTCACTCACCACCACAGGACAAGTCTCTCCTGCTTCAGCTCCAACTGTGGAGCTATTGACCTCTCAGGCTGAACAATTGTTGTTTCAGAATCTTGCTGGTTCCCTACAGCTTGACTAGCCTGCTCCTGTGGTCTCTAAGCCACCACTGGCACTTCTGGGTGGCGTGCTGTTACATCATCAAAGACAACCACATTTCACTGCAGTTTTTCTGATGAGGATCCCCTGGTAAGGGCCACGCCAGCTGTGCTCCACACAACTCCTCCTCACATGTTTCTTCACCAAGATTCAGTTGCCAGGACTGAGGTCATGGCCATGTTCCTGGTGAGACGGGGCTGTACTGCTTCAACCTGGTGAGACACAGTAGGTACCACAACAGTAATGTTTACAAGCGCATTTGCAGGTACAGCTGGCAGTCTCATTGCTCTGCCCTTGTTAATTTCATGGGGTACAATCCTAAACTCTGATCAATAATGCTACGAAGACTCATTAACACAAGAGGCAATGCATAAGGCTACTTCAAGGACAGGGAAGCACACCCTTTTGCTCTTCTGGATTTCAGTGTGCTATTAATTTTCTCCACCCGACCTGAAGCCTCCGGTTTATAGCTACAGTGTAGTCTCTGTTCCACTTCAAAAGCTGTACACAAGGTTCTCAGGATCTCATTGTTGGAGTGTGCCCCTTGATCTGATTCTAGAGAAGTCGGGTCCCCGGATGAGGCATTAACTCCCTCAGTAGCAGTTTAGCTACAGTGAGACTGTCATTTCTCCTGGTCGGGTAAGCTTCAACGCAGAAGATACACACAATAGCCAGGACATCGTTCATCCCATTGCACACAGGTATCTCAATAAAATCCAACTGCATCCAGTTGAATAGACCACCTGATCTCCCTATGTGGCTCAGCGTTACTGCAGTTACTTTGCGACTTCGTCAGCATACCTGTTGCCCACTGCTACATAGTCTTCTCCACTGTGGTGTAGATAACATTTCACAACCGCAACTTGGGCAGGCATTTGCAATGCTACAAGAAGTTTCCACACTTGCTCACCATTTCTTTTTGGGGTCCCTGAAGAGTTCATGAATGCCCTTTGGGACTATAACTGTCCAAAGTCATGCATGGCACCAAAGCTATACTGGCTATTAATGAAAATTGTCACTTTTGGCTGGTCTGAACTCAGCAGGCTCTGTTAAGAGCAATCAATTGAGCCACTTTTGCGGAGAATACTTCTTGAAGCCAGGAAGCTTCAACTACTCTTGAAACTGTACAAACTACGTTGGGTGCTCTCAGATTTCCTCCATGGTCCTGCAAACACGAGTCATCCACAAACAGTGCAAAATCAGATGCAGGTAGTAGCTCATCTTGTATGTCTGGTGTTGGCTTGGTTCACAGTTCAGTAACATTGAGACGGTCATGCTCCACTTCCCCATCATCACTGTCATTGACAGGAAGGGGCAATGAAGTAGCAGGATTCAAAACAGCATAGCGCTCTGTGTGACAGTCTGGGCCGCAAGTATAATTTGCTCATACTTAGTGAAGCGGCTGTTTAAGGGCTGTGTTCGAGTTCTGGTTAACAATATTTCAACTGAGTGGAGAACAAAGACAGTCAATGGATGCCCATCACAATGCTTTCACACCTCTTAATGCTGACACCTGTTGCCACCACGGATTTGCGACATCCGGGCAGCGCTGCAGCAAGTGGGTCAAGGGTGTCAGAGAAATATGCAACAGATCTTTGAGCCCCTCCATTCAATTGCGTAAGCACTGAGAGAGCGCAGCCCTCTCTCTCACAACAGAAGAGAGCATATTATTTATTCAAATCAGGCATTCCCAGTGCCGGGGCATGACAGAGACTTTCTCTCTGCTCTAGGAAGGCAACCAAGCAATCAGTGTCCCAGGATACCAGATCCAATACATCCTTGTGTTTCAGCCTCTTTAAAGGCTTAGCCACTAGGGAAAAGTTGGGTAGCCACTGAGGACAGTAGCCCACCATTCCCAAAAACATCCTGACCTCTTTCTGTGTTGTTGGCAGATTTTTTTCAGAATCGCTGCGATTCTTTCCTTTGACACTTTCCATGCTCCTTTCTTAAGGTGTACAGAACTTCTTTTAAACAATACTGCTACTTATTTAGGGACACTTCATGTCCATTTTTAGCCAAGTGGTTTAACAAGGCAATAGTGTCAATCTTACAAGCACCTTTTGTATTTGAGGCAACCAACAGGTCGTCAAGGAATTGCACCTGGACGGAGTTACAGGGCATGAGCAGGGATTCTAGATTCCTTTTAAGGTTCTGGTTGAAAATGGACATACTCTTCATATAACCTAGTGGGACTCTGCAGCATGCCAAAATACGGTTACCAAACTAAAATGCAAATAGGACCTGACTGTCCTCATGCAGCAGTATGGAGAAAAAACCTTGAAACGGTCAATGACAGTAAACCAGTCAGTCTCACATGGAATCTGAAATGAAATCACAGCTGGATTCAGCACCGCAGGACAACAGGGAGCAATAATGGTGTTTATATTTTGGAGATCCGAACTATGCAGTACTTACCACTAGGCTTCTGTAAGCCCATGATGTATGAATTACACGGACTCCCCATAATTTAATTTAACATGCCTTGTTGGATCATTGACTCAATCACTGGTATAATCACTGGTAATCCCAGCAATAGTTTCAGGAGTCAGATTATATTGTGGTGTTCTCAGGTACTCAGTACTGGGCTTACTTGTATATGAACAGGCTCAACTCCTTTGAGTCCAATGTCCTTTCCGGAAAAATTCCAAACTTCTGGATTCACTGTGCCTTTGAGATCCGGGGGTGACTCCTCACTTGTCATCATAGGAAACAGTTTGATGGTTGGATTCTGATAGGCCAATTTAAATGTAACAACCTCATTGTGAGTCTGGAACTCCACACCCTTTGGGGTGCAATAAATAGTACAATTCAATTTGCACAACAAATTGCGTCCAAACCGACCTATTGGATTCAAATCCCTTACCACAAGCTGGTGACTCTTCTCAAATTTTAATATTTTACAGTTACCTCTCTTTTATAGGGTTTGTCATTTGCAGTTCCTATAACTTGGATTCTCTTTCAAGAGAGGGGTAAGTTTGGAACGTCCACTTTTCTAACAGTAGAGCGGGTACTACCGGTGTCGATCAAAAATGACATGGGGTACCCTTTTATCTCACCATCGACATATGAACCACTCTGGTCTACCTCCAAGACTGCACCAAGCATACACTTTTCCTACCCCCTCAGGCATGGTCAGGTGGACAGATCGGAGCCATAATTCTTGAATGTATCTAACATGGGATACTGTTAGACCAGGTTATTGTTCTGGAAGGCATTCTGATTCATATTTGGAACTTGGTTAGAATTGAATCTGGGGCCATTCGCATTTTGCTGTGGCATCGGAGGTTGTGGAACTTTTATCACTGGAGCTTGAGACATATTAAAATACTGCACTCTTGGTCTCTACCCATTCTGTGACTTCACAGGGTTATTATTCTGGGGCTGTGCAAACCCTGAATTTTGAACCTGATTAGCAGGATTAAGATGACATTCCCACTTCGAATGCCCCATCTTATTGCAATAGTGATAATAGTTGGTTTTCTTTAAAGTAGCTACATCAATCCCAGTACTCAGATCAATTGAAACACCATGACCTCTACCTTGCGATTGTAATTCCCTTCCACCTTGCATCACAGGAGCTCCCTGCTGAGAAACTCCTTGCAGAGGAACAACTTTCCCTATAAAAGGCTGATTCTGATTGCCTCTCTGAACAGCTTTCATTTGTTCAACTATCAATTTCTCTTTCAAATTCTTTTGCTTCATTTCTATTTTATCATTACAATACTTTGCATACCTCAGGATTTAATCAACCAACTTATTCTGCTAACAAATAAAATGCTATTGAATCATCATGCTAATTTCAGGTCTCAATCTTGTCACGAAACTTGACACAAAATGTCCCATATTTTTGGGCTCTAGAGTCTCTATTCCACTGTACTGCATAAACGCCTGCAACAATCTCTCATAATAGTATGAATCAACTCTTTGTGTACTTGGGTCATCCTATCAATCTTGATCCAATCAATGTCTTTGGGCGATACCTTTGACTTCAGAAATATGCTCACCTGCTGATACTTTTTCATCACCATGGGCACAGGATTTCTCATCGGCTCTTTCTAAAACTATTCTGTGGCTATTTTACATTCTGGTACAAGAAACATGGTCACAGTGGCTTACTGCTTATAGATTTATGTACATAGAACTAAATTAAAAAAGTCACAGCACAGAATGATGATTTACTGTGATTTAATATTGTGTCACAGAAAAAGAATCAATCAAAACATATGAATATGATATTAATCAACATTGGTACACATCGGTGCTCAGAAAGAGGGGGAGTGAGTGTTCAGAGAGAGTGATTGTGCGAAGGAACGGAAACGCAATGTGGTTCAAGTACATCCAAATAATGTAGTACCAGTTCAGTTCATAAGTCTTTATTTCGATAATAAAATCATAAAAGACAGGAATATCAAGAACATCGAATATAAAATTTTTGACAAAAAAGCCCATCATTACAATCATCTTTTAACAGTATAGTAAGACTTTTAGAAATACAAAAATACAATAACAATCATTTTTATATTAAAATCATTTCAAGAGTAAAATACATTTGGGTTCCTTGTGCGAATGACCCATGCCCACCCAAGAAATTTAGCAAGGCCAACCACTACCAGCTCAGAGGTATTAGTGCGGAATATCTTCAGGGCTTCAGCACTCCCTTTGATTCCTAACCTACAACAAATGGGCCTAATCCATTTCAATCTAGGTGCATGGTAAGCGGGGCAGGCGAAGAGAAAGTGGCCCACACTCTCCGGATGGATTGAACAGAAAGGGCCGTATTCACATGAATTGACGGACCACTTAGTAGTAAAGGAGTTAATGGGTAGAGACCCGACTCGGAACTGGTGGTATAGTTTCCGGTCGAGGGTCTTAGTGATCACATCCCAATAGGTTTCCAAAGAGGGGGTCACTTTATGGGTCAAGAAAAGGCCTGTTAAACTAGTGATATCATCTGACTGGACTACAGATGAGTGTTTAACTGAGGCCCAATACAGATCTTTAAGATCCTGTTTAGAAGGGAACAAATAGGTCCCCGGAGAGACCCAAAGCTGGTTAAGACCCATCTCTTCTAAAACCATTTTCACTTCCCTCAACCATGCAATTTTTGAAGCGCCCCATGTTGCTTTTATCTCAGCTAGTTCGGTGGCAAATAGGCTAAGATCTGGAGAGGTCCAAATCCGTCGCCACAAGGCCACCAAACGTTACCGGGCCAACTCATTAATTGGCTTGACACCCAGATCTAGCAACAGGGGTTTGGTAGGTGTAGATTGGGGGAGACCTGTCAAATTCCGCAAGAATTTATTTTGGGCTTTGGCCAGAAGGGTTAGATCTTTAAACCCCCAAAGGTCAGCACCGTACAGAGTGGCTGCATTAATTTTGGCTTCGTAGATCTTAAGTACTGGAGCAATGCGTTTGGTATAGGACTTCTTATGCTCCTGAATTAAGCAACCCGTGAGGCGTGCGAATTTAAGGTATGATGCCTCAATCTGGGGTTTCCAACTGAGGCGATAGTCTAATGTCACACCCAAATAAGTCATTACCTCTACTTGTTCAATGCAAGCACCATTTAGACTAACTGAACTTTTGATGGGGCGTTTTTTGCTAAAGACCATAAATTTAGTCTTGTTTAGCTAGTTGTGCTGTGACTTTTTGAATTATTTAATTGATTTGAATTTAGTTCTATGTACATAAATCTATAAGCAGTGAGCCGCTGTGACCATTTTTCTTGTACCATTGTTTACCCGGTTCCAGTGGTCCTACGAGTTACCCCATTTAGAATATTATTTTACATTCTGCCCCCAAATAACTTGGGACTATAATATCGAACAAAGTATTCAAATCAACCCACAAGAGCTTTGTGAATTTTCACAAACCGTTTAACCTGCATGTACTACTCCACTGGTTTTTCTCAGTTGTGGAAAAACATTTGTGAATGACACAAGATCACTTCTACTCCAAGGCAAATGACTGCAACCTCCGTTGTGCACTTCCCTCAAGCAGAAATTTAAATCACCCGCTCCCTCTTCGATTAAAGGAGGCCGGTTCTCTTGTAGCTCTCTTTGGGTCCTTCTTTTTTGCCCATATACCTTCCCATTCATCTAGCTCACTCCATTTTTGAATGTTCTGAACCAGCTCTCTAATTTGTATTTTCATTCCTGATGTTCCCATGCAGGTTAGGTCCTCCTTAGTAAAACATAACCTGTTGCTCTTCTGCAAGGCTTTGGTCCTAATCAAATTGACCTCATATTTCTGAGCTAACTCAGATAATCTGTAATAAACTTGTCTTGCACGTCTAGTAATATCCTTACACATAAATGCAAGCTCATATTCTTGGTAGGAATCTAATCGAGCTAATTCAAGAGTTCCGATAATCATTTTGTCCAATTCTAACTTTAATTTAGCCACATCGACCAAATTTACTCTTACTGGTGACTGAATTGTTCCTTCACTCAATTCGGAGCTTCCACTTTCTCTCGGGGTGACACTGTGAATCTTCATCCAATCATCTTATTCCTGAGCACTAAAACTATGTTACACTTTAGGGACATTCAATATTATCTTTTTTTTGGGATTGCTACAGTTAGCATTTAGGGGTGGCTCCTAGGCAGGCATACCAAGATTTGGTGCTCTCTGGAATGTCCCTAAAGGGCCAAATCCCATCTGACTCCTAGTCGAATCTGCACTTGCAGCACAAGGAGAACTCACATTTGTTGGAATCAGAGCAACAAATCCTCCCATATTAGGACTCCAGGAGTATTATCTCGGGCACTTAGTCCAGTAGGGACAGTCAAATTATATGGTGTATTTCCTGTTGAACCGGGTATATAAAGCGAAACCACAGGACCAATAGTGACTGGGACAGTTAGAGTATCAGAGCATTCAGGGCTGTGGAGCTAACAGGGGCACAAATCCCTGACTCTCTCCTAGCGGGTTAGAGTTCACGCTTACTGGGGTGATTCCGATCAAATTAGAATTTATATTTACTCATACAATAACCACTCCAAGGTTCCCACTAACACAAGTGCAGCTTCCTCCCTCCCCTCATTCTCATTATATGGAGGTGGGCTATCTGTCAACAATGCATACAAGAGACTATCGCTAGAATTAATATCACTGACCTCACTCATGTTGTCTAGCTCCTTTGACTTTCCCTCTTTCTCTTTCCTTTCGTTCTCTTCTCCTTCCCTTTCTCAAATTCTTTGCTTGTTAAGGTAGTGTATAACTTGACTCCCTCTATCATGTCAATTCTCCATTCTTTTGTTCTGCATCCCACCTAGCATCACTGTATGTGGGCATTGCCTTTTTGGCTCTTGCCTGATACTTTTCTTTTTCCCTGACATAGGCCGCATGCTCCCAAGCATTAAGCAGTTCAAACTGTGTGCGTCTCGGAGGCGGTTTCATCTCATATAATGTCTTCCTCAAATTTTCAATGATTCTCAAATTAAATGTACCATTGCGTGGAAATGCCAGTGCACCTTCTCAAGCTGTGATTTTGTGCCATTGGTTAACCAAGTACAAGTAGGAATCCCTACATTTATCATCAAATAGTGACCTGGGTTATCTTCGGTGGTGCCTCTTCTTCCTCTCTGCAAAAATAACAATTGATGGACAGAATGCAGAACAATGTCATACATTCACCCCCAGTACAGAGATCTGGGCCTAAATCCATCATTTCTTTGCTCACCAAGCCATTTCAGTGTGAACCCATCCATATGCAAATCAGTCTTGACCCTGCACCCAAATGGAACAGTCCAGCCTAAACTGCCAGGCCAGGTCCTACCTGGACTGGAAACAAGCATCCTATGACCATTTTTATTTTTTACTTTTGTCGCCCTAAGTGAGAAGGGTATGCCCAGACTTGGGTCCCGTGCTCACTACACCACTGGATTCAAGCTAGCCTGGCTGATGAAGGGTGATGCCCTGAAACCGGTCCAAGGATGCTTGTTTCTGATCCAGGGAGGACTTGGCTTGGCAGTTAGAGCTGGACTGTTCCCACAAGGAACGGGGTCAAGACTGATTTGCATATGGCTGGGTCCAAACCGGGGTGGTCTGGTGAGCAAAAGAATAATGGTTTTAACCCCAACCAGTCGATTGGCGAGCAGTTTGGCGAGTACCTTAGGTTCGGCGTTGAGGAGGGAAACGGGCCGGTACGACCGACACACATCCCTCGGCTTCCCTGCCTTGTGGATGACAACGATAGTGGCCAGCCTCTGGTCAAGGGGGAGGACGCCGGCGTCCCTCGCCTCCAGTAACATGGTTCGCAGGTGCGGAGAGACCACATCAGGTCGTATCTTGTAGAGTTCAACCGGGATGCCGTTTGGACCGGGCGCCTTGCCAGACCGCAAAGAGCGGATCGCGAGAGCGATCTCGTCAGCAGATATGTCTCTGTCCAAATCTTCGCGGTCCTCATCAGAGAGGCAGGGGAGTTCTATCGTCGAGAGAAGCTCTATCGAGTCGTCCTCGAAGTAATCAGATGTGGAAGTGTAGACATCTCGGAAGTAGTCGGCGAAAGACTCGGCAATGGCACTCGGGTCAGTGACAGGAGTTCCGTCATCCCCCAAGATCTCGGGTACCACTCGACTGGCCATCTCCCTCCTGTCTAACCAGGCCAACAGCTTGCCAGCCTTGTCGCCGACATCATAAATACGGCCCTGTTGTTCCCTGGCCAAGGTCTGGGCGGCATTCGTAGCAAGGTCGCGATATTCCACTTGCTTTAGGGAAAGCGCATGTAGGAGGTCTGGGGCAGGTTCGGGATCCAACTGGGCGTCAAGGTTCAAAATCTCTTCCTCAATGCAGAGTAGGTCGGCATCCCTGTTCCTGCGGGCTTCCGCGATTAAAGCGAATGCCTCGCCTCTTAATACGGTCTTAAATGCCTCCCACAGGGTCGTGGCCGACCCAACGAACCCTCATTTTCGGAAAAATAAAGGTCGAATGCCTTGGCCAAGAGAGCGCAAGTCTTAAGTTTACGAAAATACCAGGGATTGACCGTAGCCGGTCGAGCCGATAGGACAATATCAAAATCAAAGGAGACCCATAACGGCGAGTGGTCAGAAACCCCCCGCGCCAGAAAGCGGGCTTCAGACACGGCCATAGCGTGCGCAGCTAAGGTAAGAACGTAGTCTATACGGGAAAGGCTACCATGTGCACCGGGCAGGAAGGAGAATTGGCGGAGTGTGGGGTGCAGAAGTCGCCAGCTATCCACCAGGCCCATTGATTCTATGAACGAGGGCAGCCAAAGTTGGGAGTTACGGAGATCTTTAGACGGGTGTCGGTCCAGGGAGCCAGAGCAGACTGAATTAAAGTCACCCCCGACGATCAAAAGGCCATCAGGCAGGGCTAAAATGGCGCCACCAAGGTCTCGAAAAGTACTGGTCTGTAGGCCGGGTGGGACGTAAACTGAAAGTAGGATGAGGGCCCGTCCCTCCCACCGCCCCGCTACCGCAGCGTAGCGTCCTCTATCATCTATCGTGGTGACGTCAATCTCAAATGGAAGGGACGTACGAACAAGGACACCCGCCCCCCGAGAGCCCGAGGAGAACCCAGAGTGTGCCACCATCTTGTAACCCTTGCAGTTGAGCGCTTTACATGAGTTCCCAATCAAGTGCGTTTCCTGTAGAAAAACCACATCAGGCATGTGACGTTTGAGCAGTTGAAGCACAATCCCCCTCTTGATTCGGTCACCCAACCCATTAACATTCCAACTGATCACTTTTAATTTCCTACCCCCCATCCTATTGCCGCCCCCCCCAACCAGCCCCAAGGAACCTCCGCTGAAACAAAAGTGCAGCAATATACACGACCCATTGCATAGAGATAGAATAGAAAAGCACACAAAGAAACAATTGAACTTGTCCAAAAACACCCCCCACCCTGCACCCCTGCATCAGACTAAAAAGCCCCCCCAACCAGCAGTGTGCCTGTCGCCGATTAACTAATCTACGAAAAGCCCCAAAAGGAGTGAGGAATCCCCGCGGACCCCTCCCGGCGCCCTCCATGAAGCAACAGGAGATTCGACAACTATACACTGTAAAAAGACGATAGTCACTTATTGCAGGACCACCAACCGCCAATGTTCTCGTCGTAGAGCCAAGTCTCAAGATCCACCTGCAGCGCCCCTTTCGCTGTCCTCTCGGCCATCGCTACGCTGTGGCAGGGTGTCTAGCCATTCGCTAACGTTGTCCGGAAAGTCAAAGAACAAAGCACGGCCATCATGTTCAATCCGAAGCTTGGCCGGGAACATCATCGAATACTTTAGGCCCATGTCCCTCAGTCGCCGTTTCACACCCGCATAACTCTGGCGTTGCCTCTGAACCGCCCTGGTAAAGTCAGGATAAAAATGCACCTCGGAGTTCTGGAATTGTAGCGGTCCTTGTCTTCTGGACGCCTGCAAAATAGCGTCCCGATCCCTGAAGTTGAGGAACCTGGCAATGATGGGTCTAGGCGCCACGCCCGACTTCGGCTGGCCTCCCGGTACACGGTGTGCGCGCTCCACCGAGAAGAATTTGCTCAGCCCGGGAGGAGCAAGATGGTTCTGTATCAGGTCCTCAACGAACAGGTCCGCCGCTGCCTCTTCCGATCCTTCTGGAATGCCAATGATGCGGACGTTCTGCCGCCTGGCACGACCTTCAAAGTCGTCCAGTCTCCTGGAGAATTGGTCGGAAGTGAGCCGTAGAGTCCGGACCTCGGTTTGCAGGTCCGAGACGTCGGTGGTGAGGCTCGAAGTCTTTAAGTCCAACGACTTCACCCTGTCGTTGGTTTTACCCAGGTCGGCTCTGATTAGGGTGAGATCCACTGCCATCGTGTCCACCTTGTGGGTTAAAACCTCGTGCTGTTTCTGTAATTCGGCCCGTATGCCGGAGATGGCCCCCATAATGTCACTCAGGGAGGGCTCAGACCCGTCGGGCGAGCCCGAAGAGGAGAGGTCTTTAGTGGAGGCCCCCGCTGCAGGCGAAGTGCGTATCTGAGCGTAGCGATCAATTCTGTTCTGTTGCACTTGAGATTTGCCACGAACGCCTTTGTTCGACGTCCTTTCAGGTTCACCCTTGCCCGCCATGCTGGGTCCGATGAGGGCGAGGGGCACCCCACAGAAAGTCCGAGCCAAGAATGCTCCAAGTCGACATTGTAGGGCAGTTATTAAGCCCAGGCTGGTGGCAGGAGACACAGCCGGTATGAGGATTCCGCCAGTAGGGATCACCACCAAGACCTACGCTTCTCTATCTTGCGGAGTGGCGGAGACCGAGGAGACAATGGCGCTTCCTTGGCAAGGGGCATCACTCGACGTAGTTCAGCGTAGGAACCACCGATTCGGAAGCGGGAGGCAGGTTCCGCGTCAGTGACCCGTCAGCAAGCAGAATCCACCTACGTGGAACAGGATTTCGAGCAGGATTATTGCGGAGGGCCGGAGGGTCCACAGAGCTCCGAGCTTACGCGGCCATCTTGTCTGCCCGCGAAGCTCCTCCTAGGCAGCTTTTTTTAATGTATTTAAGCGAAAAGTGATCCTTTTGATATCAGGAGACTCATTAATCAGAACCAGCAAAGGGTCTATCGCCAGAAGGACAAATGGGGAGCTAGAGGACAACCTTAATGAGTCACCAGATGTAGAGAGAAGAGTGAAGAGTATGCTAGCAATGGGAACAGCTTACAGGGACATAACCATCAAGGAGAAGGATTCACCCAAATTATAACAGTCCATGGACACCTCAAGAAAAGGCCAATGGCAAGATACCACTCTCCTGACCATAAATAGAAACCCCAGGAATGAGGATTGGTCCATCCTCTCACCTGCAGGCTAAACCCCAGCGCTCCCAGTAATAATGAGCGTGGGCAAATAGTCCTTAGGGTAAAAGGGGGAATTTTGGGGCGAAGGTGAAATGTAGGCAGACAGTTTGACAATCAGTCGGAGGGGGGACCAGCTTCTTCGGGTTACAATGGATTCCAGTATTACGTACCCTTGAATCCGATGCTGTCCAACACTGTCTTGTAAGAAAGGAAACAGGAAGCATATGTAAAGTAATTGTGATATACACAACAGACCCCACGCAAAACCTTACCTTCTCAATGCTTGCAGCGTTTCACTCCCCAGTGCCAAAAATAAGGAGCCAGTAATACTATTACTTTCCTAAGAATATCATAATCCCCAAGGGTTCCTATTAACCACATAGAAAACAAGACATAGTACCAAAGTCTCAAAATAGATGGAGAGAACCTCAGTCCACAATATCCCGAGTCTGAGGTGATCAGTGCAAGTGACTGAGCAAAGTAGCAAAAAAAGCAATACATTTGTAGAAATCCGAAATCAGCATAACATGAAGAACTTTTCCAAGTAATTGTTGGCGCTGCTTGTTGCATTACAGTGCTCTGACCTGATGAGTTAGGGGGGAGAGGGGAAGTTCAAAGGACTAGGAAAAGCGAATCCAGAGGTTTACCCTTAAGTAGCAAGGTCGGGAGTGGCATCAGGAGCAGACTGAAGAGGCAGCAATACATCATCGGACCATCAGAGTTTTGGATTTGCAGGAAAACAAAGAAGTAGGAAACCAGCACTGGCCAGGGGAGATCCTTTTCCCAGGAAGTAAATCAGTAAACCAGGCTTGGACAACATGTCGGGTGTGGCTTAAATAGGACGTGTTTACATAAATATGCTCAAAATCTCGAGTCCTCAAGATCTCGGGACCCTCTTCAAGGGGTTGATGGAAGGAGACCTTCATATTGAAGGCATGCGTACAATGCAGTCCCCTGTGTGATTCAGCCCTTCCCCGTGAGAACGATGCACTAACCATAGACCCCACATACAACAGAAGGAAGGCATATTCACCATATGTTAAGGTGATAGGACTGGTGTGTGTGCCCAAGGTGACAAATGTAATATATGTACTCAGGTTTTACCAGGAGTGAGAGTCGAACTCTCAAGGAACTAGGCTGGGTGTCTGCAGGGATACCATTGTGTTACAGACAATGCACATTGCGCGAGTCGCAACAATAGGACACTTTATGAAAAGACTTTTCAGCATCCAAACCAATAGCTTTAGTGCCCAGAAGTAGGGCAAGGGCGGCTTTTATGATTTTATGATAAAAAAGACGAATATTATCAGCCACCAATATACCCTTGACAAACCCAGATTCTGATTGATTAATTAATTCAGGGCTCAAAGATTCTATACATTTCGCTAGGAGTTTCAGATAGATCTATGCCTCCATGTTCAGGAGGAAGATGGGTCTGTAGTTTTGTAGTGTCAAGATGGCCTTTCTCCTCCTCAGTGAGGACAACTATGGTAGCCTCCTTTGCCGAGCCAAAAACATAACCGGAAAGGGCAAAATGATGGAACAATGATTGCAGGGCAGCAAGATTGAATCAGAAAGTGACTTGCAGAACTCAATCAGGAGTCCGTCATGACCAGGAGCTTTACACCTGGGGATGAGTTTATTTGCTTGAGCAAGTTCTCTGAAATCAATTGGCTTGTTAAAGGATATTTTCTCTGCATCCGAAAGAGATTTCATGGGTATACGTTTGAGAAAGGACACACAGGCATCTTTCATGGCTGCAATCTTTGGGGTGTATAGAGAGGCATAGAAATGTTTAAAGACCTCTAAAATGTCTGGGGTTTTAGCATTAGTAGCACCCTGGGGATATTGAATTGCTGTTTTGATAACATTATTGCGTTTCTTGCTCTTCTCGACCTGTACTGCCAAGGGTGCTCTCTTACTGAAAATGGAGTTATATTCATATTTGAGTCTCTTAATCTCTGCCTTAGAGAAATCTCCTTGGAGTGTCTATATAGAGATGTCTTAATTCTCTTATCAAGGGTGAGCAAACAAAATGTTATGTCCTTATTCCTTTTAGCTATCCAGCTGATGCAGAAGCCCTTAATAGCACATTTCAGGGCATCCCATAAGACCAACGAAGAAGAAACTGAACCAGTGCTTGCTTTTAAGAATTGTGATATTTCTTTAGCCAGTCATGGTCTGTCCTCCTTAAAGTCTGGGAGCTCAGTGATCATGCAACAAGCACCGCTCTCTGGGCGTGTGAGGGAGAATTTAAAAGAGACCGTATTGCCAGCATGACGGAGACTAAAATGGGTTCTGTTGAGGAGTCTAGAGAGTCCTGAGATAGACCACCTCTAAGCAGAATACAATCAATCCTGGAGAAGGAATTATGAGGGTGGGGAGAAAAATGTGAAGACATTTCCTGTAAGATTCTGCTAGCTCACCATCACCTTGTGAGAGTCTGGCTACAGACTATCTGCTCTTGTCATCCTTCTCGACTGCAATTATAGAGTGGCCAGATCATTTTGGAATGAGTGTAATCACACCATTCATTTTTAGGTCTCGGCTAGTAACGCGCTGAAAGCGCGTTCTCGCCAGAGAACTATAGTCGATGTCTCAGCCAATAACACGCTTGAATGTGGCTACAAGACCTAGCCGCGCGCATCGCGTTGTCCCATAGGATAACGTTGTGCGCGGCCACTTCTTCTCTCCCCAGCATAGAGCGGACCGGATCGCGTCGCGCGCCTCTCTGGAATGCAGGGGGAGTCTGCAGAGAGGCGCGCGGCGCTGATAAAAGCTTCACTGAGCGGCCCCCTCCTTCCCGTTGCTGGAGCAGCTCCGTTTTGTTCCTGCATTTTAAAAAACACACACAGACTCTTCCTTGTAAATGTTTGAGTCAGTCACCTCCTTTGAATTAGGCAACTGAATGTGAATAAATCACTACAAAGTTAATGATGTGCTTTATCAATGCCAGTGATCCTGCACAAATACATTATAAAGTGCATATTATACGGATTCATTTACATTCACTCAATGATAAGGAAAGCAGGAAGAAGAAGCAGCATGACGCGTGGTCAGTCTGTGACAGAACGTGTTCACATAAGCTAAGTACAATGATTTCGTAATCGGTAGGAAGCATAAAGTAAAGCAGCAAGCCTCCATCCCAGCTCTCGCAAAGTGACTCCACAATGCCAGCACACTGCAAGGCAGTCAGCCAGCTTCAGTGGTTATGAGCTGGACTCTGAGGAAAATGATTTCTCTTTGTGTTTGGTCTGTTAATCGCTGCTACTTTTAAGCAGTACGGGAGTGGGGGCCCGCTTCCTACCAGCGCATCATCCCCTGTCTGGAAGCTCGTGTGCCTTTCCTTCCCCTCTTTCTCACCCCCTCCTGCACATACATCAGGGGGAGACCGGCGGTAACATCGGTCCGCGAACAGGTGTGCAGTGGAGGTGCTACTGAGGTCTGCAGGCGAGCGGTGACGAAGTCCACAGGCGTCTTTGCTGGGCAGGAGGTGATCACCGTGCCATTATTCCGCCCCCCCCCACCCAGATCCTCAGGGGGTGTGCGTCGGCGGCCGGTCAGGTTGCGCGGGAGGATCCCGCTGGAGACGGGTGGCGCTGGACTATCTGTGGTGCCTACTGGCTGCCTCACCCTCCGTAACGATAGGGTGCTGGGCAGTGTGTGGCTAGAGGAGAGCTTGGGGGAGTCCTCGCTTCAGTGGCCGGACCAGGTCATGCAAGCACCATCGGAGGAGATTAGAGCCTGGCACTAGGTTTTTGCCCACTCATCCCGATAGGCGCTGCAGCCAGTCTTTCTCCCCACCTATCTGGGGGCTGTTAATAACATTAGTTGTCGGTCTTGTCGGGCCGCGGGGCTGTGCCTACAGGGGGTGCTGAGCAGTGTGTGCGCTATCTAGTGGGCCATTGGCTGCCACCTTCATAGTGGCCTGCAACCCAGGGTGGAACAGACCTTGGGATTTAGGGCCAGATGTATCAAGGCTTTTGTGACTCGCAAAGGCCGAAATTAGCAGAATTTCGGCCTTTGCGACTCGCAAACGGCCGAATTGCATTTTTTCATATGTATGAAAAAATCGTAATTTAAGGAATCGTAATTATTTGCGATTCCTTATTTTGCCATAGCATTTAAGGAATCGCAAAATTTGCGATTCCTTAAATGATATGTATGACACATTTTGAAATTGCGATTTTGAGTTAAGAAATCGCAAATTACCACCAACTTGTACTTGGTGGTATTTTGCGATTTCTTGTAAAAATGCCCTAATTGGCATTTGTGAGGGTGGCATGTGACACACGTGACACACATACATGCCCATAGGGCATGTATGTGTGCCACATGCGCACACATGTCTTTGAGACACCCCTGCACCCTTGAAATAATTCTCAAATTGCAATTAGCAAATTGCAAATTCGCAATTTGAGAATTATTGCACTATCATTCCTATGGGCCTCCTGGCCCATAGGAATGCATTGGAAATTATTCTTTATTTGCGAATTTGCAAAATGCGAATTCGCAAATAAAGAATAACATGGAATCGCTAAAAAATTTCGATTTTGTACATACATACCGTTTTGCGAATTCTAAATAGCGATTCGCAAAAAATCGCTATTTAGGATTCGCAAAACGGAATCTTGATACATCTGGCCCTTAGCCTCCCCCCCCCGCTCAAGGGGAGCTCACATTGTGGACCTCCTCCAGGACTCCTGCCGTGGCTCTGGACCACAGCGTTTTGTGGCAAATATCCTGACTCCTGGAGCTCCTTGGTGGTCCGTTGGTGGCAGAGCAGTGACCGTGGCCCGTGTCTGACTGGGGTTCCCACGTGGAGGTAATTGGGTGCCCATCTTCTCTCCCATACCCCCACCTGCTATTGCCCACTCCCATACAGCGGCTAAGTCGAGTCACAGGAGTCCAGCGCGGGGGCCTCCTTTGCCCCCTCCCTCTCTTCATCCATATCCAGACCATCTGATGCAGTCCTGGTCAGTGCCAACAGAACCGGTGCCAGTCATGACAAGAGACAAGGGAGGTGGAGGTTCGTCCAAACAGAGCCCGATTGACAAGTTCACTGGCCTTGAGGTCGCTGAGGGGTTCTCTGGGGGACCAAAAATACATACATATTATCCTAAAAAGAAAATGATGGGTCACTATTGCAAATGCACCAGGGTACAGGGAATGAGATACAAGCTTGTGGTTAGAGAGTTAAAATGTGCTGTACAGCAGCTTTGCGTCTAAAGGAACATCAGCGTCACAGGCTGCTCCGGACAAGGAATGGGTTACTTGAAGTCCAGCAAATTGCAATCAATCTTGTAGTATACATAGGGGTAGTATTCCAAGCATTTGCAATGCAATAGGTGTCACATTATAAAAATTTGAGCTATTGGCATTGCTAAATAATGCAACACCAACAGCTTTTGTTGCAGTTGGTGTTGCAATATTTAGCAATGCCAATAGCTCAAACTTAATTAACCCGAGACCTATTGCTTTGCAAATGCTTGTTTAAATTGCAGGGGACATGCCAAGTTAGGGACTGGGACAGTGTGAAGGGAAAGGGCGTGTTTGTGACCAATTTTAGTTCTTGGTGGCAAATGATATCTCTTTTGAGACCTGTGCAGTAGTCTACAGTGTTTCAATGTTTTACTGGATGTCTTAAGGTTTTAACATTGAGAGATATTACTTTCAGATCAGGCATCTAAGAAAAGAGTGGTGGATTATTACATACATTTGAGCGCAGATGCCCAAAACAAAGGTCTGTAAAGTGACAACATTTGGGCTTAAAGGGGTGTGTCCTATGGTGCAGGGGAAAGGGTGACAAGGTGAGAAAAAGGGGAACTAAAGTAAAAGAAAAGAAAAAATAAGGAGAAAGCAAACCCAAAAATCCTCCCAGCAAAAAGAGAGGAAAAGTCCTAAGGGATGTAGGAGTCTGTGAAACATTTGTGGATGGATGGAGGGCAGCAAAACATACAGTGCCAGCAACATAGTGAGCAAAAAAAGCCCTCGAAATTTGATAAATCTGCCAGCCAAACATGTGAAGAAGCGAGGGAATTTATTGAGATGAAACCCCTGATCGTATGATACAAATAGAGCCATGGGAAATGGAATAGAAGTCCAAGAAAGAACACAGATTATAATTATAACAAGACACAACTGAGAGCACATATGTGTAAGGTCATAGAAAACATTAAAAATAGCATGAATATGAATAAACATTGTCCGAACTGCTGGTCCAAATGGAAAGGGCGACTGTCAGTGAACATACAGGAGAATAAAACCTGTAAAGAGACAAAAACATAGAAGACACAACACTTTTTTTTTGTCCTCATTTTGCAATACTATTGTGTCAGGTTTTAACATAGAACCCGTATCTGCTGCTCGGGATGGGCCCTTCCCTTCTTACTCGAACCTTAATACCAGTGGGAAGGCCGCTAGCAGTGTGTTCATTTGTATCCTGGACACTTTATTTGTGGAGCAAGCCACCCAGCATTGCTTTTGTTAAAATCATTGGACGTATCAAAGAAAAATGAAGATAAACATATCAAGAAGGCCCACACCTTATGTCTATTATAACTTATAAAGTCTCACAGAATTTTTCCCAAATTTCCCAGAATCTATATTTCTTTCTAGGCCTTCCACTTCTGTCTAATCGGTTTATTCTGCAGACAGAGTTCCACCACTCTAGTTGTGTCGGTGGTTGTGAGTTAACCCATTTAATGCAGATTTCCCTTCGGGCAACAAGGATCAAGGTAAAAAGCAGGTTCTCTTGACTTTTATTCAATTTACAGGTTCCGCCATCCTCCTCTTGTACCCCAAAAATGACGAGCCCCGTACTTATTATGATGGTTTGACCAAATAGGTCTGTCAAAACCTTACCCACATTTGACCAGAATTCCTCGAGCTGGGGACACAGCGGAAACATATGTAGATCATCCGCCCTCTCTTCACCATGTTTTGGACAGGCTTTTGGATGTTGTTGGCCCTTGAACTTTGACAGTCTCTTTGGGGTCCAGTAGGGTCTGTGAATAGTAAAGAGGTGGTTTCTTCTTAGAGCGGCAAGTTGTATAATTTCCCAGCATTTCCCTATAGATACTCACCATATGTTCTGGATTTCCAGCGACGGCAGTGACTTCCCCCAAATCGATTCAGGGATCATAAAATTCTATTCTCCTGCAGAAATCAATGTTCAGGAATATTGGGACACTTCTTTTTTCTGTGTTACAACTGCCAACATTTTTAGTTCTTTTACAACAATGGCAAGAAAACAAACATCAAAATAATCCAACATCCTCAACCCAAATCTCAATTGTTTGAGAATTAAAAAAGAAAATGAAGGTCATTAACAAACATGTATGTCTTGAGATATAAAAATAAACTTTAACTATAAGACACTTGTGAGACACATCAAATATACAACATAAAGTTGTCAGGGTGAGAGTCAAGCATCAATAAGTGACAGCATTTCGCTATAAAGTATACAGAAGATGGTTCATATAAAAAGCTCTACAGTCATCAATGCTCTGGGTGATAACCTGAGCACTGCCATGAATCAGAGGAAGTAGAGTCACAATAAGAATATATATATGTACAAGACCTCCTGAATGCAGAAAAGGCACAACAAATACAACCTCACGGGAGTCAAATGGGGTGAAAATTTGAGGAACCTGAAGCACCATCCTTGTCCATATGAGTCTCAGGCGGGTTATTCAAGATGGTATGCACGATCTGCAGGTTCATCAAAGATTTGTATTTTACCTCTGAAGATGATCTTGAATCTTGAGGGACTGGAGTGAATTAGGGATGACTCTTTCAACGTGTCTATGTAGTAGGGCCAAAAATCCCTTCTTCCTAGCTACAGTATCTCTCACAAAGTCTTGAGAAATTGAGATCTTATTCCCTTGCCCTGTGGATAAAAACGGAAATTGGGTGCTTTTTGAGTGATTCTGAATACACTTTGCCACTGCTGCCAGGCCAATAACTGTGTGGATTGATAGGTAAGGGGGTTAAAAAAGAAAGTTTTAGTAAAGAGGCTTAGACAGCAGTAGGAATGCATAAGGCTGATACTGAAATGTGCTTATTTTCATGTAAGTGCATTGATTTATCTTCTGCTGGTGTTCATATTATTGAAATTTGGCAGGGATTCAAGCATGACTGCATATTTATTGGTTACATAAATGTGGAAATATACCAGTTTCAGCTTTATTTTTTTCACAAAACACAATAATAAATATGGATAAATACAGAGCAAGTTGGCAAAAAGTAAATATGGATAAATACAGACGGAAATGTAAAAAATACCATAAAACCGGGAGCCCTAATAATAGGGTAAGTTTCACACTCGCTTCAAAGGACCCAGTAAGAGATAATGATGATGATGATAATTCCCAATTAAATTTCGGATCCCTCCGTCATTTCAATAAATCTTCTCATAACAGGCCATCAACATGAGAGCCTGAGATGGGTGTTTGACAAATCACTGATTGTGAACGATCAATGGGTGACCCAAGTGCAGCAGGCTTTGGAGGCCTTTTTAGATTGCAATATAGATGCTGAACCTGAATTTGCAGTATGGGGGGCCCTGAAGACCTTTTTAGGGGAGAGGTAATACCATTTCAGGCAGAACTTAGGAAAAGTGAGAAATGCAAGGTCTGGGCCTCAGTTAGCTTTGAATCAAGCAATAATGGAGCATCTGGTATCCCCTATGAGGAAGTTTAAGGACACCGTGGTCCAAGGTAAGCATAATCTTCATGAGCATTTTATCTCTAAAGAGATACTAAATCATAATACAATAATGCAAAAGAGATACGAAGGAAACAAGCATACAGGCAGATACATGGTTTGGTCAGCCAATTATTGATCTAATTCCAATACTATTAAACAAATTCAGGATCCTGATTTAAAGTGACTGGTAACCCAGCCACAAGATATACTCAATGCCTTTCTAAAACACTTTATCAAAGCTTTAATCTGACCCTCAGAATGCATCACACAAGATGGTCGAAAGGTGGTTAGAAAGGCCTAGTATCCCTTTGATAACAGCTGAACAGAGGGAAGATATGATCAGCCCTATCACTTTGGCTAAGGTAGAACAGGCGGTCAAGTCCACCCCCATTGAAAAAGTGTGTGGCGCTGATGGAATTCCAGCAGTAGTGCCCAAGCTAATTTTGCCACAGTTAAAACAATTCCTGGTCAGATTGTATAATTTAATCTTGCAAAGGACTGAAGTCCCTGATTCCTTTACAGAGTCGGTCGTCGTCAGCTTTTTAAAGAAAGGAAAGTGAAAAAAGATATGAACTCCTATCGACCTATTAGTCTATTTAATTGTGAGTTCAAATTGTTTACAAAACTTTTAGCAAATCATCTAGCAGTTGTAGCTCCTTCGGTGATCCACCATAATCAGAATGGGTTCCTTGTGGGGAGAAATATGGCAAATATTACACACTTATGTAACACCTAGTGAGAAAGAGGCTGAAATGGGCTCATGCCCGCCACTGAACTAACAATACAACACAACAATTGGCGTGGTGTCCTTATGATAAGAGGTTCTGGGGGTAATGACAGTAGCTACTCTAGTGATCTTGTTTGGAATCTGCTGGTTTGTCTACTACTAAAAATTACAAGATTTAGACGAGGTGGGCTCACTCAGTAATGTGGCATGCTTCAATCAAAGTGGACTCATTGCAGATGTTGAATAGTTATGATTTCTATGCACAGAAGCTTGAATACAATTTTGTTTGCTGGAAATAATGTTATTTGAACAGAACTTGTTGACCAGACAGATAATTGTAATAAATGCTGTTTGGTTAATCATATGATAATGATGTGTACATTTTTGAATTTAAAATGTATATTTCCATATAGTGGTGCACACCTTGTCCAAGTTGCCTCAAGGGACTTGGCCTTGTTCTTCTATTCTTCATCATAGGCCACAGACTCACCGTGTCATGAGCCCACCATGTCACGAGCCCTCTGTGTAGTGGGCCTAGCTTGCAGGGCTCATGTTGCTTTATCCAATGCCACTATGATACCATGACTGATGTTCCCCAGCTCCCTCTTGACTGATGCGCCCCCTGCATCCCTCATGGCTAGTGTTCCCCCAGCACCATCATGATGGATGCTTCCTTTTTTTTAAAAAATGTTTTTATTATTCATCATCATCAAGAATACATTTTCATTGCCTATTGCACAAGAGAATGCATAGTAACAGATAGAGGAAAAAAAAAAAAAAGAATTAACATAACATAGTCCTTTTTTCTTACCAATTAATACATATGAAGTATTTTGTCCTTAACGTGTTTGCTGTACTTATTCTTACAGAATCAAGATCATTTGAGTCATTGTATATCTGGTTACTGACTCCCCAATCTTAGCGTCCATTCTGTTATTGGGGCCCATATCCGTTTTGCAACCTCTCTTCTCCCCCTTCCCCTTTTTTCCACTAGAGCCCACTCCAGCGTGTATATGACCAATACCCTAGAGATCCATTGTTGTAGTGTTGATGGGTTTGGATCTTTCCAAAGTGAAGCTATACATAATCTGCTTAATGCCATGGCTATATACAAAAACTCGAAATGAGGTACTTCCACGCTATCCTTTGTTACCCCCAAAACCATCACTTCGTCTAGTAATGTTATATTCATTCCCAGCGAATTCTTAAAGAATTGCTCCAAGTCTTGTTTATACTTGTCTAAAGCCGGGCAAGATGCAAACATGTGGATGGTATCAGCTTGGGTAGAATGGCATCTTGGACAAGTTACACCATTGGTTCCACCCCATTGTGCCACTCTATGGGGGGTATGATATAGTTCAAACAGTGTTTTGTATTGCTGTGTTTGTACATTTGTTGCCCTCAGCACAGAGTTTAACAATCTTAACGATTTCTCGGCCTCGTTCCCTGTCAGCCCTAGTTTGGATTTCCATTTCTCACACATTTTTTCAGAGTCATCCTCTTTATATTTACACATTTCGTCATATAGTTGTGATATGCTACATCCTGTCTCATTTCTTATAGCTTCAATTAAATCTATTTTTTGCATATCGCCCCCCCCCGCATTTCTTTGATAAGACCGACCTAACTTGTAAGTATTTGTAAAAATCCCTGTGCCTTAGATTGTATAGCCGTTGCGCATTCTCATACGTTATAATCCCTGCCACCCCCATAAGATCTCCTATACTTTTTACTCCTTGTCTATCCCAGCCTTTCATTACAGTATCATGAAATATTCCTGGCAGTGATGGGTTCCCATATAGTGGTGTATAATAGTTTATCCTCCCCAAGTTTATCTTTTTCTTGATTGTTGACCATACTGTTGTTGCTGCACCTAGGGTCTTAAAGCGTACTTTCTTGTAGTAGCTTTTTTCATCGTACTTAAGTAGCCATTTATCTGAATCCTTGACCAGAAGTTCATATACGTCTGGAATCCCATCCCTTCCTCTCCATTTATCCGTTATATCTCCCCCCAACATTCCTCTTATATACTGCAAGACTGTAGCCCAGTAATAGGTCTTGAAATCAGGAAGAGTCAGCCCCCCGCGCTCTCGGGATAGCGATAAGAATTTTTGACTACGGCATGTTTTTCCTCCAGCCCAGATGAATCTATTGGTGACCCCTTCCAGTTCCCTAAACCATTTGTTATCAAAGATGAGGGGGATAGTCCTAAAGAGATATAAAACTTTGGGTAGGAATGTCATTTTTATCACATTGCACCGGCCTATTGTAGTCAGATGTAAATTATTCAGCCTGTTAAAATCAACCTTGGCCTTTCTTATTATTGGATCTAGATTTTTTGCCACGACTATCGAGATCTCTGCTGAGATAGTAACCCCCAAATATACCGCTGTTTCAGTAATTCTTTGGTCTGTCCATGCTATCTTTTGGTTTATTACAACCTGCGTTTTGCCTGTGTTTAGCTTATATCCTGAGAGCATTCCATACACGGCTGCCTCTTCTTCTATTTCCCGTAGTGCGGTTTCAGGATCGCTAGAGGTGATCGCCAAATCATCCGCATAACCCAGGATTTTTGTTTCATATCCATTGAGGACTATTGGCTGGATGTTTCTGTTCTGCTCTATTCTCCTTATAAATGCATCTATATACAAAGCAAATAAGAGTGGAGAGCACGGACACCCCTGTCTGGTTCCCCGCCCGATCATTATTGCCTCGCTCTTTTCTCCCATGATCCTTAGTCTTATTCTGGGGTTGATGTATAATGCCTTTACAGCCTTTATGAACACATTTCCTATATTTACATTCTCTAACAATGCCCAGAGGAATTCCCACGAGACCCTGTCGAATGCTTTTTCTGCATCTAATAATATTAATGACATAGGGTCTCGTGAGGCTGCCGTTCCAACAAATAAGGTTAATACCCTCCTTATGTGTTCTGCGGTACCCCTCCCAGGGATGAACCCGTGCTGTCTGGGGGATACAATCTTACCTATAATACTCCCTAATCTATTTGCCAAGATTTTCGAATAGATTTTTACATCGCTATTCATTAAGCTAATAGGTCTGTATGACCCAGGATTGGTTGGAGGTTTATTCTTTTTGATAAATACGATCATAACTGCCTCGCTCCAAGATTCTGGGGGGGGGGTGCACCATTTTGGATATTGGTTATTAGATCAAAAAAATCCTCCTCTATTTAAAGAAAAAAAGTTTTATAAAATTCTAATGGGATGGCATCCGGACCTTTCGCTTTTCCCGCCGGAAGATCTAGGACTGCTCTGTGCATTTCCCCCCGACTAAATATTTTTTCCAAGGCCCCCTTATCCTCCACATCCAATTTTTCCAGATTTGATCCTTCCAGAAACCCCTCAATATCGCTTGTCTCGGCCCCTTGTTCCGGGCTATATAGTGCCTGGTAGAATTCCTTGAACCTTACACATATATCCCTGGGTGCTGTAGCTATGCCTCCATCATGCAGCATAATCTCCGCAATGTCCCCCTTTGTTGGCGCCTGTCTTGTTCTAATGGCTAGTATGTGACCAATCTGCTCGCTGTATTCATATTGCTCTTTTCTCCACGCCAGATATTTCCCCGCTGCCTTCGATGCAAATATCTCCCCCACTGCTGCTTTTGCCAATGTTAGCCTCTGTAAGATGACCGTAATATCATGTTTCGACCTTATTGCGACACCAAGTTCTTCTTCTATGTGAGCCACCGTCCCTACTCTCCCTGACACCTCCTCCCTCTCAGCCTTACTTTTTCTAGCAGAGAAGCTAATTGTCTCTCCTCTTATGCCCGCTTTCATTGTGTCCCAGACTATAGCAGGAGGGGTTGTGCCTCTGTTTATCTCAAGGAACCCTTTTAACCACTCTTTCATGTATTCAACATATGTTACATCATGGAGCAGGGCTCTCTCAAATGTCCAATTCGAAATCTGTTTATGTTGCATAGGAATTGTCAGATCTAAAATCAATGGGTTGTGATCCGACATGACCCGTGGCAGCCGGCTAACTTTACCTATTGATGATATTATAGGGGAGACCAAAAAATAATCTAGTCTTGCTAGGGCTTTATGTGGTGCCGAAAAATACGTACTGCCCCCCCCCCCCCTATATTATGCTGCTGCTCCCATATATCTACTAGGCCATTGTCTTGCATTAGCCTTATCAGGGCCATGTGGCTTCTCTTTTTCCTACCCAAAATTTTTTGGGGATCATGCTTCCATAAACCATTCAGGCCATCAATATTCAGGTCTCCACATAACACCAAGGGTTGTGGCCAATTAGATAGCTGTACATTCATAGCATTAATGACTTCAGGGTCATCTACAGTCGGAGCATACAATGAGCACAAAGTAAAGTTGAGTCCCTGCACCTGACATTCCATCAGCACCCAGCGCCCATATGTATCTGCCTTCTGCCTTTTGACTATCACACACCCATGCCGTGCCAAAATCATCACATCAAGATTATGCAAGACAAAGGGAAGCTCAGAAGCAACAAAATTTGAGAGGAGGGAAGGAAATAGAAAAACAGAGGAAGGATTGGAGGTTAAAACAAGATTGTCAATGCGGATAGGCACACTAAATATTTGTGGATTGAACGACGCGAGTAAGCGAAGAGCGGTGAGGGAGTATTTAAAAACAATTCATGTTGATTTGTTATGCCTGCAAGAGACCCATATAGAGATTGCTCAAAAAGGATTATTGGGGCAGCTAGGTTTTCAAATACTTGATTGCACAACACAAGGGACCAGGACGAGAGGGGTGGCCATATTAGCACGGCATGGGTGTGTGATAGTCAAAAGGCAGAAGGCAGATACATGATGGATGCTTCCAAAGCACCCGTAATTTCCATTATGGTTGAAACCCTGCAAGTATTCCCCAAATCCTGTGAACTAAACAATTACCTACTCTTGCTGTTTCTAGGGCCTTGTGTAGTTTTCCATTAAATCCCTGCAAGCTTCCCATAGAAACCTGTGAGCCAATGGCAAGCCTTGCTCTTGCTGTTACTGCCGCCTTCATGTTGTTTTACATTATGCACATTCAAGGGAAAACAGTACATTTGCTTTGTGTTATTTGATTTCATTCAACAAGTTGCACCTATCCATTCTTTAAGGTCATAGAGACTATACTAATCTGTATTGCCCAAAGTTTGAGCACCTTACAGACGGCCACGTGCCCAACATGCCCACATATGATCTAGCTACAGCCATTGCGCTGTCGAGAGGGTATATAAACCCTGCTCAAACCTGAATCGTGGCTTGGCCTTGCTCCCTGTAGAACAAAAATCACCCATCCCACTCACCTGAAGATTCCTGCCGGGACCAAGAAGCACTCCATTCCCCTTAATGTCCATACAAACTGGTGGGTCCTGTTTCACCCACTCCTTCGATGTCTTCCTCCTCGCTACTTCCAGAATAGCTACTCCGGACCCCCGCGACACCCTGAGTCAAAGCTTTGAGATCTTCTTCAAACTTAAGTCAAGTGGAAGAACTAGGCTAAGTACTTGATATCAGGTTAGAGCGCACCACGACTTGTGAAATTGAGATGGGACAGAATGCCCGCGATATCAGGACTACCTTTTCACATTACTAAGGAGAAAAACTTAGAAAGATTGTTTCAGCATGTTGGGACATAGACATTTTGAACCCACTCTGCTTATTCCATTTTTTTTACTTTTTATCCTGTTTTGGTAAAGTATTAACGAAAGGCCTTACCCTCCTTTTAGGTTGAGCCTAGGCAGTGCACATGCGGTGTCTGAAACACTTGTTGTATTCAACAAAAACACTTTATTACTGCCTGCTACTTACCATTGGTTAACTCCTGCGTCACTCTTTTTTGCTGCTCCTAAGTTGTTCAGGCAGCCGATACCTCACTTCCAGTTAAGGCTAAGGAGCACTAGTCAAGCACAGCCTCCTTATGCTAACTTTCTTTCTCTGTTGTTTTAAAGAACGTTTTTGTTGAGGCTGCTTTATGCCCGTCACTGTTTACTCTCTCCCAGCGATACAAATTCAGTGTTTCCCATTTAAGAAGGCATTTTGACTAATTCCGTATTGTCAGGATCAGATCTTCATTAAACACAATACATTGTTGCATTGGGGGAACAGGTATCAATCAGTACCCTCCCAATGACACTAAAAGAGCCAGGCTGCACCAAGGGAAAATAAGGAAGTCCTTTAACACCATGCTGCAGTCATTTCAAGGAGGCACCCATTTTTAGGAGTAATATTACCTGATGACTGTACTGCGTATGTAACCACTACAGGTATAACATTTTTATTTGCATAATCTCAGAAACTGACGTCACTGTTAATCACTCATACATGGTCCTATGCACTTCTAAAGAATAAAATAATTTTTTTGTAAAATAATTATAGGGATGTCTACGCATATTTCATTGAAACAATCACTAAATTATCTATTTTGGTTGGAATGCAACTCGTTTGAAGCAATTATAAGATGGCTGCCATCTGTGCTCATAGGGCTCAGGAAAACTTGCCCTTCAAACATATGGGGTGGTTCAGCAAGGGCTGCTAGTAAACTTTTCAACAGCCACGCGATTTCTCCTCGGCGGACACGTATGTTTTTAGAAAAGGGAAGGGCCAAATTAGTTTTCACTCCTCAGCCCCGAATTACGCTAAGAGTCTGAGGGAAGGATTCTTGGGACCCAGCTTAGGACCCTCAGGAGTATGGTCCAGACCACCCTGTACAGTACCACGATGTAAGTGCATGCCTGCTACTTGAATGGAGTCTCTTACATGCGCATCTCTTCTTCAGGGCCATTGTACGTGTAACACCGTCAAACTCCAAATCTCAGCCCGCACCTTGCTCTTGGTTTAAAAATCCAGAACTGGTTGAAGGTGTTGCACCTTGTAAATACTACTTGGCAACTACACTTGTGCTTGTCAGACTTTCATGCCAACACTGTGCCCACTTATATCAAAGTCTACAACCACTGACTGCCTGAAATGCAGACAGCTTTGCAAAAAATGTTAGGCTCACCTATGTACAGACTGCATGCTAGATCAGGCAAAATCTGCAGTCACTGACCTCACTTCCTGCTTTGAAACCTGCACATATATCATGTTTGCGATCTCCCCCATAGCATTTTATACTCTGGCATCCTGTTGTTACTGATTCCTTGATCTGCAGCCAACTAAACACTCCTACTCTATGCCTTCGCTATACATATGACCTCTTATCGATACATGCTAGCTAACTGAAAACACATTAGTGCACGTCGACCCCTCTGACAATCAGGGCCGGCTTTATGATGGTACCACCGCTACAAACACACACAGGTCTGGAGCTTACCTCCTACCTATTTATTTTTTTCATTACCAAAAAGGCAAAGCTATCCACGCCACCCTATGCAACTCCACACATCTCTAATCCACACCACGTAATTCGACACCAAACCACATAATACAACTCAACAATACAATTACTCAACACAGCACATACAGCCAATGCGCACCACACACTTCCACATCATGCCACAAAATTCAACAGCACACCTCTTATTTAAACTCCACTACATACCACTCTACAACACAAAATACCATTCCACATAATTACACACCATAACACACAATCCCACTCCACATAATTCCAGTACACTCAATACTACATAATTATTATCCACATAATTCTACAGCACACAATGCAATATAATTCCACTCCACAAATCCACACAACTTAAATCCATGCCACACAATTCCACAACTAACTAATCCAATCCAACCCACATAATTCCACTGCACACCACATACACACACTCCATAACACGTCAAAAACATTACCATTTACAATTTCAATAGCTCTAACTTAAACAAATGTGAGACCTATTGTATTTCCAATGCTTGTTGGACATTTTGATCTAAATCCGTATTATAGTCTGGCTGGAGTACCTTGCGCTCTCTGCCTTTGATATCCCTATCTAGAAGAGCCGAACAACCTTCTGATATTTCAACACAACCTTATTTAAATTGGGAACGGGTTCCCTTAATCCCTTCCATGATGATGACGAACCCCAGCCGTCATGCACTACGGTGCTCGTGTGCTGATGATGGCTGGGGTTCGTCACGGCCCGCCCCTGTTCGTGCTGTTTACAGCACACCAGGGGAATCGCGGCTGCATGGAAAGGGTTAATGTTCTGTTCCCTTCGCTTGGATGGCTCACACCACCTCCCAAATATTATGCTCAGCACCCTGATGAAGGTGACATGATTAATCCTTATTTTTTCTTCACCGAAACACACGTCAGCACAATCATCCTTAATATTATAGTTGGCAACAAATTATTGATCACACAATACATGTATAGGATATGCATAAAATGATATTGATATAGTTGTACACTGTACTCACTTTGAGATACGTTAACGGATGTCTAGGCTAACTTACAATTGGTTAAAAAATGTATGGTTATTCCAATATGGAAGTTCGAGCTGTGTTTTTATTGTAACGATTGGATGTTTTCTTTATTAGAGTGACTGGGTGTGATTGCTTTGATGTATAAGTTTGATTTGTAGCTTTGTTTAATGTGACAGGGAGCCTGAGATAAATAAATATTAAGGTGCTATATAATAAAAATGAGTATGTATTAAGCAATAAAATATGCTCTTAACAGGTCCGCTTCATGATATTGATTATTTATTGAGTTATACCTTTGAAAATAAATGGAGAAGCTTGTTTTTCTATTGTATCTTGATTGTTAGTGCGCTCAAAACCACTTACAGTAGTAAACGAGACAGACTCTCCCGTCGTCAAAGACTATAGAGTTATCCTCCATGTCCTCTCTGTGAATTACTCCAGAGCTTTTTGTGTGTTTATAATCCATACCAGTGCCGAATTTGTAAAATATTAAGTGTCAGGGCTCTAACCCGGAGGCCACTGCAGCTTGCACCACCCATCGCCCTTGTCATTGCAGCCAAAACAACTACTAACCATCTCTCTCACATATAAATGCGACAGGTCTGATTATTTCAGGTCCCCAAAGCTAAAGGAATGTCTAGGGAGGCAGGTATTAGCAATTATAATGTATATTGTATTCCTAAACAACCGCTGTTCTACTCATCTTTAAATTAGATGAGCAGCCCCACCATGTGGTAGACTGTTCTAAGTAAGGTGTTGACTATTTGGTGCCATTGCCGAGCACCGGAAACCAATTAGGTGCTGGTGCCGAGCACCGGAAAGTAAGTGCTGGGGCTGAGGAAAGCACCAGCTAAAATTAAGCACTGCTCCATACCCTTTCTACAACCTTGGTGCTAGAATTGTATTGCACAAGGCTGAAAGCTCTGTGTTTTCCTGATGAACAGTAGTGCCTAGAGAAAGCATTTCAGAGTCTCTGATATATGTATGGACTTTGTACCAAAATCAGCATTTGAAGGAATTCCTACGAGTGCCTAACTCCAATCTATGATTTTGGTTATTCTGCTCTCATGCCGAGCTGCTAAAGGAACCTGTAAGTTTGTGTTTCTGAATGTAATGTATATTCATTGTATATAGAGACTTGCTAGGGTACTGATGGCAATTGCACCCTCTTGTTAATTCCAGTTCATTGTGACATCGCAAAAACAGAGATTCTGATCCCGGGCACATCTATCTCGCTAACGTAGAAGGTCTCGGAAGTGACAGATCCTGTTACGCAGTGTTGCACAGCTACAGAGCAGATCCAACACCGCAAGTCTCTCTTTTCTTATTTCATCCCAAACCTTCCCCCCCTTGGGGACAGTGTTTTGTCATGTAGTTCCTTGGAATCCCCAGGACCTGCTCATTTTTGATGACCTAAACTGAGGACTTGGTGTCCAAACCGCTTCTGGACACCCCCACAGGATATGACAGCCATTAGACCAGCTAGCTCTACAGTGCCACTACCACCCCCTTGTATTTTACCGTGTTGTAGGTAGTTTCAGGCAACCACTTAACATGACAACACTGATTCCTCAGGGATCGTTGAAAAAAGTACAGTACTTTTCTCTCAGACACTCGTGTTTGCTTATCATCAGAAAAGACACAGGATGGCAGTTAGGACGTTTCAATAAGTATTTATTGGTCCAGTGTCAGTCTTGTGTAAAACATATTTGCTGCGACAATCAGGAGACAGAAGCATACAAAATAAATCGCAAGTACCAATATAGTAAACAGTAGATACATTTCTACCATAGTGCTAAGAAGATGAACATATACAGTTCAGACAAAACAGTAGCATTTGCATACTCCTATAATGCGCACCCTACGTAATTTGCCTAAATGTACCTAGCCTAAATATATAGGTGTAGCATGTAGATGTGTATAGATATATATGTATATATTTGCCCAGAATCCCCTAGGCGTGAACCATCCCCCTCACCTGATGGTAGAAAAGAAGGACCCCTTCTCTGCTTCGAGGATGACAACGCACAAGGGATGTCAGACCGCTGCGGGTCAAAGTTTCCGCATGAAGGACACTGTGTCAGTGTGGAAGGAATTCTCCTCTAATCTGTAGGGGGGAATAAGGGTCTTATTTACTAGAGTGGTCACTCCAGTGTTTCTTCTAGAATAGATGTGTTTTGAAAACAATGATAAATGTTTTACCAAAAAACTGCGATCATGCACAGCGGGCTGTTGGTCAAGGATGAAAAAAGTGGTGACCCTTACACAAAATAATTATGCAGTGCCTGAAGACATGTTTATGTATGTCAGGTACAGGGATTATGATAGAAAACTAAGAGCCTGGTGTCAAAGCGACAGCAGCAAGCTACAAGGTAAAAGTGCACATGTTTAGAACCTTTATTGTCGTGTGGATTTGGCAATGTATGTAAAATGGGGGTAAACATAACAGGACTATCCTAAAGGACATGACAGTTTGTTCTAAGGTTTTGATTACTAGGCATTTGATGTCCACTGGAGGTCCAGCATTGGCTCCAGTGTCATCTCCACGGCTGGGATCAGTTGAGTGCATGACACACAGGGCCTGATTCACAAAGGTAACTTACACTTGTGAGGAAGTTAACACTTTTTAGTAAGTTTACTACTTTTTGGTGTCCACAACCTCTCGGCAGTCACAAACTGCACTTTGTTGTGCATTTAGTCTAGTCTACAATACACTTCTCCACCCTACACCACTCCACTCTACAACACTCTATTCCACTCAACTCCCACCACTTGATTCCTCTCCATTCTATCTCCCTCCACAACACACCACTCTACTCCACTTCACGCCACTTCATGCTACACCACGTCACCACACTCCACACCAACTTTTAGCCATGCTGGACAGCAGCCACATCGGTGTAAAACATGGCTAAAATACATTTACAAAGACAATAGCTCTTGCATAGGTGAGACCTATATGCTTTGCCAATGCTTGTTTGGTAAGCCGGTCCCATTATATATTTAAAATACTGCTCCCAAAAATTAATAAGTGAAAACCTCTTACTGAAATGAGAAAAATGAGGAACACAGACATAGGAGACCCGACACAGGGCCCCCGGACCCAACTAACAAACCAAGAATGCATTTGAGAAGTGTCACACCCCAAAAGCCAATGCTGAATCCATGTCCCTGCCTATCCCACCTAGGCCTGATAGTACTCCCTGGTATCTCTTGACTACGGTCTCGTACAAAACAACAGCCTGGGTTCCCTGATCTTGGATCACTTATTTAAAAATATATATATTTTCACTACACACGTTCTTCTATGTCTCTGCTACAAGAAGCCTTGATGGCAGAGGTGTAACATCTGTGCATATGGGCAAGACTCCATGCGGCGTATGTACAAGAACTACCGCTAACTAACGCTAACGCTAGTTAGCGGCAGTTTTCTTCACGTGACCTAGCACGAAAAACTATTGCTCTGTTAGCGATCTCTTTACAATATGTCGCCATATGGCGATAGTTGCAGGTAGCTGCGGTGAAAGCTCCGGTCACACTAGTGTGAAGGCGATACAAATTCTGATGTTAGTGGGCGAAAACTGACGAAAGGCCCATTAGCGGCAAAAAAACTCACATTAATAAGCCAAACGTGACTTGTTTTGCCTCTAGAGGCAAAAATAGCCTATTAGTCAACCTCCATTGAAAAATAGAAAATAAAGCCAATGGAATGCAGAATGGAGAAGCCAGGGCAAAGTGCAGCACAGATCAAGACCCGCCCAACAGCGAGGATGACCAGCTAGAGTCCCATTTGAAGAGGAAATTCAGGGCTACATCTATAAAAAGAGGTGCATCGCTGTGCCAAACCAGTGATGCATCACTTTTTATTGTGCACTCCTTGCAACACCATGGCTACCAAAACCTTGAAAGCAAGAACAGTTCCTGGGGCCCGGAGACCTCGCTGGGACTCGTTTCTGGGCCCCGGAGTGGGATGCGAAGGTGCTGTGAAGTCGCCGGGCCATGGAGATGGACAATGAGACGCGGCTATCGCTCTTACCTGGTGGTGACATCCGGCAGGTCGCATGGAGACACGTTGCTGACATGTGTGAGAAGACCGCCTTGCGCCCCTTGGAGCTGTGAACGGTAGAGGCGCTCCTGCGCACCAACGTAGGGAAGTCTGCATTGCATACTACGATCGACCACTACCATGGGGTGCATGGAGGAGATTATCAATGGTGTGCCGTGCCTCTCAGCATCACAGGCCGTAGGATGCTATGCTTTCCGGACCCTGTGGAGGGTGAGGCCCCTGAGCTGTACCAATCTTGTGTGGTGGGAGCACTGCAACTTTGCACCTAAAGGGACCATGTTGCCACACCTGCATCGGGAGGTTCCCCAATGGACTTGGCGCCGACTGTTGTACCCAGGCTTGTGAAATCCCACCTGAGTGAGGCTTCTGCTGGCTGAGTCACAGATTTGGAGAGAGTGCAGCGCATTGAGCCCCGGTGTCAATGTCTAGGTGAGGAAAAGGTGGGACACGTAGCGGAGGAGGCCCGGGGGTCAAGTTGGGCCCAGGCCTAGCACCTGTGGATGAGACACCGCCAGTGGTGGCCCATCCGCTATGGTGGAAGAGCATCGCCCAATTGCTTTCAAGCAGTGCAAGAAGAGAAAACATAATATGATGAAAACTTTCTGATGTACTCATGCTATGTTTCCTTGGTGGGTGGGTGGTTGGGGCTGCACTACTCACAGAGCAGGGGAGATGTGGAGTGTAAAATGACTGTTTGGTCGGCCGTCTCAGGTCACCCAAAGCAGTCATGTGCACATCCCTGTTCCCAATGCAGCTTGCATTACAGCCTGCATGGAGAACATGCCCACCCCTCCAGCCCCTGGCTGAACACATTGGCACAGTGCTCAAGAACAATCACAATGCAGCATTGCAGCATTTTGAAAGGCTATCTGGAGGGGTCCTGGCTGCCTGCCTCCTGTTCCTGGAAGCAGACTCAGGAGAGCAGGAGCACAGAAGAAGCAGGATGCAGCCTCAAGGTAAGAATCTTTTAAAAATATATTTACAACCCCTGCTCCACCTGTGTCCCCACCGCCTCGACTGTCCTTTCCCGTGTTTCCTACCTCCCAGCTGTCCAGTCCCCCCGCAACACTACATAATAGCAGCCGCTGTGTGACCATGCAAAGCGGGTGCACCACTGCTCTGCCAAAGGCAAGCTTTTCACCCTGGACCTCACCCAACAGCAAGGACCCTTCCTCTTGGACCACCAGCACCCTCTTCACCATCAATCCTTGACACCACATCGCCTGCCATCTAGCAGCGTTGTATATTTCTCTTGCACCCTGCGCCTGTTGAAACTGCAAACCTACCTTTTGCCACATCAGCATACCAGCGCCTCCTGACCCAACGATGGGCATGGAACACCTCGACTTCCAGGTCCGGACCAACTCCAACACCACCCTCCATGGCACCCTCATCTACGGACACCCTGGACCATGAACCCCCATACACCTTTACCATTGTAGACCTCATCGCACCCCAGGCTCTCCCATCCACCGACTACACCCTACTCGCAGATGGCAAGTTCCACCTGGACAACCCCAGTGACCAGAACACCACTCCCCCTCCTGGGGAACCTTGCCAACATTGGACTCAAGCAGCTAATCACGCACCAACCCACATAGCCTGACACACTCTCGAGCCTGACTTCTCCACCAGCGGGAACCTCAACTACAGCAACACCACAGGACTCTTCTGTACCTACCATCATTGTTTACATCACACCTTCTCCACGCCCACCGTACACCATCATCATCATTGCCCCCCGTCATGGCTGGATCAAAGCCACCGAAGACCTTCCCTTTAACTCCCTCAGCACCACCACTCCAACTGCGCCGACCCCATGGCACCCCTCAAAAAAGACCAGGCAAACAACAGTACAAGAAGGCCAACTGGTTCACTTCCACTCTCCACTAGTCCAGCCCCACCTGCAGACTTCTCGAGAAGAGATGGAGCCACAACATCAGTCAAATCATTAACACATTCACCCTTGCACCATGGCGCAAGAGTGCCTGCGTTGGCGTATGACAGCCATTGTGCACCAACTTAAGGTAAAAAGACAGGGAGGCTTATTCATGAGCCCCTTCTTACAGTTTTACCTGCCGGTGTGTCATTTTCTTGATATACTTGCAGCATGATTATTGCACCACGTTGCGCCATATTTGCAAAGTTATGCATCTTGGGGAGAGGAGTTGGCGTAATTGTCCTAATGGTTAGGGCGGTTGACCTCGAATCTGAGGAACCGGGTTTGAATCTCGGCAATGACACTGAAAATCCTGTGATTCTGGGCAAATCACGTTATCTACCCGTGCCTAACAAAAATGAACGTGTCCTCGTGTAACGCAACTGATACTATGTAAAGCGCTCTGATACCGAATACCGGGTCAAGTTTGTGATCTATAAAACTTCGTACATAAATAAATAAATACGTGACTTTGTGAAGCCCTGTGCCACATTATACCTGCATCAGGCATCATGTATGCAGGGTGAGCATTCCTAAGCAACAAAGCCTCATAGGAGTGGTGCAGTGAAATCCATCAGATTTCACTGCAACCATTGTAGGACGCCACTGCATCAGTACCTTACGACTAAGGTCGACGCAGTGCCACAGGGATAGCCTGGCCCCATGCATTACTGGAGTTGCATCATGCTTGTGACACAATTGCAGCAGTGCGTGACTTTTGCGCTGACAGATACATCAGGATTCCAGGCGTATCTGTCATTCATTGCGACATAGAGCTCTGTACAGTGAATGCAGCACATCCATGGTTCGCAAGAAAGTCGTAGTGAAAAGTGGGGTAACGCTGTTTTGTCGCAGCAATGCAACACTTTTCATGACTGAAGGCCAGGAATTCGCCCTATCTTATTGATGGTGTTCCTTTTTGCCCTGTAGTTTTGTCGCAGGGCAGCACGGCAACATTCCTTGCAGCACTGTCCAGCACCAAAACCATTTGAAATGAGGCCCCAAGTGTATGCACCATTTTTAAGACCAGCTATTTTCTGGTCCCTTGCTCACTGCATCATCAGGATTCAAGCAAGCCGGGCCGAAGACGGCTGTAATGCCAGAAACGGTCCCCGGAAGCTTGTTTCCTTTCCAGTAAAAGAATTGGCTTGGTAGTTTGGTCTGCCCTGTTCCCATGATGCACTGGGCCAGGGACAGACTAATTTGCATATAGCCAGGTTCTGAGCTGGGATGGTGCAGTGAGCTAAAAAACGGTGATGGATCAAGCCCTGATCTGTTGACTGGGTACGAGTGTTCTGCTTAATTCAGATACTCTGTCCATCACCACCCCCTTTTCTGAATCGTTTTGTCCACCATAAGCGTGGAAGGGTATGCTCAGACATGAGTCCCTTGCTCACTGCACCATCAGGATTCAAGCAAGCCGGGCCGAAGATGGCTGTAATGCCAGAAACCGGTCCCCGGAAGCTTGTTTCCTTTCCAGTAAAAGAATTGGCTTGGTAGTTTGGTCTGCCCTGTTCCCATGATGCACTGGGCCAGGGACAGACTAATTTGCATATAGCCAGGTTCTGAGCTGGGATGGTTCAGTGAGCTAAAAAATGGTGATGGATCAAGCCCTGATCTGTTGACTGGGTACGAGTGTTCTGCTTAATTCAGATACTCTGTCCATCACCACCCCCTTTTCTGAATCGTTTTGTCCACCATAAGCGTGGAAGGGTATGCTCACACATGAGTCCCTTGCTCACTGCACCATCAGGATTCAAGCAAGCCGGGCCGAAGACGGCTGTAATGCCAGAAACCGGTCCCCGGAAGCTTGTTTCCTTTCAAGTAAAAGAATTGGCTTGGTAGTTTGGTCTGCCCTTTTCCCATGATGCACTGGGCCAGGGACAGACTAATTTGCATATAGCCAGGTTCTGAGCTGGGATGGTGCAGTGAGCTAAAAAACGGTGATCGATCAAGCCCTGATCTGTTGACTGGGTACAAGTGTTCTGCTTAATTCAGATACTCTGTCCATCACCACCCCTTTTTCTGAATCGTTTTGTCCACCATAAGCGTGGAAGGGTATGCTCAGACATGAGTCCCTTGCTCTCTGCACCATCAGGATTCAAGCAAGCCGGGCTGAAGACGGCTGTAATGCCAGAAACCGGTCCCCGGAAGCTTGTTTCCTATCCAGTAAAAGAATTGGCTTGGTAGTTTGGTCTGCCCTGTTCCCATGATGCACTGGGCCAGGGACAGACTAATTTGCATATAGCCAGGTTCTGAGCTGGGATGGTGCAGTGAGCTAAAAAACGGTGATGGATCAAGCCCTGATCTGTTGACTGGGTACGAGTGTTCTGCTTAATTCAGATACTCTATCCATCACCACCCCCTTTTCTGAATCGTTTTGTCCACCATAAGCGTGGAAGGGTATGCTCAGACATGAGTCCCTTGCTCACTGCACCATCAGGATTCAAGCATTACGGCCGAAAACGGCTGTAATGCCAGAAACCGGTCCCCGGAAGCTTGTTTCCTTTCCAGTAAAAGAATTGGCCTCTTAGTTTGGTCTGCCCTGTTCCTATGATGCACTGTGCCAGGGACAGACTAATTTGCATATAGCCAGGTTCTGAGCTGGGATGGTGCAGTGAGCTAAAAAAATGGTGATGGATCAAGCCCTGATCTGTTGACTGAGTACGAGTGTTCTGCTTAATTCAGATACTCTGTCCATCCCCACCCCCTTTTCTGAATCGTTTTGTCCACCATAAGCGTGGAAGGGTATGCTCAGACATGAGTCCCTTGCTCACTGCACCATCAGGATTCAAGCAAGCCAGGCCGAAGATGACTGTAATGCCAGAAACCGGTCCCCGGAAGCTTGTTTCCTTTCCAGTAAAAGAATTGGCTTGGTAGTTTGGTCTGCCCTGTTCCCATGATGCACTGGGCCAGGGACAGACTAATTTGCATATAGCCAGGTTCTGAGCTGGGATGTTGCAGTGAGCTAAAAAACGGTGATGAATCAAGCCCTGATCTGTTGACTGGGTACGAGTGTTCTGCTTAATTCAGATACTCTGTCCATCACCACCCCCTTTTCTGAATCGTTTTGTCCACCATAAGCGTGGAAAGGTATGCTCAGACATGAGTCCCTTGCTCACTGCACCATCAGGATTTAAGCAAGCCGGGCCGAAGACGGCTGTAATGCCAGAAACCGGTCCCCGGAAGCTTGTTTCCTTTCCAGTAAAAGAATTGCCTTGGTAGTTTGGTCTGCCCTGTTCCCATGATGCACTGGGCCAGGGACAGACTAATTTGCATATAGCCAGGTTCTGAGCTGGGATGGTGCAGTGAGCTAAAAAACGGTGATGGATCAAGCCCTGATCTGTTGACTGGGTACGAGTGTTCTGCTTAATTCAGATACTCTGTCCATCACCACCCCCTTTTCTGAATAGCATCATGCTTGTGACACAATTGCAGCAGTGCGTGACTTTTGCGCTGACAGATACATCAGGATTCCAGACGTATCTGTCATTCATTGCGACATGGAGCTCTGTACAGTGAATACAGCACATCCATGGTTCGCAAGAAAGTCGTAGTGAAAAGTGGGGTAACGCTGTTTTGTCGCAGCAATGCAACACTTTTCATGACTGAAGGCCAGGAATTCGACCTATCTTATTGATGGTGCTCCTTTTTGCCCTGTAGTTTTGTCGCAGGGCAGCGCGGCAACATTCCTTGCAGCACTGTCCAGCACCAAAACCATTTGAAATGAGGCCCCAAGTGTATGCACCATTTTTAAGAACAGCTATTTTCTGGTCCTTAAAAACTGCCTCTGCATTTAGAGGCATTTTTTTTGTTTTTTTTGTTTTTACAAGGAATTCCTTGTATATATCGCGAAGTGAGGTTACCAGCAGTTTTTGCACAGGAACGCCTACCTTGCATCTCATTTTCAATAACTCCTGCTAACAGAATTGCCGATCTTAAAATGTTCATGTTTTCGCCAGAAAACTGCTGCTAACTGAGGTTAGCAGCAACTTGTAAATAAAGAGATAAAAAAGCCGCTGTCAATAAATTCACGCTACAGCGGCGTTAACTCCTTGTACATATGCCCCTATGTTTCTAGTCCGCACCTTCTGCAAATCATTTTATCAAGTGAATGACAGCCCGTTGTACTAAGCCCAACTTGCAAACAGTGTCGGGAATACCGGCAAATTAAGAGGGCAAATGAAGCTAGAGCCAAGCCATGGGTCTGGCTTAGCTCTAAGACTCTGTGCATGAGCTGAACCATGAAAACGTTTGTAATGAATATTCTGCAACAAACATAATGGAAAAATATTATACAATCTCTTCAAAATATAAAAAACTGCATTTCTTTTACATATAGAATCATTTCACCTCAGTACATCAGATTATATCAGTGCATAGGCAGATATTTATTAAACGTGATAGTTTTTAGAAACATTCATAGCTCTGCTCCTAGAACAATGCCATTAGTGAACTAAGAGGCAAGTCAGATGTCATGTAAATCCGAAACATTTCTTAGATTCTTGTTTCAGAGAGAGTAATATTACAGTCTTTTAAATAAAATATGAGAGATGCTTATATGGCACATATCCTGAACTCAAGTATTTGAAAGTGCACTTATAAGTAATAATAATTAACAAGCATTGGTAGAGCCAATAGACATCACTCGCTTATGCGAGAGCTATTAGTTTTGGCAATATATTTTAGCCATTATGTACATCAGTGTGGCTGCTGTTCAGCATAGCTAAAAGTTAGTGGTATGGAGTGGGTATATTGGGGTAGAGTGGCATGGGGTAGGTTGGGGTAGAGTGGAGTGTGGATAGAGTGGGGTGGATTGGGGTAGGTTGGAGTGGGGTTGAGTAGGTGAGTTGGGTAGATTAGTGTGGTAGATTGCAGTAGGGCGGATTCTGGTGGAGTGTGGTAGATTGGAGTGGAGTAAATTGAGGTAGATTAGAGAGGGGTATATTGAAGAGGGGTAGAAAGGAGTAGGAAGATTGGGGTACAGTGGAATGGGATATATAGGGGTAGGTTTGAGTGGGGTGGGGTAGATTGGTGAAGAGTGGAGTGGGTGGATTGGGGTAGATTGGAGTGGAGTGCAGTGGGGTAGATTGGGATAGAGTGGAGTAGGGTAGATTAGAGTAGGGTTGTTTGAGTGGATTGTAGAAGGGTAGAATGGAATGGAGTGGGGGTAGATTGGGGTAGAGTGGATTGGGGTAGAATGGAGTAGATGTAGGGGACATTGAGTGGTGGGGTGAATTGTGATCAGGTGGGGTAGATTGGGGTAGAGTGGAGAAGAGTGGGGTAGATTTGAGTGGAGTAGATTGAGGTAGATTGGAGTTGGGGAGTGGGGTAGATTCAATTGGGTTAGATTAGGGTGAAGTGAGGTAGATTGGAGTGGAGTAGATTGGAGTGGGGTAGACTTAATTGGGGTAGATTGAGGTGAAGTGCAGTAGATTGGAGAGGGGAAGATCGAGGTAGAGTGCATTGGGGTAGATGAGGGTGGAGTTGGATAGATTGGAGTGGAGATTGCAGTAAAGTGAGATAGATTGAGGAAGAGTGGAGTGCCGCAGAGTGGAGTGGAGTGTGGTAGATTAGGGTGGAGTGGCGTGTGGTAAATTGGGTGAATTATAGTAGGGTAGATTGGATTGGAGTGGGGTAGATTGAAGTGGGGCAGATTAGAGTGGGTTAGATTGAAGAAGTATGATTGGAGAGGGTTAGTTTGGAGTGGGGCAGATTGGAGTGGAGTGGGTTGGATTGCAGTGGGGTAGAGTGGAGTGGGGTTGGGTGGGGGGGTAGAGTGGGGTGAGGTAGATTGGAGTGGGGTGGGGCGGAGTGAAGTGGGATAGATTGGAGTGGAGTAGAGTGGGGTAGACTGTAGTGGAGTAGATTAGAGTGGAGTAGATAGTAGTAGATTGGAGTGGGGTAGATTGGGTATAGTGGAGTAGATTGTAGTGGGATAGATTGGAGCGGGGTGGGATAGATTGAGGTGTGATGTGTAAATTGTGGGGTAGATTGGGGTGGGGTAGATTGAGTGGAGTAGAGAGGAGTAGACTAGAGTAGATCGTTGTGGAGTGGGGTGGGATGGGGTAGGTTGGGGTACATTGGAGTGGAGTGGTATAGATTGGAGTGCAGCTGGGTAGAATGGAGTGGGGTAAGTAGTGTGAATTGGAGGGATTTAGAATATAGTGGACTGGCATGTTGTAGAGTGATTGCATAGATTGGAGTGACATGAATTTGAGTTGTATGGCGTGTCATAGAGTGTCTTAGAGTGGAGGAGCATAGAGTGAAGTGGTATGTCGTAAAGTGGAGTGGAGTGTTGTAGAATAGAGTGGCGTGGCATAGAGTGGAAGGGTAAAGAGTGGAGTGGCTTAGTGTGGAGTCTGCATGTTGTGGTAGTGCACTGCCATTACAGACAACACATTTTCAATGGAAATTACAACTACATTTGCACCAAAATATGGTTTTCCTGCACACAAACGATAATGTGTGCAAATGTCATCACCTAGTGTATTGATGTATTTTAATCATATTCAAAAATACATTTCCACCACACTTAAGAATTACAAAAAAAATGTTTTGTGATGATTCGAATATTTTCTGAAACATCAGTACAGTTCATATTCCTTTGTTGTGTGCTAGAAAAAAAACTTCCTACACCCTCTCCTCTTACATGCATACTCAGAAAGATTGTCACATAAATTCTCTCACCTTGAAGTCAGAGGAAGTAAAAAGTAGAAACCAAGCTCCCTCAGAAGAGAGAGCTTGACAATTGACCTCCGTCTTTGAATGCACAGAAAATGTGACAAGAACAAGTTTAAAGGCCTCATTATAGAAAGCAAGTTCATTGAAGAATACAGTAAACAAGGTTTAGGCAACAGGAGGGACAAACTAAAGCTGGCCAGACTAAGGCAAATAAAGCCAGCAAATAGCCAGAAAATGTGAGCTACAAACCTCAGAACCCATAGTAAGCAATAGATGGAATCCATTCCTAGGTCAGCTTTCTAAATGTCCTCAAGTTGTCTTTAGCAAACCAGGCAGTTGAACTGTCTGGTAGGCTTCAACCTTAAAATGAGGCTCTGTGAAATAACATATGTGACTAGAATAACACACTTTGGACAAGCAGGGAAAACAATATTTATTCCAGGTTATCTGGTTTCAAATTTTGAAATTTAGCCTCACTATTTTGTCTTTTATTCTTGGCTCAGTACAAGAAAAACCGGCACTGAGATAGCAGACGCAACTCAGAACCCCCAGACTCAACTGCCAAGAGTGCAAATATTTGGGGGGGTTTACACCACAAACAGCCTCCCTTCCCCTTGAAGCTACACCCGATAATGTTCCATGCAACACTGTATTTTTGACCCTGTACAATGTGCCAGTAAAGCATACAGATTTCATTGGGGTGTGGATCTGACTGGCCTATAGGGCTATCTGGTAGCACCAGGAGGGCTGGTCTGGCCGGCCAATGGGCATGCCGGTTATTTGGCTGTTTGTGCCCTGTTTTCTGGTCTGATGGGCCCGATTTACTGTTACGTTCTCTGATGTTGCCACAAACACTGCCTACAGCAAGCACAAATGCATGCAGTCTCCCATACATTGTAAAAAACACAAATACAGCAGGTCTCTACAGGTTCAAGAATGACACGACTTGCAAATGTGACACCTTTTTATTTTTTGTGTTGAAGCCTGTTTTCTCTCCCAGTCCGACAATGGGGTTGTTACTTACTGGATCAGCTGAGCCTCATTTTCTGTCAAGGCAGATCTCCTTGTCAAGGTATAAAGACCATCCAATTGAAAGAGCCAGCAAAACATGAACCAGAGCAGCTATCGATGCTTTTGGTAGAATGCACACATGACCAATAAAGGTCAAGGACACCATCAATTTATACATATAGTGTGGCTTGTGAGCTCTCTCAAACACTGAAATGGCTATCCGATTTGACATTTGACCTTTTGGCTTCTTTTATAGCTGCCGCTATAGTTCATCTTTGACACCGTCCGTAAAGTTTAAATTGGTGCGTGTTCGAGCTCGATATAAATTCAAATTATCTTGACTTTTCAAGGAAACGATAACATAACAGCGGTTTCATTTGTGAGGCGTGCTTTGCTCTTCCCGAATGGTTCCCACTCAGCTGTTTTCAGTTTTGAAATGTTAATGTTTAGCTTCGCAAGAAATTACTACAATAAATTAGGCCTATTTCAATGTTCTGATCGAGGCTTAATTAGATATGAATTTTAACGAGGAAGTCCACCATCTCCATGGGGAGAGGGAAAGTGGACTGTCCCCAAAGCATTACCAGGACGAAAACCTTTTCTGTTCCCTGCATTACCCCTGTACTGTATTACAAATATCTTCAATAAAAATCTTTGAAATAAAAAAAAAAAGTATAATAGTTTCTCAGTTAAGATCCAAACATCTGTTAAGGAAGGCAAAAGAACTAGAGTGTTGTGGGGCAGGCAATTGACCAGGCAACCACTGCTCCACAGGGTCTCTGTGATATTTATTGTGTATGTTATAATAATGGTATTTATTTGATGCACTTCCTATCACTGGCATTGCCATTGGCTTTTCATATGCTTCTGGGACCTGCGTCAGATTTATTTTAAGATGATGTTCCAGGCTATTATGTTTTGGTCACTTCCTCGTTTATGTGGATACATCCTATTAATTAATCTGTGGCTGCAGGATTTGGGGTTTTAAGGCTTAAGGAGAGAGGGCACATCTTTTAAACTTTAGTTATATGATTTTTGTGTTTAAGGCGGGAGGGCTTTCCCAATTTCTTCTGCATATTTTATTCTAGGTCCATAAATATGGTTAATGTTTGCCAGGTGGAGGTGTGTGTGTGTGGTTTCTCAGTGGTAAGTGATTTTACATACTATGATAGTCTTCTACATGGCCCATATGTCTATGCTGGATGTATATTAGATGCAAATACATGTGTATGTATAGTAAGTGTTCTAGCCAATGTGTTCTCTTGACTCTTTGTGAGTAACGTTTGATGGGAAGTGATTTTCGGAGCCAGATGTTGGCCAATAGTTTGACATATTTGTGCTGTGTGGAATATGTCTGAGGTGTTCTTTCGAATGTGTTCTGTTGGCTGTTTATGTATGTGGTTTCTTAGTGGTTAGTACAGTTGTCCTCCTCATGATAGTGCCAATATGGCATACTTGGGCAGAGCTGGATGCATATAAAACGTCCGAATTACTGTGCTCTGCTTGATGTTCAAGAGTCCGGTGGGAACAATACAAATAACAAGATGGTATTTTTCTCAGCAGGGGGAGACATGATTTTTATAATAATCATTGAATACAAATGAATTGTGTGAACAAATTGGAAAATTACAAACTCATGAAACAAACAAATTAGAAAGATATCAAAAAATGTATATGGGGTAGCAAATGGAGTGTACAGTTTATTTATCAACTTTCACCTTCAGTAAATCCTTTACTATCATAAACCCATGCTGTATTTTGAAGCCCTTCCTGAGGCAGGGCAGTTTGACATAACATCGACCACGTTGGTCCTCTACCAAACTCTTAGAGCGTTTTCTTCTTTTTCCTCACTTGGTGAACCTCTGTCAATGCTTTGAATAGTAGTACATAGTGCGGTAAAAAAAAGATATTAATAAATAAAAATACTACTCCATGTCCGGGAACCGCTGAATTGAATAGTAATGAATTAAGTACATTAGTTTTAATCCTCTAACCGCAGCGAGAATCAGAAACTGAATATTGTTAGATTTAGGGGTCTCTAGTTGGCACAGGTAGGTACTTGTGACAAACAGGGACCCTTGACTCTAGTCTGGGTAAGGGGGTACACTCCTTAAATAACCCCTGCTCACCCCCTTTGGTAGCTTGGCACGAACAGACAGGCTTATCTCAGAGGCAGTGTGTAAAGCATTCGTGAACACATACAGTAATCAAGGGACAACACTACAGATAAACACCACACAAGTTGCATATTAAAAATAAGTATTCTTTTTATAGACTTAACACAAGACCACAAACGACAAAAATCCACAATACTGTACTTAAAATGGTAGTTTTAGCTTAGTTCTCTTTAGTCCTTAAAATGCGAAACTTTGAGTCAATGTACCTTAAGATGCGACGCGCAGGGCAACGAAAGTGTTGCAACGATGGAAATGCGGCTAAATCCAGTGCACACGAATAAAGACGTCAAGTTCTTCCTGATGCAGCACGCTTCTCCGATGTTGCGAGAAGTGTCGGCTCGATGCATCAGCTGCAGCGGTGACACCCTTGTGCAGAGAGGCGACGACAGCGCTTTGGCGGCGACACTATTCTCCCTCGATGCGAGACGCTTCCTCTCAATGCGACAGCTGCAGCCGCGACACCCTTGTTCAAAAATGAGATGACAGTGGCTCCGACGGCGTCACGCTTCTCCATGGATGCAAGGCGCTTTCTCGATGCGGTGCAATGCGTCAGTTACAGCGGCGGCATCCTTGTTCAGAGATCCGAGGGCAGTGGCTGAGACGGCAACTCGCTTCTTCTTTGGTGCGAGACGCTTCTCTCGATGCGGTGCAATGCGTCAGCTACAGCGGCGACACCTTTGTTCAGAGATGCAACGGCATTGGCTGCGACGGCGACACTCTTCTTCCTCTTGAGTCGCAATTCCAGCTCCTTGCGACACGCAGTCCCTCAGAAGGCCCAATGCAGCAGCAGGCACTTCCAAAGAACTCTTGGGTAGCTGGGGGTTGAAGTCTGTTGTCCCTGAGACTTCAGCAGGAGGCAAGCTCTTCTCTCAACCCCTTGGAGATCCTTCACAAGTTGAATAAAGTGCACACAAAGTCCTTTCTCCTTTCTTTGGCAGTCAGGCAACCACTGCAGGCCAATCCCCCAAGCAGCACTTCAACTTAGGGATAGTCTCTCCTCAGTTTCTTCAGGTTCCTCTCCTCAGCAAAGGTTTCTTCTTGTTGTCCAAAAGTGATTTAATTTCTTGGGATCAGGGTCCCAATATTTATATCCCAAAATCCTTTGTCCTCTGAGGGCAGAGGGGCCTTTGCCCAGTCCAAACAAGTTTTGGAGCACTCTGCATACATGACTCCTTCTTTCCTTTCACAGTGCATGGCAGAAACATCAGACGCCCCACAGGAGGTGGAGCCAGCATTGTTGAGGAAAGGCACAGACCTGGAACACTCTGTTGACATGACTCCTTCTCTCCTTTCACAGTGCAGGGCAGAGACATCAGACGCACCACAGGAGGTTCATCCAGCATTGTGGAGGGAAGGCACTGCACTGGAGCACTTTGCTGACATAACTCCTTCTCTACTTTCACAGTGCAGGGCAGAGACATCAGACGCACCACAGGGGGTGAAGCCGGCATTGTGGAAGGCAGGCACAGCCCTATTCAGGTCCCAGGTGCAACTCCTCCCACCCATTTAGGTGCAGATCTCTCTATTCAACACTGGGCTGACTCATCTTGTCTCCTGGAATCCCCCAGCCCTGTCACTCAAACTCCAGACAAGGAATACACAACCTAGCAGAGGCAAGCTTGGATAGTTAGACAAGAAAATACCTACTTTCTAAAAGTGGTATTTTCAGACACAGAATGTTAAAATCAACTTTACTAAAATATGTATTTATTCATTACGACTTTAGGCATACTAAACTTGAATTTCTACCATGTTCCCTGAGTCAGATAGGATTATAAAATTTAATAATCTAACTGCCCATTCTTGCCTATGGAGAACAGGTAGCCTTGCAATAGTGAAAAACGCAAAATGGCTGTAATTCACTATTAGGACGTGCCACACACACCAAGGCATGTCCTACTATATACTTACAATGCAATCTGCCCCTGGGCCTACCATAGAGGTGTCTGATATAAAGAAAAGGGAAGGTTTAGGGAATGGCAAGTGGGTGCACTTGCCCAGTCAGCATTGCAGTACCACACTGCACGCAGGCTCTGCAATTGCAGGCCTTAGACACACTTTTACCGGCTGCTTCTGTGGGTGGCACAACCAGTGCTGCAAGCCCACTAGCAGCATTTGGTTTACAATCCCTGGGCACACTCAGTGCACTGTACTAGGGTCTGACAAGTAAACCAAACAAGCCAATCATGGAATCACTAATCCATACATCAATTTACAATAGGGAGAGCATATGCACTTTAGCACTGATCAGCAGTGATAAAGTGCCCAGAGTCATAAAACAGCCAACAACAGGTCAGAAAAAATAGAGGAGGAAGGCATAAAGTTCAGGGGTGACCCTGCAAAAAGGGCCAAGTCCAACACATATTCATTAGAATAAACAGTTCTGAATACTAAGATGAAATAGATATTATTTGTGATGAACACACTGCATAAAAATGTGAGACTTAAGATTCACAAAAGCTAGAAAGGGTTGGGATAGCATTAGCCGAATGTGTGAATGTGTGCTGTGCAGCAGCAGGCTAGGCGGCTCCTGCACTGTGGGGCTAGACTGAATATTTGTGCAAGGGCTGATTTTGGTTTCACGTCTGGCCCTCGCAACACATGGCAAGTATCTGGTTTTCTTTACAAAGAATGGACTTGGTGTGAATTTAGTAAATTAATTGGTTACCCTGCATTGATCCTTTTACTTAACCATGCCTTTTGAAGAGACATGTTTGTGTTTTGTCATCCTCTTTATGATTATGCACGTTTCCTTTGGTCTCTGATTATCTCTGATTTTACTGAAATATCTCATTGTTTTGCAACTGTGTGTTACTTCTAGATTCAACATGTATAAAAATAAAAAAGTTTCACTAAAAACACAATATAAGTTTCGAGGAAAATATATGTTATTCAAAAACTTTATTGCAGCATTCATGCCATAAATGTTTCTGCAACATCATTTAGCCAAGCAACACATTAAAAGCCATAAATAAATAGTAAATAAATAAGTAACCATGTACAGTGCTCAAGGTGCATTCAACTATTGCTCTCATGTCGCAGATAATTATATTCTGTAATACAAGACAATAAAATCAATTTTAAAATTCCAGCTGGGATAAAAAAAAAACTTGCACAAATACCAAGGGACGATAAGAAAAACTGTAAACATGCAATTATCAACTGCGATTTAAAATTAGTACATTAAAACTTTAGGATTTTTCTCCTAATGCCCCACATATGTCTTAGAAATTTGGCAACAGCACAAGCAAAGAAGGGTCTAGCGTCTGATCTTTATATTCTTAAAGCTGATTGATGGTTGATTGTACCCAAAAGCTTAATTGGTTTAATTCACTTGGCTCTAGGGAGTACATATGCTGGACAGCCAAAGACTCTATGGGCAACAGATTCAGTAGCGACGTTGCAACCATAGCATAAGTGGGGTGACAGCAGGTTATGGTGCCAACCACTGGTAAAGGTGTTCACAGGGAGGGCGCTAACCCTAACCTGGATGTAAAGCTTCCTATCGTTCTAAATTATCAGGTCCATTTAGCTGTGGGAGGCCACGATACACCTCCTGGTGTGATTCTCTGCTCTACACTAAATCGATATAATATAACATAACACCCCTACGTACATTAAGCCAGTTCTGTGGACATGACATCCACGCGACATATATTGTCACTATGATCTCTGACAATGAAGACCCCGTTGCAGGTTATGATCTCAAATAGATTCTTTATGACGACGGTTCAGCGTTTCTGTTGCAACAACTCTTTTCTTTAAAAAAAAAACCAAAAAAACGAATTATTCATCTTTTTTTTAAACGAGTCAACGTAAAATGCAAAATCACCTCGGTAAAATATATGTAACGCTTTCACAAACGCCCAATAACAATTCTCTCTCATCTTTCGTGGCTGCGTATAGATGATACCAGGCAAGCTCCCTTCAGGTTGGTCATCGTGACTGTCCCGTTGAAAGCAAAAGAGATGCCTCTTAAGAAAGTAGGCTTGCAGTGTATTTAAACAGGTACTGCAAGGAGGTTGTGTGTCTGCATGCAGTTGTTCTGTGTGTCCATATGCACAGGCTGCATGTGTATGTGGCCATGTTTGAGTCACGCTGCTCCTCTCAGTGATGGTAATCCCTGACAAACGCACACAAAAACCATCTCTGTGGGGACAGCGCGCAGTAGTAACAGGCCGCCCTAATGCAGGGATACTCAAAGTAAGGCCCTGTGACCGCATGCACCCCCTTGGTCAACAGTAGCTCCGGCCGCTGTTAACTTGACTCAACACTAACTTTCAGAAAGATATTAAATAAATGGTCAAACAGTTATTTACAGATTACCTGAAGTTAAAGACAGGTAGTAAATAAGGTTTTCTGCACCACTTAACTTGAGGAACACCTTCATTTTAAGGTCTTGCAGACCTGCATTTCAGCACGCATGCGCTGCACGCTCTGCGAGGCTTATTGTAATCGAGGAGAATTCAGAAGTGGAGTTGAAGCCCGCCCCGCCCATCATTTTGATTGGCTGGCATCATTGTTTATGCTAAACGCTGGCTTGTGATTCAAAGTGAGGCTTCTTTGTTACCGCCCTGTCTCCTTCTCGGACAGCCCATCCGGACTGGATAGTTTAGTTGCGACGTTACACGGTGTCCTGTAATTACTGGGTAAGCACTTTTTTTTGTCATTTGTGCGACCGCTGTGGACACTGGGTGTGCGTGAGGCAAGTGTGCACGCACTTATGAAATGAACACAAACGGTGGCTACCACACTACTTAGACACTACTTAGATTATCACCACGTCACTGCCGAGAAGATACAATTAAAGAAAGCGCACAACACATGCTGCCACCGTCCAGCTGCAAGCTGGGGGTGGGCATGTGGTCTGGCCTGCCTAGATATTTTTATTAATGTAAAACATGTTCCTATTAAAGTGAAACCCATCCAGTTTGCTGATGTTCGCGTTTATTTACACAGTAGGACGTCCTTTTCTTTTGGGTGGGGGGTCGCTGAGCTATGTTTTAATTATTGAAATGGGTTTACTCTCTACTGACTTTAAAAGACAAGCCTTTTTCTTTAAATATAGCGCCTTATATCAGGCGTGCTCATTTTTGTATGAGCTCTAGGTTTTGTCATTTCGGTGGGTTGAAGCACATGGAGCTGTCGTCTTGTGCTAACGATAAAACAGAGCGCTTGTTTTCTTGGAAAGAGCCTGGTCTTTTAGATGATACAGAATTCAAATATCTAAGAGTTCTGGATCCATCATTCGCCTTCATATATACACTCCCTAAAGTACATAAGTCAAGGTTAAATCCACCTGAAAGTCCCATAGTCTCCAGTATAGGCAGCATGACAGAACACTTGTAAGAATTCGTGGACATATTTCTAAAACCCTTAGTTTGTAACTTACTTTCATATGTAAGAGACACAATGGATGTCCTTAACAAATTGGAAAATGTCAGATGGGAAGAGGGAATGAGCCTTGTCGCACTAGATGTGGTGGGGCTCTATACCTGTATTATTAATGACAACAGCGAAACAGCACTTAAACGTTTTTTAGGCAAAGGAGTGCTAGTCTAATTGAGCATTCTGATATGATTGTGGCGATGAGCTCCATGATTTTGAACAACAATTTCTTTCTCTTCCAGAATGAATGGTACCATCAAATTAGGGGCACGGCGATGGGCTCCAGGTTTGCTCCTTCTTACGCCAACCTGTTCATGGGTTGTTACGAGAGGGAGCATGCCTGGAGCCCAGGAGCCGCTAAATGGACTGATTTTATTCTTTTCTGGGGTCGTTTTATTGACGACATTTTAATTCTTTGGAGGGGTACACAAAGAGACATGGAGGAATACTTGGGATTCTTGAATACAAATAATTTTGATGTCACTTTAACTATGGATTTTCAGCAGAAGAAAATTGAGTATCTGGATGTGGAATTATTTCTAGAGGGAGAGTCCATTAAGAGTAAACTATACAGAAAAGAGACAGCCACTAATTCTATTTTGAGGGCTGATAGCGCACACCCAGCATCAGTCATCAATGGAATACCATTTGGTGAAATGGTAAGGATTAGAAGAAATTGCAGTACAGAGCAGAATTTCAATGAGTAGATAAATAAACTTTGTTGTAGACTCAAAACAAAGGGCTACCAGAAAAAAGTTCTGGACAAAGCCTTAAGCAAGGTTGCTCAGATTCAAAGAAACACTACACTAATTCCTAAGACTAAACAGGAGACTAAAAGGCCATTGGCTTTTATCACTACTTACAATGTCGATAAGGAAAGGATCTACAGGGTTCTAAAGAAAAATTGGCATTTGCTAATGGGGGTGCCAGGCTTACTGGGAAACATAGGAGAAGTTCCTAAAATAATTTACAGAAGAAACCCAAAATTAGGGAACATGATAATGAGAAATTATGTCAAACCAACACAAAGAACTAGGATTGGTTGGATGCCCACCCCACCAGCAGATTTTTTTACTTGTGGTTCATGAAACAGTTGCCCTTTAGGCATTAATCGCATGAAGTAGTTTAGATACAACAGTGTGAAATCCTATCGGATACGGGAATTCATTAATTTTAATAGTACAGGAGTAGTGTATGTGTTGATTTATGCATGTAAAAAAATTTACATTAGGAGCACAAAGAGAACATTGAAAATCCGAATACAGGAGCATAGACGGGCTATTCTAAATCAAGATCCCAAATCGCCCATTTTTCAGCACATTAAGTAAAGTCATAATACTCTCAGGGAATTCAAATTTCATGGTATTCAGAAAATAGAACAGGGTATGAGAGGAGAAGATTGGGAATTACTAATCAGAAAAGAAGAAGCTAGATGATGAGCCGCTGCAGAGCGGTTAAACGGGGATCAAACAGCGATTCAGAATTAGATTACTTTTTGTAAAACTAAGCAGGAATTAGTGGGTAATTGTTAGGAAATAGCCAGTTTTTCTTTCTTTCCTGTTTTCTTTCTGCCTGGTTGCTCCGGTGTCCTCTTTCTGTGTCCACCTTTTGGTAGCCTCCGCCCCTTTTTTCCTCCTATCTCCATAACTAGGTGCCCCACCACTGCTCGGGGCTTGGTTTCTTACCTGGTTGGAGTTTATCTGTTACCAGAACGAGTTGTGGGGATTTATCATTAATCCCATTGGGTGTGTTCTTCCGATCCCGGAGTAGTTACGCTGTATGCAGAGCTGTGCAGAACGAGGCTTCGTTCTGTGTCCCGGATACTCAACGCTTGGAACGCCTTCCCGCTGGTTGTATACTACGGGAGAATTACGTTGCGCTTCTGTTCTTGGAAGAATAGAAGAGACTTGGGACATTTAGTTTTTCGTTTTTGATATAGTTTGGAGTTCGTCTTTGAAACCGTGGGATTTACGGCGGTGCCGATTTCCGGGTTCTTGAGTACCCGATTCGCATCGTTATGTGAATGTTGGGACCTTTTCACGAAGCATTTTGCTTCTGGCGTTTCTTCAAGAACGCGCTTTAGTTTGTGGCCACAAGTAGGATCTATTTAATGCAAATACGTCAATTTAAGCTGGCATAACTTTTCAAGGGGTTTTTTGTGTCAGGAATATGACTTTTTCCCCTTTTTTGAACTAAACGCTCGCAATTGGGAGTTTGTTTGCTATTGCCTGTGGGACTACTCTCCACTCATCTCCCTTTGGAAGAGCCGTCTATGTCACACAAGTAAGGAGGAAAAGGGGGTGTGTTGGGCAGTGTTAAGGGTGAATGGAGGGGGATTCATGTGAGAGGACACTGGGATTGTGAGTAACCTTATGTTCTCTTCTCTGCTTCTTGTCTTGTTTTGCTGAGGTTAGAAGACTTATCCTAGATGCCAATACAGAGTTTATCTAGCTGTGACATAGAAAGAGCCTGGGCGTTTTTCTTTCTTTGTTTTGTTTTTTCCTACCTTCTTCCTTTGTTCGGTCCGCTGCCACGCTGTGATATAAAGGGCGTGTTGCGTTCCGAATAGGGGTAGAGGAGTGGGGCCATCCTCGCTTCCGTGGTGTGTGGTCCAGTTGGGGAGAAATCCAACAGTAATGAGAGTGCCTGAAAAGGGACATTGGCCTTTTTAATCTTTGATGACACCTTTGTATGATTCCACATGGTGCTGGGCCACTTTTATGTTGGGTTGATGGTTGAGCATTAGACTGTGGCAGAAAAAGTTAAAGAGTAGTGTTTGGCCAGAAACACACACATTGGGAGATTACGATATGAAGGATACAAGGTTATATATAAATGCCAAAATGATCTTAGCTATATTATACCACATAGCAAAGAAAAAGAATATAAATATTTTTGAAAGACAGACACAATGTATTATGTGTGGGGAAGATACGAAGTAAACGCTCTAAATAGGGCCATATTAGCGACCAGGGACACAAATTATAGCATAGTAGAAACCAGTATTGGTTGCTTTAATTGACGTGATATAAAAAGTCTTGTTTTCGTCTCACGGCATGATAAGGAAGGTAGCTTGACTCGTGAATGGCCGTTAACAATAACACAGTTGACTTTTTTGATTGGTTATTCCAATCGACAGGAAATACTAAATTTTGTTTCCTGTCGGCCACTGTAGACACCACATTGGTTGCTTGAATTGATATGATATTAAAAGTCTTGTTTTCCTTTCACGGCACGGCAAGGAAGGTAGCTTGACTCGTGATTGGTCGTCATCAATAACACAGTTGACTTTTTGATTGGTTATTCCAACCGACAGGAAATAATTATATTTGTTTCCTGTCGGGGTACTGTGAGTAAGTGAACTTGACTGGGATTGGCTATCAGCAACAGACAGGAAATAATAAGTATTGATTCGGGTCACAGTAGGGGGTGCGGACCGCGGAGGAACCAGGTTTCTAGGATTACAGTTTTTCGCAGGAAATTTGGTGAAAGATGATTGGTCCCGATTTAAGATAAGTAATGAGGGAGAGTAGCGGGTCAGTCACGGCTGGAGTTATCGTACCGGCTGTCAGCTGGAAAGGAAGAATTCTTGCGATGGGACGAGATTAGAGAGGTAAGGTTAATTCATAAACTGGATAGTTTTAAAAAGATTTTGTATCTGTGGAGCATGTTTGTAAAAAACAACTTTTTGCTCTTTTCCTTTGCGGGATGTTTAGAGCGCGGCAACGGAAAGTATACTTTGAGCATGGTGGAACTGAAACGGTTACTGAAAAGAATACGGGACTAGTAGAGGAAAACTTAGTGAGAATACGGAAGGTAAGGAGACAGCTCGGGATAATGTTGAGAGTAAGTTGTAATCAGGCGAAGCAAGTTTTAAGATAACGTTGTTCTCTTTTGTTGAAGGAACAAGATCCTTGCAACAACATATTTTTTTATGCGATTCTGAGAGCAAGGAGGGAAAGGAAAAAAAGGATGTGAATACACACGGAGTAGCATATGTGACAAAACAGGCGGAATTGGAAATTAAGGTGAGCAACCTGTGAAGGGCAGGGCTTTGAGTGGTGTAAAATCAGAAGTGGTTAGGATGACGAGATATATGAATATGGAAATGAATATGCATGATAGAATACGATATGTACCGTTTAAGAGGCAAATACTCAACAGTATAATTAGATTTCCGAACTATAATTGGGGTAACATTTAATGGTATTGATATATCTTCACAGTTACTTCGCCTGGACGATCCTAATTTGCATTAATATTTGGACGCCGGACATGGGTCATTTCACAAACCGCGACATCAGGACATAATTGTACACACTCACCATTTAAACATAGGTGAGTTTAAAACAGACATTGAGGGGCTTGGCCAAGATGGTGGCGGAGTAGGACGCGTTTTCGGTCCCTCCAGCGCCACGCTTCTACCAGCCTTGTATAGCAGGCCTTTGCGGCGCCCATGCACGCCTGGAAATTGCACTGGCGTGGTCCGGAAGATCAAGGGGCTCTGACCGGTGTTTTCTTATGTCCCACATTGGCCGCTTTGGCAGTGAGCTGCAGTGAGGATTGCCCGGGTGATGAGGGGGGAGAGACCGGGACCTGTGTTTAGATTGCCTACGGAGGGGTGCGAGGTATCTGAGCCCTCTGACGGTGCAGTGGCAGTGGCACCCTTGATGACAGGTGAGAGCCCTACAGTCCACGATTCCCGGCATCCGAGACAGGCTCCGTGGTTAGAGAGCCTAGTCTACATTGCAGAAGTGGACCGGCGGCGCTGTGGCCTAGTGGTGCGGTGCGGCGGGGGCGGAGATCTGTGGCGCTTGCCCCGATTGACCTTGGGAGGGAGGGGTGGGGGGGTGAGCAGACCAAGACAAAGGTTGAGTGTGAAAAAGCCCGCTTTATTTGAAACAGGTGCACATTAACAAATTAAAAACCTCGGCTAAGCCTTACAAAGCTAGTCCTCACTAAATATGAAAATCCTCAACCCCAGATGAGCAAATCCCACCCCTAATACATCATCAAAAACCTGCCCCACCCGTACATTACATAATTACAAATTCAAACAATGCCAGCCCCTGCATAAACATTTCAACTTGCCCAATTTCCCAACTATAACACAAATGCCCAAATTGCCCCCCAACCAATCCAGGTCCCCCAACCTCTGGAACCTACCCAAGAAATCATCCTGCCCCAAAAAGCCCTTGACAATGCCACAACTTAAACACCTGCCAACCAAAATCTTACTAATCCTGACAAACAACACCAAATTTTCAGCACAGCACCTGTTCAAAGCGACAAATGTAACAATACAAAAAAACCCATGTCCACCTGTCACAAAAAAGCTAATAAGAAAAATTCTTAAATAAAAAAAGGGGGGGGAAATTTTTTAAAGAAGAAACCTCCCGGCCACCAGGTCACCAAGCCTAAAATGGTGGCCGGGATGAGGAGCCCAAGGCTTTTATGCCTGGGCTACATTTGGGCGGAAAAAGGAGCCCAAACTGAAAGAACAGCCCAATTGGGCTGCTCAACCCACCCAAAACGCTCCCAAACCGCCCGGGGGGGGGGCCTCCCTGCGGTCGGCTGCCCCCCCCCAAGCCCCCCTTGGGAGGGAGGGGTGGGGGGGGGGGTGAGCAGACCAAGACAAAGGTTGAGTGTGAAAAAGGCCGCTTTATTTGAAAAAGGTGCACATTAACAAATTAAAAACCTCGGCTAAGCCTTACAAAACTAGTCCTCACTAAATATGAAAGTCCTCAACCCCAGATCAGCAAATCCCACCCCTAATACATCATCAAAAACCCGCCCCCACCCGTACATTACATAATTACAAATTCAAACAATGCCAGCCCCTGCATAAAAATTTCAACTTGCCCAATTTCCCAACCATAACACAAATGCCCAAATTGCCCCCCAACCAATCCAGGTCCCCCAACCTCTGGAACCTACCCAAGAAATCATCCTGCCCCAAAAACCCCTTGACAATGCCACAACTTAAACACCTGCCAACCGAAATCTTACTTACTAATCCTGACAAACAACACCAAATTTTCCGCCACCCAGAAAGCGGGGGGGAAAGAAACTTACACCCCCCTTTCTGCCCCCCAACAAGGAAAAGAAGGAAGAAAGGGCAAAAGCCTAAGACACAAAAATCTAAATCTTCAAAAAACGGGAAAGCACTTCTCGCAACTCAAGGAGATACAGGTCCATGCCAATCCTGGAAAGATGTACCCCGTCACCACGAAAAAACTCCACCGTATCATACTTGATATCCCCATGAGTCACCCGACCAAAACCCAAACCTCTACAAAATCTAGAAACCTCAACATTGATCTTCTTACGGGCCCTATCGATTGCTTTAGGTTTGATTGCACCTCTCCAAGACCTCAGCGGAACCAATTCAGTCCAGAAAACATGGCATCCCGACCACTGCTGTTCAAACAAAGAAAGATCTTTTTTCATTGCACATAACAAAACAATACCTTTTACATTGCACAAGTCATTCTCCCCTAAGTGAATAACTAAAACATCCGGGCATTGACCCCCGACCAACCAAGAATTGAGAGCAGGAATTAAATCGTTCCACAACATACCACCCCTACCTTTCCAAATTACAGTGAAAAAACGCTCATTAAAACCCAACATAGAACCAAAATATCTATCACGAGCTTGAACAGCTGCTCTCTTCACGAAGGAGTGTCCTACTATCCAAATGGTCTTAACCGCCGAACAGGGGCCAGCCACAGAACCTGAAACAGAAAAGGCAGTATCAAATTACGAAAAAGAGGATGACGCCAGCGCATCTGAATCACTTCGCACATAGCGCTTATAACATTGCGAAGACCAACGCCCCAAATGCTTGATGTCCTGGGAGGACCATCCCCTGTTATTAGCTTCAGTGGCCGCTCCAATCCTGAAGGAATGGGTCCCATATTTTGAAGAATCTAAACCAATGTCACGTAAGGCTTTACGGAGCACCATGCACAATTGATAATCAGTGACTCTGGATCCATCAGCATGCTGAAAAACAGATGCATCCATACGTCCCCCAAAAACAGAAAACCAACATCTGGCCCAATGCAAAGGGCATGTAATGAGAGGAGAAAATGCATCAAGCCATATACCTGTACCTTTTGCTCTCTGATCCGTTTTTGAACGAGGCAACCACAGGTGAACACCTCTCTCTGACAGATGAACATCCCCCCAAACCACCCCCCCCCCAGGAACCTAGAACCTAACAACTCCGAAACTCTAAATGCACCAAAAAACATCCACACCATAAGGGTGGAGAAAAGGCATGACTCAAAATTATCCCTACAAATCCGGGGCAGAACTTCCACCACTCTAGCTAACTTTTGCCAAGAAAGGGGGCGCCGGGGTAAGTGTTCCCCTCCCCTCTCCCGAGACCAACCTTCCAACATTCTTGTACCTACCTCACCAGCCGAGGGAGAGTAACCCCATAAAAGCTTGCCCATAAAAGAAATGCCAGCTAATTTACCCGCAATGGTCACTTTGGAGAGCTGTCTGTCCATTAAATCCAGAATAAACTGCACAATATCTTCAACTCGTCTCCAGCCAGGATCACGCCTGCAAGCCCCTGAATTCAAAAATTCTCTCCAGGCTAACTCATATGCAGACCGTGTAGATCGAGACAAAGATCCTACCACCAACTGTATGACCCTGTGTCACTTACCCCCCACAGATGCTCCGGCATGGGTGTTGGAGTCCTGTCCGCTTCCGAGGCCAGCCCATGGAATCTCTCCCACTGTGAACGAGACAAAGCATCCGCAATGTCATTGTCCACACCAGGAATGTGCAAAGCCCTGAAACTGATATCATACCTGAGACAGCCCAGTACAAAAACACAGAGCAATTTCAAATTCTGCGGATCCCTAGCTGATTGCCTATTGATGAACTGTACTACCGCCAGATTGTCTGTCTGAAAAAGAACTTTCTTATGTGCCAAAGCCGGTCCCCACAATGTCAAGGCCACCACCACTGGGAAGAGTTCAAGAAAAGCAATGCTCCTACCACCATTCTTCCACCTAGCAGGCCACTGTTCTGCACACCACTTCCCCTGCCAGTATAGGCCAAAACCCTCACTGCCTGCGCATCTGAGAAGATCTGAACATCCCAAACCCAATCGTCCTCCCTGAATAAAGGAACACCATTGAAGGAATGTAAAAAGGCCTCCCACATGCGCAGATCTTCCTTGACGCCAGCTGACAAGCGCACATGATGATGGGGCAGATAAAAACCAGACAAGGACCTGCCCAAGCGCCTGCAGAAAGTTCTCCCAGCTCTGACCACCCTACAAGCAAAGTTCAGATGGCCTAACAGCACTTGTATTTCCTTGACAGTAACCTTTGTCTTTGCCAACATTGATTGCAATTACTCCAGCATTTTGACCTTCTTATCAATTGGTAACCGAGCTTCCATTGCCTGAGAATCAATTTCAGTACCCAAAAATGACATGGTCGAACAAGGATCCATTGTCTTTTCAGGTGCCAACGGTGCTCCTAAAAGACCCATAAGTGTCTGAAAGGTATCTAACGATGCCTGGCATTCAGAACAGCCCTGTGATCCAACAAAAAAGAAATCATCTAAATAGTGTGTTACTAACTGATGTCCAGACTTGTATGTAAAAAACCATTGAAGGAAAGTACTGAATGTTTCAAAAAGAGAGCAGGATATGGAGCAACCCATTGGCAGTGCCTTGTCCACGTACCATTTACCATTAAAATGGATACCCAGAAGATTCCAATCTTCACGATGGACTGGAAGCAATCTAAATGCAGATTTTATATCGCATTTTGCCATTTCAGCCGAAACTCCAGCGGTCACCACTAATGACATGGCTACATCAACCGATGAGTAAGACACAGAAGCAGCTTCCTCATCAATAAAGTCATTAACTGAGGATCCTTCTGGCCATGACAAGTGTTGAATTAATCTGTACTGACCTGCTTCCTTTTTTGGAACAACACCAATGGGGGAAATGATCAAATTCTCCACAGGCCATTCATCAAAGGGACCGGCCATCCTACCCTCCCGTACTTCCTTATCCAATTTGTCTTGCACTATAGCCTTGTGCTCATCAGCCGATTTCAGATTCTTGGACCAACGCCGCAGCCGCAGCCCTGAATAACCTAGACGGAAACCTTCTTGAAAGCCGACCATCAAAAGTTGTTGTGCTCTAATATCGTCATAATCCTGGAGACCCTGCATCAATTGAAAAAGGTTAACCGGAGTATGAGCCTTTGGGCCCAACCCCTGCATTGTTTTTACCTCCCCTCGCAACCTGTGACTGTTGTGGTGTGCCTGATGTGCCAGTATTCTGTTGTGGCCACTGCGGACCCCCTGCAGGTCATGGTCCCCAGCATCTGGCCAAGGGGTGTCTTCTACCACATTGTGAGCACTCGTGACGATATTTACAGAACTCTCTGGTGCACAAACCTTTGTTGAAATCCCAACAGGTGCCCACCCCGGATTGCGTGGCTGATGCATGGCCCACCCCTCCCCTTGTGGGCTTACCATGAAAGGGCCGGTAAACTAAAGGTAATCCACTAGCAGTGAAAATTGTCTTACCACCCGCAGACGCCCCCATGGCGTGTTGCCATAAGCCTGTGTCCAGTTCTCCCTATTTCGCCTCAGGGTCCCAAGCCAGCCGAGCTCTAAACTCTTCATCGTATTGAGCCCAAGCGAAACCACCACTAGTTAGCTGTGCCTTCCTGATGACGTCCATATATTTAAATATGGCAACACAGCGCTCTGGAAATTTTTCGCAATATACGCTAGCGTATATTAAAAATGCCGCTGTCCAATTTTCGATGGTAAGGGGAACTTTGGGGTGCTTGGCCAACTCGTATTCCTCCTCCTTGGAACCTTCCTTAGAGCGTACCTCCCTATGCAACATACTCACCCTTCCAGATTCTCTCCTTTGTTGAGAGCATCAAATGTGCGCCTAAAGGTTTCGTGACACCCATATAAGGCAATTTCTTAATTTTTAACTCCTTGCTATGTAAATTACCTGTCACCAATTCAATGGCATCCGTATTCATGGCACTCTCAACCTTGGAAGTAATGTCTGCATCCTTTGTGCCTACCCCTTGGTCTTTAACATAGCGTCCTTTGCATAATTTCCCTGCATCACCTTCAACAAGCGCCTCCCCCTGTCCCCACAGACACCATTTTGGTCTGGCCCGTGGTTCAGAACTCTCACCTGGTTGCAAGAGCGGGGGTTGCTGAGGCCTCGATCTCCATGCCATTTGTTCAAAGTTGTCAACCGTCCGGGGAACCCTTCCTGCGGGGCCGCGCTCTCGATCCGGTGCAGACACTACCACCTTCTTAGGTCGCACCACCACTGGTGCCTGAAAAACACTAAAAGAAGCATGAAAATGCCCCCCCCCCCCCCACTCTCAGTGTCTCGCAACTCCCCTTCCTCAGGGGTATCGTCGTCATAATCTCATAATCTAAAATCAAAGGCTCCTCCAACCGGGGAGGGCTAGCAACCTGCAATCTTTCTTGAACCTTTACAGAACCAGCACCACCTACATGGGCCTTACCAACCCTTTTACGACCATTAGACGTTGAAGCCGACTGAACCCGCCGGTACTCCCCAGACTGTTGAGCACTTAATTGTAGATGTTGAGATGAGTATTCCGGATGAGAATGTTGAGAATACGTTGGGGCCAGCGAGGGCGCGCCAGACCTCCATTTGCTGACCGCGCCGGGGTCCCTCGACGGTACAGGTTGTGTCGCGCTAGACTCCGCCCTCCCTTCACTTCGGCGCCAAGGGGCCGCACTTCGCCCTACCGAGTCAGCTCCTCTTGATCAACCTTGCACCTGCAAGTAAAAAGGCTCGACTGATGTGCCGGGACCCCTATTAAGAGGAATCGCAATATTCTCACTCCTCCCTAGCACCTTTTCACCAGACCAAACCCCCTACCCTGCAAATCCAACTATGAACCTGAAACATCTTTCTGAAAAGACACACTACGAAGAGGGGGGGACGGTTCAACAAACTCCTCACCACTGCTCCAATCCAACATAGCCTGTACTATAGTGGACGCCGGACCCGCAGACTGACCAACCCCAACTTCCACCATTGAAGTATTCACCTCCTGTGCGCTCCCATGTAAACTACCAGCCTGTAAAACCGGAAAACCCAAATGACCATGTTGACCACCTCGAGGACCAAACGTAGCAAACTCCCTATGAGATACAGCCTCACGAATCCCTTCTGACCAAGAAGGAAAAACATCTAACCCTTCCCAAGATCTAGCAGGCACACCCTGATGTGACTTACCACCTTTGGAAGGAGAGATAAAAAAAATCCCTACCAGTAGCACACTGTACTGCTTCACTAGGTACAGCAGAATGAGAAGGAGGAGGTAAAAAACCAGAGCCATGAACAGGAGCATCCAAAGACATGCCCCCCATCCCCCTACCTGGGCCCACTCCCCCTCACCCACAGAACCACTGTGCACAGACACCACATCACCACCATGAGAGCTAAGGGGGGAGAATAAGAGAGGGCTACCTGTAAAAGGAACCTCCTGACCAGCCGCTTGCCCCACCCCTTGCCGCTGAACAAAAGAACTGGTACCTACAGGACATACATGAGAAGGGGGGCCGGCGAAAGCAAACCAGCCCCCTCCCTCTCCCTCAATAAAGGCTTATCTGCAACCAAAACCGGCTGGTCCCGCAACAAAACTACAGCCTCCGAATGAGAAGGAGCCTGCAAATGCGCCACCCGCTCCGTCATCACCCCCTCCCCCACACGCTGCTCAACCGACACCTGCGCAGAGGCCGAAGCGGACCGCTTCTTACTGCCGCGCCCGCCACCACGTTTACTCCCTTGCGCGGGGGTCGAAACAGAACGCGCAGTATGCAAAGTCCCAGGAAACGCCTCCGCGGGTCCTGACACAGGCTCCGTTACCTCCGCCAACTCCCGTAAAACCACCCCAGGCACCGTTTTGGCACCACACACGCTGCAACAACCGCCGCTACTCCTGCAGAGGCCTGGCGTTGGGGACGCGACGGGCCCGCGACATCCCCTATGACCAAATCCAAATGGCCAGCTTCTCTAAGAAGCCTTATTGCCTCAAGGACTCTAAAGTCTTCACCCGACATGACTAAAACTCACACCAAGCTACCAGAAATTTTTTAAAGAAGAAACCTCCCGGCCACCAGGTCACCAAGCCTAAAATGGTGGCCGGGAGGAGGAGCCCAAGGCTTTTATGCCTGGGCTACATTTGGGCGGAAAAAGGAGCCCAAACTGAAAGAACAGCCTAATTGGGCTGCTCAACCCACCCAAAACCCTCCCAAACCACCCGGTGGGGACCTTCCTGCGGTCGACTGCCCCCCCCAAGCCCCCCTTCGCTGGTGCTGGTACCAGGGCGGAGGACCCTCAGAGACCCGCAAAGACTGCTGCACGGCGCCGCGGGCCTCTACGTTGCCACGGCGGCGGGGGTGAAGCGGAGTGAACACCGGGGGTGCATAGCGCTCTCAGGGGCCTGATGTAGAGTGCTGCCACGGGCCTGGAGGTCTGACCGGCGGAGAGCCCGGACTCTGCTAACGGGGCGGCAGCTGGGCCTGGAGTGAAGGGCCTGGACGGAACGGCGAACACGGGACCTTCCATCGAGAGTGGCTGCGGAGGTTGAGATCCCCGCTTGGCGGGTGAGTGCTCCCGTTCAGTGCCATATATCTACGAGCTGCGCTGCAGGTGAGAGACGGCTGACTGGTGCGGCGAGCGGTGGGATCGGGAGGAGGGCCCAGAGGGGCCCGGGAGTCCTGTGTTGGTGAGCGGGGGTGCCCAGCGCTACTAGACCTGTGCAGGAGCAGACAGTAAGGGGCCACGCAGTTGCTCCCGGCCCGGAGGAATCGTTGCGCCCCCGTCTCCTAACACTGCCAGCATATCTCTCCGCCTGCATTTAGACTTTCGGCCGGAAGAGCGCCTGGCGGCCTGTCCCTCTCGCTGGGGTGTGCGTGCCCTGCGGATGGCCTGAGTTGGGCCTGAGCTCACTGAAATTAACTTGGGCAAGCTGGCCATTACAACAGAGCACGAGACTGGCTGGTTCTGGGCTATCAGAAGTAGCGGCTGTCTGCCGCATTGCCCCTACTTTCTGGTGGGGGGGTTGTGTGACGATTCCCTTGACTGTGGCCCTGCTGTGACGGCATGGATTGTCGTATAAACAAGGCGCGCCAGGACAAGAAGAAGCTTCTTACGGTTGGCCCGACTGACAGCGTTGACCGGCGGCAAGGAAAACGAGCTTGGCGCGAGTGGCAGGCGTACCCTCGTCTCCGCGGTGGACCCCCAGTGACGACAAAATGGCAGCGACCCGACCCAAAAAAGACAAACTGCCGAAAGACAGTAGCCAGAAACCCGCCCAGCAGTCGGCCTCGCCGGTCGCTAACATCTCTCCACGACAGGCTGACAACGATGCTCCTGCGACTAAGGCATTAATGCTTGAGCTATTTGCCGCCATCAAGGAAGATATCACGGAACTACGCACTCAGCTTGCCTCAGATATGAGAGAACTACGCCGCGATGTAGACAATGTGGGGGAACGGGTCGCTACCCTGGAGGACCGTGACCTAGGTACAGCTGAGGATGTCCACCGCCTGCAGCAAGACGTGATCCGTCTCACCGAGCAGAACCTGGACCTGCAGGCTCACACCGAAGACCTCGAAAACAGGTCTCGACGGAATAATATACGGATCAGAGCGGTGCCGTGGAAAGGTGAAGGTGCAGATCTACGAGTGTACGTGGAGGCCCTCTTTAAGTATATCCTGAACGAGGACAGTCTGCAGTGCATCGTGTGGGTTTACCGAGGGGTGCCAAATCCCCCTCCAGATATCCTTGTCTGTGTGCACGACTTTCAACTTAAGGAGAGGATCTTGAGGCGGGCGCGTGACATCGTCCCCCTTCACTTCCGTGACCACCACCACGGGGACCTCTTGAGGTACCTGTAAGTGTCCGTACTGCAGGGAATGTCCTGTATCAGGAAGAGGGAATGGTTTGGTTGGCTGCCATGTTTTCTTGCCATTAGGGCCTATTCAATGGACTGTTGCTTATTTCTCCTTCTTGTTTTGTTCTGCACTGATCTAATGTGGTTTTCTTCGTGTGGGGGGGAGGGGTGGGGGGCTCTGGTGGATTGGGGGGGGAGAGCTTGGCATCAGCTACTGGAGGGTTTTGGAGCGGAGGAGGGGGTTTGGTCCTCCTGTATGTCTGTGGAGGGCAAAGGCGCTGACTTGCAGGTCACCCTCGAGGTGTTTGCTGTGGACTGCGGGGGACAGTGTGATGGTGATTGTGGCCCTCATCCGAGCGTGGAGTGGAATGAAATCTAGTGGAGGAACTTCAGTGACTCTGCAGCAATGTGCACCTCCGATGGGTTGTGTGTCCTCGTGGGGGCTGACCGGGCTTGGACATTGGATGCCTGTTTGCTATGTCTCTTTTAAGACTATGTTGCAATGACTAGAGAATTGAAAGTAGTGAGCCTGAATGTCCGTGGCCTCAATAGTCCTATGAAACGTGCTGCGATATTGTCCCTTTTGGAGAACTCTGATGCTGATGTGTGTCTGTTGCAAGAAACCCACTTGCTTGCCAAAGATATACGGCGTATGCAAGACAAGCGTTTCCCTGTGCAGTACTGGTCCTCTGGGCCGAACAAGAAAAATGGAGTGGCATTACTATTTAGTAGTCGTATGCATGGTAAGGTGCTCTCGCAGTAGTGGCCATCAGGGGTAGATTCCTGGCGGTGCGGGTCCAGTGGGGAACGGCGACCTTCACAGTAGGGTCCATGTATGCTCCAAATACTCAACAGGAACCCTTCCTCCGCGCTGCTCTTGCGCAGGTCTTGGCGTCCCCTGATGCGCTGATTTTTATTGGGGGGAGATTTTAACCTTGTGATGGAGGGAGGGATGGATAGATCGGGGCAGCGCTCGCAGCAGGCTGGTGCATGGTCACGGGATGGGAAGCAGTGGTTGGCTGAGGGTGGATTAGACGATGTGTGGCACGTCCAACACCTCCAGGAACGCGATTTCACTTATTATTCAGCGGCACACAAAACATATGCGCGCCTTGATCACTTCTTGGCTACGTCAGCCTTTTTGCCTCACTTATCTGATGAAGACATTGTGCCTCGCTCCCTTTCTGACCATGCGCTCATATCAGTGAAGGTCTCGCTATGCAACATCAGGCCCCCGTCAGCGGGGTGGCGCCTTCCGGACTCTATACTGCACTCGGAGGACGTAGTAACTAAGATTCGGGACACTATCACGCACTATTTTGCTGAAAATCCGGTGGTAGATACGTCCTTGGCGTCAACCTGGGAGGCCCTGAAGCTAGTAGTTAGAGGGGACTTTATTGCACTGGCGGCCACTTATGCTAAACTACGTAAAGAAAAGTGCGCGGAGCTATAGGAGGATGTACGCGGCTTGGAAACTATCCACAAGAGAACGGGGGCCCCAAGGGTGTGGAGAGAACTGGAAACGAAGAGGCGCATGCGCAAACATCTCGACCTTGACAGGGAGGCTTATGCTTTGCTGCGTCTGCGCCATAAATTCTACGTCTGTGGGGATAAAGGGGGTAGGATGCTGGCGCACAGGCTGCAAGCGCGGGTACAGTCCCATGCTATAACCGAAATCAAAGACAGTAGCGCGAAACCACACAACACTGACGCGGCCATCCTTGACACCTTTCGACACTTTTATCAAACTCTATACACAAGGGAGGGGTCCACACAGGAGACCATAACGGAATACTTAGAAACTGCTCACATTACTCTCTTCCTCCCCGAATCGACTGAAATGCTGGACTCGGCGATCCGTATTGAGGAGGTTATCTCAGCCATCTCCCGACTCAAACTGGCTAAATCTCCTGGACAGGACAGGTACTCGGCCATATTCTATAAAACTTTCTGCAGGGAGCTGGCCCCCTTTTTGAACCGTCTTTTTAATTCCTTTCTTGATACGGGAGTGGTCACCCCTTCCATGACTGAGGTGGCCATAACGGTGATCCTCAAGCCTGGGAAGGAACCGACCGACTGTGGCTCATATAGGCCGATATCGCTCCTCAACATTGATGCGAAGGTGTTTGCAGGTGTGCTGGCGGCGAGGCTTAGCCCCTTAATAGATGGGGTGATTGAACCCGATCAGGCGGAATTTATACCGACCAGACAGGGGGGGATATAATACTAAGAGACTGCTCCAATTACTGGATTTGATCCACCGCTCCAAGACACAGGCTTTTCGACCGCGTGGACTGGGACTACATGTTTGAGGTATGGAAAACCTTTTGCATGGGAAGCAACTTTTTACGCTGGATTCGATGCCTATACTTAGAGCCCAAGGCGGTGGTGAGAGTCAACAGCTGTAAATCTGCTCCCTTTTCCATCACTAGAGGGACACGCCAGGGGTGTCCGCTCTCGCCGCTGCTTTTCGCGCTCTACATGGAGCCCTTTGACCAGCGCGTGCGAGCCCATGCCTGTATCTCGGGGTTCGCTTTGGGGCCGACACCCATAAAATCTTCTGTATGCGGATGACGTCATTTTGGCACTGACTGACCCCCATACGTCCTTGCGGTGCTTGTCCGCTGAGCTTCGGGCCTTTCATAAGGCGGCAGGGTTCAAGGTCAACTCAACCTTGCTAAGTCGCAAATCCTTAACGCCTCCATTCCAGACCTTGATGCAGTAGACCTGCAATGTGATTTTGCCTTTCAGTGGGTGCACTCGTCTATCACTTACCTGGGTATACGTCTAGCTCCAACGCTGTCCACAACCCTCTCACAAAACTATTCTGTGCTGGTGTAGCAGGTTGCTAAGTCCCTGGCGGAGTGGTCACGTCTTAAACTGTCCTGGTTTGGCCGACTTGCCGCAATCAAAATGACAGTGCTCCCACGGATACTCTATCTCTTCCAGAAGCTGCCCCTTACACCACCGCCAGGCATACTATGACGATTGCAAACTCTCCTGAACAGATTCCTGTGGGATAATAAGAGACCTCGCTTTGCATTTTCGGCTACTACTTCCCCAAAAGCGTCTGGCGGCCTGGGTTTCCCCCTACTTTCCGCCTACTTCCCGGCAACTTGTCTTCGATACGTGGTGGAATGGAACAGACCCATGTCCAGTAAGCATTGGTTATTTATGGACCAGGCGGTGGCCGGCTGTAACCTCTGGAGAGAACTCTGGTTCCAACGTAAATATAGGGCGTGGGGGCTTTACTCCTCGCCGGTCACATCCCCGACGCTCAAAGCATGGGATCAACTAGCTTTACGTAAGGGCTGGACCACTTTTCCCTCCCCAATGACGCCAATGGTAGATAATCCTGACTTCCCCCCCGGTTGCTCTTCGCCAGTTTTCCATCGCTGGTGAGAGAAGGGGTGCAAAAGGGTGGGTATGCTCTTTGATCTGGAAGGCCTGATCCCATTTTCGACTCTGAGAGCGGATTACTTTCCACTGGGTCCAGAGGATGAGTTCTATCATGCACAGGTGCCACACTGGGTAACCCGCCCGGCTCATGTGGCCCTTATGTCTAGGCCGCTCACGACCTTCGAGCGATGGCTGGTCTGTAAAAAAGATGACCGCAGTCTTATCTCGGAACTCTACGCGAGGATAGTTCACACTCCCAGAAAGCAAAGCACGAGGGCGCAGGTTAGATGGAAAATGGAATCGGGACGCCCCCTGATGGCCAAGGAATGGGAGCAGGCGTTCTATCGTACACATCACACGACCTCTAACACCAGAGAGACCGAGTCCACCTATAAAACAGTCAGCTATTGGTGTAATACTCCGGCGAGCATGCAGGCATGGGACAAAGTGAAGTCGGGCCTCTGCTGGAGGGGGTGTGGGATGTCCAGGACCCTGCTTCATCTGCTGGGGCGCTGCCCGAAACTGGAACGCTATTGGGCGACAGTTCTTGACAAACTGGATGCTGCTTTTCAGATTACATTGCCCAGATTACCAGAGCATGTTTTACTGGGACTCCCCCATCCTAAATCCTTCCCCTTGCGGTCACTGAGAGGTAAACAGATAGCTTTGGCTCTACTGGGTGTGCGACAAGTTATTCTGGCACAATGGGGCTCCCCAGCGCTTCCTGACCCACGTGACTGGTTCCAGCGGCTCTGGCACACCCTTGCTATGGAGCGCCTGTCCTTGAGGATGGATGGGAAAGGTGCCGCCTATGCGGCCCTCTGGGAGCTGTTTGTGCAGCTTTTGTCTAAGGACCTGCAGGAAGTGACGTGCCCGAAATATTTGCAAATATTACAGTTTATCCCTTTGGACCCTGTAAAGGCCGTAGCCCGCGCCTGAGATGTGTGTTGGTGGTAATTTGACGAGGAGAGACCGGACCTTGAGAGGCTGATGCTATGTGGTTGAGCTGATGCGGAGGCGAGGGTGGGGGGTGCGGGGCAGAGGGGGGGTGGGAGTGGTAGGGAGACGGGTGGTTATTTTGATATTCTTTGGTTTTCTCTTCTCTAAAATGCGGTCAATGTGCTTCCGGTGCGGTGGTGGTGACTCTTCAACTGCGTGGGGTCGGCCTCAGGGATGTGGACCCGAACGCTGTGTATAACCTTTATGTGCATCCGCCCTGCCGGCGATTCGATGTAGGCAGCTGGGCTGTGTTCTATGATTTTTGCTGCACAAGAAAACTGTTTGATTCTAAAACATAGACATTGATGAGGGAGGTTTTCTGGTCACAGCACTATTTTTTAATTTTTAAATAGAGAAGGGGAAGTCTTTAAGTAAAACTCATGTTAGTTTCTCATTCTTTTAAAATAAGGGGATGATCAGACACTGGGCGTGAGCAACAATAGGATCTGAGAAGATCATTGGGATAGATTGTGAATTAAGACGTTTTCTTTTCAAGGTGAGAGGGCCAATCCGGGTGATCACACAGTGTTTCTGCAAATAGTTCTTGTTGAAGCAGTAATGCGACTCAGTTATGAAATGTGTAATGTTGGTTTACATATATATATAAAAAACTGAGGTTGTTTTCTTTTTTGACTTCAAACCACCAAGAAGTGGTTCTGCATTACCTAACAAACATAGATGTTAGGCTAGAATGGAACATGTATAAGTGTAATTATGACATGTAGAATGGCATATAGGCAGGAACTAGTAGAAGTTGCTGTATAAGGAAGGGGATTATTGCGATTTAATGTGATCCTCATGGTTACCTTGGGTTTTTTCTTATTTTTTTACAGCCCTGATGATGTCCCAGATGGTACGAAACCCGTAGGCTGTAGCTGTTGGAAATTTGTAACTTTTGAAAAGTTATTTGAATGAATAGGAATCTGTTCATCTATACAAGTGGATATGATCAACTAATGAAACATTAAAAACTTTTGATAAAGTGATGAAGCGAGCCTGCTTGGAGCTTTTTTCTTCTAATGAATGGCAGAAATATATGCTTTAAAAATTTACATTCTAATTTTGGTAATCCTTGGGTAAATTAATTCATTTATCTCTTAAGTGTTTTCCACGGTGGGCCACTCCAAGTGGAGTGCTAAGAAGTTGAACAATTGTCGTTTTGAATATAAATTACGTGCTTAAATATCTCACTGTGCACACATTAGAGTTCCCTCATCGTGTGTTTAAGTTTGAATATGTTAATAAACAGTCTAGATACCTTTACATGAAATCGAGTACCTTGCGTGGGGAATAATAGCGGCAAGAAACCCCTTTACTTTCTCTTTTTCTATAGCGTCGGGTGATATAATGACAAGCAACAAAAAATGCTATTATCGGTGCGCATAAAACGAAGGCATTAGCATGAGAGATTTTTTTTACAGCAGATCGCTATTTTACAGGGTCCGTGCCTCTGTAGCTATGTTTACGCACTCTGGGCCGAAAACCCCTCCCGCCTCATACTGGAACATGTACAAAGTGCTATAAAATGTTACGCGCCAGCCAGCACCCAACACCCCATTTCCCCTCCACCGCCCCCTCATGTGATGTTTGGACACACACATTGATTGCCTTTTGGCAGCGAAGAGAACAGAGGAGAAGGAAGACAGGAGGTTTTGCCAAGGATAATTCCCTTTAGGTGGGAACGCCGAGATTGGAACTAGAGTGTTCTGGGTCCACAGCTCAAGTCAGCATTCCATTAAGCGCCTCAAGCAGGGTAGAAGCACTTTAATGTTCAGGGTTGCTCCTCTGTGCAATAGATCTGATCTGGTTTAAGGAGTTTTTAGAAACGCACCTAGGGTAGATACAACATTTTGAAAGAGGGACATTTTTTGAAAAAAACGCATTTGCAATGCAAAAGGTCTCGTATTTATGCGAGTTTAAGCTATTGGCATTGTACATGACAATGCCTTTTATTTATGTTTTAAAAACAAAAATAAAAGGCATTATTATTTGCAATGTCAATAGTTCAAACTCGCGTAAATGCGAGACCTATTGCATTGCAAATGCTTGTTAAAGACAGCTGGGAACAAACATGTAAAAATATGATAAAGTTACTTTAAAATTCAAAAGTGTCTTTCATTAACACGCAGAACCGGTTCATTTTAATACATTAAATTATATCAGTGCATTTAAAAGTATCTTTTTTTTTTAAAGTGATAGTTTACAGTAGGTGCGGCCTGTGCAGGAAAGAGAGGGGGACGGTTGACGACAATGAGGGAAATTAAAGAAAAAGAAAAACACTTACCTTGTGCTTGCCGCATCGCGGCATTCCCTTGTCGTATGTCAAATCCTCCCCCACCCCGTCCCCCTGGCCCACTGCTTTTACCTGGGAAACAGCTGTTACACCACAAGCATTATAATTCATGCCATTACCCCACAAGCCGTTGCAACACGAAAGGTGTGTAGCAGGGGGTAGAAGGTGTTGGATTTAACTTCAACACCTTCCCTACTGTTGCACACACTGGAGTTGGAATATTAAATTAAACTATTCCAACTTCCAGCGCACCCCCCACAGCAAGTCGGGGTAAAGATTTGCGTTACAACGACATGCATGGTAATGGCATGCGTTGTAACGTCATACAACCATTGTACCTTCATGGGCCGCACCTGGTTTACAAACAAGAATTCAGAAACATTCATCCTTTACCCCACAAAGTCAGCATTGCAAATAGTGAACTAAGAGGCAAATCCAAAGTTATGTGCACACTCTGGGTGGGCAGGTTGCTGTTATACATGGGCAACATTAAAGTAGGGGTGACTGGAACTTTACAGAAGGGGATTGCAAAGCCCAGGGACTTTCAGCCTGATTCATCAACGGGCCGTTTTGCAAGCCCCTAAAAGCGAATCATAGCGATTCGCTATTAAGGACTCGCAAAACGGTAATCATGTAGGAATCGCATAATAAAATGCGATTCCTACTGATTCCTTTTTTGCGATTAGCAAATTGCTAATCGCAAATAAGGAATAACTCGCCATTCATTCCTATGGGCCAAAAGGCCCATAGGAATGAATGGGGAGTATTCCTTATTCGCGATTAGCAATTAGCTAATCGCAAATAAGATTGCGATTTGAAGGGTGCCAGGGGTGTCCACAGGACACCCTGTAGCACCCCTCAAATGAAATTTCACACAGGTGTTGCACACACACATGTCCAAAGGACATGTGTGTGTGTAACATGCAACTCAGAAAAATGCATTTAAATGCATTTTTCTGAGTTTTCGCAATTTACCGCGAGGTCTGACCTCGCGGTAAATTGCGGCAAGAAATTGCGAATTCGCAAATTTAAATTGGATGTTGAATTGCATTTAAGGAATCTCTAATAGAGATTCCTTAAATGTAATTCCTCGCACATTTGCGACATCGCAATTAGCGATTTTTGCATTTGGGATGCTGAATCCCAAATGCAAAAATCGCTCTCGCAAAGGGCCGGATTCTCAGAATCCGGCCCCTTGCGAGCGCAATTTAGGGTCATGAATCGTGCGGTTTGTCACAATAGGTATGAACTGCGGGTCAGGACCCTTGATGCTAGTTTGACTAAAGAACTACCCCTTGATGCCAGAGTCCTCAGTTATGCATATACTCTCACAAAGAGGGATGGAGTTAAGAAATTTCTTAACGGTAAATTGGTCGGGTCGCTCGAAGGAGCACCTTTCTGCCCTCGAGCCATTGATGTGTAGAATAGGGAATTCCCTTTTCACTCTTACCAGGGAGAACACCTCTTTTTTGCCCTGATGAAAGTTCAGGACCCTTGTGGGCCAATCAAGGACTGAAACATGTTGGCACTAGGGTCATAGGACCATTAAAATCTCATTGACCCCCCCCATGTTGAAGATTTTAATATCCCTGGCAGATCCAAGAATAAAGGGATACCAGGATCTGCTTGCGGATTTTTAATTTTTAACTCCATCTGGCTATTTTTCATCAAGAGCTCCCTGGAATACGATTGAGCCCACCTTGACTTATAGGGGTCAGGGTGACCCGATGATGAAGCATGACACCACTAGGGTGTCTGAGGGTAATATAAACAAAAGGAAGTGCTTCCTTCTCCACTCCCTAGTAGCTAGTGACTAATTGCTTCATAAAGGATCTTCCCATATCTAACCACCCAGGGTTAAGTGTGAGAACTAGTAAATACCCTTCACTGGTTCGTGGTTTACTTTTTGTGGAACTGATGGCAAATTATGGAGCAGGGTTGACTACATTATGCAGCAAGAAAGACAAATTATGCAGCATGGTGCAACACATTTTGTGATTGTATTACTTCATTATTTTGATATTTTTACACTTGTTAACACTATCTGGGCATAGCTTGTACCTTGTTAGTACCAGTTTAACACCCAAATATAGCAATAGGCAACAGGTGAACCTTGGTCAATGTCCTTCCACTGCACAGCAACGTGTCATTGTGTTTTTAGTAATCTTTGAACCAATTGAGCTAGAAACAAACGTTTTTAGTTAAAATGTGCAGGTTATGCAGCACATCATGAGTTATGCGGCAAGTCCACAATTACACTTAAAATGCTGAAGCCCCAAAATCCCCTAATTTCAGTGGCTTTGATTATAGTTTATTAAGCCAAACACAATAGACTTTTTTTGTACACCGCTCATTCTAAAGTCATGTATTTCAAGGCCCTTTTATGTTTGATAATGACGAAAAAGGAGGCAAGGTAAAATAAAACAATTGCCTAGGATTGCACAATTTTATCAAGTGTGGAAGCCTGGATTGATCCCAGAAACATGCTTCTCTTCTCCTATGCCCAACTTACAAGCCACCCTCCCACCCACATGTCACCCTGTTGGCATCAATGTGGACCTTGGTCACACTACAGACTGAACTTTTTTGGTCCAGGGGAAAATATTTGCGAGTACCAATGACCTAGAGTGTTTAGGTACATTTAATTGAGTTTATCATAAAACTAAGAGCACTGTTAGACCTGTCTTTTCCAGCGGGTTTATGCCCAGACTCTTTACTTTTTGGCCTCCTGTTCTTTACCCTGTTTTTGTTGGTTTTAGGACCCTGGTCACTTTACCACTGCTGATCAGTGCTTAAGTTCATATGCTCTCTGTAAAAATTATTGTTATGGATTGGTGCTTCCATGATTGACTTGTTTGACTTTCTATTAAGTTACTAGTACAGTACACGGTGTGTGCCAAGGGCCTGTACGTCAAATGCTGCTAGTGGGCAAGTAGCACTGATTGTGCTACCCACACAAGCAGCCTTTCCAAGGGGTCTCAGACCTGCCACTGCAGTATCTGTGCACAGTCTCTACTGCCTTGTCGGCCTGGCAAGTTCACGTACTTGTCAAGCCCTAACCTTCCTTTTTATTACATGTGAGTCAACCGTAACATAGGCCCATTGTACCCTTGAGGGGAGGGTGCAGTGTATGAGATAGATAGTACATGTATTGATGTGTGTGACATGCCCTGAAAGTGAATTACTATGTTTTTCGTTTTTCACTATTGAAAAGCTACCTGTACCATAGCATAGAATTGGAGTTTATTCATAATATCTTATAAGAATAACTTCCCATTAGGAAAAGATAGAAAGCTCAGACCCTGGAAGTAGTTATGGACAAAGTATTAAAACTAATGGGAAGGAAAAAAACTCAGACCACTCTAGTTCAGAAGAGGAAGCTGCAGATCAACACAAGGGGGAGACTCAAATGAGATTGACACTAATCTAATTCAAGGAGATATAACCAGAAAAGGTACAACGGCAGAACCATCCCTGAGAGATATCTTAACCTCCATATCAGCTTTTCATAAAAACATAAAAAAGGACAGTCAACGCAATCATCTAGCTATTCCGAAATTAGAGGGAGCGGTCAAAAAAGTTGGCAATACCTGCACCGAGATTTCAGATAGGATGGCCTCACTAGAAACGCGTAATGAATACTTAGAGAAAGATGTAGCTTCTCTACAAAAGCAGGATAAAACCCAAGACAAAATCATTAAAGACCTAATGTTTAAAGTTGAGGATCAAGAGAACTGATCAAGAAGAAACAATCTCCGCTTTCTGGGTATCCCAGAATCCGTGGAGAATAATGACGTCAGGGGATACATAAGTAATCTCCTGAAAAAATCCTTCCTGGAACTAACAAATTGGGACATGGACAAGGAAATTCAGCGTGCACATCGCTTTCCCCTTATACAACGGAAATACACAGAGAAATCCTCTAAATACCCAAGAGCTATCCTGGTCTATTTTGGGAACTTTCTGCTTCGTGATGCCATCTATGACCTGGCACGGCCTACCAGCAAAAGGGAATATAACGGATTTCTTTTCTTTGTCAGACCAGACTTCGCACATCCCACTGTGGAAAGTAGGTAGAGAATGCGGCAACTTTACACCCCCTTTGAAAAAATTGGTGCGACAGTCTACCTCCAGAATCCTTCTCGTTTGAAAGTAATCTTTAGAGGAACAACTTGTATCTTCAACAGTGAAATCCAAGCGGAAAGCTACCTGCAAGAATTAACAGATGCCGCTAGGAAGACAAACTGATTAAGACTATATACCATTAACTGAATAGATACCTATGGTCGCTACTCGGTTATATGTTTTATAGTACATCTGTCTTTGTCCACTTAACATGTGCAATAGCATATTTTTGGTTATATACACCAGTCTTGGGCTCAATTTAGTTATTGCAGATATGTATTTATGCCTTCTCATAGGTATGGAAATATAGCTCTCAATAGTTATTTTTTGACTCTTGTTCTTTGTAAACAGGCAGGATAGGAGGCTGTGAGAGTGGTCTTTGGCGATCTGACCACCCAGACGCCCACACCTGGATCCCCTTGGATCCAGGACACCTCTATGAGTGGGAGGGGGGGAGGGTGATTCTCTAGACAGGGTGGGATTGGGAGGGGTAGGGTTCAAAGGGGAGGGACAGTAGGGGCAGTCTGGCTAATATTAATTACTTTGGTGGGGTTAAAAAAAGGATACCACATGCCGAAATGCTATTTACAGAAGATAAGTTCTCTGATGACTAAAATGATTGAACAAACCTGGAAAATGATACCTAAGACTTTACTATGTCTTCATTAAAATTGTTATCTGTTAATATTTGTGGCTTGAACGACATAAAAAAACGTCAAAATGTAGCCATTTGGCTTCAATCAATAGGGGCAAACATAATATGTCTATAAGAAACCCATATTGAGGCTGCTCAAATCCACCTTTTAAAATCACTCGGGTTTAGGCTTGTATGCGCTACCACTCAAGGTGTTAGGACCAAGGGGGTTGCTATTTTGTTCAAGGGCCAGGGACACACATTCCCGAAAAGGAAAGTTGACAAAAATGGGCGGTGGGCAATCACAGTGCGACAAGATACTGAAGGGAGGAAAATGACGATCTGCACTCTTTATGGCAGCAATGAAGATGATCCCTCAAGCATCCACGAAATCTCTAACGAATTAGCACACTGGCCATTACCGGTTATACTGTGTGGTGACTTTAATTTAAACTTGCCTTATGATTGGTCGTCTAAAGACCGCTGGGTATATAAGGGCCGCAAACCAAAGGTCTTTAAGGCAGTAAAAGATCTTTGCTGTATGCATGGATTGGTAGATGGATGGCAATCCACCACACAACTTCCTCACGACACTGGGTATACATTCTACTCATATCCACATCACATGTATGCCAGAATAGATTTTTTTTTTTTTAAACCTTTATTAGTTGCATTCAACAGAGATTCATGACAGTAACAGCATCGACAATTCAGTAGAGCATTACTTTTGGTACATTCAGTGGAGAAGCATCAATTTCACGAGGGCTAGTACATTGCATTTAGGCTGGCCTAGAAACACATATTCCCAAATTTCATGTAATGGGAGGACAACCACCGGGAATACCCCCCCTGCACAGCCAGGGGCGCAAGGGGGTGGGGCGACCAACATACCTTCGCATACATGTGTAGTGCATAGCGCGGAGGAAAGGTATCTCAGAACCCCCGACCTACGTCTGTCTCGGTCCCCACCAGTCAGCCAGAGGTGTCACCGCACGCAGTAGTATGTCATATGTGTGTCAGAAGAGCATGGCACCGCTCGTCACCTCAGCGTATGTTTAGTGTAAGGGCAATCAGTATGTAGTGCAGCTTAAAGCGGTGCATAGTGCTCAGTAACGCAAATGCCATCTGTACCGACGCGCAGTCGCAGGATCTAGTGTATATGCCTGCCCCTACCGGTCCGTTGTGTCAGAATATCGGGAGGATCAGGAAGTCCCGTCCCAAAAGTAGCATCACATGCCCCACAAGTATCACACTCCCTTCAAGTATCCCCGACCCCCCTACATCACTCCCTCAGTAAGCTTACTACCCCATCCAATGGAGGCGGGCTAAGATCCCACCTATTGTGTGAAATGGAATATGGCGAGTGTGGTGTAAAGCACCTATACGCTCATGGGCCTGGCAACGGCTCGTCATCTCCAGAGGAGTCACTGTGAGTCGCCTGAGACATCCAGTGGACCTGTAAGGGGGACCAAAAGTCACTTGGTTTACAGCGGGCGGGTAGCAGTTCCGCATAAACTCCATGCTGGTCCTGGCAGTATGTGAGGTCATCCAGCCATTCCTTAAATTTTGGTGCCCTACCCCTCCCCCATCTGCAAGCAACCCTCCTCTTAGCGAGCAGCAACGCGATATCGACAAATCTACGGTCTGACTTGGGTACATCCCTGGTATATCCCAGCAGCATCACCACCGGATCCAGAGGAAGAGGACCAGCAATCATGACCTGGAGCGCAGCATGCACCTGCTCCCAGTATGCCTGTATCGCTCCGCACTCCCAGGCCAAATGTAGGAAACCCGCGCCTTCCGCACGGCATCGAGCGCATCTATCGTCCTCTGAGAGGCGAAAGCGCAGCTTCCTGACTGGAGTGTAATAATATCTCTGTACGAACTTGTAGTGAATGATTTTCAATCGACAGCTGGAAGAGACGTTAGCCGTGGCCGAGCAGCAATACCTCCACTGCTCATCAGTGAGTTCAGCATTTAGTTCAGAACTCCAATCAATTCGCGCTTTAGACAGAACCGGTGGTCGGTGTTCACGAACGGCAGCATACAGCTTTGACACCAAGTGCCTGCCATCCGACACGAGCATGACCTGCAAGGGCAGTACTGTCCCCGGTTCCTCCGAAAAACTAGGGAGTCTGTCCCGCATACCCTGACGGAGTCTAATATAATAAACCACCTCCATCGGTGTCGGGGGAGCAGTCCGAAATATCTGATCTTTGGTACGGAACAACCCATCCTGAAACAAGTCACCCCATGTATTAAGATGTACGCGTTTGCACATGGATTGAAATCCATTCTCCAGTAGAAGCGATAATTTTGGGTGGTACGCAAGGGGCATTGCCGGCGAATACAGCATGGGGGCTCCTAGCAGTTTAGTCACTCTCCTCCAAGAGTCAATAGTACAGGTAACAGTGGTGGCAGGCGTCTCGACATCTCCAACCAGTCCCATCAGCATGCCCCTGAGTGGGAATGGATGCACGATCCAATCCTCAGCAGCAACCTGCGGCATAAAGGGAGCGGGATTAACCCAGTGATAGGCGTGCTGAGCCTGAGCACTGAGGTAATACACTTCCAGATCGGGTACATCAAATCCGCCCCTGTCATAGGGTTGCGTCAAAACAGTCCAGCTAAGGCGCGGTTGCTTACCGCCCCAAAATAGGCGAAGCAACTCAGTTCGAAGTCTTTTAAAAAAATAGGCACCCGGGTAGTAGGGTATGTTTTGGAATAGATATAGGAAACGTGGGAGGACAACCATTTTTATCAGGGAGGCTCTGCCTGCCATCGAAAGTAAGAGGGCCAGCCAGCGGGTCACGTTGTCAGTCAATCGCGAGATAGCCACTCCATAATTCAGCCGGATAGTGTCGTCCTTATTGAGCGACACTTCAATGCCCAAATATCTCAAATCAGAGCTGCACCATTCCAAGGGGTAGTCTAGTGGAAAATGGGCAACCGAGGCCGTGAGGGGGAAGAATTGCGACTTCTTCCAATTGATGTGCACTCCGGATATGCCGCCAAACACTATAAATTCTCTCAGAAGCGGGTTGAGGTGGTCTTGTGGGTGCCGCACATACAGTGTAACGTCGTCTGCATAAAGGGAAATCCCAATCTGCCTTTGATTACAGTTAAAGGCGCTGGCCTTATGCAATTGCCGGATCCTGCAAGCCAGTGGTTCAATCGCCAGGGCGAAAAGCAGGGGCGACAGGGGGCATCCTTGCCTAGTCCCTCTCGTGATCGGCATCTGTGCCGAGAGCACACCATTAACGATGACCCTAGCGACTGGAGAAGTGTAGAGCAGTGTCACCCAAGCGATAAATATCCGGGGGAACCCCATTCTGCTCAAGATAGCCATCAGATAACCCCACTCTACAGAATCGAACGCTTTGGTGGCGTCCAGGAACACAGCAGTGACAGGCAGGTCAGGTGCAATGGTAGGTATAAGGGAGAACAGTGTACGGAGGTTATGGGACGTGGCTCTCCCTGGGACAAATCCAGATTGATCCGGCAGCACCAGGGTATTCATAAGCAGGGACAGCCTAGTCGCGAGCACTTTAGCAAGAATCTTCGCATCGCAATTTAGCAGCGAGAGGGGTCTATAGGCATCGGTATCCACCGGGTTTTTCCCTGGCTTCAGAAGGGAAGTGATCGCCACCTCCCTCATTGAGCTCGGCAGCACCCCCACCTCTAGCGACTCCTCAAAGACCTCCTTCAGCACAGGTGCCATGATGTCAATGTAGCACTTGTAGAATTCGGCTGGCAGGCCGTCCAACCCTGCAGCTTTGCCGTTGCTGAGGGACATGATTGCTTCCCTAATCTCATCCAGCTCGAAAGGGCAACCCAGGAACGCCCTGTCGCTGTCACTGAGCCAGCATAGTGCAATATCATCTAGGAAGTTCCCGAAGTCCACCTCGCCCTCCTGCTGTGTGGTATATAACCGTTTGTAGTGCTGCAGGAAGGTGTCCTGGATTCTTTTAGTATCCTGGTAGGTCCCGCCTTCGCCATCAGAGATTTCTAAGACATGGGCGGCGAAACGCTGGTGCCTCGTGAGCGCCGCTAGCACCTTACCCGGCCGATCCCCCTCACAATAGCGCCTAGCCGTCCAGTATTTGCCCCAGAATTTCACCTCTCTGGCAGCTTCCTCCTCATAGGACGATAGTTTGGCCCTGAATTCCACAGTGAGGTCAGGGCAAGGATTCCTGACCATCTCTGCCTCTAGCGCCTTAAGCTCCGATTCAAGTTTAGTCAACGTGCGCACTATGTCCCTGAGTATACCACAGCTCTTAGAAATCGTGACCCCCCTCACAGTCACTTTGAAAGCTTCCCAAATCGTTTCCAGCCTTATCAACTGACCCCTTGTTTCTAGGGAAGAAGGCTTCTATCTCCTCACCAAGTTCATGTTTAAAGACAGGGTCAAGCAGGGCAGAGGGGAATAGCCGCCAAGGCGGACGCACTCTAGCATATCCAGGCATCTCTAGCACGGCCAGTACAGGGCAGTGGTCCGAGTAAGTACGAAGTAGATGTTTCACCTGAACGACACCTCCAGCTAGGCCCCGTGAGATAAAGCAGTAGTCAATCCTTGCCCATGAGCGAGCGTGTGCCGTGAAATGTGTGCCTTCCCTAGCTGCCGGATGTGAGTGCCTCCAGCTATCCAATAGGCCTGCCTCCGCCAGTATGCCCTGGAGCGTATCACGAGCTTTCATGTTGTATTGTCCACTACCATCTGATCTATCCGCCCCAGGATGTAGCGATAGGTTGAAGTCCCCCCCCCCCAGATTATGTGCGTGGCGTCGGTCTCCAATACATGACCCCATAACGTCAAGAAAAAAACGGGTGTGTCAATATTAGGTGCATAACAATTTACCAGCATGATCACATCAGTGCCCAACCTGCCCCAAAGGATCACATACCTCCCTTCATTGTCCAACCTCACTCCCAACTTTTGGAACGGCAGCACTTTATTGATCAAAATAACCGTCCCCCTCGAGTAAGTGGAATAGGAGGAAAACTCCCTCACATTTGCCCACCTGCTAGCAAACTTAGGAACACTACGTGGGTTTAGGTGGGTTTCCTGGAGCATCGCTATCTGCACATGATGCCTATCTAAATATGCAAGTACATTTCTGCATTTCCGGGGGTCATTAAGGCCTCGGACATTCCAGGACATTATGGAGACGTTAGTCAAAGCGGTATCACCCATGCTTAACACCACATTCCTGAAAGAAGCCCATGGCCCATGCTCCAGCCCTCAGTCGGAGCGCACCAAGTACCAGTCTCTCTGCTGTCCGGAACAGTCGTCTCACCCGACCATCCATGCGTACACTCACCCTAACTTCAGTCACCGCATACATGCCATGAACGTCTCTTGCCAGAATGCCTCTATTTGCAGCAACGCATACCCCAACATTCAAACACCCCCCCTGCCCCCACTCACAGCAACCCAACCCCCACATAACAAGTCCCCCCCCACCCACTGAAGCAACCCAAACTTGCCAGTACCATGACCCCTCCCCCCGCCCCAGACCCAATACTCAAAAACCATAGCAAAACCATGTGGGGAATCCCCTCCCGGGGGCAACAGAGGTACGCACCAATACACCCCATCACTCCCCTCCCGCCCCGCACATATCATACGGGATCAGACAGAGAAGGAGGGGTGGTGCCTGACGTACATTACCCCTGCAGGCTTAAGCCCGTACACCAAACCAGCGTCTCTCGCTGCCGTCCCCCCATTCGGAGAGGCTACCAATTATTCCAAGTGAATCGTCCAGGTATCAGCCGCTGCCCATGCCGTCTCCTGTACTGCCATCAGCCTGCTCTGTCCAATAACTATCCCATCAGCGGGGCAAAGCGTTTGAGTTCACACGCCACTCCACAGCAAGTCTACAAAGCGATGTCGCAGTCATCCATGTCTCCAAAGGCAGGACAGTGCTGCCACGGCGGGATTTGGCATCAGAATCCGAACTCAGCATCAGTACAACTACAGGAAGTCAGCAAACAAGTGTCCAAAAAAAAGCACATTCAGGACTCATCACGCTCGGCTGGGTCCTCCCCTGCCTCACCATCCTCCTCGTTTCGCCTGCCCCTCCTGGCAGTGCGGAGCTTCTTAACATAGTCCTCAGCTTGCTGCGGGTTCGTAAAAAAATGTTGTTTGCCCTGATGGGTCACCCTGAGTCGGGCCGGGTACAGAAGTGCGTAATCCACCTGCATGTCTCTCAGCTTCCTCTTCACCTCCAAGAATTTTCTCCGCTGGTCCTGCACCATGGGTGTAAAATCCGGGTACAAGGAAAACTGCACTCCATCACAAGCCAGGTTCCGATTCGTCCGTGCTGCACGCAGCGCCGCGTCGCGGTCGCGGTAGTTAAGTAACCGGGCGATGATAGGCCGCGGCTGTGCCCCCGGCTTGGGAACCGGACCCAGAGAGCGGTGTGCCCTTTCGACAATAAATTGACTAGAGAAGGCCTCCTTACCCACTGCAGTGAGTAGTATTCGCTCTACATAGTCCTCCATACGGCCAGTGTTGGTGGACTCCGGAACACCCGTGACGCGAATATTATTGCGTCTGCTCCTCGCCTCCAACTCCTCATTCTTTGCCGCTATTACTTTCAGGATATTGTCCATTCTGGTTAGGCGCGCTTCGTGGGTTGTTGACGTGTCCTCTGAGGTGGAGATGCGTCGCTCCGCTTCCGTAAAGCGTTCCTCGTGGACCTCCAATTTCTGCGCGACACCATCCATCCTGGAGGACAAGCGATCCACCTTATCCACTATCGTGGCGAAGCCCTGCCGCATCTCCTCCATCAGCACTCTTAGCTCTGGAGCCATGGGTGTAGAGGGGGGCTCAGTGCTCGATGGTCCTGGGGCGCCGCCGGCTCCGGTCGCATTACGCAATTGCTTCCTTGTGGCCGCAGGTTCAAAAGAGAGCTTGGGGTGTTTGTTATCGTTCTTGCCCATTGTGCTCCGCCTGTGGGCTCCTGAGGCGCTCGGCGAGTGGCAAGTGGTGCTGCGCTCCCTGCACCCAGATAATTCCACTCGCATCAGCAGCCCCCAGCGCAGTGGTCACTCCTGAGGCGGCTCCGTCCACGCGAGGACCAGACCAGCAGCGTCAAAGTGATCCCCACGCCACTCCGCGCTCCGGCTTCAGTGACGGGAGCCAGCCGGCAGCGCCCGCGATGGATGGCGGGTGGCGGTGCGCTGGAGTGGAGCTGGGAAGGCCTGGGCCCGGGGAGCGCCGGGGGGTGGCGGGTGACGGGGTGAGGGGAGGCCCAACGCGCCACCAGCGGGCAGCGATACCTGCAGCACGGACACTGCCGATGTCCTCCGGCGGCCTCTTGTCGCTCCTCAGTCTCGCACCCCCAGTTGCAGCAGGCTCACGGAGGGACCCGGGGCAACGGCGGCAATACAAGGATCAAGGCCGGGGATAAGTCCAACCCCTCGCTAGGCCCAGGCGGATGCCACCGGTCTCGTCCGCTCCCCCAGCAGATCACAGGATCAACGTACGGTACCTCCGCACTTCGCAATGGCCATAGAGGGGGAGAGACTCACCTCCGCCGCCGCCTGTTAGGCCTCCAGCTGTCCACTCACACAGCGGGCCGACCTCCGCAACTCCGAGGCCTATCTCCCTCGTGTCAAGCCTCGGCCTCGCGTGGCCAGGCGCCCAGGTCGCCACAGCAGCGCTCTGCGGCAATGCTCCCCGGGCGGAGCTCTCAAGCAGCCAGTTCAGGCATCGGGCGTCGGATCGTCCCCAAAATCGGACAGGAGCTGCAGGGCATAGAGGTCCACAGACGCTGTTAGTTTCAGGCGTCCACCCGCAGGTTAAGAGGATAATTTTAGGATGTTTCTGGCCAGGCAGCCAGAGCCTCACGGAAGTGCGGCCATTAGCTTGTGCGCCCTCTAGCGCCCCCTGCCAGAATAGATTTTTTCTTCCTTTCCAACTCTTTAAAAACTATAAGTAAAATTAATAAACTAAACAAAATACTCCCCAATCATAACCCTTTAATGTGTATGGTGAATATAGGCACATCTGAAAAAAGAATAAGAACATGGACCTTTGAAAAAACTCTGTTACATGACCCTAACTACTGCTCTCATATGCGAGAGTGGATCCCGAATTTTATACAGGAGAATCTGGGTAGTACAGGAATAGATGTGGTCTGGGATGCGTTAAAAGCAGGGATTCGGGGGAAACCTTACAATACTCCGTAAGTCAAACAGTTTATCTCACATTAAATCTCAGACTCAACAAGAAGAACTTCGACAGGCAGAAGAGGGTCTAATCGAGGCTATCAAAGCTCATGCTGGGACAGAAATAATTGAAAGAAATCAAATTCAAGTCGCAATAGCTAGAGCAGTAATTATTGATGATATTACAGCTAAAGCGGTAAAAAAAGCAACTGCTAATCGGGAGATGGTATACGAGGTAAACAAACTTGTTGGTCATCAACTTGCGGTTCGTATGCGTCCACTAGAAATGATCAATACTATTCAAGAGCTTTCAGACCCAATAAAAGGTATAGTTACTGATCCCGAAGACATTAGGGAAGCCTTTTTTCAGTTTTATAGCTCATTATATACTGAGGGAAGCGAGGATAATATAGAAAATATGATAAATGAGTATCTAAACCTACTAAACACCTTAAGTTTTGATGAAGCAGACCAATTGGTATTAACGGATGATCCAAACTTGAAGGAAATTCAACTAATAATCAAGAATTTACCAATGGGAAAGGCGACAGGCTTAGATAGTCTACCGTCGGAATTCTTTTCAACTTTCCTAGCCGAACTTCAACATATAATGGTGACTCTATTTGGTTATATTTTCAGAGGGGGAACTCCTCCTAAATCTTGGTCCAGTGCAAAAATTATAATATTTCCGAAAACAAATAAACCCCCTGATCAATTAGGCTCATATAGACCAATTACCTTGATTAATGCAGAGTCTAAAATATACTCCAATCTACTAGCAAATCGCCTGGCACCAATTATTCATTTAGTTATAGCCAATTACCAACACGGCTTTGTCCCAGGAAGATCTACCACTAATCATGTCCATAGAGTTATTACACTTTTTGATCACTCTCGAATTACAGGAGACCCTATGGCCCTCATACTTTTAGATCCAGAAAAGGCATTTGATAGGTTCTCCTGGAAATTCCTTTGGGCAGCTTTGAAAAGAGTTGTAATTCCCCCAAGCTTTAATATGGCAATACAACAATTATATGTCAACCCGCCGCTATGGTATCTGTCAATGGCAATCTTACCAAACCGTTCAAGATATCGAGAGGGACGAGACAAGGCTGCCCCTGCTCGCCACTGCTATTTGCCCTCTATTTAGATCCCTTTTTACAAAGATTGGAAATTAATTTGGTAATAGAGCCTATTATATCATGCGATCTCTCCACCAAAATTTTAGCCTATGCTGATGACATAGCAATCGTCACTAAGAACCCAGCACCTACTATGCTTGCTATCGTTGATGAAGCCACCAAATTTGGAGCTGTTTCCGGATACGCCCTTAATCAAGGTAAATCCCAAATTGTGATTAATGATAATTTGGCTTTTGCCGACCCCAGAGTTACTCCAAACGCAACATATTTGGGGATATCTATCACTGCCAAACTAGAAGATCTGGTAGATATCAATGTAAAACCTGTTTTAAGGACAATGCAAAAGGATCTCCACCGACTAGATAACCTGCACCTTTCCCTGATTGGTAGAGTAAACGCCATTAAAATGGCATTTTTCCCTAAATTGCTGTATTTATTTAGAGCAATATGCCTAGAATTTCCGGACTCCTGTTTAAAATCAATGGAACACACCTTCTCAAAATGTATTTGGTCATATTCCCAACCAAGACGTGCATTAAAATTCCTTACTTTACCAAAGGAACGGGGGGGGCTTAGGCTAACCAAATTTGCGGTTCTATTATTGGGCAGCAACCCTGATTAACAGTCAAGAACTTCTTCAAATTGAATTAACGAATGTAGCATCACGGGGTGTGCAACCGTCTATTTATAACCTATTGTTAGGTGAAAACAATTATGGATATCTATGGCGTCACCTACATGACAGCTATCACAAAAAAGTAAAATTTAAGCCGCTTCTACATTCTTTTAAAATGTTGCAAAAAATAAGAAAACGAATGGATATTGGGCGAGTTTCATACTATACACTTTTCAAAGATAATCTAGATCTGCCCGCTATTTTCAGGGATAGCTGTATGAAGAAATGGGAAGCAGCCGGAATTACACATTTCGGCAATCTCTGCTCTTCTACGGGGCTTCACACATTTGAGGAACTAAGAATGAAATATCAAATTAACAACAGAGACTTCTTCAAATACCTACAAATACGGGACTTCATAACTAAAAGAAATCTTTGTGAAATCATCAGTACAAAATGTGAGATATTTGAGACACTGTCGTCCAGTAAAGCTAACATCATTAGTGAAATATATATCCTATTAAGTAACTCGCCACCTGATGATATAGGAAAGATAGCCTCGAAGTAGGAAAACAAAATTGGTATACCTCCAGCTGAAATTGAAAGTATAATGGCAAGTTCACAAACTTATTTGCTATCAACTAAACTACAAACGCAATTTTACAAAACCCTTTTTATGTTATATTATACTCCCAACAAAATTGCAAAATGGGGCTCGGGTAAAGGAACTTACTATCCCCGGTGCCACTTTCCGAATGCAGACTGTATACATATTTTTGCTACCTGCGACGGCCTATCCCAACTGAAACTCGATATTGAGAGGTTTATAACTGCGGTTGTGAAAAATCCCATTATCTTGACTATTGAAATGATGCTTCTAGGAGCGACTGACCCAAACTGGAATCGACAAGGGGCGGAATTTATATTTGTGTTTATGGCTGTTTTTGGGATGTGTATTGCATCGGCCTGGTTAGATGAACTAGCACCCTCATTTCAGCAATGGCTCGCCAGATTACTAGCCGCATTTAAGCTGGAAATTGCAATCTATAAAGGGAAAGGTAGAAGGAAACGCACTGCCGGCCTGAAAATCTGGGCTCCGCTACAAGAATGGTGTGATAATCAAGGCAAAAATAATAATAATAATAATAATAATAGGCAACTCCTTTAAACCTAAAACTAGATCTATTGGTGTCACTCTTAGTGAAGTCTATATATGGGGTTTAACTATTAAACCATGTAATAACTGGACAGAGGAACTGGTAACTGCTCTTGTAACTGTATTTGAACTGGCAATGGCCTCTGTATTCTTATTTGAAGATTTTTATGCTGTGCTATTTCTATACATGTGTCTAGTTTGATGTAGCTTGCTTTATTATTTTCCAAATGACAGTTCTGTGATTGATTTCAGGGCACAGCACACAGTTATTTTACGGGGCCAAACGATGCATAATGTGGTATTCATATTGTATATTTTTCTTTCTTTATCTTCTCTTTTCCTTTAGAAGTCTGCCAGACTAAGGGGTGGGGGAGGGTTAGGGGGTTACGATGAACTTTCTCAGTGTAAATTTATGTATTCTATGATTTTATATAAAAATCAATAAAAATCATTTAAAAAAAAAAAGGAAAAGATAGAAAGATGGAGTTTGGTATGCCTGAACTCAGAATATAAAAATACATCTATTAGTAAAGATAGTTTTTGTATTGTGTGTTTGAAAATACCGCTTTTAGAAAGTGGGTATTTTCTTGCTTAGCTATCCTGTGTGCCTCTGCTGGTTTGTGGATTGACTGACTGGCTTTGGAGTGACAGGGGCTGGGGATGTGCATTCACTGTAGGCAGCCACTAGGGAGGCTGAGGTGTGTCCTGCCTTTCCTGGATGAGTCAGAGCTGGGATGAATAGACCTGGGCTGCATTTAGTAGGAGATTTCCTAGTACCTGAATGGGCCTGGTCTGCCTTACACAATACTGTCTGCACCTTCTACCGGGAAGCTGGACCAGGGAGGACAAAACTGAGTGCAGAGCCTATCTGCCACAGGAGAACACAGAGAAATTGAGTATAAATATTGAGTCCAGACTCCAGAACTTTACAATACATCTGGACTCATGAGGAACCTCTGCCAAGGAGAAGAGCTGGGAAAGCTGAAGGAGAAGTACTGCCCCTTTGCTGTGTGGTCTCAGGGGTTGGTCTGCAGTGGCTGTTTCTGCCAAGGAGAGGACAAATATTTAGCTGTGTGCTGTGTATCCTGCTTGAAGAAGATCTCCAAGGGCTTGAAGTAGAGCTTGCTTCCTGTTCTGAAGTCTCAGGAACACAATGACTTCACCACCAGCTCACCTGACCTTCCTTGCTAGGATTTCTGACCTGCAAAGAGGTGCCTGTTCCTGTGTTGGGCCTCTGGAGGCTGTTCGTGCAGCTGGGAGCTGGGAAAAGAGAAGCAACTAAAGAAGTGTGATACATCTGCACCCGTTTCCAATGCAACACCACCTTGTGGGAAGAATTTCCACGCATCGCCATCGTTATTCGTTCTTAGTGGGGACGCCCCGTTTCCCCCGCGAAACTGCCCAATTCAAATAGCTACGGAGGGGTTTATGTGTTTGGGGATATATATTTCCTTGGACCCTGCGGTCCGTTATGCTAGGAATCTCCTTCGTCCCTTGGTCCGACAGCGCACTGATGTGGCCGGCTGGAAGAAATGTCCTCTCTCCCTGCTCGGGCGGGTGACTCTTTTTAAAATGATGTCTTTGCCCCGTTTTTTTTACGCCCTACAAAATACATTAGATGTTGTGCCAGCGAGCTACTTTCGAGAGGTCGAGGGATTACAGCGAAGTCTATTAGGGGATGGTAGACCTCGGATCGCATTGGCTAAACTGACGCTTCCGTGGTATGACGGCGGGATCGCACTCCCTGATATCAAGCGATATTATTGGGCCTCACAATTGGCAGCCATTAACCTTTGTACTTATGGATCCCCTACTGACCCCGGATATGCAATGGGTAGATGGCTTCTTCCTGGGGGCTCCTATGGTCGTGCGCTGTATGCCAGGTCGGTGGGGAGTGGTCTGACAGGGCCGACTAGGCACGCGGTGCGGATTTGGCATGATGCCATTAGCTCTCTGGGATGGAGGGACCGCTTGAGGCAGGCTACCCTGCTTTTCGACTCCGAAAAGTTGGGCAAGCTTTGGAATATGAAAGGCTTTGATAAGTGGGATCTGATTGGGATCTCCACTATCGGTGCGGTTTTGGTTAAGGGGCGGATTAAGACATTTGAGGAATTGCAAATTGAATATAGTTTGGGGAAAACGGAGCACTTTTGTTATGCGCAGGTCAAGCATGCGTTGCTGGCGTACTGCGGGTGGAGGCAGACCTCCCCGAGGCGTCCCCTCTTGAAGATAGAATTTTGGATGGCCACCTGCCCGAGAAGACTATTTCCCTGATTTATAAAAAAAAATTATTAATCATCGGGCAGATCTCCTGGTAGAGCTACGAGACAAATGGTCGCAAGATGGTATTGAACTAGATGATGAGGACTGGCAAGCTGCGGTCTCTTCACCGAAGGTGGTCGCAATTCCAGCGCGCTTGCGCCTTGTTCAGCTGAAAATATTGCTCAGGGGCCCCGCCTGCTCCGGATGGGACTGTCGGAGACAGGTCTGTGTAGACGGGACTGTGGCTCTGTGGGTACTTTCCTTCACATTATCTGGGAGTGTCGTTCTGTGACTGAGTATTGGAGTGGGATACATGATGTCATGCGGGAGGGTCTGGGAGTCGCTGTGTTGCCAGAAGCGCGGAGATGCGTCCTGAATATTTGGGTACCTACGGATTTAAATGTTGCACAGACCAAGTGGGTAACTTTAGGTGATATGATTGCGAAACGGAATATAGCACAGCGGTGGGGGTCAGAGAGGATCCCGACCATCGAAGAATGGACGGAGAACATGGACTGGTGTATGTTCCGCGAAAAAACTGTTTATATGGCAAGGGGCCACCACCATAAGTGGGTACCTGTGTGGGGGTTGTGGAACCGTTATAGGGGAGACATTTGTGTGCCATCTGTTGATGCACCCATTGATATTCCTACCTCACCGTGATTGTTTATGATTAGGTATTATGTTTCCCGCTTTCACCCCCCCCTCTCCTTTCATCGGATGATGAGCTATACGGGAGATTGTCTCCCTCATGTAATATTGTTATTTTTGTTGTTTTGATGCCTTGTGTTAATAAACAGAATTATTTAAAAAAAACATAAAAATTTACTGAAAATAACAAAGATTAAAGTTAGGTTACAGTTAAGAATTGTAATAATATCTTCCTTTAGATTTTTTAAAACTTAGAAATTCACTGAAAAAAACAAAGGTTGAAGAGACATTAAAGTTAGGTGAAAATGTCAGTTAAAACATGATGAAATGAAAAAATGAAATGAATAATATTAAGGGCATGGCTACCCGAGGGCATCCCAGCGCTGATAGAGGCATACTGTGTTAAACTAACAAAAGTACTGAAATTCACCAGTTGCAATTATCTTAAGTAACTATAACACATGCCCTAAGGTAACTATAACTTGTTCCCTCACCTTGCACTGCTAATTACTTCCCAAATTACATTCCTCTTGACATGTCCTCTGACATCATTGATAACATGCACACAACATCAGGAATGGCATCATTGATGAGAACACTGTACATGGCGGGAGCATGAGGTGTGGGTGCCCCAGGTAGGAGCACACCTACTTCCCATTTAAACCCCCCCCCAATATCTCCTCCCTTTCTCCACAGCACTTCCTAAATCAGACAACCAGTCCTGATGATGATCCTAAATGCTCCGGATCGAAACGCCGTCGACCCAACAGCTTGACTAATAGGCGCACTTCTCCTTAGTGGCTTTAGACCTGAACCAAAATTAACTGTGCCCACTGTGATATCACAATGTCACATGCGCCGTTCTAGCCACCCACTGTAAATAGTCTGCACTTTATGCACAGTGCGCCGACTACGCTGTTTTCTTTCACTTGCGTCGCCACCTGCACTATTTATTCACGTTTGTTGCACCAAGTTCCATGTGGTTGTCAATACATTCTATGCAGTGCTGTTCCTAATTGTGTATATCCGACCTTGAAATGAATGTTACCACATAAAGCTGAATAATTACCTTTTGACAAAAAAATGAGTAATCTCCTTCTTGCCCACCCAAGTAATGCTATGTGCATGCTATGTATAATTGTCTATTGACTTTTACCCTTCAGGACATTGTGTTCTAATTGTACCAGGTAGGAGCGCGACACGCAGCAAGTACAACAAAACTGAAAAAACGAAATATGTGCGGTACAATTTAATTTTTTTCATCCTTGTGCTTCCCCAAGAAGGTGCAGGGACATCATCGACAATTAATGTAAATTTTGTGGCAGACTACATAGGGCACAGTGTAATTGAATACCTCATCCCAGGAGAGGTCTCCAACATTTTTAAAGCACTCAAAGCTGGAGCTATATGCTTTCCAGATTGAGTGTGAGGCGTATCTCTGGTTAGTTCTGTGGCTACATTGTGTGGCTTGAACAGTTTTGAAGAAAGACTCATTCACATGTTTATGCTTTTATTGTTAGAAATGTTTTATTTAAAACATTTTAGCAATAATGATTATTATTAATGAATGCATTACATTGTGGTTATTTATTCAATAGAAGTTAATGGTTTATTTTGACATGCGCAAAAACAACAGTTGATGGACAGAATGCAGAACTGTGAACAAAGCGTAAACAAAACCTCTTAGAAGACCTATATTGCTTTTATAAAGGGAATAAATCCAACAAATGTTGTCATATACAAGGATGCTATAGATAAGAGCCAAGACTTTTAGATATTACAAAACCATTATTTTATTTACCTTTTCTTTTGTATTTTTTTTATCATTTTACTTTAAAAAAAAATTTTTTACAGATATGCATTTTATCATATAACATACATACAAAAATTCATAAATAATCCAAATACATATAATAGGTTACTCACAGTGCAATTAGATAAAGTGCAATTAGAGAAAAAAGATTTGCCCCTATTACTAACACATCTTACTAACAAACAGTCTATCATACATACCAGTCATACAACCACATTCATAATTGCTAAAAAAGAGACATACACACAAACTGAATTGGATGGAATAATAACCCAAAGGTGCAAATGGTGGTTCACTTTCCACAGTTGGTATATAAATGGGGGATTCCACCGGTTTAAGCGATGATCTGTGTGGTATTGACCAATCTTAGTTGCATTGTCCAGATCTTATTGGGATGTACGGAATGCAGAACTGTGTCATACATTCACCCCAGTACAGAAATCTGGGCCTAAATCAATTGTTTTTTTGCTCACCATGCCATTCCAGTTTGAACCCAGCCATAGGCAAATCAGTCTTGACCCTGTGCCCCACGGGAAAAGTCCAGCCCGAACTGCCAAGCCAGGTCCTCCCTGGAGTGGAAACAAGCATCCTAGGATCGGTTTCGGGCTTTCAGCCCTCATCTGCCAGGATAGCTTGATTCCAGTTGCATGGAGAGCACGGGACTCACGTCTGAGCATACCCGTCCCACTCGGGTGACAAATGCAAAAACAACAGTTGATGGACAGAATGCAGAAAATGTCATACCTTCACCACAGTACAGAGATCTGGGCCTAAATCCATCGTTTTTTTGCTCACCATGCCATTCCAGTTTGAACCCAGCCATATGCAAATCAGTCTTGACCCTGTGTCCCATGGGAACAGTCCAGCCCGAAATGCCAAGCTAGGTCCTCCCTGGACTGGAAACTAGCATTAAAAAAAAATACTTAAAAAAACAAAGGTTTTAGTTTGGTGACAATGTCAGTCATTGTGATATATTTTAACCCTGAAAATTTGTCAGTTATAGTATAGTGAGCTAACTTGTTGTATAGCATTTTAGGGCCCTAGTGTAATTTTCCAGATTTATGCCCTTATATAGGTATAAATCACCTTGTCCTTATATAGGCATGGAAATCATAAACATATTCAGACATAGCCCATGCAGTCCAAATACAGGCATGGATACTTCCACAAGTTCCGAAAAGCCACAGCAATTTCTTGGAAAACTCGGCTTCAGCAGTTAGGGACTTCCCCTTGCTTGAATATTGATATGTCCGAGAACTCATGGAGTTTTAAAAAAACTGTGACTCTTTGATGACGTTATTATGTCCACCTTTACGTCAAACTCGGCACCTTCAAGGTATAAATATGCCCACACTTGCCCTAGCAAACACGCAGTGGTTTGGAGCAGTTCGACCATCTACTTGCCCGACGCATCCCGCTACAGCAAGTGCCGAAGGAAGCCGACCCTCCAGCAGATGCACTGAGAGAGACGCTGTCTTTTCTCTTGCCGAGAAATCCAGCTCCAGTGTCTCCAAGCTCCCCTCACGGGGTGTTGGGAAATCGAGTCCGAAGACAAAGAGACACCAGACCTCCTTCATTCTAAACCAAGGTACGGAGCTGATTCGACCCTAAGAGAAATCTTTGATAGATTCTTGGCAAAAGAAAACTAAACTTATGCTACACCACACTTACTCCTTCCCTCGTACTAGACTTAGGTTAGGTACATCGGGGTAGACGTATTTTAATGCACCAGTTGAGTACTTTTAGTCTTTAAATTATTCATGTATGTATTTCATGGCTTAGAAACCATACCATGCTCTTACAGTATTATTTTATAATACTCTTCTTGCTGTATGCATTATACTTTACAGCCAGTATTACAATTGTAGCAGTTCATTTCTTCTGCATGAGAAAGAAGACGTTCCATGAATACTTTTATTGAAAACACCCATCTCTCTGCACCTCTGGTGAAACGAAGCATGCACGATTGACTGAGTGAAATATCTATCTATTGTTTCCACGACTTTGAAGATAAGTTTTATCTTGGGGAAACAAAGTTGTCATGTTTATGCGGTTGTCAGAAACGAATCCCTTTTTGTTTATTCAAGAAAGTTTCTAGTGACCTCTAAGCTAGCTGGCACTCACACTAAAGTCTAATATATTCGATAGAGACCTAGTCGACCTAAGTCCTACGTCACATCTATAGGATATATTATTCCAATGCGCAGAGCCTATTGGGAATATAGGAACTACACTACATGGTGCCCAACGTTTGGTAAGGCACTAATTTAACGCTAGATTCTAGAGTAACCAAGTTGTGCTTTTCACAGAGTCCCCTTTCCCCGTAAAATACTCCAATAGAGTGGGTTAAAGGATAAAATATCCGCCATAACTGAGTAGGACAAAAATCCTATTAGTTTTTGGTTTTGTTCAACGTGGAAGGATACAGTGTTCCAGAATATTGTGCACCTATCTTTTTTTCCTTGAAATTTGCTCTGCAAACTTTCAGTCAACAAAATGAGTGACGAAGAAAACGGTGGAGATGCAGTAAATGCAAACCAACCGGGTTTAAACCTTACAGGTTTCCAGGAAACCGATGCAGATGCTATATTCATCTCGTATAACGTACTGAAAACCATCGCTATAAAGCTTATACAAAATGGCCTATCATCAAGAGGTTGTAGGGTAATTTTTGTCATAGAGTCACACGAATATTGGCAGACAGAGGTATTCTGTTAATGGATTATCTTCCCTGAAGCAAATCCAAAAACACATGTGTTCCACTTCTACAAGATAGAGGAACCTCCTGTGGAATACACTCCTTTCGAGGATATTGAAATTCCATTAACATACCAAGAGCATGCGCTCTGGTTTAAAGGCACCCAACAACATCAAAATCACACTACCAGGCTCGGTCCACTAGGTAGAACAGGAGCCACATGGCCGGTATTAGCCAGCTATACACTACATCCTGACATTGAAAGAATGTCAAGTGAAGAACTATTAGCTCAGCTAAAACAATTAATTGAAATACATAGACAATTGGTTCAATATGTCATGCGGACAGTCTAACCTGCTATAAGGATTCCACAGCACACCCCTCATCAGGGGAACACAAACAAAATTACACCACAGACTATACAATCGGTCATTGGTAAATTACCCACAAAAAGGGAACACATTCCATTCTGGTTAGCTCAATAAATTACTCAAATAGAGGCAGTATTTCCTGATAGTACACCTCATGAGAAACACAGGATTCTAACAATCTGTTTACCAATGGGGATCGCACCACACCTGGAGGACTGTGACACTTGGGGTACAGTCTTTGCTGCAATCTACACAAAAACACATGGTGTTCCGTCCATGGAGGTAATACCAGATGTCCTGAAACAGATTCAAAATGAATACGGGGCAGAGCCTGCTTTGAATCTAGGTATGAAGTTACTGAAGGATTTCAAACAGGTCTCGGCTATAATATTAGCTAATATTAAAGGAGAAGCAGCATCCGTGGCAATCTGCCAAAACTTAAAAGAACTTGATGTAACTGAGCAACCATATTAACTGGCCAGAGTAATAGAAAAATCCTATGAAGAAATAGGTAGAAATATTTTGGTTGGGAAACCAGTGAAGCCCGAACTAACAGAAAATCCTGAAAAAGTTTTTAATAAAAACACACTCACTACTCCTAAAAAGAAGTGGGAAAATACTAGACAGACACTTCCTAAAGAGAAGCGTTCTCAATCAATCCAGAGGTAGGTCTCTTCAAAAGGAGCCCTCTGATAAGAGGTATAACCTCAGAAACAGGGATAATTTTAGGAAACCTGATAGATATCAAGATACTGATACACGTTCCTCTCGTACCTTTCAGACTTCCTCACAGAAATCGGAAAGAAGAGGACGATCAGAACAGACGATCAACACGTTCCTAAAAATAAGAAAACACAATTCACAAAGAAGAAGGTAGCAGGTCTAAAAATCAGACATGCCGAGGATCTTGAGGACACAACTCAAGAACGGAGAGTGGGCTCAGACAATGCTGGACAGCGCAGCAGAAGTTACCATAGTTCGCAAGATCCTGAAGGATCACCTGGAGACAGTGGACTTGAATGAATACATTCAAGTTGAAACTGCTGATAACAGGGTTAGTGAACCCCATAAGTTATATGAAGTAATGCTCAGGGTAGAGGGGGACATAACTAGAAAAATAAGAGCACTTTTTTGGGAAAAGCTCTCTAAGGGTTATGACATCCTTCTGGCTGAAAAAGACTGGCCACCTGAATTTGTCAGGGAGTGCCCACATGGCGAAGAGACTATTATGCTAGCCTTCTCAAATCATATTCCTATTAATAGAAAATACACCTATGCCAGAAAATGGGCTGTAGCCCAGGCTCCAGCATTATATAAAAATCCTGTGGATGGGATGAGGACTTTCCTCACCATAAGATCCAGTTAAAAAATCAACCTACTGCTCAGAGGCAGTATCCAGTTAAGCAAGAAGCTAAAAAACAGGTCAGGGAGATCTTAGATCAACTTGAATACCAAGGGGTGATTGAAACATGCACCTCGTCCATGAACAATCCTTTGTTTTCTATCTCCAAGCCAGACAATACATATCGTCTAGTTTTGGACTACAGACTATTAAATTCTTGATGCAAATCTTTGCAGTACAAAATGCACACAGTGCAGCACTGATTAATAAAATCGTGTGCAAAAAATATAAAACCACATTAGATATTTCTAACGGTTTCTTCTGTCAAAACATTGCACCTGAAAGCAGGTACTTGACCGCTTTCTCAATTATGGGGACACAGCGTTACTTCTGTCGTCTCCCCCAGGGATTCAAGAATATTCTGGGTTATTTTCAGCCATAGAAACAGAGTTACTACAAACGTATGATGATGACGCATTATCTTATGTTGATGACATCTATCTAACAGACGATGACTTGGATAGGCACTTGAATAGAGTGAATACCATAATACCTGGTTTCGCATCTGAAGGGTACAAATTCAACTTTAAAAAACCAAGAATTGCCCATCTCAACGTCCTATTCTTAGGTTACAAACTTTCAAGTAAAGGCAAAAGCTTGGCAGCAAACATTTTAGAAAAATGTGCGCTGCTCCAACCTCTTAAAACACTGAAAAACTTACAGTCAATTTGAGGCTTCCTGAATTTCGGAAGAACTTACATTCTAAATTACGCAGAAAGGGTTAAACCTCTCTACGAACTAATCAAACCTGAATTCAAATCAACAAATTGGACTCAAAAACACACAGAAATTTTGCGTTCAGTGCAAACAGACATGTTAGCAACAACCCATTTACCGACACGCGTAAACGTATGCAACCTTGTAATCCGAATCATCCCAGGGAGATTCGGATTCACGTACTTAACCTTTAATGAAGATGAAAAGGTACCAATAGCTTATAAATTACACTTGTACACAAGCTGAAAAGAAATTCACTTCAACAGAAAAAATTCTACCAGCGGTTCAAACTGCAGTAGCAAAAGAGAGAGCCCTTGCACAGGGAAAACGCATAATAGTCGTTACGCCTGTACCTGCCTTAGAGGCAGTGACAAAAGCGAGCATTCCTAATGCAAAATCTTTACATCCGAGATGGATACAATGGGTTAATTCTCTTGCTGCAACAGATGTTGAATACGTTTTTGACCCCTACTTGAAAACTCAAGAATTTCTACAATACGAACAAGAATTTCCTCTGCCCACTGAGATTCTGCCTCTAGAACATTACGGATGTATAATTTATACAGACGGAACAGCACAGCCCGCAATTGGGGGAAAACAAGCTTATAGTGCAGCATGTGCGATTGTTAAAGGTCGCTGGCGCAATGTTAAATTCTGAACTATGGTCACAAAAACTCAATCTCTAGGAGACTGTACAGCTCAGCGAGCTGATCTACAAGCTTTCAAGATGGCGCTTGAAAATACTGATCCCGAATTCCCCACACTCATAGTGTGTGATTCGTATTACTGCGTCCAATCTTACAATGAATACTTGCAGAATTGGGTTCAAAACGGTTTCAAAGATGCAAAAGGTGGCACAATCAAGCATTAGTTGCTTTGGGAACAAGTAGTTCTATTACAGAAAGAACTACAAAAGTCTCACATGATCTATACACTGAGTCATCACCATAATGGCGTTCACGTTGCAGGGAATTAAGTGGCTGATGAAGCCGTGAAGGCAGCTGTGCAAACGGCTTCCGTAGCTGCTATCAGTCGTTCAAAAACAAAAATAGACGGCAAAACAATGCTAGCTGTCAATGCCACGAGCAAAGGCAGCGGTGCAGCGTTACCTCTAAACTATCCACTCGAATATTCATACATAATTGATGCAAACTCTATTCCTTTTGCTCGAATCCCTGGAGTGGGGGATAGGGTGATTCCAAACAGGAAACGTACAGGTGCCTTGATACAAGAAGCACATATGGGAGAGGGTCTAATATACATCAAGGGATCTCAAAATCTCTACTAGAATTAAAAGAGACGTACTGGTGGCCAGGGATGAATGCCCACATTTACAAATTTGCAATTAATTGCGATGTCTGCTACAGAGATCACAGCATATAATGCCGCCAGATACCTGACTACAGTATAGCCAGCCCAGTAGAGACACCATTGTTAGACAGCACTAGACTTTCAAGAACAAAAAGAGTTGGAGGGTCTGTGAAGCAAAGTGCCAAGTCTACAGGGTCCTCACTAGGAGCTACACATTTGGATTGCACTGAACCAGACCAAAGTGGTCACTAGACACTAGGTGTACAATAGATATCCTATCAGCCCACCCACTTGGCGGAGCCTCGTCATGTAGGACGTCTAGAACCAAGTTGGTGTGTCCAAGCCTAGATGAATTGGCTAGACAACACACAATTATGGTTCATATGATAGAAGTGTCCATGCCACTAGGCGGTGCTGGTACTGTGCAGTGCAAAGAAAAAAAGTGTGTGAGTGATGTTAAAATGACGGTCAAGGCAAAAGAAAATTTTTATTAGTATTCACCTGGACGTCAGATTAAAAAGAGATGCAAGACAGTGTGACAAAATCACTGTCTACTTTGCTGTATGATTAAATAGGCCAACATGTTTCTGCCAATAGGTGAAACTACACCGGCATTCTTCAGGGCCGCTTGTATGGAATGTTGCTACTGCAAAGATACACTCTAACAATAGTGTAAAAAAGTGAAGATGACAGATCAAAAAGTTTAAGACTGTCAAACTAATAGTGTGGTCACTATGACCATCCTACTGTGTCCTCTTGCGCCGTTTGATAATAGAGGATGCAGTCCTGTAAACAAAAAACAGAAGGACAAATACTATTTGATGTTCTTTAAACATAACAGACTTTCAGGAGCAGTTAACCCCAAAAAGGGTTATACTATTATAACATGAGGACCAAAACAAGACTTAGCACGGCCAGTCCAGATTAGAACGGCCACTTAATTAATTACAGGTTGCACTTAGAATAAACCTTAGAAATTTCTAAATACAAAATTGAAAACAATGAAAAGACTTACCCAGCAATGTGTGGGAGTCAAGCTTCACCTCACCCAGCAACCGCTCGGAGATTGAGGCCCCGCTCTATCCACAAACAAATATATGTAAACATGTAAACCAAAGCGACTAAAAAGATCTGGTGAGTATCTTTAGTCAATACTATGTCTCAAAAGTTTGCGCATATAAACAACTGGTTATAAGTTGCCCACAGTGATCACAGTCCCATGGAGAAGGAAAGGGCGGTAGGCATAAGGTCTAGTCGAAACTTGTGAAGATGCTGGCTAACAGGGCAAATAATGTGTTCATACCACCATTTACCCATAGTGTTGATTATCCTTGCGAACACCCAAAGCATGCACACAGCTGTCAATTTGAAATGTACTGTAGCACTTGAAAACAGAAATGCAGGGGTGGTTAAGCTGACTATCTGTTCTCAAGAGAAAGTACAGCCTCTGGCTAAACTGGTGAAGCAAGACAGCATTTGACGCCTCAAGTTTCACTGGTACAGCAAAGCAGAAAACTAATGTTCACCCTTCAAGCCAGTTTTAAAGTTAATGCTATATGGAGCAAAACAGCTTAGTTATCCCTCAATATATCACAGAGAAACCAAGTTTGGGCTAGTTCAAGCGGCGCGTCGTAACTACTCACCTCTCCGTCGGTAGCTCTCGGCTGAAACCAAAGCCGAAGGGGAGGCAACGAGGAGAGGTGAGACGCGCGTTATATACCCTCTCTGATTGGTCGGGGTGGCGTTAATGAAGTACAGCTGATCGGCTAATGCCGGTCTTGTGATGCGCAACTCCTAGTTACAGCGCATGCACACCGGTGAGCCACAAAGTGTGGCGATGTGGTCGAAAACCGGGGCATGCGCGGAGTGATTGTGGGCGCGCCTGTGTTTTAGCGCATGCGCACCGGTGAGCCACATAGTGTGGCGATGTAGTCGAAAGACGGGGCATGCGCGGAGTGATTGTGGGTGCGCCTACGTTTTATGATGTGTGTTCCTTTCTTAGCGCGTGCTCAGACCTCTGCAATGTAGCATTGGCTGAGACAGTAGTATTAGAGAAACGAAGAACACCCTCGTTCATATGCAAGGGCATGAATAACGTTGAACAACTTGACGGGCGCTGCAGAGTTCATTATACACCTGAGTGGCAATATTGTCCAAATCTAGAAATGGTAGAATATACATATGATATGGTCCTATTCCCCCTGAGCCCATTGCACTGTCTGCTCTGCTTATATGGATCATGACCTTATACGTCAAGGGGTTTAGTATACATTCTCTGATGTTTACTTACAATACCTATAACCCTTGAAGTACCCTTCACTGACATGTCCTATGTAGATTACCAGAGGCTCGGACTTTTCCGTCTTTAAACCTCAACAATGACATCCGCGCATGCCCCGTCTTTCGACTACATCGCCACACTATGTGGCTCACCGGTGTGCATGCGCTGTAACTAGGAGTTGCGCATCACAAGTCCGGCATTAGCCGATCAGCTGTACTTCATTAACGCCACCCCGACCAATCAGAGAGGGTATATAACGCTCGTCTCACCTCTCCTCGTTGCCTCCCCTTCGGCTTTGGTTCAGCCGAGAGGTACCGACGGAGAGGTGAGTAGTTACGACGCGCCGCTTGAACTAGCCCAAACTTGGTTTCTCTGGGATATATTGAGGGATAACTAAGCTGTTTTGCTCCATATAGCATTAACTTTAAAACTGGCTTAAAGGGTGAACATTAGTTTTCTGCTTTGCTGTACCAGTGAAACTTGAGGCGTCAAATGCTGTCTTGCTTCACCAGTTTAGCCAGAGGCTGTACTTTCTCTTGAGAACAGATAGTCAGCTTAACCACCCCTGCATTTCTGTTTTCAAGTGCTACAGTACATTTCAAATTGACAGCTGTGTGCATGCTTTGGGTGTTCGCAAGGATAATAAACACTATGGGTAAATGGTGGTATGAACACAATATTTGCCCTGTTAGCCAGCATCTTCACAAGTTTCAACTAGACCTTATGCCTACCGCCCTTTCCTTCTCCATGGGACTGTGATCACTGTGGGCAACTTATAACCAGTTGTTTATATGCGCAAACTTTTGAGACATAGTATTGACTAAAGATACTCACCAGATCTTTTTAGTCGCTTTGGTTTACATGTTTACATATATTTGTTTGTGCATAGAGCGGGGCCTCAATCTCCGAGCCGTTGCCGGGTGAGGTGAGGCTTGACTCCCACACATTGCTGGGTAAGTCTTTTCATTGTTTTCAATTTTGTATTTAGAAATTTCTAAGGTTTATTCTAAGTGCAACCTGTAATTAATTAAGTGGCCGTTCTAATCTGGACTGGCCGTGCTAAGTCTTGTTTTGGTCCTCATGTTATAATAGTATAACCCTTTTTGGGGTTAACTGCTCCTGAAAGTCTGTTATGTTTAAAGAACATCAAATAGTATTTGTCCTTCTGTTTTTTGTTTACAGGACTGCATCCTCTATTATCAAACGGCGCAAGAGGATACGGTAGGATGGTCATAGTGACCACACTATTAGTTTGACAGTCTTAAACTTTTTGATCTGTCATCTTCACTTTTTTACACTATTGTTAGAGTGTATCTTTGCAGTAGCAACATTCCATACAAGCGGCCCTGAAGAATGCCGGTGTAGTTTCACCTATTGGCAGAAACATGTTGGCCTATTTAATCATACAGCAAAGTAGACAGTGATTTTGTCACACTGTCTTGCATCTCTTTTTAATCTGACATCTAGGTGAATACTAATACAAATTTTCTTTTGCCTTGACCGTCATTTTAACATCACTCACACACTTTTTTTCTTTGCACTGCACAGTACCAGCACCACCTAGTGGCATGGACACTTCTATCATATGAACCATAATTGTGTGTTGTCTAGCCAATTCATCTAGGCTTGGACACACCAACTTGGTTCTAGACGTCCTACATGACGAGGCTCCGCCAAGTGGGTGGGCTGATAGGATATCTATTGTACACCTAGTGTCTAGTGACCACTTTGGTCTGGTTCAGTGCAATCCAAATGTGTAGCTCCTAGTGAGGACCCTGTAGACTTGGCACTTTGCTTCACAGACCCTCCAACTCTTTTTGTTCTTTATAGTTCCTTAGGGGTTATTCGAGTTTGGACGGTCTATAAATATATTCCCCTTGACCCTCCTTTAATAGTTGTTTTTCAGCACTAGACTTTCTACATGCAGACATCACTAAGGACGAATGCGGTCCCAACAACTATTAGGACAAGATTCATTTGGATGTGGCCTCAGCGCTCGGCTGACACCCGAACTGTTATAAAAGATTTGCGAGTCTTTATCGGCACATACGCAATCGGCACGCTGCATTCTGACCAGGGTCCTGCGTTTAGTTCTAAAGCTTACAAAGGGACCATGGCCAGCTTGGGCGTTGCATTGCAGTACTCAAGTCCATTCCATCCTGAGGGAAATTCGGTAGTGGAAAGAAAAAAACGTGACATAAAGCAATCTATAACAGCAAGGGTATTAGGCTCAGGTGACGGGTGGGTCAAACATCTAATAAGTGTCCAACGTAGTCTTAATAATCTGCCAAGAAATTCTCTGGGTGGAATCACTCCATATGAAATCCTTTTTGGTACTAGAATGATTGTCGAAGACCTCGATTGTCATACTTCAGTGGTAGAACAAAAATCCTTTGATATCAAAGACCGTTTGGCTGTTTTACAGGACTTAAATGAAACAAGAAGAAGTCTAAGCAACACATTACAGAAGCCAACGACCACTAAAGGAAAAACCACCTGTCCCAGCAAGACCTGTCTGGATTTCAAAGATTGGGGATCTGGTCAGAGAAAAAATAGCGGATAAGAAGGAATTTGGGCCTTCTTACAGAAAACCAGTACCTGTGCTAGCAATCCACGGATCAAGAACAGTGTTACTGCCGCCCCCTGCTGGAAGAAAGGAGAACCGGTTCGTGTCCATCGACTTGGTTAAACCACATCATGTGGCCGATAATAAGTAGTAGGCCCAGTGGATCCAAAGGTGTAGCAGACGACCAAATCTCGCTACTATCCAAGAGGTTCAAACTGAGAGACTCATCACCTTTGAAGAATCTGCAGTAAGAAAAGAAGGACTATGCAACATAGCCATGGAACTTGTGCCTCTTGAAACCCAAATAACAGTTCGTCAAGAAACTCCCGTCTACAATGATGTAGCATCTGACTATACTAATATGTCAAGGGACCAAGCAGCTCCAGCTATTTCAAATAATTTGGATGCAATACCAACAATTAACAGAACTGCTTCTGGCTATTTCATCAACTTTGATACATTTTCTGAGGATCCCAGTGAGCCTAAAACAACGCCAGCAAATAACACTTTCAAGGAGCAAGTAACAGAACTTTGTCACCAGCTTGAAAATACACATCTGGTTTCACCATGGGTTGAATTTTGGATTGTGTTAGGTGTACTTTTTCTCCTACAATGGCTCATTCTCGTTTTAAGTTTGGGAAAGCTGATTGATGGAAAATATAGTAAAATGGACACAGCAAGTAAGAACATCAACTTGCTCCTGAACCCACACAAATCATCTCATTGTGAACAAAGAGACCTGTCATCAGTGAACATCAAGTCGTTCCGTTACCTGGTGGTATAGCATGGGACAGAACTGATTATGATATTTATGGTCCTGTAGAGCTGTTGAAGATTCCACACCAATTTAAGGTTTCCTTGAGTGACTTTGTTTCACCCAGCACATTTTCTGATGATTGGGACTTTGAAACTGTCAATAACATGATGGCAGACTTAGAAATGTCAGCAACATTTACAAAACATGAATACTTAGAAGGTTCATCAGATTATGAACAAATGTATTGTTTTAATCATTATGGTCATCAATATTTGCACAAATCTGCAAATCCTAGAAATGTTTTTACTTATAATCAATGGGAACATTGTCCAATGCCACCAAAGGGTAGCTCAAAAACATTTTATGAAAAATGTCCATATTTCTCAGGTTTTAATGTCACAAATCCAGAAACATTTTATTTTAAAAATGTTAATAAGACAGGAATGAAAAGTATGTTGACCAAAACAAAACAAATTTATTCAGCAGCCTTTTATGCCCAATTGTCCACATTAGGTTTTGACTATCGGAAAGACAACATTGAGACAAAAACTATCTGGGCACAAAAGACTGGCAGGTGCAAGGTTTAGAAGCCTTATTCAGAGCCTGCATCATCCCAGAACAAATAATGTTCTTAAATGAAACTGTTCGACAGACATCTTGTCTTGGCCTGGCTAAGATAAAAGACTTAAACAAACCGTCCATACCTAAGTCCACATCTGATGGTAATGGAACTACAGATGAGGAGGTAAACTAATCCTGATTGGAAGAAATGGTTAATCTGGCCCACAGACACAAATAACTGTCAAGATAGATTCCTGAATAAGACACAAGGGTTTACAGTAACTAGGCCAGATCCAAGATATGTCCAGAGACAACATCCAGGCATAATAACAACATACAGAGTAGGAAAACTATGCCTTGACTGGCTACAGAAATCCACACTTCCAGATATAAAACAACATTTAACTTTACTTAAAGATGGCGTTGATTTGAGAGACTTTTTACAAGGGCCTCGTAAACCATGTCATAAACGTTTCATTTACGCCGGTATATATGCTGCTTATAATGAAGCATGGAAATTCACGCAAATGGAAACTGCAGAACGAATACGAGAAATTGATTGTATTTATTTAGAGAAAGCTCTCTGTAGTTGACAATGGGTTAACGACTTTGTCATCCAGAATTTATTCTCTGGACAGCATTGAATCCTCTGCCATAGACATAATGGAACAGGACTTGCTCATGTTACAACATGGACAGTCTCAATTGCGTTCTATAATGCTGCTAGGCTGGACGTTACAAAATATTCGTTCAGGCTATGTGCCTTGGCGTCTAATCAACACCACGACATTGTTTACCAGATTTAACCTTACAGATAAACAAATCTCTTTGGTACAAAGGGGAGCAGACTATAAGGTGCTGAGCATAGAAAAACTGGAGAGATTACCATTAACTGTTTCTGAGAAACCAGACGTAGATTGGCTAATACATGGCACCATCACAATGCCAGTGACGATTTTCCAGTTTCAGTATTGTTTGAAACACATACCAGCAGGCCTGTATGAAAGGTTAGGTAAAGAATACATAAAGTCAACCTGGGATTTACCATACACACACATTTTGGAGTGGGGAAAATGAGGTATTTCTTAGTGGTAAAAATTGCAAAAGAACACTGAGTGGTACACTTTTATATCAGGGTATTAATTTACATGGAGCCTGCGATGGTTCTTCGACCAACTTATCCTGCCACCTGCAAGGTGCTCCGGCAGCAGTGAAAGATCCAATTTTTAGGCAGCTATCCAATGGGAGCTACATAATGTTGAATGATCACAGCTGTTGTGGAATGATCCCAGGAATAGCCTATCTCGTTAGTGTGTCAGCCAGGGTCACTTGCTGTATGCAAGTATTGTTTTCTAAAACTAAGACAGATGGGGAGTCGCCGCTATGGCCTTCACTGAACATCTCTTCTATACGGATTGATACTTTAAGCAGAATGAAAGCCATTCTTTTACAAAAAAACTGTGCCATTGACCTCGTCCAAAGAGACGTATGATCGGCAAGTTGCAAGGTCCTCTGCAGAGATACATGCCCTATTATCAACAAACTGCCCCATACATTTCGCAGAAATGTTAGGTCGTATCTTAAACATGTCTGACACCAGTGGTATTGTACATATATTTAAGAAATTTTTTCAGGACTGTTAACACCCTTTGAAGCAGTCCTAGGCATTTTTCCAAACTTCGTGCTCTCTGTGTTCGGCGGCCTGCCTCTCATTTTGGGACTCGTAGCAGGGATACTATTTTTGTCCTTCTGCTCGAATATGGCAAGTCCAGTCACCAGCGATACCCAGATTACCATGGAGAACACTCTTCTGGCAATGCAGTATCGTGAGCGCATAACACATATTCTTGGCTTGGCTCGTTTGAGAGATCTGAATACCTCGTGGTTCCTATCATTCAGACCAATCTGGCAAGATTGCATCTTACCTGTTCTACGATGCCTGCTTTGTGGAGAGGAATGCGTGTTGGATATTTGTCTGACACTTCCATCAGCACTGCCAACGGATGTTGACGCTTTGCTTGGTTCGGTAACGGCTCATGCATTGTGTTGTCCCCAGCGGCTACCAATCCTGCTGACGGCATTCATTGAGGTCTCACCAGCAATTCCAGCTGAAGGTGAGATACGTGGACCAACAGGCACACAGGTACCATCTACTGCGAACATTGCTAATGCGACTGACGCTGACGGCAATGCTTCTCATCTGTGTACGATTGATCTACTTAATAAAGTGGTTCAACTTTCACCTACTTTGGTTGACGATTTCTTTGCCAGCTTAGAAGATTTAATGTTTTCTCCTGACACCGAGAATAGCTTTTGAAATTAGCACACAGCGTTCTATCAACTTTGAATTCGACCTTCGTTTTTCAAAACAAAAACTTCTACGATTTGATTTGACTTTTTCCAAAACTGAACTTCGGCACAAAGTAATCTGCTTAAAGTAGAACTATTCTTAGAGAACAAGAATTATTTGAATACTTCCTAGAAACAATATTGACCTTATCCACAAACCAAACCAGTTATATATTTGGCTATGGGATGGTCTCGACCTTTTTTCTTCTGTATTTAAGAGCAATTTCATAAATGTAATTTTCATGATTCATTCAGCTATCATTACCAATATCATAGTATATGCTTAAAATGAAATCAATGCTTTCAAATGCGTACAGTACGAATGCTCATTTTTCGTGTACAACCATTTCAAATGCCTTTTTATGTATTTTTGGGTGGGATTGTAAACACATGCTTTAGATATGTTTTAGTGCTTGAATTTAGTAATGTCGAACATAATAAAGTGGAGTGGGTGTTGTATGGCATTTTAGGGCCATAGTGTAATTTTCCTGATTCATGCCCTTATATAGGTATAAATCACCTTGTCCTTATATAGGCATAGAAATCATAACCATATTTATACATAGCCCATTCAGTCCAAATACAGGCATGGATACTTCCACTAGTTCTGAAAAGTCACAACGATTTCTTGGAAAACTCGGCTTCAGTAGTTAGGGACTTCCCCTTGCTTGAATATTGATTTGTCCAACAACTTATGGAGTTTTCAAAGAACTGCAACTCTTTGATGACGTTATTATGTCCACCTTTACGTCAGACTAGGCACCTTCAAGGTATAATTTTGCCCACACTTGCCCTAGCAAACACGCGGTGGTTTGGAGCAGTTCGACTATCTACTTGCCCGACGCATCTCACTACAGCACGTGCCGAAAGAAGCCAACCCTCCAGCAGACGCACTGAGAGAGACGCTGTCTTTTCTCTTGCCGAGAAATCCAGCTCCATTGTTTCCAAGCTCCCCTCGCGGGGTGTTGTGAAATCGAGTCCAAAGACAAAGAGATACCAGACCTCCTTCATTCTAAACCAAGGTACAGAGCTGATTAGACCCTAAGAGAAATCTTGGATAGATTCTTGGCAAAAGAATACTAAACTTATGCTACACCACACATACTCCTTCCCTGGTACTAGACTTAGGTTAGGTACATCGGGGTAGACGTATTCTAGATGCACCAGTTGAGTACTTTTAGTCTTTATTTATTCATGTATGTATTTTATGGCTTAGAAACCATACCATGTTTTACAGTATTATTTTATAATACTCGTCTTGCTGTATGCATTATACTTTACAGCCAGTATTACGATTGTAGCAGTTAATTTCTTCTGCATGAGAAAGAAGACGTTCAATAAATACTTTTATTGAAAACGCCCATCTCTCTATTTCTCTGCACCTCTGGTGAAACGTAGCATGCGCGATTGACTGAGTGAAATATCTATCTATTGTTTCCACGACTCTGAAGATAAGTTTTATCTTGGGGAAACAAAGTTGTCATGTTTATGCGGTTGTCAGAAACTAATCCCTTCTTGTTTATTCGAGAAAGTTTCTAGTGACTTCTGAGCTAGCTGGCACTCACACTTAAGTCTAATATATTCGATAGAGACCTAGTCGACCTAAGTCCTACGTCACATCTATAGGATATATTATTCCAATGTGCAGAGCCGATTGGGAATATAGGAACTACACTACAAACTATCATTTGCACCCCACCTGACACTGCTTATGACCTCACACATTACATTACTCATGGTGTCAGCTCGACGAATCCATAGGAGCGGAATGATGCTCATAATAGTCCACCTCTTGATAGCCCCATGTCTGAATGCTGTAATTTCACAGACTCTTGAAGTGATATAGTGAAGGAAGAATAGCACATTCACTGTCTTGTGGTTCACACTGACATAGGAGTGTTGTAACCAAAATCAATTCTATTATATGCTGGAATAAAAGAAAATTTCTGACAGATCTTCCTTTTACTAAAACTACTTCCAAAAAAGGCCTACATATAGTTATATATCTGTATGCAAAGTGATCCTTCAGCCCTCTGGACGCGCTCAGCAGTGTGTGCTCTGCCTAGGGGTCGGATCCTGACCCAAGCAATTTTTGGAAAACAAAGGAGGCGGCACAATCAGGATGTCTTTGTTAAGCCTTATTTATTTCAAGACTTTCACCCCACCAACGCGTTTCAGCCTTACACGGCCTTGCTCACGGTTGGTTAGTCCCTCTACAGTGTTTCTATTTATACTGGCCCATAGTTAGCCAATTATGAGGCATTATGGGATATGTAGTTTTTGTTACATTTCAGTGGAAAAAAATATTTTTAAAAAGAAAAGAAAGACTTGGCATGCTTGTTAATCTCTGCATTTTGGTAACATTAATGTAATGTTCATAATTTTGGGTATAGTACCCTAGTCTTTATATGATGTTCACTGTTTTATCTATGAGAATTTAGGGTATAGTACCCTATTTTCTTCTGAGGTTGATTAATCCAGGTGAATGTGCAGGTCCTCTCCAAAGTTCATCCCCTTTGGGTGCTTGGTCCGGAGTCTGATGATCATCCGCGACTCCATTTGTCGTAGTCTTCGGACCACGTCTCCCCCTCGTTCCATTTTGTCCAAAACTTTTGCACCAAAGAAATGCATTTGCCTCCAATCTCCATTCTGGCATATGCTCATGTGTTTGGCAGTGGCATATTGCATGTTGGAGTTTTTTACTGCCCTTATATGTTCTAAAATTCTTTTCTTCAACATGCAGGTTGTGCTCCCCATGTACTTCATTCCACACTTACATTGAATTATGTAAACAACGTTTTTAGAGCTGCATGAAATTTGTTGTTCTATTTTCATGGACTTGCCATTTGGTTCCTCAATCATTTTCATGTTTTTTCCAATTTTGCAAGCCTTACAAGAATTGCAGGGTTGAAATCCATTTCGTTGCGTATCCAGCCAATTCTGTTTTGGTTTCTCTTGGAAGTGGCTCTTAACCAGTAAGTCTTTCAGTGAAGTATTCTTTTTGTATGTTATTAGAGGAGCATTTCCAATAGTGGTGCCAATATCAGGATCTTTTGTTAGCACATGCCAATATTTTTTCATTATGCGGGCAATGTTTGAACTTTCCTTACTATAAGTCATTATTAGTCTTGGAGGAGTATTAGTTTCAATTTTTTTCGGTTGTTCCATCAATGTTTGGGTTCGTGTTTTTTGATCAATTTTGCGTTTACATTTGGTTAACACTCTTTCCTCGTAGCCTCTCGCTCTGAATCGACATTTACTTTCTTCAATGACTTTCTCTGCTTCTTCTGGTAGGGAACAATTTCTCTTAAGTCTTGTGAATTCTCCATACGGTATGCTCCGCAAAAGGGGTGTAGGATGAAAACTTGTACCATGAAGTACACTGTTTGTGGCTGTCTTTTTTCGGAATAAGGTAGATTCCAGTTTCCCGTTGTGTACATATATTTTAGTATCCAAGAAATCTATTTCTTTTGTACTTGTATTGCATGTGAATTGCAGTCCGACTTCATTCTTGTTCAGTTTATTGAAGTAGAGTTTGAATTGTTCATCCGTACCATGCCAAATAATGAATAGGTCGTCAATGTAATGAACCCATAACATTATTCGTTCCAGATCTTCTTGGTTTTCTTCATTCCATGCGATAGTTTTTTCCCACCACCCCATCGTGATGTTAGCATAGTTTGGTGATAGAGAAATGCCCATGGCAGTCCCACAGATTTGTTTGAAGAGTTGTTTGTTAAACAAGAATACATTGTTTTTTAGGCAGAGATCAATCATTTGCATTAGCATTTGTGAGTGGTCTAGATATGTGATATTCCGTTGTTTCAGATAGTATTCGCAGGCCTGCATTCCGATTTCATGACGGATCGACGTGTAGAGTGAGACTACATCAATAGTTACTAGCAGGAAATCAGGGTTCCAGGTCACATCCATTAAAGTTCTCAAAAAATCTCCAGTGTCTTTTATGTAAGACGGAAGACTTTGGGCAATAGGGGCTAGAAATTTGTCTGCATAGTTGGAGATGTTCTCATACAATGATCCACATGACGAAACAATTGGCCTTCCTGGTGGTTGATTTAGGGTTTTATGAATTTTCGGGAGAAAATATATGCATGGTATTATAGGATGGTCAATCGTTAGATATTTTCTCTCATCATCATCTATCAAACCTTTCTTATGCCATGTTTCCAAATGTTCATGTAGTTCTTTTCTCATGTTGGCAAATGGATTCATTGTCAATTTTTGATAGTTGTTTGTTTGATTTAATTGTCTCATGGCCTCCCATGTATAGTCAGTTGTCTTCAGGAGGGCAATATTGCCCCCCTTGTCCGCTGGTTTTATGGTGATTTTGTCGTTGTTCATTAGCGTTTTGATGGCTGCACGTTCTGTTTTTGAAAGATTTTCGCATGTCTTGTTTCTGACTTTGGAGAGATTGTCAAGTTCTTTTATTATTGCTTCTGAAAACAAATCTATTTTGTTGCCTGGTGACAAGATTGGGTAGTATCTCGATTTTCTTTTTAAGCCAGTCGCTGGTCTAGCATCTGTTGGAATGTTTAACTCCTCTAAGAATTCAGCTTCTGATATAGAGGCTCCATCCAGGTCAAATAATGTTTCAAAGCTGTTTTCCATGTCTGGAATATCTGCAATGGTTTCAAAAAGAACTGTGTCCATATTCTCATCCACATTGGTAACGGGTTCCATTTGATTATTGACATGTACTTTTGCGAGTTTCAACTTCCTAATGTATTTATAGAAGTCTATGCGTGTTTCCGTGTAATCAAAATGAGCCTCAGGACAGAAAGATAAGCCTTTATTCAAGACACGCTGTTCTGTTTCTGTCAGTTGGTGGTCCGAAAGGTTCACTATTAAGTTGGCCTCGGATTGCGATTGCGTAGTGGGTACTGGCGTTTTTCTTCGTTTTGCCCTGCGGGTTTTTCTGGCACTGGTGTGGGGGTTGTTTGATTTTGCTGCCCCCTGCCTCTTCCTCTGTATCTTTGGTTGGGGTATGGTCGTCTCCCCCTTCCTCTTCCCCTTCCTCCGCCTCTCGCAATATTCTTCTCCAGATTGACCAATTCGACCTCCTCTAAAACTGACCAGTTTTTTGACTGGTGGGTGCTTCGTGTTGAGCCATCATCGCTTATGCTAGATTCACTTGCACTGGATGTCATTTTCTGCAAAGGATCATTCTTTTTGAGACTATCATATTTTCGGGCGAAAGTCAAAATTCTGCCTTGGATGTAATCCTGTTCATCCCGTTGAAATTTGCGCTCTTTGCGTTCCTCAATGTCACTTTCATAGGAGTCAAGTCTACTTTCCATTTCTTTCCGGAGTTTGACGACTTCCTCTTGATTAGTGTCACTTGATATTTTGTCTTCCAGCTCTTTGATTTTTTGTGTGATCTCATCTACTTCGATACGTGCATGTTTTATCAGAATGCGCATCATGTTTAGAGAACATTGGGTATTATTGTCCATCCATTCCTCAATTAGTTCTTTCTTCACCTCTGTGTGAGTTGGCATTGTGAAAATCCTCAGCCCTCGAGGGATACGTTTAACTTCCAAATATTTCTCCAAGGCTATCGCTTCCCAACTCTTATTTATCTCTTTTTTGTACAATTTCTCTAGAGCGTTTAGCTGTTGTTTCAGAGTGTTTTCAGGTGTTAGGGATGTTGTTGAGGTTGCCGCCGTTTCATCTGGCTTGCCCCCAGGTTTGAACATGGTTGTTACTTTTGAGGCTCTTTTGGCTGCACGAGCCTCCATGATTTATTTATGCTGCACGCCTTGAAACCACAAGGGCGAAATAATGCTTTTGCGTGTATGTGTCTTTAAGGCGGTATCCTGATCTGACAGATTTCCGTGAAGCTGCCCGTTTTAGTCACGACGACAGTATCTATACTACGGATATTCAGTCAGCCACTTCAACATCCTGCTCATTTATGCCGGAGAATTGCACTCCGCTTACCTTGCGCTGGACTTCTCAGGTCGGAGGTTGCATTGCACAGCTTCTCCGCCGGTCCGGCAAGATAATCACTCGCACGCTGCCTTTTGGTGCAGGAAGTTGGGCGAGTCACTCGGCTTCGTCTCTCTGTATGCAAAGTGATCCTTCAGCCCTCTGGACGCGCTCAGCAGTGTGTGCTCTGCCTAGGGGTCGGATCCTGACCCAAGCAATTTTTGGAAAACAAAGGAGGCGGCACAATCAGGATGTCTTTGTTAAGCCTTATTTATTTCAAGACTTTCACCCCACCAACGCGTTTCAGCCTTACACGGCCTTGCTCACGGTTGGTTAGTCCCTCTACAGTGTTTCTATTTATACTGGCCCATAGTTAGCCAATTACATACAGAGAGACGAAGCCGAGTGACGCGCCCAACTTCCTGCACCAAAAGGCAGCGTGCGAGTGATTATCTTGCCGGACCGGCGGAGAAGCTGTGCAATGCAACCTCCGACCTGAGAAGTCCAGCGTAAGGTAAGCGGAGTGCAATTCTCCGGCATAAATGAGCAGGATGTTGAAGTGGCTGACTGAATATCCGTAGTATAGATACTGTCGTCGTGACTAAAACGGGCAGCTTCACGGAAATCTGTCAGATCAGGATACCGCCTTAAAGACACATACACGCAAAAGCATTATTTCGCCCTTGTGGTTTCAAGGCGTGCAGCATAAATAAATCATGGAGGCTCGTGCAGCCAAAAGAGCCTCAAAAGTAACAACGATGTTCAAACCTGGGGGCAAGCCAGATGAAACGGCGGCAACCTCAACAACATCCCCAACACCGGAAAACACTCTGAAACAACAGCTAAACGCTCTAGAGAAATTGTACAAAAAAGAGATAAATAAGAGTTGGGAAGCGATAGCCTTGGAGAAATATTTGGAAGTTAAACGTATCCCTCGAGGGCTGAGGATTTTCACAATGCCAACTCACACAGAGGTGAAGAAAGAACTAATTGAGGAATGGATGGACAATAATACCCAATGTTCTCTAAACATGATGCGCATTCTGATAAAACATGCACGTATCGAAGTAGATGAGATCACACAAAAAATCAAAGAGCTGGAAGACAAAATATCAAGTGACACTAATCAAGAGGAAGTCGTCAAACTCCGGAAAGAAATGGAAAGTAGACTTGACTCCTATGAAAGTGACATTGAGGAACGCAAAGAGCGTAAATTTCAACGGGATGAACAGGATTACATCCAAGGCAGAATTTTGACTTTCGCCCGAAAATATGATAGTCTCAAAAAGAATTATCCTTTGCAGAAAATGACATCCAGTGCAAGTGAATCTAGCATAAGCGATGATGGCTCAACACGAAGCACCCACCAGTCAAAAAACTGGTCAGTTTTAGAGGAGGTCGAATTGGTCAATCTGGAGAAGAATATTGCGAGAGGCGGAGGAAGGGGAAGAGGAAGGGGGAGACGACCATACCCCAACCAAAGATACAGAGGAAGAGGCAGGGGGCAGCAAAATCAAACAACCCCCACATCAGTGCCAGAAAAACCCGCAGGGCAAAACGAAGAAAAACGCCAGTACCCACTACGCAATCGCAATCCGAGGCCAACTTAATAGTGAACCTTTCGGACCACCAACTGACAGAAACAGAACAGCGTGTCTTGAATAAAGGCTTATCTTTCTGTCCTGAGGCTCATTTTGATTACACGGAAACACGCATAGACTTCTATAAATACATTAGGAAGTTGAAACTCGCAAAAGTACATGTCAATAATCAAATGGAACCCGTTACCAATGTGGATGAGAATATGGACACAGTTCTTTTTGAAACCATTGCAGATATTCCAGACATGAAAAACAGCTTTGAAACATTATTTGACCTGGATGGAGCCTCTATATCAGAAGCTGAATTCTTAGAGGAGTTAAACATTCCAACAGATGCTAGACCAGCGACTGGCTTAAAAAGAAAATCGAGATACTACCCAATCTTGTCACCAGGCAACAAAATAGATTTGTTTTCAGAAGCAATAATAAAACAACTTGACAATCCCTCCAAAGTCAGAAACAAGACACACGAAAATCTTTCAAAAACAGAACGTGCAGCCATCAAAACGCTAATGAACAACGACAAAATCACCATAAAACCAGCGGACAAGGGGGGCAATATTGTCCTCCTGAAGACAACTGACTATACATGGGAGGCCATGAGACAATTAAATCAAACAAACAACTATCAAAAATTGACAATGAATCCATTTGCCAACATGAGAAAAGAACTACATGAACATTTGGAAACATGGCATAAGAAAGGTTTGATAGATGATGATGAGAGAAAATATCTAACGATTGACCATCCTATAATACCATGCATATATTTTCTCCCGAAAATTCATAAAACCCTAAATCAACCACCAGGAAGGCCAATTGTTTCGTCATGTGGATCATTGTATGAGAACATCTCCAACTATGCAGACAAATTTCTAGCCCCTATTGCCCAAAGTCTTCCGTCTTACATAAAAGACACTGGAGATTTTTTGAGAACTTTAATGGATGTGACCTGGAACCCTGATTTCCTGCTAGTAACTATTGATGTAGTCTCACTCTACACGTCGATCCGTCATGAAATCGGAATGCAGGCCTGCGAATACTATCTGAAACAACGGAATATCACATATCTAGACCACTCACAAATGCTAATGCAAATGATTGATCTCTGCCTAAAAAACAATGTATTCTTGTTTAACAAACAACTCTTCAAACAAATCTGTGGGACTGCCATGGGCATTTCTCTATCACCAAACTATGCTAACATCACGATGGGGTGGTGGGAAAAAACTATCGCATGGAATGAAGAAAACCAAGAAGATCTGGAACGAATAATGTTATGGGTTCGTTACATTGACGACCTATTCATTATTTGGCATGGTACGGATGAACAATTCAAACTCTACTTCAATAAACTGAACAAGAATGAAGTCGGACTGCAATTCACATGCAATACAAGTACAAAAGAAATAGATTTCTTGGATACTAAAATATATGTACACAACGGGAAACTGGAATCTACCTTATTCCGAAAAAAGACAGCCACAAACAGTGTACTTCATGGTACAAGTTTTCATCCTACACCCCTTTTGCGGAGCATACCGTATGGAGAATTCACAAGACTTAAGAGAAATTGTTCCCTACCAGAAGAAGCAGAGAAAGTCATTGAAGAAAGTAAATGTCGATTCAGAGCGAGAGGCTACGAGGAAAGAGTGTTAACCAAATGTAAACGCAAAATTGATCAAAAAACACGAACCCAAACATTGATGGAACAACCGAAAAAAATTGAAACTAATACTCCTCCAAGACTAATAATGACTTATAGTAAGGAAAGTTCAAACATTGCCCGCATAATGAAAAAATATTGGCATGTGCTAACAAAAGATCCTGATATTGGCACCACTATTGGAAATGCTCCTCTAATAACATACAAAAAGAATACTTCACTGAAAGACTTACTGGTTAAGAGCCACTTCCAAGAGAAACCAAAACAGAATTGGCTGGATACGCAACGAAATGGATTTCAACCCTGAAATTCTTGTAAGGCTTGCAAAATTGGAAAAAACATGAAAATGATTGAGGAACCAAATGGCAAGTCCATGAAAATAGAACAACAAATTTCATGCAGCTCTAAAAACGTTGTTTACATAATTCAATGTAAGTGTGGAATGAAGTACGTGGGGAGCACAACCTGCATGTTGAAGAAAAGAATTTTAGAACATATAAGGGCAGTAAAAAACTCCAACATGCAATATGCCACTGCCAAACACATGAGCATATGCCAGAATGGAGATTGGAGGCAAATGCATTTCTTTGGTGCAAAAGTTTTGGACAAAATGGAACGAGGGGGAGACGTGGTCTGAAGACTACGACAAATGGAGTCGCGGATGATCATCAGACTCCGGACCAAGCACCCAAAGGGGATGAACTTTGGAGAGGACCTGCACATTCACCTGGATTAATCAACCTCAGAAGAAAATAGGGTACTATACCCTAAATTCTCATAGATAAAACAGTGAACATCATATAAAGACTAGAGTACTATACCCAAAATTATGAACATTACATTAATGTTACCAAAATGCTGAGATTAACAAGCATGCCAAGTCTTTCTTTTCTTTTTAAAAATATTTTTTTTCACTGAAATGTAACAAAAACTACATATCCCATAATGCCTCATAATTGGCTAACTATGGGCCAGTATAAATAGAAACACTGTAGAGGGACTAACCAACCGTGAGCAAGGCCGTGTAAGGCTGAAACGCGTTGGTGGGGTGAAAGTCTTGAAATAAATAAGGCTTAACAAAGACATCCTGATTGTGCCGCCTCCTTTGTTTTCCAAAAATATAGTTATATATATATAGTTCAGCACCTAACCATACATACCACCCGCCTAGCTTCAGAGCGGTGAAGAGTAAGGTCCATGAACTTTAAGCAGAACCTTTATTAAAGGCAGCAAAACAAAGTAAACAGAAATGACTACTCCTTTCGGCATGTGCATATTATCTTCATAGCACAATGATAGGAGAGTGTAGATACACTGGATCGATTCACAGAACTAACTTAAGACAAAATCCTAAACTTACTGCCGTTTATTCATTTTGGTATTCACAGAACGCACTTGCTCATTTTGGTATTCACAGAAGGCACTTACTCATTGATGAGTAAGGGCCTTCTGTGAATATCAAAATGAGTAAGTGCACGTACTAATTTTGTTATTCACAGAAGGCACTTACTCATCAATGAGTAAGTGCCTTCGGTGAATACCAAAATGAGTAAGTGCCTTCTGTGAATACCAAAATGGTAGTAAGTTTAGGAGTTTGTCTTAAGTTAGTTCTGTGAGTCGGCCCATTATTTTACCAAGTCACGCACTATTCCAAACCAAGATGTGATCTCAGCAATCCTTCATAAAAAGATGTGAGCTCTAGTATTCGTACAAAGCCTTATGAAATCCTGTAGTGCTGATTAAGTCATACCGTGTTAGATTCGATAAGATTACAGTTTATAAAGTGCTTGGTTACTCCCAAAGGAGTGTCCTTGGGCTAAGACATCCCAGTCCTTAACAGCAAAACACTATTCACGAAAAACCCTAGTCCTAGCATAGAAGACCTATCCGAAAACACCTGAGATTAACACTAGTCCTCCGGGGATGACTGGAAGAACCATGTCTTAAGTTTTCTGTGAAACATCACTTCCGAAGGCTGCATCCTCAGCTTCAATGGCAGTATATTCCATGCTTTAGCTGATAGAAAGCTAAAGGATCTACCTCCCAAATGTGACTTTTGATTTTTTGGCATTACCAACTTAACGGTGCCCGCGGACCTAAGATTCTGGATAGGTCTGTAAGGGGTAACTAAGGGGTTGTAGGTAACTAGGCCCTTTCTCATTGAGAATCCTATGACAGAAACATAGAACTTTAAAAGTAACTCTGGCCTGCACTGGTAGCAAGTGTAGCTCCCTCAGGGCCGGTCCCACCGGGGTACGCCTAAGGATGTTCAATATCATCCGAGCAGCTGCATTTTGAACTTTCTGCAGCATATTCAAGTTGCTGTAGCAATCACCCAACAGGCTCATCCACACCGCTTTTGTTTTCATACACCTGGGTGGCGGCTGAAAAAATGCTGTAATTCCTACAACTCCCAACAGGCAGTGGGGCGCGACAGAAAACAGGTCAGGGGAAGCCCTCCTCCTCATGAAGAAGGTGCTTGACAATCCGAGACCAAAGGAGAAAGATGACGGAAGGTGCTCCCCGCCCAAATTCAGCTTGAAGCACTCGCAGTTTTTCAGCCCCGTTCTTTGCCGTGAGAGGCGCTGAAGGAACCGATCGCCAATCCAGGACTTAGGACGAGCAGCCAGGGAAGGCACAGGTATTGCGGAAGGAGCATAGCACGCTTCCCTTCGTTGTTTGAATTGTAGTATTTTTCTTTCAGCGCCAGCAGAGCTCTTGATAACGTGGGAGCGTTTCTTATCAGGGCGGCACATTTGTCTATTTGTACCCGACTCGTGTATGCAGGAAGACGCGCTGGAGCGCTTCTTCCATTGTTTCATTAATTGCCCATCAGCCGAGAGCTGGGAGCAATCAGCCACTCTTTAGCTTTTCACGGTGATTAGCAAAGCGGTCCAGTCACTGCTATTAGATAACGGAGGGATTTTGTTTTCATCGTTTTGTGGAGGACAATTAGACAGAACAAGATTGAGTTTCATGAAGTACCTGGTATTCTTCCATGAACTTAGTCAATGGGGTATTTAAACATTTCTCTGCAATTTTTGCAAAGAATAGGAGCAATGATACTGGTCTCAGATTTTCTTGACGAGCAGGGTTTAAGGATAGTTTCTTTAGTAATGGCACCACTATTGCGTGTTTCCAGTTGTTTGGAACCTGACCTGAGCTGAAAGAAAGATTCTTCAAGTTTGTGAGCACCAGTGCAATAGCTTCCTTCCAGCGTAATAGCATATTTGGATAATATCCATGGGAGAACCCGATTTGATTACTGACATAAGTTGAAGTATATCTCTTTTGATAAGTGGATGAAAAATAAAGCTTCCCTCACCCAATATTTTACTCTTAGGTAAAGCAGAGATATCATTTCTACTGGTTTCAGGGAAGGCCGCATATATCTTCTCTATTTTTTCCAAGAAGAAACTAGCTACTTTATTACAGTAGTCTGCGGATGCTGGCTATACTGCTGTAAAGTGCTCTAAGGAAGTAAATTGTTTAACAACATGAAGATATTTTTTGGGGTATTTTTAGCAGATTCAATTTTATCATTTAAAAGTCCCTGCGCTTTCCCCTAATTTGGTTGTGATAAAGTTCTTCTACATATTTAAACTTTTTCACAGTCTGATAACTCACCCTGCTGCAGTGTTCAAGACGTTTACATTATTTTTTAAGCAATGCTAATTCCTCTGAGAACCATTCCGCTGAAGGATTTAAGCCGGCACTCTTGCAGGGTTTCCGAGGTGTTAAGGAGTCCACTGCATCCTTAATCAAAGAGGAGACTTGTTTGTCTGCTATCTGGGTGGCGGTCACTAATTCTGGGTGCTCAAAGCCAGTTTGGCCCTAAAGGAATCAGGGGTAAGTAGGGACCATTTCCGGGTCAGTACAGACACTGACCGCTGGCTCAATTTACTAGAGACCTTCTTAGGAGTCTTAATCTTAAATGGGAGGATCAAATGGTCAGACCATACTATAGGCGCAGGTTGCAAAGCTTCCACCTGAGTACTATTGGAGAATATATTATCTAATATGTGGCCCCTTATAGGCATAGAAGTGTGGACTAACTGTTCTAGACACAAGGCCTGTAATCTCATTGTCAACTCACACAGTTCTTGATTTTCCTTGTTATCCAAATGTAAATTCAGGTCCTCTAGGATTACAAAATTTGGGTAGCACAAATATATACCCAAAATGTAATTTGGCCCATCATTATAAACTACCAATAAATCAGCAATGAGAATATTAAAAAAACAATCAAGATATAAATTATTAGAGCACAACAAAATAAATGTTGTCAACAATTAGTTTAAAAAAGTAAAAAATGCACAGATCTAGAGGTAAAAATTATCCCAGCCGAAACCTTCACAAATTAGTCAATCAGTTCAAGAAAAATGTTTGGTAACATGGCCTGGACTCCTGGCTGGAACCACCCCATCCCAACCACCAACAAGCATCTGCAGACTAAAAATAACCCAAATTTGGTACAGATTCAAGACCATGAGCAGACCTCTAAAATAATTACAGCACAACAGTGAGAATGTGAAAAATCAATTAAAAACATCCTTAGCCTCCTGCAGCAGGCTAGGCCCCAACCAGTAAAACACAACAGTGTCATCATAAAACTGGATCAGGAAAAGGAGGAACTATTACTCAATGCCTCCACCATCCCAAAATGTCCAGTGCCCTTATATTCTTATACCTTAATCTCCACATGGACCTGCCCTGCATCTCCAAATTCAAACACCAGGCTATCCAGCAAAATGGAAAAAGAAGAAAATTGAGGTGTCTGTCCTTCCTCAAACATCATACAACAAAGCACCCTCCTGAACTTACTTGATTTTAGCCTAATAATTTGACAATTCGAAGTGTGGGTAATACAGCAGAGATTACAAGGATGAGTGATGCTTTCCCCGTAGAATCTAAATCTAAAATGACAAAGGGCCAGATGTACAACCAGCAAAATTGTGCCTCGCAAATTACGACTCATTTGCAAGTTGAAATTTGTGAGGTGCAATTTTCCTTGTACAGCAGTGTGTTTAACACTGTTTGCGATTCCCAATGGGGTCGCAAATTGTGAGGCTCATTAATATCAATGAGCCTCTCACAATTTGCGAGCCAATTGGGAATGACAGGCCAGGTATGGTGGCCTGCTGGGCTCAGCAGACCACCATACCTGGGACTGCTTTTAAATAAAGCAGTTTTTTGCTTTTAAATGCAGACCAGTTTCCTTAAAGGAAAATGGGATGCATTTAAAAAGAAAATTAAACATTTTCGTTTAATTTTTTAAGGGCAGGTGGTGGTCACTGCCTGCCCTTAAAAAATATTTTTAGAGACAGTCACAAAGCGGTAGGGGTCCCCTGGGGACCCCTTCCAAATCGCGACTGCATTACCACCCTCTTGAAGAGGGTAGTAATTTGCGAGTGTGAAGGAGCTGGGATTCTTATCTAGATTTTTACCTTATCAATCCTCCAGAATCCCAGAACAGGTCGACTGGACCTTTTTGTCTGCTAAGAAATGTAGAGAGGAGGTTTCCAAATTCATAATTAAACAGCTTTGTAATCAGCAATCAAATCTAAATTTAAGAACCACGGACCACGAACTGAAGTTAAAGGATTTATTACAAAGCCAAAATTAATTGGACTTACAGACACCTCAGCAAGAGGTTCAAAAGGTAAACTGGCACTAATACAAACATAATCCTACGAAGGAGTCTCAGACGACTCAGAATAAAAAGCAACGTTAGTTCAAGAAACATCAGGCATCCAATTTCCGTCCCTACTTGAAGTCTGGACTGCATTTACAAAAAGGAAAGGAAAAGGTTAATCTGTCCCTACACTAACTCTGAGGTGACATCCCTACTTAACAGTTCCCTTCAGGCAAGAGTAAAGGTGTCAGCCGTGAAGACTCCCTAAGAAGTACATTCACGTTCTTGGGTAAGTAGCCTTAACTACTGAGCTCGTTCTAAGATGCTCCTTCCTACACCCCACTCTGCCCAAAGTTCCCTCAAAGCTGTCTAAAATTGCCTACATCCTGCTCTGACAACTTCCTAACAAAATCTGCTCTCCACCCTCGGGTACTGTCCCTAATACAAAAGAGACAACAGGATCACTATCTATTTATTTGGACCAGGCGAAAGCTGACATCCAGAAGCTCTCTAGAGAGGATCAAGCATTGAGTGAAAGAATGGAAGCATTAGAAAACAAAGCAAGGAGGGGGAATCTTCGCATTTTGAATGTACCAGAAGGTTCAGAGGGCTCTGACATAAAGCAATTTATAACAGTCTTGTTGAAGGAGTCCTTGAGGCTAGAGCAGTCACTGGAAGATTTAGCATTGGATATCCAAAGAGTACATAGGGATCCCTTTAAACGCAGCCCCCAGAGATCAAAGCCTCGCAAAATCTTTCACACATATGTTTTAAAAGAGCAAATTCTCAATATGGCGCTTAAGCAGAAATCTCTAGCTGGGAAGGGGTTTACTTTCTTAATAAGGTCGGACCCCTCCAGAATAACCCTGGAGAAACAATGGGAATTTGGGAGACGTCTGGAGGCCTTCAGGGCGTTGGGGGCTACAGCCCAACTAACGTTCCCAGCTGCCATGAAAATTATGTATAACAACAAGATGACTAACATCAGGTCAGTACAGGCAGCGGATGAACTCTTGTTGCAGATGGGCAGTAAAAATAAAATATGAAGCCTAGTTTAGATAGCTGATTAGGGAGTTGCTTAACTCTTTCAAATACTAAGGTGTAGCGATAGTTGCCCTAACATTTCGCGGCCTTCTCTCTTTCTCTGGTGATATTGTAGTTAGTGTCCTGTTATTGCAAAACCTTTAGGAAGGGAAATATAATGATTCAATATGATTCAATATCACTATTTGATTTAATCTTTGTTACACGTTTAACGGTGGGCATATTTCTTCGGGAGTTCACGGAAGGGCGCTATCAACTGGACATCGGTCCGGTTAGATATCGCAAGGGTTTTCCAGGGGTGGGGTGCAGGGTTTGGGGGGGTCACTTAGGTAGGACAGGTGGTGGGGGGTGGGAAAAAAGGAAAAAAGTCCTCAGTAAACCAAGATATGTGAGAAAGGAAGGGAATTTGCAGTTTTCTCAAAGAAATTTGGGCAAAAATTGAATGGATTAGCCTTATTTGTTTGTTCCTCTTCTCAGTGGGTTTTCAATGATAAAGATGGGTGATATAAAATATTTCTCCTGGAATGTTAATGGACTGTGCACAAAACCTATGGTAAATAAAATCATGCAATATTTGAGAGATACGGAGGCGCAGGTCGTCATACTCCAGGAGACTCACTTAACGCAAATAGAAATGCTTGACTTGATTAAAAGAAATAGATGGATAGACTTCGCAGTTTCAACTACCCAGACCACTAACACCAGAGGTGTCTCTATAATCTTCAAAAAAGGGGCTAAAGCCAGGTTGAAATCTTATGTGGTGGACCCTGGTGGCAGATGGGCCATCGCATCTGTGGTAATAGCAGGTTCTCAAATTACAGTCTTGGGCTACTATGGCCCTAATCAGGATGATCTGGCTACATTGGAGGCTATGTTTTCTCATCTGCTTTCCTTTCCAGAGCCAACCATCATCGCTGGAGACTTTAACATTGTGTTGGACCCTGTGTTGGACAAATCTCCTAACAGTCGATCTTTAGCTTAATCTAAATCTAGGTCCGTACTACACTCTGCTATGAAAACATATGGCTACCTGGACATATGGAAAGAAAGGTCGGGTCGTCAGCAAGGGGTGTCTTTCCGGAACTATAAATATAAGCACCAGTCAAGGATCGACTATATTTTAGTTAGTCTGAGGCTGGCTGAGCATGTTAGATCCATTGAATATCTACCAATACATCTTTCCGACCATTCGGCAGTAGTAATGAAACTTGCTCAAGGAACGGAGAGATCGCTCGCTAGATGGTCTTTTGACCGATCACTTTTCTCTTCTCCAGATGACATGGCTTACCTCAATTTAGAGTCACATAACTTTTTCCTAGTTAACAACGATTCAGCATCCACGCAGATCATCTGGGACTCGTTTAAAACATTTCTGAGAGGTCTTATAACAGGGAAAGTATCCTATAGAAGGAAGCAGTATAAGGAGCAAATCTCTACCATTGAAAAAGGGATTATCAACCTCCAAAGTCTCATCGATTCTAGTACTGGGGCGGATGAGTCCATCATAGACAGTCAACGAAAGGAAATGACGACTTTGAAAGCCAGCTTAGGTTCAGTACTGAATCTCAGATTACAGCAGAGATGGGAGGCAAGCAAATTGGCTCATTTTGAGTATAGCGAGTGTGCAGGCAAACTACTTGCCTGGAAAACCAAAGTTGATCAGGTCTGGAACAACATAGACCTTATCACCGTGGGTAATAACTCCTTCTCATCAGATGTTGAAATCAGGAAGGCCTTCAGGCAATTTTTTGAATCCATCTATAAGGAGGACATGGGCACTAGGCCAGAGGATGTCGAGGAGTGGTTAAGGCAAGTGGATCTACCCTGTCTTGCGTATGAACAGTCCCAATTCTTGGATAGTACCATCACTGAAGAAGAGGTAAGGGCTGCTCTAAAAAAATGCAAGAAGGGGAAGGCTGCAGGGCCCGATGGGCTACCTGCAGAAATCTATAGAAGCTTAGAGGCTGAGATAGTCCCCTTTCTCACCAAGCTTTTTAATCAGATTCTCTTGGAAGGATATACCCCTCCTTCATCATGGGATAGTGCATCAATAACGCTCATTCTGAAACCCGGGAAACCTAAGATTGCCTGTGAATCCTATAGGCCAATATCAAGTCTAAATGTGGACTATAAGATCTTTACTACAGTATTGGCCTCTAGGTTGGCTCTGGTAGCTCCATCGGTCCTTCATGTAGATCAAAAAGGGTTTGTAAAGGGGCGACAGTTATACGAATTGATGTATGACTTAATAGGCGCAATTGATATAGCAGTGGCACAAAACTTGCCCTTGACCGCTCTCACGTTAGACGCCACTAAGGCCTTCGACAGGGTCAATTGGGTATACCTGTCGGGGGCCTTGGCCAAGTTTGGTGTGGGCGAGGGATTTTGCAGGGCGGTTCGGCTGCTGTACGGCAGCCCGGTTGCGAGCCTGTTGATAAATGGGGAGCTATCAGACCCTTTTTTAATAACTAGAGGGACACGGCAGGGGTGCCCGCTCTCCCCCCTACTGTTTGACTTTTACATCGAACCTCTCGCGCAACAACTGAGGAGAGAGATTGCCATCAGACCTTTTTGTCATAGAGGCTGGTAGCGGAAGGTGGCCCTTTATGCCGATGACCTCCTCATCCTAACATCAGACGTAAATACTTCTCTCCCTGTAATATTCGAAATGGCCCGGGGGTTTGGTCGGATATCAGGTTACCAGATTAATACATCAAAGACAGAGATGTTGGTCTGGAACGATGAGGTGATTGCATTGGAGGTACAGGTGGGCGAATCAATGCGCTATCTGGGCCTGAATATAATAAAGGATCTTAATAAACTTGCTACAGTAATATTCACAGCAGTCGCTAAAGAATGTAGGAGATTAATGCAGTCATGGTTTCACCTTCAATTGTCTTTGATAGGGAGAGTAAACTTGAATAAAATGTTGATCTTGCCCAAAATTTCATTTCTTTTTAACACTATTCCTCTTTATTTTGACCAGACACATATATCCAAATTACAGTCAGAAATCACTTCCTTTGTTTGGAACAAACAATTACCTAGAATAGCTTGGAAGAAGCTGAGGAGGGGTTGGGAGAAGGGGGGCTTAGCTGCCCCAGACTTGAAATTATATGCCTGGGCGTTTCAGCTGTCTCATACTCGAATGCTGTTAAAAAGGCCTACAGACTGTGGGGTAGGCTTAATGTTTTCAGCCATGTTGGAGGGGGAAGGTCTCGGTCAGTCGGGCTATCTATTTAAATTTGGCAACCCGAAATTTTTAAAAAAAGTTAAACTGAAGGTCCTTTATGGACTAGCTAAAATGTGGTGTGAGGTAACAAACTCCATCAAGCAGGGGTATTTCTGCGATAAAACACCGCTTTGGGGGTTACCTGAAAGCCCAGCCTGGCTAGAAGACATCCTAGCCATGCCTTTAAAAGAGGCGGGCCTTGAAGTATGGGGAGACCTCTTTTATGAAGGGGACCTGCTTTCTTGGGAGCACCTCCAGAATAGGATAGGTCCTACTATTTCGAAGGTTTAAATACCTACAAATGAGTAGTTGGACGCAAACCTATAAAATTACACCATCTAAAAAAAATAGGTTCCCCCTTGGAGGGTATAGTCAATTAATTACCAATTTAGTAAACATCAGCCCGACTAAAAGTGAGATCTCACAATGGTATAAACTTTTAGTTGAGGAATCGGACGGGGAGTTCAAGTTACCTGCTCAGTTGTGGGGTGCATTAATAACTGACCAGGACGTGCAACAGCTTTGGTCCACCTCATTTGAGCTCGCAAAAAGTATAGTAAAGCCTTCATGGCTGCGAAGGAACCATCTCTATACCCTTCATAGGGCGTATTATTCTCCCCAGAGACTATCTAAATTTGTTACAGGTAATTCAGTTGCATGTGCAAGGTGTGGGCTGCAAGCAGCATCAGACATTCGTATGTTTTTTGAATGTCCTCGGGTTGCTAAATTTTGGGAAGCCATAGGCAATACTCTTACAGTGTCATTGGGCTATCCTGTCACCTTTGATGTATCGGTAGTGATTTTTGGGATTTTGATAGGATCGCAGAATGCAACCAGAAGTTTAGTGTTTTATACGGTTCTCCTAGCAAGGAGGGAGATATGTAGGAGGTGGAAGGACCCCTTACCCCCTTCCCATGGAGACTGGTTGGCCTCTTGTCTGCAGACGGCACGGATGGATCTTGCTAGACCGGGAAATCTAAGTAAAAGAGCTTTTTGGCACATGCTTGTTTGGGCACAATAAAAATTCAGTTTTTTTTGTTGTTTTTTTTTTGTTTTTTCCCCGGGTCCAATGATTACACTACTATGGTGCCTATTCTTTTTTGCACAGATATCCGGTCATAACCCGGCCCTGGCCTCGCGGTAGGACCCCCTAATGGTAGCCAAGATTGCGATCGACAAGAGACAGCTGAGGGATGCTTGGCTCCCCTTTCACGTCAGATCCCTTCCAGTTATAATACTGAGACAGCTGTCTATATGGCTTTCTTATACCATGGTGGAAATGAGGACACAAAGAAAAAAAAACAAAAAAAAAAAACAATTCCCTTCAGGCAAGAGTAAAGGTGTCAGCCGTGAAGACTCCCTAAGAAGTACATTCACGTTTCTTGGGTATGTAGCCTAAACTACTGAGCTTGTTCTAAAATGCTCCTTCCTACACCCCACTCTGCCCAAAGTTCCCTCAAAGCTGTCTAAAATTGCCTACATCCTGCTCTGACAACCTCCTAACAAAATCTGCTCTCCACCCTCGGGTACTGTCCCTAATACAAAACTCCCAAAATCGTAGGTACGCCCCAAGGCACACCCCTCTGGGCAGGTGTCGGTTTTAGGATTTTTCCAGCATGGCACTCTTCCATCCAGTGTCCGTTGAGGTGTCCTTGGATCCCAGGCACCTTCCTAGCCAAATGTTGCAGATGGACATACCTCTGACAGTTACTCCTCCTCACTCCTACCGGCCTAACTTCTAAACAATGGATCTTTCTACCTAACAAGGTCCATGGCCTTGCACCTGCAACCGAAATACGTGAGAAGCAATCTAGTGCACATTCAAAGTTACGATTCAATATTCTCTGAGAACAGCACCTTTCCCAGCAAGAAATTATTTCACAAGGATAACCAAAGCTAAGTAAAGAAATCACGGTTAGGCCTCTACTGGCTTCTCTATGTCCCAGGTCTTTACATGTTTAAATGCATTTTTAAATGATTCTACTTTATAAACAATGCACTCTATTTCATTACAAAAACAACATTACATTCCAGCTCTAAACGCAAGTTCTTTTCAATGTTAAAGCGTCACATTCTGTCTCCTACAAATACAATTCTTAATATGGCACGTTTACTAATTTAGCAATACACACGTTTAATAGCATTTCTACGTTATATAAAGCATCACACTCCTGTTAAGGCTCTACATTAATCTGCAAACATTATGAATGCATTTTTAGATATTGCCCTGATCCCCGGCCTACTGTTATATTTCTAAAAGCGTACATTAGTATGTCATCTAAATATGCGGTTGCTCACTACAAGCGATTATGAAGCGCCCCCACAAATTTTTAAAAGTACCATGCTGCTCTCTCAGTTGTTTTCCAATTGCGGTCACAATTGTACATTGATTTGCGGATGCATTTAGGAAGGGAACGTCCCTTCCTAATTGCGACATGCAATTCCTAAATAGCGAGTTGCAAATATATTGTGACTCGCTAGTTAGGAATTGTACATGGCCCTGGGCCATTTTGCATGTGCAAACAGTTCGCAAACCCATTTTCGCATGCAATTTAGGGTCGTACATCTGGCCCACAGAGCTTAAAATAAAAACAACAGAGAGAATTCAGGAAGATGACGTTGATACTGTATGTATAGAGCTTTACCCAGCAAAAAATAAAATGAGACTAAAAAAGATGCCTTTCACGCTTAAAACTTACAGTTAGGCTGGAGAAAAACTCAAATCAAAATGAGTTTTGAGCTGCTCATTGGTGCTAGGTGTTAAAAAAAACAAGCTGCTCGAGTTTGGTCAAGCCTTCTAGCATTGTTGCTGTATTTCCGCCTTCATGCAAATGTATTTTTTCCTTGAACAAAATCCTGTTTATTCAAAAGTACTTTAAAATTAGCATTGCGTGTCAAGCATGCATGGGAATGCAAAATATTGGAAATTATGTGCCTTGGATAATTGACCTAGGCTTTAAACAGAGCATTCACCTATTTTAGGGCACTAACAGACTCTAGGTGAAGCCCTGCCATCGTTTGCAAGACCCTTGCCCCGTGACATATCTTTCCATTATCTTTTTCCACCTAATATGAAGTCCAGAATATCTCCGGGACATAATAATATGTCTTACATATCATGCTGTTCAGAACATCATGAGATGTAATACTGAAGGCAAGAATATAGTTTTATTACACTTTGTTTAAAATATTGTTGTTCATAGTATCATTTGCTTAAATATTGTGTTCAGTGTTTTTTTTTGTTATAGTTTTTGTTTTGATTTAAATTTAGTTTTTATTTTAATTTACAGTGGTATTTAACTAAAATGTATAATAGTTATATAATAATAAATATTTTAGGAAATGTAATTTATTTTTTTAAAGGTATTGGTATTTTGATTGGTATTAATTATGTATTTTAGATCTTATTGTTTTTTTTTAATATAGTTGGGGCCTGATTCACAAAGATAAGTTACACTTTTGAGTAAGTTTACACTTTGTAGTAAGTTTAATACTTTTGCTATTCACAAATTATGGGTGTGATCTAACCCCAAAAGTTTAACTTACATTTCTCCATCCCCAGTGTAATGCAATTGGTTTATGCCTGTGTGTGTGGGTGATGTCCCTTGCTGAACCCGTCCAACCCTCCCTAAATCCCTCTTACTTCTCCCTTATCCTATTCCCACTCTGCTCCTTTTCCTACCCAATCTCCTGTGTCCCTCTCAAATTTACCACTAACATCTATACTTCTATGTACTGAGTATCCGCAGCTGGAATGGAGAATTAAACACATAAGTATATTCAAAACATACATTTAGTAGGATGTTTACATTGTGTACTACTAAGTGCAGTCTGAGAATTAGGCCCTTTGTGAGTTTTTTTTCTTTTCTTTTTTTAAGAGGTTGCTAGAATTATAGGGGGATAGAATGTGAAGTGGATAAAAAAGAAGTGTAGTTAATTGTATGCTTTTATGTAATTATTTGATTAGTTAATTGCTTAATTCGTTGTGGTAAAAAATAAAAAAATCTCTTTTTTAGATTTAAAAATAAAAAAGTTTTAATAAAATGTTCAATGTATTATAGCTACATGACTAATTCAGTTGATATAATTGATACATGGTAGAAATGGGGTCTCTTGTTGGCAGAGGTAAGCACCCTTTCAAAGTAGGGTTCACCACTCTAGTCAGGGTAAGTCAGATACACACCCTAAATTAACCAGTGCTCACCCTCTGGTAGCTTGGCACAGAAAAGTCAGGCTTAACTTAAGAGGCAATGTGTAGAGTATTTGTATAACACTTAAAACAGTGAACAATGGAAACAGCACAACAACATAGAGCTTAATTTAATGAATCAAACAAGACCAGAGCTACAATAATCCAATAAGTACAATGAGCGTAATGAATTTTTAAAGTTTAAATTGAAATATAGGTCTTAAAAGTCAATCGCGCTTAGGGGTCACCTGAGGTCATGCTGGACAGGGTCAAATCTAAAAAGTCAAGCTGACCGATATGGAGTGCGGTTCGGATACAGAAGCCACGCAGGCCCCGCTGAAAACAGTACCTTTACCGCGGTTGTGTCAACGTCGAAGAGGAACCTGCGTGGGTTCCAAGTCACGCAGTTGGGTCCCACATCATTGAACTCCTTTACAATGAAGGCACTGCGTCATCATCGAGCCGCACAGTCAGGCCCCAGGTCATTGTTGAACCCTTTACAATGAATTTGCTTCATTTCGTCGAACTATGCTGTCAACACTGTGGAGTCTCTGAAGCACTCCTACATCGAAGGTGAATGCATCAGTTCCAAACAGTGCAAAGCAGGTGATGCATGGACATAAGCCGAAAACTGCTACAGAACCCCTCTTGAAGGCCCAGAACTGGATTGGCACCTCTTGGCAGGTCAGGCTTCATAGTTGTAAGGGTCCAGCAGCTGAAGCAGAGTTGAATGGAGTCTTTGATGTCCTTGAGACTTCAGAATAGGAGGCAAGCCAGCAAGCCCTTGGAGTCACTTGGTTCTGGGGATGTAGAGAGACGGTACAGTCCTTCTCATTACCAGGCAAGGAGGCAGTAGGGCAGGCACAGCAGAGCAGGCGTCCAGCAAATCCATCTGAGTCCACTACAGCATCAGTCCTTTCAGCAGCAAAGCAGTCCTTCTTCCTGGTAGAGTGTCTTGAATTAGTGATGTCAGGGGTCCAGTACTAATGGCCAATTATTCCTTTGAAGTAAGGGAGACATCAAAGAGGAAGAACACAAGGTACCTGCCCTTCTTTTCATGGCTCCAGACCACTACATGGGGCTATGCAGCTATTTGTGCGGGGACAGGCACATCCCTATTCAGGTGCAAGTATTGATTCCTCCCTCCCACATAACTCAGGAAGACCCATCAGCCTGTTGATGGGACATCAGAATGTGAATGCCACACCTCAGCTCCCTTTGTGTGTGAATGTCTAGATGGAATGCACAAAGCCCAGCTGTCACCTACCGCAGACATGTATTCAGAGACAGGCAGAGGCACAGAATGATTACAGTAAGAAAATTACAACTTTTTAAAAGTGGCATTTTCAGACTTACAATTTAAAATCCATTAGTTGTGAATTTAACCACATCGCTGCTGTGGTTATTTTTCCCCTGTGCTGAATATTCTTGAGATCCATTGTTCATGACGAGCTCAGCTCGTCATCAGCACAGCTCAACTGTGCCTCATGACGAGCTGAGCTCGTCATGAGCATGGAAGGGGTTAAACTGTCAGTCCAGAGACACCAAAACTGCGAGTCCAGAGACACCAAACTTATTATTTCCATCATGTTCCAATTGAAAATTACACTCATAAAATGGAACAAGGTAATCCCAATTTTAACCTACGGGCAAGATAAGCTTTGCAGTAGTAAAAAACGAATGTGCACATTTTCTTCACTACTTGGACATGTAAAACTTGAAAGTACGTGCCCAACCTTTTAAATACACTACACACTGCCCTTGGGGCTGTCTAGGGCCTGCCTTAGTGATGACTTATATTTATGAAAAGGAAGGTTGGGCCTGGCAAGTGTGTTAACTTGCAGTATAAAGCTGCACACACAGGCTGTGCAATGGTAGACCTGAGACGTGTTTATGGGCTACTGAAGTGAGTAGCCAATCAGTGCTGCAGGCCCACTAGTAGTATTTTATTTACAGGCCTTGGGCACATGTAGTGCCCTTTACTAGGCACTTATAAGAAGATTAAATATGCCATCTGTGGATAAGCCAATGTTACCATGTTTTAGGGACAGAGCACCAGCACTTCCAGAATCCTAAACCCAGCACTAATTTAATTAGCAAAACAGGTGGTCAGAAAGCAAAAAATTCAGAGGAAACGGCACCGGGATGTCAAGTCTAACAATAAATATTTAATTGGGTTAATTAAAACATAATACTATAGTTATAATTTTTGTAGACATTTGAAGGTATATTTAATTATTTTAGTAATATTAAACACTTCAATTATTTTCTATTTGTTTCAGTATTTAACAAGCTTGAAATTTAACAGAATTTTAAATTATTAACAAAAAAAGGTTTTATAAAAAAATTGTAGTTGGTATTTCTTTAGTAATTCAATAAAATGTGACATGCGAAGTAAAATTCTATATTTGAAGACTAAAATATAAAAATGTATATTGTAATACTATGTTTTAAATGAAGAAGTTAGTTGGAACAGCAAATTTTATTTACCACAAATCAAACATTAACTTCAGTGTTGGTTGGCTTGGAGAAAAAAATATTTATTTCCTTAATAACATTTTATATTTGCTCCATTTCTCTGAAATATTTTCCGTAACATGTTGAACTGGAGTCAGAGTAGTACACATGACCTCTACAAAATTAAATTTCTTCTCTAATGAGTGTGAGCTTGGAGCTAGAATAGAGAATTCAACCTCCCAACACTTGATACTTTCTCCAATATGTGTGTTGCTGCTGTTAGAATCGTATATATATGCCCCCTAATATTAATTATGTTCTCAAATGCTTCTGCAGTTGAAGTTAGAATAGTGAATCTGCACCCCAATGTAAAGCTTATTTCTGAATATACATATGGTGGGATTTAGAATAGTAAATATGGCCTGGCAAATAGTAAACATTTTGCCAAATACATGTGGTTTGTAATTTGAATTATAAACTTGAAGTCCTCAACTCTTCGCACTTTCCTTAATGAGTGTTTGGATGGATTTGCAGGGAGCTGGGGGTTAGAGACTTCCGGGTTGCCCTCCGCATCATTACAACTAACACGTCTTCCCTCTTTATTGTTTGTGGTGTGGCAAAATATTTATCAAGTGCTTGGCTCATTCGCACGAGGATGTTTAATGCTACTAAAAGCTTTGACCCTTTGGACTATGGACATTAATTCATAATGTTTTTAAACACCGCCGAACTTTAGTATTATCATGTAGTATGTTTTAAATATATGTAGCATTTTACTAATTTTTAATATGAAATGAACATTTTTAACTCCAATGCCTTTTTTATGAATGTATGTACTTTTATGATATGACAATATCGAATAAAGTAATGATCGGATTTAGAATAGTGAATCTCACCTTCCTTTAACCCGAAGAATATGGTTATGGAATTAGAAAAGTAAATCCACCCCTTCAACATAGAACACTTTCACTAGCATGTGTTTTAGTTGAAATTAGAATAGTAAATATGCCTTCCCTAAAAAAACAAAACTTTTCTCCATGTGTTTGGGGTTGGAGTTAAAATAGTAAATATGAACTTTCTAAAATTAAAACCTACCCCCAATTGGTATGTGTTTGAGTTAGAATAGCAAATGTGTCCTTTCTAACATTAACCACTTTTATTGTATGTATAGTAAATATGACCTCCTCTTAAAAATGAAGTGTGTTCCATAAGAAATATGAAGTTCGAGAATAATAAATCTGAGATCCCCAATATCAAACAAATTTACCAATGAGTGTTGGTTTGGTGTTAGAATAGTAGGTTTCAACTCCCCAAAATGAAATCATTCCTCAGTCAGTGAGAGGCTGAAGTTAGACTAGTAAATATGACTGACAGGGATGGGACATGGAGATCTACCACCTAACATGCTATGAATTGACACCCTTTTAAGAAATTACACGGAGAAAATTGATACCATTGAAAGGCACATCATGACTGAAATAAAATCAGTACAAAAGGATATTAATAAACGGAGCTGATCACAGACTTAAGGTTACAAAACACCCCCAAACCATGCCTAAAAACCATGCCAAGTAGAAACCCTGTCAGGAAACCACTAACTGTCAAAAGTCATGGAATTGACACTGAAACAGGGAGGCTGATTCAGATAACCCTTGTGTAAAGCATGCAGATGGACAAAATGGCATATCTGGGTTGTGTGCCACCGATAAAGGGGTAAACGGAAGATTACAATGTCCTAATTATAAAAAAAGGGAATGAGGGCCATCAACAAACCAAGAAGCACCAGGGTGTCTTTTTAAATCTCCCCCCCCCCCAGGTTACCCCCTACGTTATTGTTTTAAAAAATGTGCCAATATTGCCTGAGAATCGTGTAAAATCCTGTGAATCACTGAAAAATCGTGTGGTACATTGGTTTGCTGTTAATACTTGTTGTAACTCCAGGCTACGGTCTCATGAAATAATAATGCTCAGGAGAGTGAGCTGGGTGGACAATATGGATAAGATCTGTGAAGGGGATTTTTTTGTTGTAAATTTCCATCACTCAGAATTTGTGGCATGTTTCTTAGATGAAGTTTTAACAAACCAAGGTTGGCAAAACGAACACCAACATGTTGCCATTACTGCAGTACCGCGGGGGTACTTTTGTAGACCCAGAACTGAGCAATGTTTTCAACCTAGCAGAGCCCACTGTAGTATAATAAATTAAATATTTCCATCCATGCCAAACAGGTTTGACCCGCTGAGAAGATGGGGTGAGGTAGATTGACTAAATATAACAGTAGCACATATGAATGATAATCACTTGATAAGTAGGCCCATGATGCCCTCTATAGAAATAACTTGCGCTGATGTACCTCCCCTAAATGAAGGAAACATCTCTCGCTTCCCCAATGGTATTGAATTAACGCCAGCAGAATGTAATTTTTTTCCTTACCCTGCTAACATTGATATTACACGAGTAGAAGGCACGCTCCCTGGCGTCTGTAATGACTTCGTGTTTTTTAGCAACCCTATTGATACTGACCAAGTGAGTAGTCAATCGGCCGGATCAATGCAAATTCTGTTTTGGAATGTTGCAGGGGCTAAAAACAAGCTGCTTGATACACAATGGCTTAACAGCATACAGAACCGTAATCTGATCTTAATGCAAGAAACATGGCTTGTAGAACCCTTTCACGTAAACGGTTTTAAAACCATTTTTACTAAAGCAACCTCGTCTAAGGCTGAAAGAGCGAGGGGAGGCTTGGCAGTGCTAATATCAGTGACTTCCCCACTGATTTTAATTAAAACTTTTATTAATTCACGGCCCTTCCAGTTCCTACTCTTCAGTGTCAAGGGTAAGCAAAATATTGTAGTGATTAACTACTATAATAACATTTTTAACAAAACGAGAAAAGGAATAATAACAGCGTTGGAGGAAGAACTGGATGAATTCCTGAAGAGGCTAGGGGGCGAATATCTAGAGATAGGGGGTGGTGATTTTAACATCGAACTATGCAAGTCCCTGACAATGGATCAATGTGGTCACATAGATGATTTAGGGGACTACATTACTCCCTTTCCACATAACCCTTATGGCGAAATACTTAACCATGGTATGTATAAATATGGCCTGGAAGTCACAAAGTTGGCTGTCTATGATGGAGCTGTTGATGAATATACTTACGAGGGGGCAAGAACTTCTTCATGTATTGATCACTTTTTGATATCAAAGAATAGCAGGCCTTTTGTGAATGATTGTATTATGTTGCATAGTTTATTTAGTGATCCTCACCCTCTTTTGTTAACGCTATTTGCCAATTTATGCTTCACTGAAAAGGTATGTGTCTCTGCAGCTGATATTGGAACACAAGGGGAAAATAGGATTTCAATTAAGTGGACAGGTGTTAATGCCGTAAATTTCATGGAAAATATAGTTGTAAATAACAACCATGATCTAGAAGTTTGTCTTAACCCCTTCGCCGTGCAGCAAATTTCGCTGTGTTGCGAGGGGGGGCATGGCTGGGCTTCCGAACTCCGCCCACTGATTAATTCTCCAACACAGGCGGGGAATAACCCGCGCGTGGGCGGAGCGGCAACGTTCGGACGGGTCCCAGCCATCATGAGCACACGTCTATTGTGACTCATGACGGCCGGGAGCCATCCTGAGCATGGATGTGGTTAATGAACCCTCCAACAATATTGATATTGTTATGGCTTTTCAAAACGTTTCTATAGGAATTAATAAGGACTTGAAATTAAAAAACAAGTACAATAAAAATAAAAGAGATTATTGCCCACGATGGTTTAACCTACAATGCTCTAAACTGAATAGAGATCTGAAGGAAGCTTTAAAAGTTAAACCTAGAAAACGGGAAACAATTATAAGCCTTAGAAAATGCCATAAACAAGCCCTAAATGCTAGAAGAAAATAATTTGGGGAGATTGCATGGGACAACCTGGTCCATGCAGATGAGACCAAGAACTCCACCCTATTCTGAAACACTATAGATCAACCCTTGTTTAAGCAAGGGTTGATACTGTAGTTACACCAGAAGACTGGTTAATGAATTTTAAGATATTTTCGACCGCACAAAACGACCCATTAAAACAAAGATAGAAATATAATTGTATTAAAAATTATTAAAATTGTAACTATCGCTGCAGTTGAGATTAGAACCGCCCTACAAAATAGTGCAAGTGGAAAGGCTGCTGGCCCAGATGGAGTTCCGATAGATATTTTTAAACATAATGTTGACTTTTGGTACCCCATTTTAGTTAATCTTTTGAACGCTATTGCTGATGGTGTGCTGCTCGCAACTTGGGCCGAAAGTGTGATTGTCCTTATTTTTAGAAAAGGCAATAGAGCTAGTGCAAAATGTTACCTCACAAGGGGACCCCCCAAAACAGGGTAATGTTCGAACAATATGCGGACGGCATAGTGCTGCTATCTCAAACACCCAGAAGTCTACAGCGCATGATAAATCAATTAGCACTATACACAGCTTCAGTTCAACTAATCATAAATTTTCAGAAAACGAAAGTTATGTGATTTTCAAACTCACATATAAAACAACCAAAATGTACCTGGACGATAAAAAGTGACCCCCTGGATCAGGTGGGAACATATCAATATCTGGGTGTACTGTTAGATTAACACCTTAGTTTCAAGCAACATCTAGAACTAGGGAAAGTCAAAGCAAAACAGCTATTATTCGCATTTAAAATTTTGCAAAAAAAACCTACGCAACATTTCAACATCACACTTATTGACAATCGTGGCCGCAACATTTTTGCCATCAATTATGTATGGTTCTGCGTACAAATCAACAATGATGAGTGTCTACTTGGTATGCTCTGGTGAGATAATTAATGGTAATTCCATAAATTCTTTGTAGGTTGTGGCGCTCCACTACCTGTGGCACACCGTTAAGACCAATCACTTAACAATAAGAAGATTTGAAATGGAAGGAGCGTCTAAGTTTCAAAATTAACAAGACATAAATTAAAGTCCATTCAAATTTCTTTATTCTCTTTTTCTCTTTTCTTCTTATTCTTCAATTCTTGATGTACATTTCCTTCTAGATCCAATACAAAGGAGTTTCAGGAAATCAAAATTCAAACTTCCAGCTTAAGAATGTTCTCAGATGCTCGAGTTAAATCAATATTGCAATTATTACATTCCAATCATTTGTTCCTAGACAATAGAGCTTCAAGTTATGCACAGCGTACGTGTTTTGTCCACCTTGGGACATCATCAGGGCTGCAAATTAAAAAAACAATAAACAAAATCACAATCCATGTTTACATGATATCTATTAACTAATATATACATTTCCAGATATATACAACATTCTCTGCCCATATATAACCATATCATTTAGGTCCATCATTTAGGTCCTGACTATATTACATTCTTTTCAGTGCATGATCACCACCCACCGCATGAACAACATTGAGTAACATTTATTATACAGATTATATATTATACTCTTCAGTCACAGATGAACGTACCTCATAGTCATCTATTTGTTAGAGTATTAGTGTTATCTCCTGCACCCATTAATTAAACCGCGGGTTCCTTTCTGGTCCGCAATGAAAAAGCCAATCATCGCTGCCCAGAACTCCAGTCTTGTGCTTCTCCAAAGCAGCCAATCAGAAGGCTGAAATGCTTTTCAACCGGTGCCCTCTCTGGTCCGCTATCTTTTTTTCCACATAGGTAAGCATCGAAGAACCGGAAGGGGCAGATAGGGTCCAGTCCATTTGTACAACTTATTACTTCCGTTTGCTGTTATATATCTCGGTCAAAAAAGAAAGCCCATACCAGCCAGCCATTGCGGACCAGAAAGGAACCTGCGGTTTAATTACTGGGAGCTTAGAGTGAAGCAAGGTGATTGGATAATGGCCAAGTTAAAAGAGAAGTCGGCGTGGCCTGAGAATCGAAGCGGATTTATCAGGACCCGCTGACGGAGATGGATGGAACCCAAACTAACAGATAGAATCATATTTGAAGGTGAGGTGATGAAGGAGGGGCATATTTGAGGATTTGGCTTAGAAAGATAAAAGAAATGGGACTTTTGCTCCTGAAGCCTTTTTTGTTTGTCTTTGTTTTGGCGGAAAGCAAGTCTGGGAGCATAGGAATGCAATAGATGAATGTGGGCTGAAGGGCATCTCACTCTGGGAAAAGCAGAATGAATATTACTAAGTTATTGATGTGGTTTATTTCTTGGGAGATGGGATAATTTGACTTGGGACACAGAATTATTGGTCAGTTGGAGTGGAATAATTGTGAGTCTCCTTTTTTCGGTTTTTGGCAGAGGGGAATTTGGAGTGATATGCTGAGGATTTCTAGTGTACAGAATTGGAAGGAGAAGGACTTGGGTTCTGGAAAGATTTTTCTGTCTAAAGGATAATAACATGTAATTGTAAGTTTCCTTGTTTTTATATTAGCAGCAACTGAAGGGCATTGTACAATAGGGTTACCTGCCAAACTAAATACAGTTGAGTTAATAATGCATCAGAGCAATATGAATGACATATAACTGAAGGGTTTGTACATAGACCGATTTGAGATGAATAAAAAATGGAGGGCAAATATCGACTTGTTTCTGACCATATAGGATGATAGAGGTTATTTTCACTTTTTGATTATTGGTTCCGCTTTTGATTGTCCTAGGGTGACGAATAAAATACAGAAGATTGAGGAATCATAAGATAACACTAATACTCTAACAAATAGATGACTATTAGGTACGTTCATCTCTGACTGAAGGGTATAATATATAATCTGTATAATAAATGTTACTCAATGTTGTTCATGCGGTGGGTGGTGATTATGCACTGATAAGAATGTAATATAGGCAGGACCTAAATGATATGGTTATATATGGGCAGAGAATGTTGTATATATCTGGACATTTATATTTGTGTTAATAGATATCATGTGAACATGGATTGTGATTTTGTTTATTGTTTTTTTAATTTACAGCCCTGATGATGTCCCAAGGGGGACGAAATGCGTAGGTTGTGCATAACTTGAAGCTGTATTGTCCAGGAACAAATGATTGGAATGTAATAATTGCAATATTGATTGAACTCGAGCATCTGAGAACATTCCTTTTTTTGGAAGTTTGAATTTTGATTTCCCGAAATTCCTTTGTATTGGATCTAGAAGGAAATGTAAATCATGAATTGAAGAATAAGAAGAAAAGAGAAAAAGAGAATAAAGAAATGTAAATGGACTTTAATTAATGTTTTGTTAATTTTTAAACTTAGACACTCCTTCCATTTCAAATCTTCTTACGTATGGTTCTGAACTTCTGAACACAAAGGATGCAAACATTTTAAATACTGCTCAAACTAGACTCTTTAAGAATTTATTTTTAATTCCTTGCCATATTCCACAAGCCTTGATCAGACTGGTATTCGGGGTAAAAAATCAGATTCCAACAAGACAAGCGGCACTTGTCAAATATTATTGGAGAATGAGGGCAGCAGAGGAAGATTCGTTAACACATAATTCCTGGCTGGGGGTTGAAAAGCAATCCAGATCGACTAATGGAGTTTGTTTCACCCTAAAATAATCCATTGCAGCTCTAAAACTAGCGGACGCTTGGAACACAGTATTGTCCTACCCTGAATTTAAACAAGTAGTCAACAAAACCTTCAAGCTACAATCTCAGGTAATAGGCAAAGCCTCCTTGACTTCAAAAACCAATGCCTGGATGGTAATGCCAACATACAAAAAGCTAAAACCTCAATCATACCTGACAGAGCATTTCGCAAATCAAAAAAAGCGGAAATGGATTTTATTGAGCCTGGGTGTGTATTCATCAAAAGATCTCAATCCAAAATGGAAACGGGATTGGCTCACAATGGATTGCCGCCTTTATGGCCAAGGAGAAGAGTCACTATTTCAACTACTATGTATTTGTCTGGCATTATTACACATACAGAAAACCCTTCTACGGCCACTATTGAACAAAGAACAAATAAGGACTTGCAGAACTGCTGTAATAAAATGCCTAGGAGGCTCAACAGTAAAACTGGTGTGTAAGGCAATACCGTTTCTGACTATCGCACTAAAAGAACTGGAAAAGAGGGACTGCCAGTTAGAACTAACTGGGGATACAAGGAGACACATTGCAATCAAGAATTTGAAGTCCATTTATTACAGCCCCATATACTTCACCCCGGCGAAATAATAGGAAAATACTAACGGTAGTAGTCTAAAATATAATTGAACATTTTTTCTATTGTAAACTATTAAGTTTACAGCACCAAGCACTTTATCCTGGAATCATTCGATTCCATTACGCTACTAGTCTTCTTTTAGATCACCAACCCATTTATATCCTTTTTAACTACTTTTATTGTAAATTTTAATGCCACTCATGTTAATTAATGCAGTGATATAATCATTCTAGTAAATTTTATGAGATTTATGTTAAATAATGCATTGATATAATCGTCCTTGTACATTGTGTATATTGGTGGGTGGGCCACCCTTTTATGATTTAAACTAAATCAAATAAAAGTAATTTATCAGCATTATCATAATACTTCCCAATGTACAACACAATGCACATTTATGCACCACTGCCTACAGCATCACATTCTTTAACTCTCGAAGTACAACATAATGCACATTTGAGCACCAGCGCTCATAACACTGCACTTTGAAGCCAAAAAGTACATTCCATACCTCTCTCTCTCTATCTCTATCTCTCTCATGCTTTCAAATGCACATCCCACATGTTGTGTTCTTGGCAAGGCTGTTCTACTGTGACAGCTCCCACTGTAAGACTGCAAGATTGCAAGAAAGAAACCTTCTAGAGAAACAAGGCATATGCAGGATGTCATATATTCAGGCTAGGGTAAAGTACTTAACTGACAAAACTAAAGGGAAACTCCAAGAGGATTTCACAAAGATTTTATATAGTAGGCCTACTCCCATTAGCCCAGAGATCACTTACAGTTTAGGCACCAGAATGGAAAACTAGCAGCTGTTATTCCTAAATGCTTACCTTTTCTAGTATGCTACCAATCTTGACTGTCACCCTCATTCCGCATCTCACAGGTGCCTGGGAGCATACAGGGAGAAGCCCCTACAGCTGTGTGCACTTTGTCTGCAAGGACCATCAACCATGTCATGTGCATGACTGCACATAGTAACATTAGTTCCCTGTCTCACGTCGGACAAATATGTCAGCCTGTGCTTCCGCCTTTCCTCCTGCAGATCTTCAGCCCCTGATCTTGCCTGGAACAGCCATGCATCATACCTCCAAGCACATGCACTGTAGCACCCTTTTGCAGATCCCTTGTTACTCCAGTCTTGAAAAACAAGGCACATGGTACTGCTTTCGATCGCAGGAGCAAGAGGGCTTCTCCATTCTTTGTGGAAGCAAAGGTCAGACCCGAGACCAGGGGAAGCAGAGGTCAGACCCGGGACCAGGGTTCAATTCCCGACGCAGCAGGGTCTTGAGCTCAAATGTCCATGGACTCGATAATTCTCGCTTCGGTGCCTGACCTAATCATGGGTTCACACTCTGCAACTCTGGGCATTAAGCTTGCTTAATCTCCACAACGGCCCCCCGCGGCGGGATGCCTGGCTTTCACCTTGGGGATGCCCTGTAGGGGCTATCTCACAGGGAAAAGCTAGGACGGGTTCCCAAGGCAAGCGCAGAGATACCCCTTCGGGGGTCGATTCTGGCGCTATATAAGAAACATAATAATAATAATAATAATAATTGGTAAGAGGTTGCAGCCAGAATGGGCCCGGGGGGTACTCTGAGCCTGCATTATTCAAACCATCCAGTCCTAAAAACACTCCTCTTGTTTGCAGTGCGGCAGTAAGTTCCAGAAGGTCCAGATGAGCCGTGCAGAACTCAGGGGCGGCTCCTCCGTAATGGAGGAGGCGTGGCGCCCGCCAGTCCAGCACCAGCAGATGATAAATAACATGATAAAAACAATATTATTATCATTTCATATAAGCTGTGTGAGCTACGCAATTAGAATTGGGCAGGCCGTGCATTGCAGGGAGGATGAGTAGTGTACATGTATAAGTGCGCGTTTCGGTTTGGCTGACCGTCATAGGCCGGTCAAAAAGACATGCGCACTTATGTTTCTCTAACCCAGCTGTGTTGCAAAGCAAGGTTGAATAAAAGCCACAGGCTCCAATGCACTGTCTGAGTGGCAAACAAGGCTGCTCAGACCAATCCTAGTACTACTCTCATAGCATGAGAGCAGTGTCTGGATTGGGTGAGGAGCCTGTGCCTTGAGGGCCCTTCCCCTTCCGGCCCGAAGAGAGCAGTAGCGAGGCGGGCGGCAGCATGAGTGGTAGGTAAGACTTATTTATTTGTAAACTATTTCTCCCCCCGTCCCCACACCACTGCACCATCCCCCCGCATTTCTTCCCCCCTTCCCCAAACCCCTGCCCCCGCAGCCACCCTACCACTTTAGAAAGGCAGCGGCTGCCACTGACAGAGCTGAACATAGCACAGCTTATCAGTACTATTTGGCACTTAGTGCAAGGAGGGGTTTAATCAACCTGCTTTAGCTGCTGAGAGCAGTTCATGCCTGGGGGAGTATTTTACCATTCTGTAGCTAATTAAAAGTGCATGGGAAACATCATGAATATGTGGTAAATAGATGAGTGCATTTTTACATCGTTCTGCTGATTTAAAGTATTGAAATAATACTGCATCACAGTCATGTAGTAATACTGCATTATATCACAGAACTGTCATGAAGGTTACTGCCAGAAAATGTCTGGTGGTAGCAATTTGGATTTATTTGCAAGAAGCTATGGTCATAGGAGCCTGTTTCTGTTGATTCGTGCTGCCTGCTTGCCTGTTACCCACTGGGTAAAGTGAGAGGGATGAGAGGGTGAGGAGACCACAACTCCTGGCACCACCAAATGGTGCACATGCCGCCCACATTACGTTCCGTGCCAGGAGGCGCTCTAATACCAGCCAGGGCTCCAGCAGGGCAGGCCCGTCTGCGCCTGTCTGAGACTGGATGAAGCTGGGCTGCGCCTATCCTCTTGGTCCGTCATTGGGATTTCTTCATACCTTTCATGGACTACAGCTGCCTGACTACATTGTTTCACCCAGCTTCGGCCCTATTGATTACTCTACAGTTTCACAGTCTGACCTCCCGCTGTATTTTCAGCGGTTGAGGAAAAGGTAGGAGGCGACTGGCCTTATAGTGAACTGTATCTATATTGGTATTAAGTACGCTGGCTCTAGGGGAGTTTGTTTGCTGTGTGTTCCTGCGCTTTGGTATCCTGGAGTTGTATTTTGACATATCAAAGTCAATCATCTATACCTAATCAGCTGTTGGGTTTACATCCTGTTATCTAAGCACATTAAATCGAACAATTTATATATATCATGGGGAGGCACAAGGTGACACTAGCCCTTGGGAGCACTACCTCCTCAGTGGTTACCATGGACTCGTTCCTCCAGGAGATTGCGTGCTACACCTGAGGTCACAGTGTGCTCTGACTGCTGGGACCATTAGTTGGAAGGCTGGCCATTGGCCCCTGGGGCCATGGATGGGTAAAACTGATCTCAGAGAGGTCTATGGCCTCTCAATTTACACTGGGATTGAGCGATGTGGACGCTGCGGTGTGGTTCTGGACCCTGCACAAGTTCCTATGTTGGTGTGGATCCGAGACATCACACCCCATGCCCAGTGCATTCGGGCCACTTCTTAGCCGACCTCCCCGCCTAAGCTTAAGTTGGGGGGTGTGAGTATTTGTGTGGGGGTTACGCTCAGATGCATGACTGTGGAGACACAGTTGGATGTAATGAGTGTTTACTCGGTGGGGTGGGAAAGGACCTTTGGCATTACAATCGTTCCAGGTGATGATGAAGAACATGTTGGACTCCAAACTGGGCACGATTGTCCATTGCTTGACATCTATTGAAAAGGGTCTATTGGACCTCAAATGCTGTGTTTCACTTGCATTAATGGGAGGGTCAGTCGTCCAATCAGAACGTAGCACTCCATTGGTCCCTGTAAGCTCGGACGGCCTGCCTAGAAACACTGGGGGACAATCACAGCCACCAGGGGGACAAATATCTGTAAGCCACCCAGCGCCTATCTCGGGTGTAAACCACAGCAACATGATCAGATCAGTCACTTAGGCCCAGCTCTTGGAGGAGAACCATCTAACAGGGGGGTGGCACCAATGGGAGGGGAAGCCCACATGCATCACCTACCAGTTATTCACCTGCCAGCAGAATCTACCCCCTATGTAGTGATACTGGGGAATGTGCCAACTCTCCCCCAGGGTACCAAGGAGGACTTTTTCCAGTTAAAGAATAAAGTCTTTTACTGGCTAACGCACAACACCACCATAGGAATGAGGGTGGAGAAAAACATTAATAAGGTGAGAAGAGTCCACTGGATTGGTAGTTCTCTTAAATCGTGTATGGGTGACTGTGTTATCATACATTTTAACAGGCCTCACTTAGCAGAAATAATTTTGTTCACGGACCTACATCTTGCTGCTTTTGGTCCTAAGTCGTCCATCATGGCCTTATCACTTGGCTTTTTTTTATAAACAAGAGCTACTTGGGTGCAACTATATGAACATTACCAAAATGGTTCCATCTGATAGTCTGTTGCCGAGAGTTCAATCTATCAGGAATGTTCCTTTGAACCTGCCTCCTTCTTCAGTCTATCCAAATCAGATGCCTGTATGTCAACAGAATTATGGTCCACCACCTTTGGAGTTGTTTAATCGGTTCACTTCTCTGGCTACAATGGATGCTTGTGATTGACTTGGTAGTCTTACACCCTCGGATCCAGAGAGTCCCAAAGCCCAGCAGGATTCTTTAGAGCAAAGCCAGGGATGTTTGTGCGAATATGATAATAATGTTATATCCTGGAACGTTGCAGGCCTAGCCAATAAGTTCTCTGACTCATTGTGGATTGCATTTGTTAAACATTTTAGTGTGATTTGATTGCAGGAAACATGGTTGGCAGATTGTAGTGTATTACTGGAGGGAGTCAAGTCCTTTTTTGTTCCTGCCTCCCCTTCTTCGGCTGGCAGACCAAAGGGTGGTCTTTTTATTTATATTTCTTTAGCGGTAGTATGCCAGATACAGGTCTTGCCTACAACAAGCCTGTGTATACAGTCTCTGGTATTAAGAAAGGGGTCAAACAAACTGGGTCTTATTAACTTTTACAAATCTGTATCATGTTCCAATGGGGGGTGTAATATCACCCTGTTATGGTCTTTTATAAGGCAACACTGTACAGCTGTCCTCCAAACCCTCATGATTGCAGGGGACTTTAACATCCACCCATGTGGAGACCTCAGGGTTTTAAGATTGGCTGACCTAGCTTGCCCAAGTGTGAGGGGGATCTATTTTGAACATTCTTTTCAGGGGGATGTTCTGAATGATCTCCTTCACGAATTTGATCTTATGTTCCTTACGTCACTAATTGATTCTTGCAGCAAGGCCATCGTCCCTTCCTTTAAAGGGAGAGGTGGCAGCACATTAATTGATTTTATATTAAACTCATCATTTTTGCAATCGTCATTTCTGGGTTTTACCATACAAGAAAGTGCCCATAATGACCATAACCCTCTGTGTGTTGAAGTTTGTGGATCTTTATTGACATGCAAAAGAGGAGTTGTGCAAAATGGGACCGTGAGACCAATAGATGGTAGAAGACGCTTAAAATGGACACAGATTTCCCCAGATGCTTTTTATAAGTCAGTAACAGAATCAAGTGCTAGTGAATTTGCTTTGTGTACCTCATCGCTTACATCCCCGGGGAAAGTTATCTGTGCTTTCAATAAAATTTCTGTTAAATAAGGTGACCTTTTAAGTGTCCCGGCTCGCATCACAGTCAGCCCGACCACTAGATGGTTTGACTCCTCTTACTCGCTGGCGGCAGGAAAGCTGCGGGAAGCCTTAAACAGAAGTCCAAGAAATCAGACCCTGGTAAGAGCATGTTGTAAAGATTACAAATTGAAACTGGCCAAACTCAAGTCTGTTTTGAAGGATGAAGCGTGGAGGGGATTGATTGAGGCTAGCACTCTGAGGAATAGCTCTAGATTCTGGAGCATTATTAACAGCCCCTTTTTAGAGCACAACAAAGGCAGTGCAATAGGTGCACATATTACCAAGGATGAAGGGTGCTCCACTTTAAAATCATGTTTGAGAGCCCACCTGAGCTAAACTGTCAGTCAGTTCGAGAGGAAGCCATCCCTGATCTGACCTTTGGCTTGGGGGAGATCGAGGAGGGTATCGCCGGGTTGACAAGCAACAAAGCCCCGGGACCAGACGGTATCCCTCCGGACCTTATTAAATCTGACCCTACCTTATGGGCCCCGGTCCTTGTTGCCGTAATTAATGCTGCAGCAAAAACCAGATAGCCTGAGTCCTGGGTTACTTGAACTATAGTGCCAGTTTTTAAAAAGGGTGACCGCGATAGTACACATTTTTACTGACCGATTTCATTGTTGGTTTCGGTTGTAAGGTGGTGGGCCGAGTGCTTTTAGATAGGTTGACCAGCTGGGCAGAGGAACATGATATATTATCAAATGTACAGTACTGGTTCCGCCCAGGCTGGTCCACAGAGGCCCAGTGCCTTAACCTTCCTATGATTTTTAACAAATATACGGTTGCACGTTCTGGCACCATTTATCTAGCATTTATGAACTTGTCTTCCGTGTTTGATCGTGTGAATAGGGCCAAACTGTGGCAATCCTTGATAGACATTGGGGTAGACAGGAATATTGCCTATTTTTTAGAAGAACTTCACCATGCAACCAAGGCTAATTGTTAAAATCTCACAGGATTTACGTGTGTCACTGAACTTTGATATAAGAAGAGGTGTACGCCAAGGGTGTATCTTGGCTCCTTTCTTGTTTAAGCTTTATATCAATGACTTAGATAAAGCCCTTATACTATCAGGGGTAGATTACCCGCACGAAGGCTGACATGGCCTCCCCGTACTACTTTACGCGGATGATGGGGTCCTCATATCAAGGACCGTTAGGGGGCTACAAACCCTCCTTGATGCCTTTTCTGCCTTTATGTCGGATTGAGATTTATCTATAAACAACTCTAAGTCTTATGTTATGCAGATGGGAATTCGACCCAAAAAATCTTTTCAATTCAGGGTAGATTTGGCTACGGTAACTCACACTGAAATTTTTTCATATTTGGGGGTCGTATTGGATGACCAAATAAAATGAGGCCCTCTCAAACAAAAAAGAAGGCGGACTTGGTGCGGGTGAACGCTGCCTTTTTTAACTTTGCTTCTAAATTGGGAAATAGACCCGTTGCAGCGCTGCTAAAGATCTACCAAGCCAAGAGTGTAGTGACAGCTTCTTATGGCAGCGAAATATGGGGGCTTGTTGATTCACAGGTATCTGAGAATACATTCCAGAAGTGCCTATTGGGTGTTCCTCGCGGCTTGTCTTACATGGTGGTACTTGAAGAACTGGAGGTGTCTTATTGAAGCAACATCTTGCCAGTCCGTCCCCTAACCTTCTGGTTAAAAATGTGGTTGAGTGAAGGATTAACGTTGAGCCAATCAATTTTAAAAGATTGTATGACCCTTGACTATGCGCTCCGTATACCCTGGCTCAGATATATTAAGAGTAGTTTTGAAAGGTTAGGACGAGATGAAATGTACACCAACCCTGAACAAATAACCAAAAAGGATGTGGAGTTAATAAGTGAGTCCTTTAGCAGTCTAAGGAAACTGGAGAGGGAAGAGCTAGAACTGCGGAAAACCCAGTGTCCATAAATTGTTAATGTTAAAAACAACATCACTGGCTGAGCCTTATCTTCTGGTGTTTTTAAGTATTTATGAACGTTTTCTACTAACCAGGTTTCGCCTGGATCTTTTTCACCTCCTGCTTGCCATACCAAGGGGGAAGTAGTAGAGGCCAGTTGTTAGCATCCTGTGGCTGCGATAGTGAGTCTCCACAGGATTTGCTACACTTCGTATTATTTTGAAATTTTATGAGGTCCCCCGGAAGCATTTTATTGCCCCGAATTTTAAAGAGGATGAATTTTCAGCAGTCTCGCCCTGTTCTCCTGTATTTACAATTGTTGAAGTATGAATTTATTTTTTTTGTCCTTAGTTACCTGAAATCCGTGGAGAGGTTTAGGGCCTGTCTTGACTAAATGTTAACAAGGGTCAGGGTTTGAGCTCATTTTCAAGATGCATATACACCAGTAAAAGCCCTGGGATAAATTTACTCTGCCGTAGGGTTTTTAAATCAAGGGATAAGACTATTTGTATTTAAGTTTGCACCTTATGTTGTGGATTACTATGGACCATTGTGGAATGAAATTTAATTGTGATGAAATGTGTTTATATTTTAAGAAATTTTGATGTATTGATAACTTTTATGGTTTTACAAGTTGAAACTGAATAAAGTTAAACTGACTGACTGATATTTTCCACAAGGATGTCCACCTATTTGGGCAAATACCTCAAAATGCCAGGTTAATTTTTGAATCCCCAATTATATTACCTTCATTACTGCTTTATGTTTATTATGCCTTGGTGAATGTGGCACTCAAATTATGGACCACTCTGGGATGCACCAAATATGGCATTACTTTAATTAAATATTGCTTTCTGGTTACATTTTCAACTATGACACTAGTGGTCAGATCTGGCTTGAGGTGATCTGTTTGGCAGAAATCTGGCAAAGCTCTAACCAGTGTCTTGCATATTAGGTACTAGTAAAGACAAAGGATAATCCTGGAGTTGGATATGTTCAATTTGGGATGCCAGAGGTAAAATTAGTGTTTTGATGAAGTAGGGTGTAATTGAGCATTTTTTCCTGTGATGCAATGGTTGCTTGGTCCTGTATTGATGAATAATTTATGGAAGGATAAGATGTGTAGGAACAAATAGTAGAACCTTGTGAAACTGTGACTCTGAGATCTATAGGTCCAAGCTATAGTATTGTGATGAATGAAAAATATGCTGTTTTCATCTGGAGTATTGCATATTCTCCTGGGATGTCTTTAATGTTCATGTTCTTATTTAGGTTCCAGACTGATTACACACTAAAACCCACAAAAGCTCACTGGAGTTAATCATCAAAGTTATCTCATTTTTATCAGATATCAAAAATGCTACTGTCAATACCATTTTAGGTAAATGCAGCAGCATTTTTTGACTTTACATTCTTTACAAGGAGACCCAGCAGTTAACTCTAGTACTTTCACTTTGTTGCTTCAATGGTGTCAATAATATCAATAGTGCCCTGTCACTGTTGTTGATATATTAATCACTGTGATCTCATCTGTGACATCATTTGTGAGGTCATCAGCAGTGCATTAGAGTGGAGCAGAGGTTACTGTTGTATAGCTTACTATAAGTCAGGAACGTCGTTTTTTTTACGTTTTGGTTCGTTACCATGATGTCTTTTCAAATGAAGGTTTCAAGGTGAATAGGTATGTTTTTGTGATGTGAGTGTGTAACCATAACCTAGCTTTAACAAAGTTTCTTCAGTGGATTGCATACGTTCCTCACAAAATGGGAGACAAAATGAGACATGTAGAAAATGTGCAAAGTTAAGCTTTGCTTACTGTAAATTGGTCCCACCTTTAAGCAAATCATTCCGGGGGGAAATGTTGAAGGAGCCCACACCCAACCTCCACAGTGAAATTTTTAGGCTGGTCTTGGTTAATTAGAGTTAGATATCCACAGTGTTAGTCAGTTTATTATTGAATATCCTATGAGTGAGGTCTCATGTACTATGCGAACTATGTATTATGTTGGTTTTTAATGTTTTATTGTGTTTTTTTGTGATGTCTTTTATGGTTAATTTTACCGAAATAAAGACGTATGAAACTGAACTGAATACACTGCTTAGCACTTTGTTGTCGAAGTGAAGTTTGAAGGGACGCCGATGCACCCTTGATAAATGCCTATAAAATACTGAAAAAAAGTAAAGGGGTAGGAGAGAAACTCTAAACCATGTTTCTTACAATGTATACATTATTACCCACAGCTTTCCACAACTTTCATTAGAAATACCAGGGCTTCAGGGAACTATGCCAATGTAACATAGTCTATCACATCCCTAAGTTAAGGGACTCAGTGGATGCTATTGCAAATCTTTAACCACCAATTCACACCTACGTGCTTTGACACAATGTGACCTAAAGAGTTTTGGAAGGCTTCACTGTCTTTGCTGTTAATGGAAGGTGCACTCCTTGTGAACAACATTTCATACAATCTTTTTATGAAACTTTCTAGTGACTCAATCAATTGCTTGCTTACCACCGAGTATGGAGAGATAGGCGTTACATACACATGGGAGAACGTCTGTGTCACACGTTCACAGATAAAACTCCATAAAGGGTGGCAATAAATAGATACCATTATGGATCGTGTTTAGTTGTCCATGTCTGTTTTTTTGGGGGTCATCTGATAATATGTAAACCTAAGGAAGATGTTAGAACACACTGGATTAAACTTAGCACAGAGATGAGAAACTTGTTTTCCTGAACTTTAAATGATTTCTGGTCACCTAGGGTCCGCCAAGGCCTTGTAGAGAGGATAGCATTGCCCACATTTTCACAGTAATGCCTTCAAGTGTCTAGCATGGATCTTTGCACTTTGCTGGAAATCTCACCTGTTGTTCACCACTGCAAGGGGTGGAAGAAAGAGATGTGGAACATAAACATACATTGTCTGTTGCACTTAATATGGCATCCGTCCACGCACCTCCTGAATTGAAGTAGCATGTGTCTTAATATCATCAATTGTGTCTTGCATATCTGCATCACCATTGTGTTGTTCTAATAGTACTTGACCATGTGCTGTAATTGATGTTTCAAGACATCTGATACTCAAAGTACGGCCCAGGGGTCGCTTGCGGCCCCCATGGCGAATAGCAGCATGGGCTGCTGTTTAATTACTAAGCACATATTCTAAATAAAATGTTAAATTAACAGGCACGCATTTATTTGCAGGTTAACTGAAGTTAGTTGTGTCCTGCGCCACTCAACTTTAGGAACACCTTTATTTTTAAAGACATTTTGTAACAAATGTGCAAAAATAGGATTATGTTTCTTCAAAATTCAAAAAAGTGTGTTTCATTAACATGCAAAAGCATTTTACCATGCACTGCTTTGAGAGGTATTTTTTAAGGGATAGTTTTCAAACATAAATTTAGAAACATTAATACTTCCCCACCCTAACAACAATGCCAATAGTGAAGTAAGAGGCAAGTCAGTTGTCACGTGCACCCTGTGGGTGGGCTTGGTTTCCAAGATACGTGGAAAATATTATAATCAAACACAGGAGAAAGGTTTGTACAGCACACATTCTAAAACTCATGTATTTCGAGGTCCTCTTATAATCCATAATGAAGAAAAAGGAGGCAAAATGAAGAAAAAAATGCCTAGGAACACAGTTCGTTCAACAGGAAAGCCAGGATTGAACCCAGGTTTTCTGGTTTCACATTGTGCAATTTAGACACTTAGGGGCTCATTAGGATGGAGAAATTTCCGCATCCTCTGGACCGGCGGAAGCCACCGCCGGCCCAGAGGATGCGGAAAATCCTCTGCGGACTCACCAAAGACCCACCGCCACATTAGGATGGCTGGTGGGTCCTGGTTTCCGTCCGCAGCTTTTCCGCCGCAGTTGGCTTACAACCGTGGCGGAAAAGCACTAATATGGTGACGGTGTCTCTCAGACACCGTCAGCCAAATTAGGATGGGCTCAGAAAAATGCTTTTCCGCTGCGGCTTTTCCGCCGTGGAAAAGCATGTGTAACTTCACTGCGGGGGCCAATTGCGGGCCCCCTAGGTGAAGGGGGGGTGGGGGGTGCACTTGGGGGGGTACCTATGGTACCCCCCAGCATTTGTGTGCAGTAATCGGCAGGCACCCCACGGTGCCTGCCGCTTTCTGCACACAAATGCAATGTGTGCATTTTTACCATTGCGGCGGGTGCAGCTTGAAGCTGCAGCCGCCGCAATGGTAAAAATAAAGGATGTGACCGCCAGGGTGGCGGTCACATCCTAATTGCACAGGAGGGGCCTCTGCAGGCCATGCGGAGGTTCCCTCCTACTCTGGGGTCCGTCCGCGATCCTAATGAGCCCCTAGATGTATATATCTTGCTTCCCTATGACTACCTTACACAATCCCCGATCCACCCAGACCCCCCCACTGCTATCTTTCTGGCATTAGCCCGGCCCTCGGTCACACCACAGACCCTACTTTGTAGCCCCTAGGCAAATGTTTGCAAGTATCCATGCTTTATCCCTTTGGAACTATTTCATCCACATACACTCTTTTGTTCTTGCAAGATTTAGGTATGTCAAGTATTTTGAATAGGGTTGGCCATGGATGCAGCTTGACAAAATGTGGCCAATGTGCGGGTAAATAGACAAGATGTAACGTGTTTGAGGATAATGTTCATTGTGAGAAGTGTGAACCATGGATTTACTCTGCCTATTGCAAAGAAGGCCCCATGTGGTCAATAAAGCAACATTTTCTAAGAAATTAAATTTTAGGGAATCTTTAGGAAAAAATATTTTTGTTCGAAGGTGCACACAGATGTACCTTTGAATGTACACATATACCTGAGAAATCACAATACATACACCTTTATTTTGTAATAGGTAATCAAGACAATTGCTCGCTTTATAGTATCGTCTAACTCTTTATTTTATTGTGTAAGCTCCTTTCTTGGCAAATGAGAAACAAAATATTGATCATGCACACCAGGACATAGACTTTGTGTTAGGGAGTCAAACTAAGGGTTAAGAGATTCTATCTGGTTTACACCCTCTCCATTCGCTTCATTTAGGGCCAACCAGTATGTCATAGTAATATTACAATTTATGTCAGTGGGGGTAACATGCACTCCACAGACGTATGTCTCTTGTGGTGGGTGGTACTGTTTCAGGCACACATATATCACTCAATATCAGAGAGGCCAAGGAGGAGGCTGAAGAAACAGAAGCAGGTTTTCCTTGTACTGTAGCAGTGATATCAGACAGGGAGATGCTCACTTTCACATCATAATAAGCAAGATATCCAAAGGAAAAACTCGCATTGATTATTGAAAGTCTTCAAGATTCAAATCTACTTCACAGTCTCCATCACAGTGCTTAATTTTGGCCAAAGTTTTTATTTTTTATTTTATTTGAACAAATTAAGCACTGTTCCATCATTAGTAAATCATGTAACTGGAATTCAGCAGTCTGCATGTTAAGGACAGTGAAACACTGATGCACATACATGACAAATGAACCAAAAGATCACACTCCCATGGGCTATAGATCCCAAGACCTGATCCCTTCAGAGTACCCCTAGAACTGAAAAAAACTACAACTGAAGACAACAGTGGACATACAGAGTACTGGGAACATTGACATGCACACCACAACTAAATACCAATACCAACAGGCATGTTTTGGAAAATGTAAAATCGCAATACTTTACCCTGCAGTTTAGGACTCCCCCATTACTAGACAACATTTATTATTGAGTTACAAAGGAACATAATGATTTTAGGCAAGTGGTGAACGTTTGACTATATAAAGAACATACACCAAAACCTGTCAATGTATGAGGGAGAGATTTGCCAAATCCTGTAAGAAAAAAAGAAGGCTTAAAATCTATTTCAAAGACACATCAAGCACTGTATTTAAAATAATATTTAATCACAGGTGTGCCTTGATGTGTCCTATTCACTAGAGGTTTAATGTTGACTATATTTACTAGGGAACACCCCTGTATCATCACATTAATTCAACTAGGTTAACAAGTTAAAAGGTTTTTATTTTCCAATTTTCTGAGAAGCTCCAAAGCACATCTTGACTGGGTCAATCTTCTATTTATTCATACCAAGTGATATTTAGATTTATAGGGCTTGGCAGAGCTGAGCAGGTCATAAGGCAGAAATTGAACACACAATGATGTGATGTTTCTTTGTAAAGCCTATTGTGCCACTTAAGGCACAAGCCACCATTTTCTACATGGAAACCTCTTGAATATGTGTCTTCAAGTGTCCTGGCCATCCCTCACTGTCATAGGGAAAGAATGAGAGGCAGAGCCTCCTCTGTGTTGGTCTCTACTTTGTGGAACTTGCTTCTTCTGTGTCAGCATCTTCAAGTCTTCTGGTAGTGCGTCAATATCACAGGAAGAGGCTCAAGGCACTCTGGAACAACCTCTCCTCTGTGTGGCTCGATTCTAATCTGTTTTCATCTTGAAAAAGCTAGTCAGTGACATCATTGTTTTCTAACCAAGAAGAGTTCTACTCTTCCAGTCTTAGCTCTCTACATAGTTTAAGTTAGAGCCACAAAAACGTTAAGTGGCGGAGGACTACATCAAAGCCAAACTTTTAGAAATAATAAAACACAACTTTTCTAACACAAATGCTCAAAGTTGATCCATTTGCAACAATATTTTACTTGAAAACAACACATTTTGTAGCTCACTAATTCTATTTCAATGACATAACTAAGGATGTCAGAAATGTTTCAGGCATGCAACAATGAAGCCTGTAACACAGATAAGAACAATGTGCATAAACTGGCCTAATTACACATAAATAGATAATAAATAAATACAAAATATATAAATACACATATTTGCATAGTCAGGAACAGAACTTTGGGTAAACACCATGGCTGTGAATTGGCACATTTTGGGCGACCTATTCATGTACTTCAAAGTAAAACATGGTTGAAATGAAAATTAAATAAAGGGAGAGTCTAAGAGCACTCAAAACTTCACTTTAATGGCGTCATGCTTTCGAAAAGGTATACTTTTGATACGATAAAGAGAAAGTGTTCATAGAATCTGCCTTGGCATTCCATATCCGGTCATTCCAGACTGAGATGCTCCCTTGTTACTACCCATTTGCAGACCTATCATGTTCTGACCATGGCGGAGTTGTTCTGTCGAAAAATCCCTCCGATTTGCTTGAGCTTTTCTGTTTGAAAGCAAAGAAAGAAAAGTGATGTGAGACTATTTACTTTTTCTCCAAAAGAAGCACACACTTGTTTGAATTGTACTCGAGGCACGTACAAATTAGAGGTACCTGTGGATTTCTTTGATCAAAGGTACACATTTGAAAACGAACTTTGGGACAATAGCTCAAACCTAGGTTTATATCCAAGATGTGGGAAGAAAGACTAAATTTCACTCAGTAAATCATAACATAATTATGGTGAAAATTTAGACTAGACAAGAACTCTTTTCCAGAACATATGTTTGACGTGGGAATTTACAAGGGATACATGTATTCAACAAAATGAATAAGTGGTATAGTGAGCAGATGAGGCAATGACATTAAGCTAAACGTTTTTTATAAATGCACTGAACAGTAGCACAAGGTGATCAATTCTTCAGTAAACTAATAAGTTTTGTGAGCCAATGGCAGTCCAAATTAAATTCAATTCTTACAAAAGAGAAAACAGGCAATAAGGCTACAAGGCCGTTGCACTAGTACTTATTCGTATTTTTAGTAATGGGAGTATGGACGCTCAACTGATTGTGATCCTGCTGCCAAAGAATCACCACTTAGAAAAGCCTATTAACAAAGATAGAGCAGGAGCATCTGTTATCTGAGCATAGGATAGTTTTAAGTGTAAATATTAGATTATCATAATCCAATCTCTTGCTTTTTAAATATTTCCATCATCAACATCGCAATTAGTATCCACAATATCTATAACCAGTCCACCCCAAATTAGTGGGAGTCATCATTAATCATATACGGGAGTCACATGGTTTATGTTGAAAACTTCTTGATTGATTTGTATTCTTTTTGCAGATACACATAAATGTTTATTCCAGCCAACGTGTTTCGTCCTACACTGACTGCATCCGGGCTGGGTCTAGGTGTTATTGCATCTGGAAAGGGTCTTGAACTCTTTGAAACTGAATCATTGGATAATCGTATCCGAATGTGTCATCATGAAGTATTTGTGAAGATTGGATGCGTATGTTTTAGCTCTCCTTCATCCGAAAGGAATGTAATTTCTTTACAGAGATCTAAAGATACATTCTTATTTCCATAGAGTGAAAGGGACGACAACCTCCATCTTCCAATGTCAGTCAACCTGTCAATATATTGATGTAATGATTATGCCATACTTCTCCAGGATGGAGGGTAGAGTGGTACGGATCAATGGGCAGGTGAAGTAGCACCTAGATAAGGAAGAGTCAAAGGGTGATGAATCTAGCACAAAAAAAGGATGCAGCCTTATGGCTAGAGCGGTCGACCTCGAAGCTGGGTAACAGGGTTCGAGTTTGGGCAACGACGCTCAACATCCTGTGATTCTGGGCAAATCCCTTAATCTCCATGTGCTTAACAAAAATGATTCTGTCCTTCTGTAACAAAACTGGTGCTATGTAAAGTGTTCTGATACCTAATGTCATGGGTCTAGTTCGCGCTATATGAAACAAAAAAATTAAAATAAAAAAAATAAGGCAAAACAGTACAGTGAACTTTTGAAGCAGCCATCATGAATTGACCAAACTGACCAGGGCAGGACTGGGAACCAAAACCAGCCCTGCAAAAGTGCTCGGCCGCCCCCCTGCCACCCGGAGGTTGAGGGTGCCCCCGCGCTCTTTGCCAGGGCCGGTTTTTGGCTGATTTTGTTACAGGGTTGATTTTGCCGCTATACTGCAATAAAAGGCGCTGTAACAAAAATGGCCCCCAGGGGCCTAAAACCGGCCCCCACCTATGCGGCGCACCGGAGGATTGCCCGGTGCCCGCTACGGCCAGTCCGGCCCTGAAACTGACCCGGAGCAACAATTTCTTTAACTTGGGTATACGGATCATTGACAGAATATCAGAAACAGAAATTTTGGGGGTCATTACGATCGCGGACGGACTTGAGTCCGTCCGCGACCCCAGAGTATGAGGGAACGTCCGCATGGGCTGCGGCGTTCCCTCTGTGCAGATTAGGATGTGACCGCCTGGGTGGCGGTCACATCCTCTATTTTAACATTGCGGCGGGTGGAGCTTCAAGCTGCACCCGCAGCAATGTTAAAAAAGCATGCACAGCATTTGCGTGCACAAAGCGGCAGGCACCGCGCGGTGCCTGCTGCATTGTGCACGCAAATGCAGGGGGGTACCATAGGTACCCCCCATGTGCACCCCCCCCACTACACCTAGGGGGCCCGCAACGGGCCCCCGCAGTGCAGTTACACATGCTTTTCCACGGCGGAAAAGCTGCCGCGGAAAAGCATGTACAAAAGCACATCCTAATCTGGCTGACGGTGTCTGAGAGACACCGTTACCATTTTAGTGCTTTTCCGCCGCGGTTGTAAGCCAGCCGCGGCGGAAAAGCTGCGGACCTAAACCATGACCCACCAGCCATCCTAATGTGGCGGTGGGTCCTGGTGGGTCCGCAGAGGATTTTCCGCATCCTCCGGGCCGGCGGTGGCTTCCGCCGGCCCGGAGGATGCGGAAAATCCTCCATCGTAATGACCCCCATTGTGTGGAAATAATATTGTGTCAAAAATACCGAGGACCTAAATTTCAAGAAGGTATGTGCAAATAGTTACGTATAGATTTACTATTCTTAACTCCACATCTAGAACCTTTAAGATATATATCAAAAGATACATATATGTGGTCTTATATATAGTAACATTTTGCCTACCTATATGAATTTACCATCACAATATTTCTGTACTCTATATTCTTGGAACAATATTTTGGTCCATGATAGTTCTGTTTCGATAGTCTGTCTAAATACCTGGGTAAACTAAGCACGGTGAATGGAAAGAAGGGTAACCTTTCCTGTTTGCCATACATACTAAATGCAAACCAAACTTTCAGGAATTGCTTAGCATTCATCCTGGGTTTTATCAAAGAGACAAAGAGAGAATGCTTGACCAATTTCTTGTATAGCTCTGGTCAACTGGCTACCAGTCAAGCCTGTGCTCTCTTAGGTGCAGATGAGGGCGTTTGTGAAATGCACCCACTGCACCTGGATTGGTTGCTGCTCCATCAGCAGGATCTCAGAGGGAGCTGTTCCACATAAACCCATAACCTCTAAAAGACGCTGTCATTAGTTGGAATGTGACATGGTTACACTCACAAATTTGGGATTTAGATTTTTCTGAAATACTTCCCTATTCATTAATCACCTTCCTATATATTTAATACGTTTTCTTTAAAATATTTTTAAAGATAACATATATATTTTTTTGCTACTGTTTATACAATATAGCTATTCCTAATAATATTTACTGCAGAAAAACCTCTCCAAGATACCACATCCCATCCCATCTCAAGAAACTATACTGGCTCCTGATCTAGAAGCCTACAAAGCCCTGCACAGTGAAGGACTAGCATACATCAACAAACACCTAACCTTCCACCAACCATCCACACACCTCAGATCAGCCTCTCTTTCCATCGCAGACACCCTACCGATCCGTCGAGCCAACTGCAGAGGAAGCTCCTTCTTGCAAATGGCAGCCAAGGCTTGGAACAACCTCCCCATGCACCTCATGGCCGCACTGTCACCACAACAATTCAGAAGAGATCTAACAACCTGGTTGTTTGAATAAACAACTGCCACGCAGCAGCAAACAGCTCCATCGCCTCGAGATCCTCAAGGGTCTTTTGCCATGCTCTATAAATAGGCTAATCGATTTATTGCCATTTTACAATTATACGTAGTCACATTTCATAGCAAGTAGTTGAGGTAGCAGCATTTTTAGGTACTTTAGTAGGAGAGCATGCATACTGATGGCAGTTCTCGATATCACAGTGAAATGTACAAAATATTGTCCATTTCTATTCAATGGTGATCACTTTAATGCAGTGTAATCTTAAAAAAAATATAAGTTTTTAACACCAAGCAAGTCAGGTTCTTAAATAAATATTACTAATTTCCAGGTAAACATGTTTCCATGTAGTCACTAGAGCAGGTATGGAAGTAATAAACAAAAAGTCAATAACCGAACAATTAAAATACTGCCGGGGAATGTGCCATGGACCTCAGTTAGGAGTATCCAGTGGTTGCAGATGTGACCTCTAGCGTATCCCTTATGACCCCTGCCACTTTCTTAGTGACCCCTGGCTTCAGAGGTGCCAAATAAGTACCAGGAACACAGTGGCAGCTGATTCTATGGGCATTGGTTGGGGCTTCACTCTCTGATTCTATGTCAGGACCGGAGGCTTCAGATTATGCTATATCTTCCTTCGCTTTATTAACATAAAGAAACCACAGCAGCTTAGGAAAAGATATAATAAGAACAAAAATGCTTTAAACATAAAGCATTGACGTAATGTTCAACAAAAAATCAACAACAACTCCCAAGAGTCTCTTTGTTATAATCATAGTCCACAGTCCTTTGTCACTGTTCATCATCCCTATATAACCGGACTTCCCATCATCTTCCTCCTCTTTCATCGCTGCTCCCGCAGCCAGATAAGTGCTTTTCTGTTTTGTCTTCTTTTATTGTACTCGATTGTCTTGCGGTCTTTTGGGGACTCCTTGTATGGTTTATTCCCTTTCAGAGTCCCTGGTTGCGGGAACGTTCTATCGTTCCTACGCGACTTTATTCCCACTCGTGTGCGGTGTGTACATAGACCGCAAGGGGGCGGCCTGTCGCCTCGCCGACCCTCCGGCGCGCCTCCGCAGTACGAGGAGCCGCGCCGTGGGGTCTGCTTGCGCAGGGGCCGACCCTCGCGTACCCCTCTGACACCTGGTGATCCGGGTCTGTACTTTCACAATTTTGACGCCCTCTGGGGTCTGTATAGCGGTTTTGACCGCGTGAATCGCCTTCGGGCGAGATCTGTGCACCTCTTTAACAGTGTGTGGCCTAGCGCGCTTGAGGGGTACGTAGACCCGGTCCCGGCGAGGAGGGTCTGCGCGCTTGGGGGTTGGTGCAGCCCACCTGCCACGTCAGCTGGCCCAAAACGTGATCGCAGCCGCTGGGCCTGCCCACATTCGAGAACTTTCTCGGTTGCCGCCCTCTTGGGTGCCCCGCATTTGCCCTTGGTTCCGACATGGAAGGGGAGTATGATGAGGAGGCCTGCCCCTATCTGCAGGATGATGAGTTTTATCAGGCGGTGGACAGCTCCATCTATCGTTGTGTGACGGAGGTGGTAGGGCCCATGGAGGACCGCCTTTCGGCCCGCATCGTAGAGGAGTGTGCCAAGCTGGCAGCGGCGCAGGTGCCGCCGCCCCCCGAGCTCCCGGGGACGTCCGGCGGGTTGCCGCCCGCTCCGAAGAGACCCCGGGGTGAGGGGCCTTCATCGGAGGCCCAAGGCGTGGATAAGGACGCCTTCGAGCGTCTTCGTGACGCCTTCCTGGCCAAGGCGACGGCGGTGCCTCCGACGCCCTTGGTGGACCCTGGCACTTCGGGCGGTCTGTCAACGGCGCCCGCTTCCCCGATCTACGATTCTCCGGACACGGATGACGACGGGGAGTCGACCCGGTCTTGGCTCCCGGCTCCTTCGGGAAAGGAGATGCCCCGTGATGAGTCGGGCATGCTGGACCCGGACGAGATCGTCCACCCCCGATCCGCGGCCTGGGCCCCGGGGGAGACGGTGGCGAAGTTTGTCGCGGGCTGGCTGCGCAAGCCCCTGGAGAAGGAGGCGAGGGGTTGCCTGCGCGGGGAATGCCCTCGGCCTACTTTGGAGGGGAAGGTGGCTATGACCCCAGAATTGGACCCCAAGATGGCCACCTTCCTGGCGAAATTCATGAAGGACCCCAGGAAGGGGATCGATCGGTCCTGGCGGGCCTGCCAGGACAAGCTGTTGGATGCGGTCGGGCCCGCCACGAAGATCCTCGATATGGCGGAGGAGGCTCGAGCGAATGGCACCGCCATTTCACCGGAGGTGCTCTCCAACTGGGCCCAGAGGGTGATCGTCTTCTTGGGCAACGCCAACTGTGCCCTGTCCACGGAGCGGCGGCGGTCGCTCCTTATTAAACTGGACCCGAAGCTGGGGGACCTGGCCTCGTCGGAGGCAGGTGCAGTGGCCCAGGGTGGCCTCTTCGGTGAACCTTTCATCCGCGAGCTTGGAAAGTTCGTGAACACGTTCACGTCGCTGGACAAGGCCCAGTCCAGCATCAAGAGGGTGTTTCACCAGCGTTTTTCTGGAGGGGCCGGTCGCGGCAGGGGCCGCGCGATCGGCCGTGGTCAGCAGACCAACAACCGTGGACAAGGCTCCGGAAGAGGTCAGTACCAGACCTCGGCCAACTACACCAATTTCTACCCCACGAGGGGACAACGCTATGGTGGAAGAGGATTCCAAAAGAAGTCCGGACAAGGACATGCCCCCGGTAAGTGTACTTTGCTTGGATCAAGTTCCGATTGGGGGGCGGCTGGCAAGCTTTTACGGGGAGTGGGAGTTGCTCACTGCCGATGCTTGGGTTTTGCAAACTGTGAGAGGTTTCCATATAGAGTTTCACGACCAGCCAACTCAGGTGAGGCCCCCGCGCCCAATGGTTTTCTCAGATTCCGACGCGCGATTGATAGACGGGGAGGTCTCGGACTTGCTGCGCAAGGGAGCCATCCGCCTATCAACGCGCCACCCGCATGGGTTCCTCAGCAACGTCTTCTTGGTAGACAAGACGGATGGGGGCAAGAGGCCTGTGATCAACCTCAAGGAATTCAATGGGTGGTTGGTCTACCGTCACTTCAAGATGGAGGGGATCCACCTCCTTCGGGACGTGCTCCTCCCTCGGGATTGGATGGTGCGACTGGATCTCAAGGATGCCTACTTGGTCGTTCCCATCCACCCCCCTCATCGTCGTTTCCTACAATTCCTGTGGGACGGCAAGGTGTTCGAATTCACCGCCCTGCCGTTCGGTCTTTCTTCGGCCCCGTGGTGCTTCACGAAGGTCCTTCACCCGGTGGTGGAGTTTCTCAGAAGCCAGGGGGTCCGTATGATAGTATACCTAGACGACATCCTCCTCATGGGACAGTCCCCAGAGGTGCTGGCGGGACAGCTGCGTCAAGCTGTCGGCCTGCTTCAGAGACTGGGGTTCGTTGTAAACGGCTCCAAGTCGGTCTTGGTTCCCACTCAGCAGATCACCTTTTTAGGTTTCGTGGTGGACTCGGTACAGGCGGTCTTGAGCCTACCGGGTCGGAAGGTCGCAAAGATACGACACCTGCTTCGGCAGACGATCGCGAGGGATCGTACGTCACTGCGCCATGTCGCCAAAGTGGTGGGCCTTCTATCGTCCTCCATCCAGGCGATTTTCCCAGGCCCGCTGCACTACAGGGCTCTCCAGCGCCTGAAGGCACAGCATTTGCGCCGTGGGATGTGTTACGACCAGTGGGTTCCCCTCACAGACGAAGTGAAGGAGGAGATGTCATGGTGGCTGTCTCACATGGAGGCATGGAATGGGCGAGCGATCTTCGGGTCGGCTCCGGACTTGATCATAGAGTCCGACGCCAGCAGGTCGGGCTGGGGCGCCCGGTGCGGGGATTTTTCCACCGGCGGCGCCTGGTCGTCAGAAGAACAACAATTGCATATCAATTGTTTGGAGCTCCTTGCGGGCTCCTTCGCGGTTCGCTGTTGGACCAAAGATTCGGTCAAGGCTTGTGTCCTGCTCCGGATGGACAATGTTTCGGCGGTCCGATATGTGAACCACCTGGGAGGTCCTCGGTCCCGCGCCTTGGCGGATTTAGCAAAGGACTTCTGGGATTATTGCCTGTCTCGTCACATTGCGGTGACGGCGGAGTATCTGCCAGGCCAGTCCAATCAGGTAGCGGATTGGCACTCTCGACATCTCAGGGATGCCAGCCAGTGGAAACTGGATCCGGGAGTCTTCCGGTGGCTACACTCCCTTTGGGGCCCCTTCTCGGTGGACCTCTTCGCGTCCCGTCTCGACCACCAGCTGCCGCGGTTTTACAGCTGGAGGCCGGACCCTCTGGCGGAGGCCACGGACGCGTTCTTGCAGGATTGGAGTCGGGAACAGCCGTTTGCGTTTCCCCCGTTCTCCATGATCATGCGAACGGCGGCTCAAATACGCCGCCAGGGTGCGGACCTGGTGTTGGTTACACCGCTGTGGAGGTCTCAAGTATGGTTTCCGGTTCTTCTGGAACTTTCCTGGGATTTTCCAATCCTACTCCCCCTGTTTCCTCTGCTCCTGACGAGCCCGGATCGGGAACCTCACCCTCTCGTCATGCAGAACACTCTCCGCCTCGTGGCGTGGAGGCTCTCAGGAGACGCTGGACGCTCCCGGGCCTTTCGGGGTCAGCTGAGCACTTGCTCTCCAAGGCATGGGCCGATAGTACGACGAAGCGTTACAGATCCGCTTGGCTTAAGTGGATGCGTTGGTGTTTACGAAGGGATTTGGATCCCATGGTCGCCGGCCTTGTTCCCGTGCTGAATTTCCTGGCTCATTTGGCCGACAAGGGTTTGGCGTATAGAACGATCAATGCTATCCGGTCGGCGATTTCTGCGGGCCATGATAACATCGATGGCCATCCGGTAGGGGAACACCCTTTTGTGTGCCGGCTTCTGCGAGCGGTTCGCCTCGCGCTGCCGCCAGAGCCCAGGTACTCCGTCCTTTGGGACGTCAATTTGGTCCTGAACCTGTTCCTATCGTGGCCAGCGAATTCTTATCTGTCTCTGAAAGAGCTTTCGGCGAAATTAGCCATGTTGTTATGTCTGGTCTCTTGTAGGCGCGTCTCGGACGTGCGCGCGCTGGATGTTTCGGCACGCATTTTTTCCCCGGAGGGGGTTACTTTTACGGTGGGTCGACGCACTAAGACGTCGTCGCGTTCCATTTCTTATCCAGCCTTTACTGACACTCCTAAGTTGTGTGTTGTGCAATGCCTCAAAGCATATGAGGACCTGACATTGGATCTTCGCCCTCCGGGCGAGCGTCAGTTGTTGATTGCCCTGCGGAAGCCACACAAAGCTGTCTCCTCCCCCACTATCGCTAGGTGGGTGCGTTGGGTCATGCAAGAGGCGGGCATCAATGCTTCTCTCTTTGGAGCACACTCCGCCAGGGGGGCCATGGCCTCTAAGGCATTCTCGGTGGGTGCTCGTCTGGAGGACCTTATGCGAGCGGCGGACTGGTCCTCGGATTCCACCTTCAAGAGGTTTTATTTTAAGCCAGTGGTGGATTTAGCTCAGTTGGTGGTAAGTAAGCTTTAAACTAGCATAATCTGAAGCCTCCGGTCCTGACATAGAATCGAAATTTGCCTAGCTTACGTAACGGTAAGTTTCAATTCTATTAAGGACACGGAGGCGAGGATTATCCCACCCGGACTACGGTGGTGTCTCTACCCACCCGTATGGCAGTAAGTAAAGCGTTTTCCTTTACGTTGTCTGTACTGTGTTGTTCACTGAATGCTCCTCGCCTTGTTGTAACTTTTTCCTGGGCCACCTCGCTGATGCTGTTCCTTTTTTGGCAGGCAACGACGGGGCTAAACAGGACCAATGAGGCTTAGCGTGATCTGCGTGAAGAAAGAGGAGGAAGATGATGGGAAGTCCGGTTATATAGGGATGATGAACAGTGACAAAGGACTGTGGACTATGATTATAACAAAGAGACTCTTGGGAGTTGTTGTTGATTTTTTGTTGAACATTACGTCAATGCTTTATGTTTAAAGCATTTTTGTTCTTATTATATCTTTTCCTAAGCTGCTGTGGTTTCTTTATGTTAATAAAGCGAAGGAAGATATAGCATAATCCTCGCCTCCGTGTCCTTAATAGAATTGAAACTTACCGTTACGTAAGCTAGGCAAATTTCGATTCCTCTCAATATTTTTTATTACACTAATAGAGAATAATGTTTCATCATTCACAATTAGTCTAATAAAAAAAAATTAAGTACCATTAGCTAGAATATGACCTTCCCTAGCAGCTGAGGTAAGTAAAAAAAATGCTTTTAAATGTATGTTGTGTGCGTGCTTGCAGGTGATTGTATTTAAGAGAGAGATAGAGTGTGTGTAAGTGTGAGTGTGCGTGTATGTGTAACCATGTGTGAGTGAAATTGAAGGTTGGAGGGCATGCGGTGTCACTTCTTCTACACCGTATCAAACAACTCGTTTTCTCCAAAGCGATGCATACGTCATGATTACTATTGTGTGCTGATTATCATACTGCCCAGGAATAAGATCAATGCTATGTGAATAGCTCTTATGCGATAACATTTGGGGTTAATCAACAATTTGATGCTATATTGGGCTGCGACTGAAACCCAAATGCTACACAAGTAGGTATGTGCACGTGATCTATATAATTTTTTCATTGGTTTTTTTTGGGGGGGGGGGTAAATATAGAAGGCAGGACGTAAGGCAAATATAGATTACAATGCAATCTTATAAAAGGGCAGTATGTTGGCACCACTGTTCTTTGGAGATCGAAAGCATCAGTACAATAATAGATACACAGTCTACAATCCGGGAACAGGTCATGTGATCTAAATTAGTTATGAATCACCTGTCTATTTCATAACAAATGAAAGTATAACTTTATCCCTCGTTGCTGCCAGTGGTCGTCTGCAGACGTGTCTCTTCCTTGTTTAGATTCATGCTCCTTGTCTTGTCCCATTTCTTCACGATTGTGACCAACAGGCCAACTGCTTGGCCTCAAGTGACTTCCAGGCTATCACAATCATCCTCCCAGCTAGCAACATGGCCAAATCTATAAACTTGCTACTTGTTTTTTATTGTTTTAGGTGAAGAAAACCACCCAACAGACAAACCATGGTGAGTTCAGAAACTCTCTACGTTTTGTTTTTGTTAACTTCTCTTCTCTTCCAGTAGATTACAAATACTGGCCAGGGCAGACCCTATTACAGAACCCCACTTCTGATTCTGCACATCTGGGGCATACAATGCATTGGTTGCAATAGATTTTCTAATCTTCCTATGTGTTAGATATGTACGATGCATTTAATTATATTGTATGCATTTAAATCTTGAGCTTCGTTTGACTGTATGTGAGTATACGAGAACATGTTTTCGTCGTTTTTAGGTCGAGCAGACCTACTCTCAATGCGTGAGCATTGAGAGTGTCTGCTTCAGACCTTTTGTGGCCCGTATTTAGGAATGTGGACAGCTACCAGACGCGCGCTTTGACGAGGTCAGATTTCACCTCGGGAGCGAGCGTCTGGTAGCTGCGCATGCGCGGTGCAAAGCCCTCACACACAGACACAGGCAGCCCCCACCCCTCTGCATGCACGCACACACACACACACACACAGGCGCGCGCATGCACACGCAGGCATACGGCACACATACAGGCACAATATCCCCTACCTCGCATTCTCTCTCAATCACACACAATCACGCATGCGCACACACATTCCCTCGCGCACACACGCACACACACCCCCCCCCACCCCCCCCCCCAGGCATACACACAGGCACGCACGCACTTCACATCAGCCCTGGGCCCCACTCACCGACTGCGCTCTTCCGGCGGGGCTCCTCATGGCGCGGCGCGTCTCCTCATCTGAATCGGGGCTCCCTCAGGTCAGAGGAGCCCCGCAACAGGCGCCACACTCCTCCTTCTCCCTGGCTCCCTCCTGGGGACCCGGGCTACCCCGGACGGCAGGGCGCTCCATGCGCCGGCAGCTCGCAGCTCGCGGACCTCGGGAGGCGGGACTTCCGGTCGGCCGCGAGCGGATTGGCCGGCCGGGCAAGAGCTTCCGGGTCGCCGCAAGATCAGCTTTCAGCGGCGCCGGCACACGGAGCTCGCTTCTCCAGGCTCGGACTGCCCCTGTGACTTGTTTGGAGATGGTCCTTTAAACTTTAAGTAGCATGACAGTTCCAAAATGGCGGCTATATTTGAGTTCAGCTTGTGGGGATCGATACAGTATGTGACAGTAAGTAAACGGCGAGTGCTTATGACGACCCCTGAATTCCAAGCAGCGGTGCAGCCATCTTGAAATTTCACTTTCGTATTAACGGCAATAGGACTGCAAATAAAGAAGTCAAGATAACGCTGATTCTTTGAGCTTACAATAAGAACTACTACAGTGCCCTTTAATTATGTTCCTAACGTGCTATTTAAACTGTGAATTTTATAACTTCATAAATAACTCAATTCGTTTTCTCAAACACGTTTGTGTGTTCACAATATTCAACGATACGTTTTCTTGTTCAGAAGCATGATAACGCACTCTGGTGTTGTGTGCACATTCCTGAAGCGCATCCCTTGACCTCGGCGATGGGTGAAGCTCCTGGAGGTGTCCCCTGCGCGCGCAGGGCGGTTGGCTCAGCAGTGTGCGCCGCCTCCCCGCCGGTGACAGCAGACGCACAGCATGGCCGGGTACCTGCAGCTCTGGAGCTCCTGCAGGGCGAGGGCCAGAGTGGGGCTCCGTGCCCTCGCCGCCTGCCCTGTCCCACCGCCCCTGGCCTCCCCGCGCAGGGCATGGGGGCTGCCCGGAGGCCGGGGGCCCTTCCTGTCCCAGCGGGGGCACCTGCAGACCTCCTGGGCTCACCTCAGCTCCATGGCAGGAGGGGACGGAGGGGCCGAGAGCAGCGGAGGGGAGGAAGGTGGTGAAGCCTACACCGCGCCTGTCATGACTGCCCTCGCCCCGCTCACGATTCCCGAGGTCTTCCCCAATGTGCCGCTCATCGCCGTCAGCAGGAACCCGGTGTTCCCCCGGTTCATCAAGATCATTGAGGTGAGGTGGGGTACGCCAGGCTGGACCACAAGAGGTTTAAAAGATGTGCCAAGAGCTGAGGTGGGGGAGAGCACGTTAGGCTGGATACCAAGGGGCTCTAGATGTGCTGAGGTGGGTGACTTTCAGGGAATAACTCTTAACTTTTGAGTAGGGATTTGCTAAGGTCAGTGCATTAAATGCACTCACTCAGCTGCACTTCTTTACTTTGAAAAGGAGAATGCCAGCACTTCTCAGAATTGTGCAATAGTTTTGTGTACCGTGCTCCTCACAGCAAACAGGCACTATAACATTGAGAGTACTTGAACTTTTATAATTCCATCAATGGATTTCAGTCACTGGAAGTTGTGAAACTATATGCATGCTGATATATGGAGGGCTTATGGGGTTAGAAGCTTAGTGCATAGTTCTCCACTTCTTACCTTCCAGGGTGGTCCGAGATTAACATTTAAGATCTTATCAACATTAATTGATGACATAAAAATATGTTGCAAATAAATTCCTTTAGCTCAAGCCATCGTGTCACGAACCAGGACTTAAACAGATAACACAATCATTTAGACTGCATCATTCTTTTGAGGTATAAAGCTTTTAGTTTATCAATCAAAGTATATGGAGTATGCCACAAAGAGAAGGACGATGCTTTGTTATGCCCAATCAATATTGCAATTAACCAATTCTGTTTTGAAAAAATACAAAACAGAATTGGCTTCTTGCAGTATTAATTGGACATGACATAAATCCACAAGTAGGTGAAATCACATTCCATTATTACCTAGATATATTTTCCTGATACGACTCTGCCCCTTTTGAGGCATACCTGAAAAAATAACCATCTACTACGTGTAGTTTTGTAGATGTGCAGACATTATCTTAATGCAGACTTGCTATCGTGGGGTGTGAGAAATGTGTCTTTTATTCCTCCCTGTTAAGCTGATTGCATCCTCATTGCGCAGAGACAGGCGTCTACTATTGTTAGTCAAGTGCAGTGAGTGATAACACCTTCATGAATATTTTATGATCCCAACCCAGCTATCCATGAGGCATAGTGTTGATACTGCAAATATGTTGTTATCCTCAGAGCCAGCAAGGCGACTTGTTTGGCATTCTCCATAACAGGTCATATATTGAATACAATTATATTCCTGCACTTAGTCATTGAACATGTTTTGGATTCTTGAACTCAAGAAAGAACCAGATGGAGGTGCTGATGTGTATAAGAAAAAAAGGGCTGGGCTGAGCCTTAGAAGGCCTTACTGTATGTCATTCTAAGATGGCGATCTTGGTATGTGGGCATGATGGACCGCACCTGTACACGTTTCCGTCTAATAATTTTTAGTCCTCAGTTGCATCGCTCCAGAGTGGGCTATGATGTTTAGAAGCTGAAATGTGAGCCTACACCGGAAACTAAAGTATTGACTGATTGTACAAGGAGACATTAAAGAAGTGGCATACAGACAAGGGTAGGGGATGCATTCAGGAAGTGTCAAAGCTTTCGTCTCTGTTCCTCATTTCCCCCAATCTCTGTTCCCCAGCACTGAACGCAATTACACTGTAGTGCCTAACACTCAGGAGGCAAGCGAGTTGTTCCTCAAACACACAATCCAGGATTCCTGCAAGCGAGGAAAGTGGTCACACATGACATTGTAACAAAAGTAAGTCAGGCTCTGATGTAAGGACAGTGAAACGAGCAGGTGCCCAGTCTGAACATAATCTTCCCAAAAGTTATTTACAAAAGTTTAAGCTATTGCCATTATAAATTACAATAACTTTTATTTAAGTATTAGTTATTAAAAAAATAAAAGCCATTGTTATTTGTAATATTACTACATCTAAGTCATGTAAATACAACACATATTGCATTACAAATGCTATATGTCACGTTTGCGAAAGTTAAAACGATTGGCATTGTAAATGACAAAGCTAATAATTTCGCTATTTTCAAAACCAACACATAAATAAAAAATTTGTCATTTACTATACCAATAGCTCAAACTTTCCTAATGCGAGACCTATTGCATTGTAAATGCTTGTTTTGCAATGTCTCTAGTTAGGTTATTTTCCTATTTATTTTAAAGGCCAGTACATCGACTTTCAGACAATTTGTCAATTCTTTGTAAAGCAATGTTACTATGTTTCCACCATCACCCACAGTATACATTCATTGTACAACATTGTGAGTGTTGCTAATTGAGTCACCAAACAATTTCATGTATTGCCCTATATATTGTGCCATAAAAGAAAAATTACCCTGGTGGTAATCCATATTCTTCTATTAGTCCATTCACTGAGCTCAGAGAACTCTCTGGAGAGCAAGCGCCCACTGTCTCTAAACTCACTTTCATTCATAGAGACAGTTACACCACCATACAGGACTGCTCCAGTCTTGAAAGCCCCACCAGTGCAAATTTGTTGGACATCTTAAAAGCTCAGCACATACAATGTAATGCTATCTGCTAATGCTATTCTGACAGTGGATTTGACAAACATGAACTAACCATGTCACCCTGAGTCCAACCAGAACCACATTTAAAGCCTTAACGTGCAAGGACTAACTGATAGGCTTTCATCCGGACCCTATGCACCTGCGCTGCACCGGCTGTCCATTGTCTGTAGGAATATATTTTAAGACTCTAGAAATAACAAGGTAAGATAACAGGACTCCATCTCATGAGTTCAGAGAGGACTGTTGTTGCTGATTTTTTTCTTCTGATATTCTGTGACCCACTGTAAAAAAAAACTGCATTTGAACAGGGCCTTTTAGAGTGAATGGGCCATACTACACACAGTGTGACACTCCACTTTGTTTCGGTTGGGTCTATGAAATAAAAAATCTGACATCCCCAGGAAAAGAAGGCATGCCAGAAAAATCATGGTGGAAGAACACTGATGAAAGTGAAATATGGAACAAGATGAACAAGCACCAAGCTCTTAAATCCAAACAAACAACCTGAGATCCAAGTTAGAATTAAAGACTGCACTTTTTAGAAAAGCCTTCACTGATGAAAACTAATTTCAGACCACCTCCTTTAAATTCACGAAGGACCAAGTCCACAAACCATAGCTCATAGAAATTGGCCTAAAACATCAGGCTCTTGCAGTCTATCACTACAAGTCGTCCAAAATGATTGCTATTTAACATGCCATGTACTCCGAGTACAACCGAGTACCTAGTCACAAAATGGACTACATGAAAGAGTAAGGGTAGGACAGGAAGTGTACACATACAAAATGGTATCATGCTTATCTATGGATGCTGGCTCCTAAGGATTTTTGAGAATGTCCTGAAAATCAGAAGTATGCAGAAAATCATCAGAAGTGGATTTGCTGAGCATAAAATGTCACTGGAAGAGAAACACCTCAATTTAGATATAGAGGTTACAGGTGCCCCTCTGACTATTGACTCAACAATATTGATGGAACAGAATATCGAGGACAGAATATTGAAAATATATTATCGACAGGTAAGAAAGTCTAGATTTTCTATAACTAACTCCACATGTATGTACCTATGATGTACATAAATCTTAAAGGTACATAGTTTGTGGCGTTAGGATTAGTAACTCTATAGGATAGGATGAATTTTGATAAAGCACATTAAAACCAAATGGTATCAAGGTGCTTGGCGAGACGAAAGAGAAACTAGCACCAACCAGCTAGGAGGCAAAGAGCCAGGTCTTTAAAATCATCCTAAAGGACTCTAGTGAATCCGCTGCGGTGATAGAGGGGGCAAAGAATTCCAGAGTTTAGTGGCCGCCACAGAAAATGAGCAACCAGCCCATTTGGACCTACATAAACTAGGAGAGACAAGTTTTTTCTGAGTAGAGGACCTCAAGGTTCTGCCTGGAGTGTACCAATGGAACAAGGTTTTGAGATGTGATGAGCATGTACACTGCATAGCTTTGTACACCAAGTTCAGAGCCTTAAAGGTGATGTGCTTCCTGATCGGAAGCCAATGCAAGGCACAGATTCCTTCCCTGGTGGACTGGTGTTTTAGGGATGTTAAGAATAAGCCTTGCCGCAGTGTTTTGCACCACCTGAAGCTTATTCAGAGAGCCTATGCTGACATTGAGGTATAATGCATTGCAGTAGTCTATCCGAGAGGTAACTAGTGAAATGATGGTGGGCCGCTGTAGCTCCGAGGAAATTTACGGCAGCACTTTCTTCAGAATTTTAAGAATATAGAAGCAAGTACTAACTGTGCAGTTCACCTGGGCATCAAAAGAAAGGCCCTCATCAAAAAGGACTCCCAGATTTTTGGCCACTGTCACTGGAACAGGAAGGTGACCGCAGATTTCAGCCCACCAGGCGGTAGACCAAATCGAGGTTTGAGGGCCGAAAACCAACACTTCGTTTTATCCGTGTTGATTTTAAGATAGTTATCCTTCATCTATCGTATTATGCTGGTCATACATTGATTGAACTTTTGGGCAACCAGCTGCAAATCACTGGAGATGGAAATTATGATTTGCGTGTCATCCGCATAAGAGAGGACCTGAAAGCCAAAAGATCTCACCAACTAAGCCAGGGGGGTCATATAAAGATTAAAAAGGGTGAGGCTGAGCGAGGAGCCCTGGGGGAACCAACACCGAAGGCTGAAGGCCTTGGCTTTGAACCCGCCATACCTAACGGCATTGGTTCTGCCGGACATAAAAGAGTGAAGAAGCTCTCCCGGTGACTCCTGCTTCCCGCAGTCGCTGAAGCATGCAAACTGGGAAGATGGTGTTAAATGCCGCAGATAAGTCGAGCAGAATCAACACCGCTGATCCGCCCTGGTCGACCTGCATGCGGATACAGTCCGAAGCTGCTACCAAGGTGGATTCTGTGCTTGCTATGACTGGCCTGAAAACCATTCTGAGACCTGTCCAGGCTGTCTTGAGCTTCAATATATTTCATAAGCTTGAGGTTGATACATTTTTCCAGCATTTATGCGGGGAGGGAAGGAGGGAGATAGGCCTATAGTTCTTCCAGTCTGAAGGGTTGGCATTGGGTTTCTTAAGGAGAGGTGAGACAGTGGCTTCCTTCTAGATGTTCTGATATTGCCCAGATAAGAGAATATTATTAAAGACTTTGGAGAGGAAATCAGCTGTAAGTTCGGAAGCAAGTTTGAGTGCGGACACCCAGCAAGGATCCGTGGGAGCACCAGATTTGAGGCCAAGTAAGAGTTTTTTTATGCGAGGGACTGTGATAGAAGACTTCCATATATGCACTTACTTTTCAATATCTTGCCCCTCGATAATCTGTCCTCGATATTGTTGGCTCAATATTCAGTTTTACAATTGGGGCTACACAGATAATCTAAATTGGATGAAGGTTCTTACTTTCTTAAAGTATATCTGGACCCAAATTACAAACAATATTTTTGGAAGTTGGACATCTAGGAATTACAGATTTCGTACTTTTAAGAGATTCACAAAAAACCCTTTTTAAGTAGTCCCTAAAGCGAGCCCTGGCTCCTTTTCTGAAAATGAAACCCTGGGGACCCAAGAACAGGACTCCTCTTTCGTCACATACCTGTCTGGCTACCAACTTCTATTAATTCTGGACAAAGTTTAATTTAAGGAACTGGCCTCTATTGGAGCAACATCACATAACAGAGTAAATGGAGCTGCATTCACACATAGTGAAGCAGACCCTGCTTGAGATCACACAGTAGAAAAGTTCAGACTCTACATCTACAGAACATCACACATAAGAACATGACTTAAGCAAACACACCACCTGACTTGGTAAATATTTGTATCACAATAAATAGGAGCTGGTGCTTAGACTAAAAGGTATGCCTAATGGTGGATACATTCTGCATGATTCAGTGTTTTACCAAGTGTGGTAATGCACCTGATAAAACCCAATGCTTTACTGCCCACATTTTCCAACTTCTGAAACCAATGATAGTTTGGGAATGTGTGATAAGTCAGGATTGGGTGATCAATTGCCTGTCCAAACCAGGATTAGAAACTAGGTTGGAGATCTCAGAATGATGATCTCTGGCTGACCTGGCAATTATTTGTATCACAATAAACAGGAGGTGGTGCTTCGACTAAAAGGTATGCCTAATGGTAGGAATTGAGAAGAAGGCTAGTTGTAGTCAAATTGTTTAGTTTATTCGGTCAACTGATCATTGGAGTGTTAACTGCAGTGTGTTGCAGGTGTATTGCTATTTAAAGGGGGCTTCCAGAGAGTTGATTGACTCATATGATCCAGTTTAAAGTATACAGGCATCTCAGGGGTTCTGTACATAAAGCAATTGCAAATCAACAGAGAAAGTCACCAGAGATAAATTTGCTTCCAGTTTCATAAGGTGACGTCTGGGTGGCAAAGAGTTCCTTGCCCGCTGTAAAGAAGAGGAGATGCAGATAATCAATTATTGTGAAGTAAAAGGTATAGGAGTGTCAAGAAGATTACCATTAGCACTATATGTCTCTCTTATTGTATGCCTGTAAGAGGATTTAACATAGGGGCTAATCGAGGTGTAGGGGTGCTCTGTCACACAGGAGTAAAACCATGATAATTGCATCTGTTTCTTTACCTACGTTCTCCAGCATTGCCCTACACCCGAACCACTTAAAGTACAATCAGCTGAAGAAGACGATGTTCAAAATGCCCAATTAAGAAAGGAGGCTTAGGGTTTAGATTCTGGCATCAGATTCTGAATGTTAAGGGGAGAATGTGTTTACAGGAAATGGACCAGCAGTTGGAGCTGTTTCCTCTGCCCAGTCAGTCATATCACATGTATCTGCATCTGGCAAAAGATTAAAGTTATAGAGGAACTTACCAGCATGGTCCTTCCCCTTATTGTCGACGAGGGGGAAACCTGCGTCCATGACCGATTGAGGCATTCCTGAATTTCGAGGAGGATAACCGTATTTCCTTAATATTGACGACGCAATGTTGGAGGGTGTGCCTGAATTTCCATGGCATCCACAAGCACCTGGAAGTATCCTGGCTGTCCCTGAAGACATCCTAAAGGCATTTTGGGCACATTCGGGGGCATTCCTGATTTCGCTTCGTACGAGCTCGTTCAGAGCTCTCACAGTGTGTGTCCCTTGCGCATCCAACTTGAGCTCTAATTCCTGTGGGGGGCTGTCACATGATCAGCATGCGAACGTTGTGTGTGACACACCAGGAAACTAACATCATAGTTTCCTCTACAGCGTCCACTGAGGTTTGTGCTGGCACAGCAAGGTGGAGCAGCAGAGGGCGCATCAGGTATTTGTATGTATGAAGATTGAGGTGATTCTCACACCAAAGAACTGTCAGAGTAAGTAACTAATGTGCAGGTGTTTATTTATTTTGTGGATCGTGCTGATTCGCACACCCAATGACTCACCACATGCCTGTGTGTTGCAGATCTGGTAATAAGTGCTGATCTGCACACCTCACGCAGTAGGATTATAACCTGTAAAGTGGATCCAAGCTTCTTGGCAGTAGTGGTGAATCACACACCCATAACCAATAACTGAGGTGGCATAAACTTTGGTGTGTATACGTGGCCAAAGATAGGTCATTTCTTTTAGAATGGTTGGAACAAAGGAGGTTGGGAATAATCTTGATCCCCAATAGCTCTGAGCAGGTGTTGTTGAAGAAAGAGTTTGTGGCGGCTGTGAATGTGTGGCCGTGGCTATATGCATTACCGGAAATTTTCGAAGATAAATTGGGAAAGCTGAAAGGTTTCTCCCATCAAATCATACTAAAGTCTAGTACTGTTCCTGTGGTGCACAAGGTAAGATTTTTACCTGTGACCATGGGAGAAGAACTCAGGAAGAAATAAAAAAATGTGCGTGATCAAGGCATTATAGAGGGCATTGAAAGTTCTGAATGATTGTCCCCAATTGTGTTGGCAAGGAAGGCAAATGGGTCAATTTAGGATGTGCACAGACTTAAGTGAAGTAGTGTGGCTCACTGGTTAGAGGCGGCAGACCCGAGAGCAGAGGACGGCCCGGGACCAGGGTTCGATTCCCGGCACGGCAGGTTTCTGGACCAGGGTCAGCGGACTCGATAATTCTCTCGCCTCGGTGCCCACTCTGATCAGCGATCACACTCGGCAACTCTGGGCATTAGCTTGCCTCATCTTCACTAACCTCTTCACTGCTAATGACAAGGGTAACTCGTCATGCCCCTCCCATTCATTTCAATGGAAATCTCCATTATATAAGCTGGATACCCTTAGCATCCAAGTGGCTAACGGCCCCACCAGACTGCCGGGGATGCCTGGTCTCACCCTGGAGATACCCATTAAGGGACCATCTCTCAGGGAAGCCAGGAAGGGTTTCGCAGCAGTCGAAGCGCCTTGGGACCCTACGGGTAAGTAGTGCGCTATATAAATGCCTATACATTTACATACATTTACAAGGGGCTTCAATGGGAAGATTTGGGTGGACAGACACCCCTGACAAAAATAACTGAAATGTTGGCCACCCTAAAAGGTGCTAAAGGGTTCACAACCGTAGATATGATGGCCACATATCATAAGATAGCATTGAAACATGAGTTGAGGCCTGTGACATTGTTTATTACTCCTGAAGATGCATTCAGATTTAAGCGCATGCCATTTGGTTTGGCCTCTGCCTCCTCCGTCTTTCAACGATTTGTAGAGGCTCTTAGTAAGATCATACCTAATGTTGTGTTTTCAGGATAACATCCTGGTGTTTAGTCAAGATATGTCATCCCATGATACGCCCCAGGCTATTGTTCTGTCAGCATTGTGGGAAAAAGCCATTACATTACTGGCTGACAAGTGTAGATTCACAGTTGAGTATGTGGATTATTTGGGCTGCGAGATTTCAGCAAAAAGTGTGGAATCAAAGAAGAGTTTAGCTAGGGCAATTACAGAGTTCCGACTCCCACTAATAAGGATCAGGTGTGATCCATTTATGGCATTCTGCAATTCACAAATGTGCTGAAAGAACCTGCAATCTTAGAACTTTGCTCAAAAAGAATGAGAAGTTTGTGTGGAGCAAGGAGGTAGATGAAGAGTTTGAGGTAATTAAGAAGGAGGTGGACATTGCCATTCCTGTAAAGCCATTTCAAACATGTGACACCTCTATCATAGTCACTGATGCCAGTGAATATGGTTTGGGGGCTGTATTGTTGCAGGCTCATCAAGGAAAGGATGAAGTGGTGGTTTTTGCATCTCGTGCCTTGAGAGGCGCTGAGAGTACCTATTCGGTCATTGAGCGTGAAGCTTAGGCCTGTTGGTGGGTGGTTAACCATTTCAGGAACTACCCGTGGGGTGTGGAATTTACTACTAAAGTAGACCACAAGCCCATAATCAATCTTTTTACAATTAAGGGAGCCAGTAATGCAATGCCAAGCATCGACAAATGTCAATTTAGACTTTCAGTATTTTAGTATCGTGGGGAATACATTTCAGGAGTGAGGAACATTTTTGCAGACTGTCTGTCCCGTTTGCCTCTAAGTGATGATTAGGGAGCAGCTGATGTTGATAGAGAAGATTTTGTTATGGTGGGTGCAATTTGCAGTCTTACTAATCAATGGGTGCATTTCAGAAGTTGAATGGAGGACTGCTCTGGAAGACGATAAGGATTTACAGGATGTCAGATGTCTGATTGGCAAGGATTCCCCCAAGGACACATCTTTTGTGCATGTTGATGCTTACAAGCATGTGTTTGTGGTGAGTTAAATGTTTCAATTGGACTACTAAGAAGGGATGATACATTGATCGTACTCAATGGGATTCGTGGCAGGGTTTTGAAGCTGGCGCATGAAGGCCATATATATCGATGTGAGCTATGAAAAGGAGCACTAAGGATAGGTTTTGGTGGTGAGGTTTGGACAAGAAGGTGGATCCTATTGTATAAGAGTGTGTGAAGTGCGGCATTAGTGACGAATCGCAAATTACTGTGCCCAGTCCTGTGGAAGATGTATCCATTCCATCCCTCCAAATTGGGAATGGATATAATAGAGCCTAAAAATGTTGTGAAAGACAGCTGTTGATATGGAGTTGTAGTTATTGTTTTTTTTCACTATCTCCTGAGGTGGGATTTGTAAGGTCATTGGATATTTCAGAGGTCATTTGATTTCTGCAAACCGTGTTTATGAGAGAAGGAGCTCCTGATGAAGTAGTGACAAACAATGTGGTGCACTTTACGTCTGTCGAGTTTGAACTATTTTTGTCCCATTGGGGTGTGAAACACACCAAAACATCTTTATATCAGCCCCACAGCAATGGCCTTGTTGAGAGGTTTAATAGGGTCATCAAGGACAACATTGCTAGTGGGTTGGATTGGGGCAAGAAAATTAAGGATTTACTATAGGCGATTCGCACCACTCCCAACACGGTCACAGAGGTATCTCCATTCACTCTTCTCAAAAGATGTGAACCTGTGACCAAGGTGGCTTGCCCATGGATAGAGGGGTTCCATGGTGGAGGGAGACATCATCAGTGAAGTTGAAACATCAAATGTTACAAAGAAAGTATGCTGGTAGGGTGAACTGGAGAGGGCACATACCTCATCCATCAAACCAGGTGATATGGTCAGGGCTCAGCTGCCTGGTATTGGGTTCAAAGATAGGTCCAGATTCTCTCAATCGGAAAAAGTAATTAATGTCTAAGATCAATTTTTCATGTTGGAGCATAACAAGTATTGGAACAAAGAGAGGTTGTTGCCTCAGTGGGGTGCTATTGCACATGTGGAATGTGATGGTGCTGTCTATACTGAACATGGAGCATGCAGTGCGCAAGTTTTAAGACCACCTTGTGAGAAAAAGCCCCCCACAAGATGTCAGGACTATGTATAACCTGTCATTTATATAAATAGATGTGGGATGCGTCACAAACCTCTAGCAAATATATTTTGAGGTTATACATTGTATTTATGTTTTGTTTCGTTTAGATTGTTTTTTGGGAAAAGGTTGTAAGAGGGAAGATGTGTTGGATTTGTATTCTGGCATCAGAACCCGAATGTTAAGGGGGGAATGTATTAATCAGAAACATACTGGCAGTTGGAGCTGTTTCCTCTGCCCAGTCAGTCACATCACGTGTATCTGCATTTGGCAACCAATGAAAGTTATCATGGAACTTACCAGCACGGTCCTGTGATCCTTCCTCTACAGAGGGCTTTGAGGGTTTGGACCTAAAGTAATGCAAATATAACTTTCCAACTAAAGAGGATGAATATCTCCATATGAGAGTAGATGTCTCATGAGATTCGGACATAACCTTGATATTGGCAGCTATCTTAAACTTCTAGTATTTCAAGACGCTAACCTCAGACATCAGTGCTTCCCAATTGTTTGCATTTAGACTGCTCACATCTCTTTAAGTATGAAGCAAACTTACGTCGCTGTTATTGGAAATACCCAATACAAACTGCTAGGCAATGTCCTACTCAGGACAAGAACAAATCCAATTCCAGACTGGTTTTAGTCATTCTCTGAGAGAATCCCACTGAGAAAAATTTTAAAGTGATGCACGAAAGGATTGCATTATTCCCTACCACTGGTAATTACTCAGCCTACATTTCATTCCATTACTGAGAAGCATAGTGGCCAGATTCAAAGACTGCAGAATGCTGGTCTCTTCTTCAGCAGGCTTTGAATATTTAATAAGAAATCTGGGAGGTGATTTGTTTTAGCCGGGTTGATCATTTAGAATGCTGATTCCCTGGCACGAGCCCTACATAAGACACGTGTAAGGTTTTATATTCTTGAAACTCTGCAAATATGTGAGCAACAGTTCCTACAGACATTGCTCTTCCATCCTCCAGCAACCCCAGAGTATCCTTCCCAAGCTGAAATTGGAATTTTAGAATTTAACGATTGGGAGTTTACGCCCATTTCTGTCCTGCTCTGGCTATGGACAAAGTTTGACAATGCCCTTTACGGGGAATTTGTATTACCTATGGCGCAGCAGCCTCATGGTTCAAACATGCTAAATATCTTTACTGATTGTTGTATTTAATTGTATTTAACACAGTATTTGGGACACCACAAATGAAATCACCTAGTCAAATGGTAGAGGTTTAGAAATACAATTTTGGGATTGGGTGGAATACACCTTGAGCTAGCTTCTAAGACAAATTGGGTTCATCAAATCAATAAATTAAACCATACTGTGAAAATAGAAAGTATAAAGTTAACTGGGTGAGCAAGAAAGACTCTTTAAGTCTAAGTCCATGTGGTGTAGTCATACATAAAACGACCTAACACTTTATACTCTTCTGCACTCCTAACAGGCTCTCTAGAAAGAGATGGTTAGGCCGATTATTCAGATATCACAATGTCCAATTGCTTCTGGATGCAATTCATTTCTTGTATTTTACTGTATATGGAGTATATACAGTCTAACAAGAGTTAATTAATAGCTCAATCTTGGCATGATTTATGCTTTTGTAAATAGATTGCCTGAGTGTGGGCTATGATTGAAGGAGTATGGTTGTCCACTCCAGTTTCTCAACAATTGCCTAAGGATATTGTGCTATGTTCCACTCGAAAAGCATGATTTAAATTGTTTAGCCTCACAATTGTATTTTGATAACATTTTCGAAATATTAGGTTCATACTAAAAAAATCCTATTGTAGAGGTTGGCATGGCTCGCCATCCATACCACAGTGAGTGATAAAAATGTTTTATGAAGGTGTATTGCATGAATTTTGATGTTATACATTAGATTATATACGGTGCCTTGGTATAATTTTTTTCTGGATAGAATATAGCCAAAATAACCATGATTGTTTTATTGATTAAGTAAATTAACCCACTACTAAAATATGTTAGAAAGAATTTAGCTTATTTCGGAGAACTTAAACACAGGTTACATTTTCCCGGCCAGCATCCCAAAAAATAGAAGGAATAAAAAGGTGGGTAATTTTAATTTACCTCAATGCAGTAGGAGACTGATAAATGCTGCCAAGCAGTTACCAAAGTCTAGTCAGAGGTCATGATTAATACAACAATGAATTTAACAAAGAGGGCGGAGAGGAAGTGGCAATCTACAAAAGGAACGCCGACTAGGGAACTTAAAACAGTGAAATTGAGAAATTATAAAGGTGCAGAAAATCTCTCGCAACCTAACACCATACCCCTTCCCAGTAAATTGCAGTGCATCAATAATGTTCTGGCCTGTACAAACAGAGAGATTCCCATGTGTTACTGTAGTCAGAATTTGTATTAAAGTTTATATCTGGCTAGTGAAATGCTATATCTGAGAATTAATTTACTTTGACTTTTAGGGACTGAACAGATCTTTATCAACACCAAATACAAAAGAAATTATTCATGTCGAAGTCAGATTTCTCGTATACAAGACTTTCAGACTCCGTAGATGACCTCAAATTATAAAACTGATCCTCATATTTTATCCGTGTGGCAGCCAGGCTCATCGGTTCAGCATGTTCGTTTGATAGTGAAAGACCCTGCATTTTTGACAGCTCTCAATATTTTCTTGTTTATTTTAGCTATTTTTTCATTCGTATTTTTTCAAATACCACATTAACCAAACTTGATCACTTTTTAACATTAACATTAACCTTGCGCTCAGGGGGTGAAATCGATTTTACATATCATTTTACATACAGGGTGCAGTCATCAAAACCCTTTTGCACACCTAGAGCACAGTTGTGCCCACGTATCTCTGGACATAGTCATCCCCAAATCTCTCATACAATTTAATGCTCTTAGTGTATCTTCATATCTTTCCAGTTCTTATAGTGGTTGTTCATCTGGGGGAATTTTAGGGCCTTTGCTATGGTTTTATATCTTCTGGCAGTTTGCCATTGGTACTCAACAATTTCATTCTGGCCTCTTTGGCCGTACACCACTCTCCTACGTCTCGAAACCAGCCAGCAATTGTTGGACCTGTGGGGCTTAATCTGTGTATTGGAAGTCCTCTCTTGGCTATTAGTGATTTCCGATCTATGAACTTTATCATTACTGTACTTTTTGTGTGGTAGGTCTATATTCCTAGCAGGTATATTTGGGAGGTGTTGGACCTGTTGGGTGTATTCTATCACTGTATGTTTTAGATTCTTGTCCCCAGTGTTGCTGGATCTTGGGGCACATACATTTAAGAAGGTGCTACATTGCTTCCGTACATTTAGGGCACTGTGAACTTTCAGTGGGGTCTAGTTTAAGAATCGTCAATGGCGTGACATGACTGAGCTGTATTAATCTGACATGTGTGTTGCTCAATGCTTTGCTTTCTTGGGGGAGGAGCTACGTGAGCATCCGAGATGGCCGCGTGAGCACAGGGCTCCCGAGACCCTCGCCGCCCTTTGCACATACCCTGAAATTATCCTGATTCTGAAGACGGGTTATTGGAGATGAACCTCTGCTGACGCTTTTGCTCTTTCGAAATTTTAATTTGGACTTTGGGAACCGCAGTTACGTTGATCTGAACTTTTGAGGCCCACCCCATGGTGAAGCCGGGGGCTTGGCAGGCTAGGACGCCGAGACGTAGTTGAACAACAGCGGCTGAGGGGCTCCCCCAGTAGCCTTGAACCAACTTTCAGTTTCGTTTTTGGGTCCTGGCACTATCAGATCACAAGACGGTTCCGGTTTGTCCGAGGTCCAGCCTGGCTCTGCCTCTTCATCGTGTGCCTTCGGTCTTGAGCGCATCTGTATCGAGCTACGTTGTCACCTCTGCCACTTGAGCTCATTTTTGTAGACTCTGGTGATTTGCCTGCGAACGGCCATTTTCACCAGGTCTCACGGGCCCCTCCGGGGCACATTTTCCAAGATGGCTAACAGGGCCGACAACGAGAAGCGGAAAACCAAGACGCCTCTATGCAGGTGACCGATCCAAACTAACGTCATGGACCGCTATACCCATCCTAAAGGGTCCCCCGGTAGCACCAGCCGTACTTCGGAAGAAGCCAAGGAAGACCCGGCTGCGCTGACCGAACTGTCTCTCCAGGATGTCATGGGTGCCATTGCCAACATGAAGGCTACCATCGGCCAGCAATATGAAGCTTTCGCTCTTAAAATTGACACGGTGGCCATCGATGTTACCCTGATCAGATATGACTTGTCTAAGACCAATGAAAGGGTCAAGTCGCTGGATTTAAAGACCTCTAGCCTCACGACCGATGTGTCAGATTTACAGGCTGAAATCGGCAATCTGCGATCCTTCAACGACCTCATGTCTCACCGACTGGAGGACTTTGAAAACAGGGCCCGACGTAACAACATAAGCATCATCGGTGTCCCTGAAAACCCCAAAAATCCTGCAACAGACCTCCTGGTGGAAGACCTCGTCCTAAATCACCTTGCCCCTACAAGTCTCAGCATATTTTTCGCCGTGGAACATGCCCATTGTGTGCCGGGTGGGAAACGGAGGCCGGGTGCCCCTCCGAGGCCTATCATTGCCAGACTTTTCCATTTCAGAGATAGAGACGCTATCCTGCAGGCCTCGAGGGTGAGCGGCCCGGTAAAGTTCAAAAACACAACAGTGAGTTTTTACCCGGACTTCACCCAGCTTGTTCAAAGGCAAAGGATGAGTTTTCAGGGAGTGAAGCGAAGACTGCGAGACGTAGGCCTGAAATATGCAATGCTATTTCCAACCAGGCTTCGTGTTGAATACGAGGACCGGACGTTTTTCTTTGACTGTCCTGAAAGTGTTAGTGACTGGCTGGATTCTCTACCTACGCGGAACGATCGAACTGGGCACCCTGGTGGTGCCGAGGGTGGTGCGCTGGAGTAAGAGTGACACTGTGGTTCCCGACTTCCGAACATTTGACTTTTCACACAGCTGGGTTCGATGATTCTAATACGATTGTGTTTTATTGTTGTATGTCCGAGGGTGGCAGAGGAAACGAGACTCTTTCCTCCTCCGGGTTTCTTTTTGTAGACTAGTTTAATGTCAGGGCGACAGGCACACTGCAAGTTGGGGTGGCTTCTGAGTCTAACGCAGGGGTGCAGGGTGGGGGGAGTTGCAACGGGTTCAAGTTGGGGGGTGGTGGGGGGAGTTTGTGTGTTTGTTATTTTCTCTCAAGGCAATGTATTGTTCTCTTCTTTGATCCGGTCATTGGGTTCTTTGTGGGGTGGATTCTGCATTCCTTGCCGGGTTGGGGGGTAGTGGGTTGAGGCTAATGTCTTGGAATGTCAATGGGTTGGGTGATAGAATAAAATGGGGAGTGGTGCTACAATTCCTGCGTCGCCTCTCCCCCGATGTCGTTCTCCTACAAGAAACACATTTGATTGGGAATACGTGTCCGCCATGAACAGGCGGGGGTATCGTCTTGTTGCACACTCGGGATTTACTTCTGGTTCTAGGGGCGTGGGCATCCTTGTCCGGTCCTCTCTCCCTTTGGAAATAGATAATGTAATCCTTGATGATTGGGGCGATACGCCGCCCTCACTGGCAGATGGGAGGGAAGGACTGTTTCACTGATTACCGTATACGTCCCGCCGGGTCTACAGACCTCTACTTTTGCTGATATTGGGCGTTTAGTGCTGGGGCTTCCTGATGGTATCCTGGTTATGGGTGGAGACTTCAATTCGGTTGTCTCTGGCAGTGTAGATCGCTACCCCCCCGAGACCTTACCAAGTCTCAATCATGGCTTGGTGGGTTTATGGAGACTTTTGGTCTGGTAGACTGCTGGAGGTTGATGCATCCCGAGCAGACGCAATACACTTTCCATTCTGGGGCCCACGGCAGTCTCTCCAGACTTGACTACGTCCTGATGCAGGCGACGCAATCCCCCTCTATTAGAGAAATTAGACACCTTGCCCGGGGCATATCAGACCATTCCCCTTTGTGGCTCTGCATGGATACTAAAGTGTGTGGCGAAGGACGGGTCGCTCCCATAAACCCTCGGTATTTTCGCAATCCCAAGACCCGCACCGATTTGATAAAGTCCCTTGATCACTATTTTCTTGAAAATGTGGGGTCTGTCATTGTGGGAAGCCTTCAAGACAGTTATTCGTGGACAGGCTCTGTCGCTAATTGCTGGGGCCAAGAAAACTAAATATGAAGAAACTGTTCGTCTTGAGACAGAGATAGCCAAGCTAGAGTGTGACCTTGAGCCTGGCGTGACTGGTGCTAAACTACACTCCCTCGGCCTGAAGCAACTAGATTACAGAGCCCTGGTTACTGATGCTGCCAAAATAATGAATAGAGAGCAACAGGGCAGATTGTATGATGTTGGGAACAAGGCTGGTAAATTGATCGCATGGCTCGATAAGAAAGAAAGGGCGAATTGTGTGGTTCCCGTGATTGAGAAACTTGATGGAGTGTGTGTGACAGATCCGGCTGAGATTGTTGAGTGTTTTGTAGAATACTTTTGAACGGTGTACTCTCTGGTCTCTGATAGGGCAGAGGAAGATTCTCATCTGTTGTTGCGTGACATTGCATTGCCGCGCCTATCAGAGGTCGACAGAGACTTAATGGATGCTCCGCTCTCGGCGGATGAGATTGCTATTGCCATTTGTTCCATTCGCTTTGGCAAGGCTATGGGTCCCAATGGTCTGCCCATTGAACTATACAAACTTTGTCCAGATAAAATAGCACCGTATCTTTGAGATATGTTCCTGGAGTCGCGAGACCTTGGCTCCCTTCCTCGCGATCAGCGTCTCGCTACGATCGTGGTTATTCACAAGGAGGGGAAGCCGCGGGATCGCTGTGCTTCATATAGGCCCATCTCGCTGTTAAATGCCGAACCCAATATTCTAGCTAAATTGTTAGCTAACCGACTGATCAAGGTAATTAGTGACCTGATCCACCCGGATCAGTCTGGTTTTATCCCGCATCGCAACACTGCACTTAACCTGCGGCTCTCACATGGCGTCCTCGCGAGGGCGGCGTCTCTTCACGAGCTGGCCATTTTGGCTTCCGTAGACGCCACGATGGCCTTTGACACAATAGAATGGCCGTATCTCTGGGCCGCCCTCGCGAAATTTGGTTTTGGTTCCGGGTTCATCGGGTGGGTGAAACTTTTGTACCAGAAACCGCTAGCTCAGGTGGTCGTTAATGGCCGAGTATCGGACTCTTTTACCCTTGGGAGGGGTACGCGGCAGGGCTGCCTGTTGTCCCCCCTACTTTTTGCTCTCGCTCTGGAACAACTGGCTGCCTGGCTGCGATGGGAGCCTTCCATAAAGGGTATCCAGTGGACCCCGGATTTTGAGGATCGAGTATCGCTTTTTCTACAGACAATATCTTGTTGTACCTCACGTTCCCCCCGAAAAACGCTTAACGTGTTGTTTGACGTGCTTACTTCGTTTGGAAAGAACTCAGGTTTAGTCAATAATTGGACTAAATCCTGTGTTTATGTGCTCTCGGGTGGTCTCCCTCCTCTGCCTCGTAGATTTCCTATCCAGGTCTCGCAGACAGGATTCAAATACTTGGGGATCTTCATATCTTTGGACCCCGCCGTCCGCTACGAACGCAATCTGCTTCCCCCTCTTCAGAGGCTGAAACTCAACGTTATGCGCTGGCATAGGCTGCCATTGTCACCGCTCGGGCGCGCTGTGCTTTTTAAAATGATGTCCCTGCCACGATTTTTGTACGCGCTCCAGAATACGTTCGATATTATTCCGGTGAGCTATTTTTGAGAGGTGGAGAGCTTACAGAGGCGGCTAGTTTGGGACGGATGTGCGCGTATCGCCCTTGCTAAGCTAACGCTCCCCTGGTACGACGGAGGTATAGCACTTCCGGATATCAGGCGGTATTATTGGGCCTCTCAGTTGAGTGCGATTAACCATGCAACGTACGCATCTGGTCCAAACCTGGCATTCGTGATGGACAAACACCTGTTACCGGGTAGGAACTACAATAGGGCACTCTATTCTAAGGTAGCAGGGAGGAAATTAACTGGACCTACCAAGATCGCTGTACGAGTCTGGCATGATGCGAATGTGGCTTTGGGTTGGAGAGATCGACTGACCCATGCAACTCCTTTGTATGCGTCTGAAAGATTGGAATGTCTCTGGAAAACGAAAGGTTTTGAGAAATGGGACATGATTGGTATTAGCAGGGTGGGCGACCTCTGGGCCAAGGGCAAAATTAAGACCTTTGAGGCATTAAAGACAGAATACGAGCTGAGCGTCAGGGAGTTTTTCAGATACGCACAGGTTCGCCACGCTTTGACCTCGGTTTTCACTGTTGGCGTCGATATCCCCGAGTCCTCCCCGCTCGAGGATCGTGTGCTTGATGGTCATGTGCCTGATAGCACGATTTCATTAATATACAACAAGTTGATCAATAATCGGGCGGATCTACTTGTACGTCTTAGGGAGGTCTGGACTGGAGATGGTTTGGAACTGGACGACGAGGATTGGCAATCCGCGTTATCTTCTCCTAAGGAGGTGGCTATTCCTGCCCGTCTCCGCCTTGTTCAACTTAAAATCCTCCATTGTGTGTATGTCATTGGTCCGCGCTTGGTTCGTATGGGTTATTCCACCGAGGGGTTATGTAAACGTGGCTGTGGAATGGTTGGAACCTTCCTTCATATAATTTGGGAGTGCCCGGAGGTGGTTGCATTCTGGAACTGTGTGCATGCAGTGATGGAGAGGGTCACGGGAGTTGTGTTACTGCCTGAAGCCAGGCGCTGCCTGTTGAATATGTGGGAATCGAATGATTATAATGTTGCTCAGACCCAGTGGGCGACCCTTGGGAACATGATTGCCAAGAGAGACATTGCACAGTTGTGGGGTTCCCAGCGGCCGCCCACGGTATCGGTATGGAAGGAAAATATGGATTGGTGCATGTTTAGAGAAAAGACTGTATATGTGGCTAGGGGTAGACCTAGGAACAGGAATAAAATCTGGTACCAGTGGAATGCCTACCGTGGAAACATATGTACGCCCCCTTTCGTTGAGAGCCTAGATGTCTCCCTTTCCCCCTGATCTGACATTTCATGTATCCTTCACTTTATGTTACTATCGACCGGCTTCCCCGCTGACCCCCGACTCTCTGTATTACTTATATGCTGAATAACATTGCACTCAGAAGTCCTTTCTGTATGAACACATGTCTGTGTATATTGTACTATTGCCTTGTGTATTGTTCTTTTCTTTGTAATAAAATAAAAAACATTTTTAAAAAAATGCTTTGCTTTCTTCCATTGTTTTTCTACTGTCAATATTTTTAATCCTACACTTTTGTAGAACTACTAGTTGCTGCATTTGAACAAATACCCTAATGGTTCGTATGCAAATATTAGAGTAGAATAAGCCCTGTGATAAGTGTGGCTGCATTCTCTTTGATTCCATAGAACAATAAAGGTGTGTATAGCTCAACATCCTTTTATAACATTCTACAGACCAATGTCCCTCAGTTTCTGTGTTTTAGCTAATAATAAAATAAGTTAGAGTTCCCTCATGATAGAGTGAGGGATAAAACACTGCCACAATAGGCAAATGTTAAAATGTATTCACTCTGGTGTTTCTTTTGTTTTAATAACCTTATCATTTTTCTAGTCAACAATCTCTTGAGTTTATTTGTAATCCTTAAGCAAAGCTTCCATTTAACTCCCATATTTACGTGAGGTTTGTTAGACCTGGCACCGTTGGCGTGGGTCTCCCTTCCATTTTTATTGTTGCCTCATGTGTTTTTGCTGGTGTTAGATGCTTTGGGCACTGTGCCACTGCTATCCAGCGCCACAGCGCAAGTGCTCCCTATTATAAATTGAGGTATGGATTAGTGATTCCAAGATTGGATAATTGGCTTACTTGTCAGACCCTAGTCTAGTGCACTGAGTGTGCCCAGGGCGTGTAAACCAAATGCTGCTGGTGGGCTTGCAGCACTGGTTGTGCCACCCACAGAAGCAGCCTTGTAAAATGTGTCCAAGGTCTGCCATTGCAGAGCCTGCGTGCAGTCTGGTACTGTCATGCTGACTGGGCAAGTGCATCCACTTGCCAGTCCCTAAACCTTCCCTTTTCTTCATATCAGTCACCCCTATGTTAGACCCAAGGGCAGGGTGCATTGTAAGTATGAGGTAGGACAAGCCCTGATGTGTGTGGCATGTTCTAATAGTGAATTACAGCCATTTTTGTGTTTCACTATTGCAAGGCTACCTGTTCTCCATAGGCCAGAATGGGGTGTTAGGTTATTACATGTTCATAATCCTAACAGACTGAGAGGACGTGGTAGAAATTCGAATTTAGTATGCCTGGACTCAGAATAATAAAATACATCTTTTAGTGAAGTTTATTTTAATATTCTGTGTTTGCAATACCACTTTTAGAAAGTAGGTATTTGCTTGTCTAACCATTCAAACCTGCCTCTGCTAGGTTGTGTATTCCTTTGTTTGATTTTGTGAGTGACAGGGCTGGGGGATTCCAAGAGACAGGCTGAGTCACCCAGTGGTGAATAGAGAGATCTGCATCTAGATGGGAGGGAGGAGTTGTACCTGAACCTTGAATAGGGCTGTGCCTGCCTTCCACAATGCTGGCTCCACCCCCTGGGGAGCGGCTGATGTCTCTGCCCTGCACACTGAAAGAAGAGAAGGAGTCCTGTAAACAAAGTTCTCCAGGACTGTACTTGCCTTCCACAATGCTGGCTCCACCTCCTGTGTGGCGTCTGATTTGCCTGCCCTGCACTGTGAAAGGAAAGGAGAAGTCTGGTAAAAAGAGTGCTTCAGAACTGGTTTGGACTGGGCAAAGGCCCCTCTACCCTCAGAGAACAAAGGATTTTGGGGTATAAATATTGGGACCCTGATCCCATGAAATTAGATCACTTTTGGACTACAAGAAGAAACCTTTACTGAGGAGAGGAACCTGAAGAAACTAAGGAGAGACTATTCCCTGAAGTGCTGCTTGGGGGATTGGCCTGCAGCGGTTGCCTTACTGCCAAAGGAAGGAGAAAGGCACTTTGTGTACTTTGCTTTCAACTTGTGAAGGATCTCCAAGGGCTTGGAAAAGAGCTTGCCTCCTGCTGAAGTCTCAGGGACAACAGACTTCACCCCCCAACTCCCCAGAGTTCTTTGGAAGTTCTTGCTGCTGTTTTGGGCCTTCTGAGCAACTGCATGTCGCAAGGAGCTGGAAGTGCGACTCAACAAGAAGAAGCGTGTTGCCGTCGCTGTGCCTGCAGTCGCAACTCTGAAGGAGGGTGTCACCGCTGGAACTGTTGCACTGCACTGCATAGGAGAGAAATGTGCCGCAACGAAGAGGAAGTATCTCGCCCTCGCTGCTGCTGCCGTTACAACTCCGAAGGAGGGTGTCGCCGCTGTAGTTGTGGCACTGCACTGAATCAGGAGAAGAATCTCGCAACGAGGTTGGAGCATGTTGCCGTCGCTGTGCCTGCCGTCGCAACTTCAAAGTAGGGTGTCGCCGCTGGAACTGTTTCATTGCACCACATCGACCAAGAGCACCTTGCATCTCCGAGAAGCACGCCGCTGTCGGAGCTGCTGCCGTCGCATTTTGGATGTCGCCGCTGTAGTTGTCGCATCGAGCGGAAGCTTCACGCATCGTGGGAGAAGAGCGGCGCCGCTGGAGCTGCTGCTGTCGCAACGTAGGGGTGTCGCCGCTGCAGTCCACGCATCGAACCGATGACTTCTCGCATCCCCGAGAAGCGTGCAGCATCTGGAAGATCTTCACGTCTTTATTTCTTTGTATCTGAACTTTGCCGCATTTCCCATTGCTGCGACATTGCTTGTCGTGGAAGCGCAACGCAACTTAAGGTACATTGACGCAGAGTGTCGCATCTAAGAACTGAACTGAACTAAGCTTAAATCTACTATCTTAAAGTAATCATAGTGTGTATTTTTGTCGTTTCTGGTCTTGTGGTAACTCTATATAAAGTATACTTATTTTTTATATAAAACCTTGTGCGGTGTCCATTTTTAGTGTTGTCACTGGGTTACTGTATGTGGTCACAACTGCTTAACTTACAACGCCTCTGAAGTAAATCCCTTCTGCTCGTGCCAAGCTACCAAGAGGGTGACCAGGGGTTATTTTGGAAGTGTAATCCCCTTATCCTGACTAGAGGAGAGGGTCCCTATTTGTCACAAGTACCTACCTGTGCCAACTAGAGACCCCCAAATCTAACAAGGTTTTACTGCAATTTAGGTGGTTTTGTCTCTCTAAATGTCGTCAAACTTCTCAGTATGCAATATGCATTTTCCACCAATTGTTAATTTGTTTTGCAGCAAGGCAGGCTCGAACAGTGTCAGCTTAGAGAGGAAGTAAAAAAAAACATTATTTGGAGATATAATACTGTTCTGCTCTCTCCCTCTCACACAACATAGCCAAGCTCCTTTGGTGGCGGTGCTGCGTTGTGCGACATAAGTGCAAATTGCCTGTAGTAGTTTTTTTTGTCTAAGTAATATCTAGTGCACATAGAAGTGAATGTGTTACATTAATTACATTTAATTACATTTAATTTCAGGAAGAATTAACACTGATCATCTACATAGCACCCTCCACCCCCCTGCGCCTTGAGACCATCACGGGCGAGTAGCGCGCTTTATAATCCCCTGATTGATTGATTGACTTCAGAACCCTACCAGGGCTATGAGGTGCTCCAATTTACTTTGGAATCAAGGGTTGCGCAGGGTTTTGGTTTTAGGATGAATTATATGGAAGGTGTGTATTGAAATTGCTCAACCTCCTCCACAGACTTCTGAGAATCAAGGCAAATTATACGCTCTTTTGTACATATCACTATGACAAAAATACAATTTGTTCTAGTGGCCTCTTGCAAGATTTATCTCTATTAAGGCTTCCACATCAGCAACAGAGTTATCCATGGAACTGGACAGATCTCCTTTCAACTCCATCTGTTGACATTGTAACCCCATTGGCCCCACAACTGACTGTTTCTCCTGAAAATCTTGTATTAGCGGGAGTCATTATCTGGGCAGATGGTCAATCTCTGAAACTTGCTCCGGGAAGGAATTTAGAAGCTTTGAGATCTGGTGAGCTGTACAGATGTTACTGTTCTCAAACACATGTCCCATTCAGTTTAAGGTCAGATAGGATGAAGATGGCCTATATCTACAACCCCAACTCTACTTACCTTAGAACTATTTTCAACACTTTGTGTCTGGTCACAGCTGCACAATTGAGCACCTATGCAGCTGTCACACACTACTCCCAAAGCCTCACACTCAATTCATACTATAAAAACTACACTTTACCAACCATGCACAACTAACTGCAGATTCTTACTCAACCACTCACAAAGTGCTTTGGTGCATCAACACGGGTATGAAGTGCAATACAAATGAAACATAATAATATTCACATATCAAATTACTTTGCCCAAGAGTTGTGTATCTCATAATATCACACTTTAATAATGATATTGGCCAATATTACTGTGATGTGATGGTGTTGTTTTTCTAAAGAATAACAATGAGAAGAACATAATCCCATCTTGTATGTATTGTACATTTTTTAAATTGTATTAATCAAACACATTAGAATGTATTTCTAGTGTATAGTTAGCTTTTTAGACTCCAGGTGTTTACCTATAGACTGAGGGGATTTGATGCTCTCTCTTTGTTCATACTGTTTCATAATCACTCCCACCTTTTGATATTGTCTACGATATTTAATCACATTTAAATTAGTCAGCAGTTTATTCAACTAGTGTAGTCACAATATTTGTACTAATCATTGATTGTTAAGATCCAATTTAGATGATATAGATATCTTCATATTGAACCAAAATATATTAAACCTTTGAAGTGGATGCATTAAAGAAAAAACGGATGTTTTGCAATTTCTTTTTTACTTCAGAAGAATTGTACTTAGGTCCAGCCCTGTGTAGGAATGTGATCATGGACTGCCTTCTGAAAATGGCTCTGGGATCCCAGATGCAGTGCTGCATTGAGCAGGAGTTGGGTCAGTCATCCATATTCATAGAATTGATCACATCCTCCCAGTGTTTGGAACTTTGTTAAATGATGAGATCTTCTTCACAAATGGCTTGTTTATCATGATGCTAACTTCTAGTGAGTTACACAAACATTTAAATTATTGCTTTCATTAAATGTGTTAAGTGTTACCTGGGAAACCAGCTTGGGTCCCCTTGATATAATCCATCATCCTTTGTGAGAGCCAGACTGCCAAGCGACATTAAGGTCCTTTGAACGGCTGCCATTTCTTTTCCTAGGAATACAAATTTCAGATTGTTAATCTTTGGACGTCAGATCAAAGATATACTGACCATCACAGATGAAGGGCACATGGAGCAAATTGATGCTAAATGTTGCACATGCTCTGACACATAAACATCATTTCTGATTCCTGCCTGCATTTCGGAGTTAACTTTTGAGCAAATAAATACCCCACATCAGTGTCCTGCTGTGCGCGCCACACAGACAAGAGTACAGAAACTATGGATTCCTTCACCAATCTAGTGGAAAGTGCTGTCACTTAGCTTGGGAAACAGCAAAACCTACACCTTTCACGTGATCCTCACACAATGGAACGAAATAGCATTTTGTAGAAAACTGTATTTTAGTGAGAACACTTGACAATCCCTAAAGCCGTTCTTAATGTACTGTTAATTGCAGAGTCTTATTTTAAGTCCTACTACCACAACGGAAATAGAAATGTCATGACATCTACTTTTCAAGGATTTGTGGTGTGATTTTCCCTTAGCTGGCATTTATCATAAAAAAATTAAAAGGTTAACAAAGAGGCAATACAGTGAGTATTTCCTAAAAAACGCCTTAAAAGGTTATGGTGTTTGCACAATAAATGCATAGCATACACAGGCTGTAGACAAATGAAAGGACTACTCGGAACACCATCTACAAACCCTAAAGGGTACACAAATCGCACGATGTAATCATCTGTGTATTTCCATAGCTGTGATGGGCCAGCAAAACCAAACAATGGCCACAAGAAAATCCCCCAAAAACGATGGATTTAGGCCCAGATCTCTGTACTGGGGTGAATGTATGACATTGTTCTGCATTCTGTCCATCAATTGTTGTTTTGCATTTTGTCACCCCGAGTGGGATGGGTATGCTCAGACGTGAGTCCCATGCTCTCCACACAACTGGAGACAAGCTATCCTGGCTGAAGACGGCTGATAGCCAGAAACCGGTCCTAGGATGCTTGATTCCAGTCCAGGAAAGACATGGCTTGGCAGTTTGGGCTGGACTGTTCCCATGAGGCACAGGGTCAGACTGATTTGCATATGGCCATGTCTGAACTGGGGTGGTGTGGAGTGCAAAAAAACGATGGATTTAGGCCCAGATCTCTGTACTGGGGTAAATGTATGACATTGTTCTGCATTCTGTCCATCAACTGTTATTTTTGCTGCAGTGAGCTGTGGCCTCCGTGACAATTGGTTTTCACTGCTGACTTTGGGCTGTCATCACACCTTCCGGAATTCGTCTTGTGAGACCCATATTCTGCCTTGTGACACTACGTGTTTGCTTTTCCGTCCCCTGCGGCTCTGAATCTGGTGTGCTACGTTTTCCACAGTATACTTGAAGGGGCAGATTTACAAGCCCCAGGTGCCGCCGGTGCATCACGTTGCGTGACGCACCGGTGGAGCAGCCTGCTAAGAGATATTTACAAGCACAAGTAAAGTCACCCTGCGTGACTTAACCTGTGCTTGTAAATATCGTCCCTGTTCATGCAACACTTTGCGTGTTGGGGCGGGATATGGGTGTTGCTGTGGGTGTTCCCAAGCAACACCCATGTCCACTGAGGCATTTCCAGATTTACGAGAAATCGTAAACCTGGAAATGAGTCAGTTTGCTGCGCCACCATAGGGGTGGCATAGTCAAGCAAAACGAGGAGAAATGTTTACATTTCTCCTTGTTTTTTCCTCTTTCAATGCGTGCTGCGTTCTACAGCACGCATTAAGAGGAAAATGCCTGCAGTGATTGCTTTTGTGCAGGAAGGGGCCCCTTCATTCACAAAAACAATCTCCCCATGGCGCAGGCATCCTTGCACCATGGTGCAAGGGTGCCTGCGCCGGCACATGGCAGCTGTTTCTGCGCCAGCGCAGGGGAGAGAACAGGAATGCGACATATCATTGTAGATATGTCGCATTCCTGTGCTCTGAAAGTGCCGCAGCGTGGCGCAGCCAAAGGGCTTGCGGTGCCACGCTACGGCACTTTCTTGTAGATCTGCCCCTGAGAGTTTAAATTGTGATTAAATATGTGCATTTCTCCGTGAATTATACCAACTTTTCCTCCTGGTGAGCCATTCGTTATTTACATTTAACACCCGAGAGCTTCGCAGGATTCCTATTCAGACTATGGCTGCTTTATATTTCGGATATTTCTTTTTGTCATATTGTGTGTCCTGCTAATAAACTTCCTACTCCCTCCCTATCTCAGTAGACACTACGAGTCCCAATTTTAAGGTGTGGCTAGAGAAAGCTTTGGGTGTTTAGAAATCTTGTAACAAGGTTGTAATGCCAAATAATTGATTTTTAACTCCTGTTTGCCGTACACATTGCTTGCCCCGGCCTCTCTCAAGTGTGTACCTAACCCGATCATTTTATGACTGTAATGTAATGTATTACTTGTAAAGCTCACTGTTGCCAGCCGGCGTCCTGGCGCTGTATACCGCTGGGGAACCCGTCCTGGCTTTCCCTGTGGGATGGTCCCTACTGGGAGTCCCCAAGGTGGAGCCAGGCATCCCCGGCGTTGATGGGGCCGTTGTTGAGATTAGGCAAGCTAATGCCCAGAGTTGCCGAGTGGGACCCCTGGTTAGAATAGGCACAGAGGCGAGAATTATCGAGTCCGCTGACCTTGGTCCAAGGCCCTTCCACGTCGGGAATTGAACCCTGGTCCCGGGCCGACTTCTGCTTCTGGGTCTGCTGCCTCTAACCAGTGAGCCACACCACTCCACTAAAGCCTCTGACTGCCCTTGTATTTCCTATTTATTTGTCTGTGCCTTCAATAATTGCAGGTGTATAAATAACACCTGCCCACAGTAATATAAAGACTGCCTGTAGCAAAGACTGTTTGAACTACTGTGCGTTTAATGCTTCTTGTACATGCTGGTGTCTTATTACATCTAGTATGTGGCACTTTAAGGAGGTTACCATTCCGTAGCATTGTAAATGTGAGTTGTTGTGCAGCACCACTGAATACCCTCATTCACCTCGGGCCTGCAGGTCGCACCAAACATACAAACGCAGCGGTGTGTGCATTGTCCGCAGAGCATTGTTATGCAAATGTCTGCATTCATGACTCTAGCTACAACTGACATATCCCTTCCTAGGTAAGCGCCTTTTTGGTGGAATATACTTTTGACTTTAATGTCCAGTTTGAACCAAACTTTAATGTGTAGTTAAGGTTAAAATAGGGGCAGAATACAACACACAATGGAGTTATCGCGTGGGTTCTTTCCACGTGTGTTTAGTGACCCACATGTGCAATATTGTGTTTTGTCTTTTAGAAAATATAGCTTCTATTGTTAATGTTAATGTTAAAAGTACTTCTAAAGCGCTAACATTCATCCTAAAAGGATATCATGGCGCTAAGATTGACGGTGTACAGTGAACTAGCACATGTGCCTGGGAGATTTAGTCTGCTTTGGGGAACAATATGGTTTTGATTTTTTTCCTGAAAGTGAGGTAACAATCTGTGAGTCTTAAATCTGTTGGTAGATTATTCCACAAATTTGCAGCCAGATTTGAAAAGGCACGACCACCCATCCTGACTCTCTTTGTTCTGGTGGTGGCAGCTCTTGCAGTGGATTGGGAGCGAAGATTTTGGTTTGGTACGTTAAAATTAATCCTGTTTTTTAGGATGTTCGGGCCAGTGTTATGCAGCAGTCTGGGTAATGCATAACATTTTGAAAGAAACTCTTTGCCTCATTGGGAGCCAATGTAAGGCTCTCAGACAGCTCTTAGCAGAGTCGTACTTTTTTTTGTTACAGACGGCTTTTGCTGCCGCATTCTGGACAAGCTGTAGCTTTGAAAATAAATAGTCCGCCATGCCAACAAATAGGGAATTCCCGTAGTCGAGTCTACTCATTAGTAGTGACTGTACTAAAATCTTTCTGCATTCCACTGGAATCCAGGGAAAGACTCGTCTTAGCATTTTTTCACTATTCTGGTGAGTTCACTTGATACGTGCTTGTTTGATGTTGTGCTGATATGAGATGAAGGCACATCCGTAGGTCAGATTTTGCATTTTGTTAATGCACTTGTAGGTTTTCTTGGTGTGACTGTGCAGTCATTAGAGTAAAAAGCAAGGTTAACAAAGCATGAGCTAATAGAATATAATCAGGATCAATGCACCAGCAAAGTCATAAATAGCATAGCATGCAATTCAATTCAATTATTTCTTTATTCATCCTTAGTATGCATTTATGTCTCTTTGCAGTTCCCAAAAACTTGAATCTACCTGGTTTCTCCTAGGAATCAATACCTAAAGCCCGTCCTCGAAGTAAGAGTGCTCCCCCTTGGAACAAGCTCAGATTGACACCTGCAACTGTATGTCTTATATTCTTTACTCTTTTTTCCAGTTCACTTCTTGAGCTGAGGTGAGAGCATTTCACAGCTCTTTGCAAGTTTAGTTCATGAGCTTGCTTGAGTATGGCGTGCATATCAAACGAGCTTGGCTGCTGCATGTTTTTTTTTCCTTTGTCCTCTGCCATTTATCTAATCTCCCCACATTATATTATCACCAGTTAATGCACAATTTATTGCCTTTCTCAATGACCAAGTCATAACACTTCTATGGAGTTTCAGTCACGTATATTGCACACCTACTCATCAAGCTAAATCATACAAGAGGAAAAAAAATATTCATATTAATCACCAGTGGTGGCTCCTACACTAAGGCAGATGAGCGTTGCCCCACTGTTTTTTTTTGCAGTGAAACAAAGGGAAAATAGATTGATAATAACCTGTGTTATTATCATTTTATTTTCTCCTACTGACGCAGCTTTGTGTGAGGGGCGGGGGCAGGGGAAGAGTGGTCGGCAGCACCCTCCTAAGTGCGCTATGACTGCTTGGACGGCACGTCACATGTTCTCCATGCAGACTGCACTGCAGCCTACGTGGAGAACATGCCCAGGCCTTCAGTCAGCGTCTGAGCGCAATCACAACGCTGCTAAGGCAGCGTTGCGATTGTCTGACTGGAAGCCTGAGTGTTATGTTATGTTGTTATGTTAGGGGGGGTCTTGTAAAGCGCTCAGCTACTCGGACAGAGTGCTCCGGCGCTATCAGACCTAGAGGGCAGAGACCGCAAGATCGCCTAGGCTATTGTCCAAACAACCATGTCTTAAGTTCCTTCCTGAAAGAGAGAAGATTGTCTAGCTTCCGGAGAGACAGAGGCAATTTGTTCCATAATTGAGGTGCCAGATGTTTATACGAGCATCCCCAATGCGAGCTCGTTTAATTGCCGTAACAGTAGCCAATGATAGCGAGGCAGATCGTAGGGATCTGGAAGGATAGTAAAAACGTATTCTTTTCCTTAGATAGAGCGCGCCAGTGCCATGGAGGGCTTTAAACGCCATAGTGAGAGTCTTGAAAAAAATGCGTTTACGCACTGTCAGCCAGTGAAGGGATTTTAATAGAGCAGAAGTCTTGGACCTACGACTAAGGCCAAAGATTGCCGAGTTTTGCACAGTTTGTAGGCGGGTGAGGTGTGAGTGTGCTAGCTGTTGAGGCCGAACGAAGGAGGACTACGGATGAGGGACACGGCGAGAAAGTATGTTTTTTATTTTATTTTTTATACCCGTTTCCCCCCCTGTGTCCTTCCCCCCCCTCCCACTCCCCTACCTCTGATCTGTGCTGGCAGCCACTATTAATCACATAGGCAAAACCTAATGCATTTACCAATGCCTGTTTTATATGCCAGCCCTTAGATGCCTTCTCAGTTGTGCAGGGAGGCTTCATACAGAAACAAGGGCCCTCATTATGATGTGGCCATAATCATTTACAACAATCAACACACCTGGGGAAAACTAACAATGAATTGCTCTGCATTCATTGGGTGTGATAATTATTGCTTATCACAAATGTTGGCGTATGAGATGCAGATTTTGGTGCTTACCACACCAGAATCCTCTTGTTTGACCTGCTGAAATGTATCTGTGGATGTGTTTTTTAATGCAAAACCCATGAATCCGATATGTGTGCTAGTAGGAGCTACCGCACATATCGAAATGTATTGGCCTACTCGTACAGAGGGCCCAAGACCTTTGATCGCAATCCTTTTATCATGCTTCGTGTGCACCAGCTGACTACACTATCAGAATTGTATCCTTTTCAAGATGTGCTGCAATACTACATACCTTACAGATATATATTGCCAAAGCCCATATCATATATGTATTGTTAATCTATATACATGTGGAGGTGGGTATAGGAAATCTATACTTACTTATATATACTTACCTTCACAATGTTTTTGTTCTCAATGTCCTTGCTATAATAATTTTGTAGTATGATATTTAGGAGTCATTGTTCTGGTAGCATGCGGCTGGAATTGGAGACCAATTACTGTATGGACAGTTCAGATATTTTCTAATCGTACAGGCATTAAGTCGCTAGTGGTACCCACTCAGTCTTCAGGGGATGATCGAGATGAATAACTGAACCTTGTATTCATGTTTTTGATACACAGCATATCATACAAATCTATAACAAATTGAGCAATGGATGCACAGTCTCATGATCCTATAGAAGTAAGGGTGTTATGCTGACTCCTTTGCCTGCCTGTTCTCGCTGTCTGTGGTTCATACTGTGCTTAATTTGTGTAGCTGATTGTAGTTGGTTGGCACAGGCATTTCTTTTTGAGGACCTGCACTTATTTAGTATTAGATTTTGACCCCAAGGAAGACAGAAAAGGGATGACAAGTGGGGAGAGAAAATCTATAGCAGTGGCAAAAGAAGCAAGCAGGGTTGAAAGAAAACCTGCAAAAGGGAAATAAACAGACATGAAGTATAGGGTGGTGGAAGAAAGAAGCATGAAGTAGAATTCAGGGTAGGCAGACTTCGTATTTGATAACCACAGAATTAGGCAGCACCTTTGTCTAGTTTCTAACATCATCTTTTTGCTCTTGCACTTATTTCTTTAGAAAGTAAGAACTATTGTTAACACTTCTTTTGGACCTTTGCGATGAGAATTCCACATAACGCTCTCACACCTACCAGTGGTGGCTGCTACCGAACAAGAGTGGCGGGGTGAGAGAAATAAATAAAAAAAGCACTTACATGGGTACTGCCACTGCCGATGTCGCCGCCGCTCCTGCCACTACAGGTGGCTGCCTGTGCAGTTTACTGCAACGGTGACTTGGCATTTAAGACTACTCTGTTCAAGCCTTCAAACTCCCCTTTTCCTACATGTAGGTCACCCCTAAGCCAGGCCCTCTGTAGCCCTATGGGCAAGGAGCTGTGTAAGTGACAGGCAAAACATGCTTACTATCAAGCAGGATGCACACAGGCTCCCAGACTCCCCTAGCCAATCACAACACTGCAATCACACCATGACAGCAGCGTCATGATTGGTCTGAGCGCCATGGTTCAGCACTCAGACAGGGGCTTGGAGCCTGTGAATGTTCTCTATCCAGGCTGTGCAATACAGCTGGGTGGAGAACATGCTAAGTGCGCATGACGGTTTGGCCGGCTGGCCAAACCGTCATGCGCCCTTAAATACTGCCCACCACTCATCCCCCTGCTCTGGATAGCCCAATCCTGCCCTGCACCTACAGAGCTGGTACAGAAAAATGAAATGAAAATAATACTGCGTTATCATTTTATTTTTTATTTTTGAACTGCTCTAAGAGGAGTGGGGCGACACTCCTCTGCCTAAGCGGAGGAGACGCCACTGCCACCTACTACCCTTTTCTGGTATCATTCTACAAACCATTATCTCATTTCACTCACTTCTCCTTTATCTCTTTGTACCACTTTCCTTTTGGAATTACCCCACACTTTTTTCGTGCTTTACAATGCTGTGCCATTTGTAGCTGTGTTTGCAATATATAAGTCACAAGCACATCAACAATCCTGAAGCAACTGATGAAGCTGCCGCAGTGAGGGGTAAAGATCCTTTCAGTGCCTTGTCAGTTCTTGCATTCGCGTCAATATTCTGATCCAAGTGGAAATCTGCTTTTTCTCCTATTGGTTTGTCTCTTAAATGTCTGCACTAAAAATGTAAATCGAACAGTTGTTGCTTTATGATTTTGTATTATCATTACTCCAAGTCTCAGAACCTATCTTAAAAACACACTTGAACATTTCAAGGTGAATTTTGATTATCAGATAATTTAAAATAATAATTCATGTTTTACTTCTTACCTTCCCACAGATCCACAGTCTGAAAGATGTCTGTGGTTCTCACTCCATATGCTTCAGCCGCTCTCAAGAACTGGGAAATCAGCTCCATCTGCTTGAAAGGCATCTTTGATTCTGTTACATTCCGGATGGGCTCTTTCCCCTTAGGATACAAACTGTTTATTACCTTGCAAAGAAGCTAGGAGAAAAAACACAATGTTTCAAAGGAAAGCTGAGAAACGCCTCAATCATGTCACTACATTGGTTATTTACAATGTAATAACACGTACAACTTTTTATTAAATAGTGTTGCACTTATACAAACATGGACCCTCTATTTTGTGGTCCAGATAATTTTCGTGAAGTCTTTTCCTTGTACCAAATAAGTTAATGATGCACAAGCAAACTTTACTTCGGAGGCAGAGCTGGCAGGGCTTGTAGGTGTAAACCTGAGGTTCCCCAGTGAAATTAGGAATCCTCAGGAAAATAGCTAATTTCAGGTCTAATTCCTGCAGTGCTTAATTTGAGCCGGTGGTTTCCAGTGCTCGGCACCAGCTTTTAATTGACAACATCGGCACTTATGACAGCCTGCCTCATGGTCGTGCTTTGTCTAATTTACTGATGAGCAGAACAACAGTTGTTTAATAATTCCATATACATTAAAAATGACTACCACCTGTCCCCCCCCCAAGCCATTGTTAAAGCTTTGGGGCTTGGAATGATCTGAATTGCCTCACTTGTAGGAGTGAGATGGTCAGTAGTTGTGTTGGTACACCCATTGCCAGTGATGGCAGGGGCAATGGGTGGTGTAAGGAACAGTGGGCTTCTGACGCGGCTCACGGCCCTGGCACTGATTCTTTTATAAATTAAGCACTGAATTCCCGAAATAATGTGTTCAGCGCCAGAAAACTCTAGGTGAACTTATACAGAGCTCTGGATTTCCCAGTAGTTACCGGCCCTATCAGAATTAAGAAGTCACTCATAATGAGGGTCATAGTGCTGGATTATATGTATTGCAATAGTGTGATTTGATGTTGACAATTGAAGTGCCCAACAGTTGGAAATATGACATTTGCATAAGCAGAGTAGGCAAAAAACTGTTTATACTGGGCAAAAATGTTGGCACTAAATTGCTCCAGAGCCAGTCCAATCTATGTTATCCAACATGTGATTATTGTTAGCGCTTTATTTATTAAAGATCTCACAGTTGTAAAGAATGTATAGTAATGGCTATGTGTAGCATTTTAATGTATGTGTCTGTACATGCTACCTGTGATGCTTTAAAAGTTCAATATAATAGAGTGAATGCTCTGTGTGTGATGCTGTGACTTTTACATGGATGAAAGCTCTTAAGTGAGGGCTGACCACTGACTCCAGTAGTTGAGCAGAAGGTGGGGTGTAACCAACATGCATAAAGCTAAAATAACTGGAATAAACACCCTAAATTAAAACTGCTTGCCTCCATGGATGTTACTCATGTGACGTTTTCAGCTGTTACTAATAAAGTACAAAATCAAATTCCAAAAAAATAACACTTTAAATCACATGATATAAAGATCAGAGATGTGTAGATGGGTCATGAAAATAGTCCATCAATAATCTTTTAAATGAACATAGGTTGTAAACGCCTTATAGGCACAGGAAGTACAAGCCACAATTTAGGTGCCGGAAGAGTGAAAGTGTGGGTAACCACATGCTGGTCAGGGAACCAATAAAGGAGACAGAGCAGCAGACCAAACAACATGAGGATAGGTGTTTAAAGAACATAAATGGGGGACACAGAATAAATACATTTAAACATAAGACAAAGAAAATACATTTAAAATGAAAATATAAGCTTAGTCAATGATGCTGGGACAAATAAGAAGGCATTTGTTAGTTATATTGAACTGAACAAAAAAGAACACAGGAGTTTTGGATGGGTTGGAGTGCAGGTGTAATCTACCAGTGAAGAATGACAGAGTGAGCAGCAGCAATTGCAGTGACAAGGAAGGTTTTAAGCAATAGGTTTTTGAAGGAAAAAAACAGGAATGATCCGATGGTGTGGACATTGTAAAAACGGAAACTTTGGAGATTGAGGGCCTGATTTATATTGCAGCGAATATAAATCGCCATAAAATATAATGCACTGGTAATATGGCGGATGGGATATCCTTCATCTTTGTAACAGAGTACCATATCCGCCGAAATATAAAACAGACCCTGAGTTTAGTATATTAAGCGAGGTGCTGAATTTGAATTCAAAGTGAAGATTGTGTTTTGAAGCAGGGAAAGATAATTGCCGTGGTGGATTATTGAATGAGCAGAGAAAGAAGAATATTAATTTTTATTTTTTAGGATTGAGTTTAGGTGAACAAGAAGCCATGTAGATCTCGACAGCATGGGTGAGTGGTCTCGGCGCCAATTCAAGATGGCGTGACTGCGCGGAGCTCCGACGGATGGGGGAACCTTTTTGGAACTGGAGGCTGCTTCAGTGCTTGCCAAATGATGAGACTACTCAGCGACTCCCCTTCAGCGGTGAGTCGCTGGAGCCCTCGATAACTTACACTTTTTTGTTTCTAACGGCCATAATGGCCCCGGGGCATTTCTCCTCAGGATAAGGTTGTGCATGCCATTTTGGATGGCAAATGTGCTTCCTTTCTTACTTCAAGCATTTCTATGCCATTTTCATCGGTATTTACACCCCAAATGGTCTTTTGGGTGACTCTGGCAAGTCTCTCCTAAAGAGGATAATTCTGTGGCCTTTTTGAAAGTTCTTTCTCCTCAATATCACACTCCTGTGAAGACAGATGTCATTGATTGTTACAATATGGTACCTCTCCATGTATATTGAGCCCTCATTGTTATTGCTGATAAAGAAGGTTGACCCTACGATTTCTTGTGTTTCAAGATGCTTTTTGACTGCGGCTCTCTCCTCCTCATTGTATGACTGAAATAGTCTTTCATTTTTGGGGGTCTCTACCTATGGTCTATTGCCTGCGTAGATCTTTTACTGTACACAAGGAGATTACGGAATCTTAAACTCTCAGCTGCAACCAAGCATGTTGTAAACTCAGACTCCACTTATAACGATATGGAAGATATTACTATTCATAAATCTGAACCTACCCCAGGTGCTATTCCAAAATCGCAACTTTCAAGCAAGATGCCTGTGGGAACTTCTAAGAGAGCAAAGAAAGACCCCCCATCTCCAGTGCATACCCGACTGCCTCCATAGATATGATTTATGGGGAAATTTGTGTGCAAAAACCTTTCATGGAAGAAACTACAAAAACACTACAACTTTTGAAGGACAAATGGTCTTCTTTGGAATCACATGCATTGGTAGTTGAGAAAAAGAATGAATCTCTTCAATCTACATGTTCTCGTGTCTCTATTTTGGAGTCTGAGATATCTCTGCTTAAGAAACACACTGAGGATTTGGAAAATCAGAATTGCAGAAATAACCTCTGCATTTACGGACTTCCTGAAAATATGTAGGGCTCCAATCCGACAGTTTTCTTTCAGACTTTCTTGCCTAATCCTCTGGATATGTCTACTACCTCCCCTCTCAACATACAATGGGCTCATAGACTCGGTCCCAAGATTTCAACAAAACCACATGGAGTTATTATGTTCTTACTACAATATACAGATCTACTACAAGTCCTGTCGGCTGTCAAATCTCAAAAAAACAATTTTTGGGGGAGGGACATAGACTTTTTTTCACTCAAGATGATGCAAACGCCACCACGGACCGTCACAAGAAATTTTGGGATCTTCGTCCTGAGCTTAGAACTATAAATGCCAGATATGGTCTAATACAAAGGAGAAGACTACTACTTTTGACGAACCGGCTGCTTTACAAGAATTTCTTCAACAACATGGACCGGATGTCATTGGCACTTCAAAGTATACTTAATTGCCATTTTGTTTGTCTATATGGGTGTTTCCCTTTTTGTTTAATTCTTTTATGATGCTTTTCCTTAATCTTTCTCCTTTTCCTCTTTTTCTTCTCCTTCTTATAAAAGCTTCAATTCATAATATTTTTTCCTTTTTCTTTAATACAGTTATATTTTCATCCTCCAGCTCCTCTGTGGTTCCTTCACTGTTGTTATCATTATCCTCCCAAGGTTACCCTGACGTCAGATGGGACTCGTGTGCTGTAGTCGTCGTCTCCTGGTGTCGCCATTCCAGTATCATCTTTGTATCTTGTAGGTAGGTTTTTCAGTTGTCATTCGTATGACTTGTACTGTCTTTTTGTTTCTTCTTTCTTCTCCCCTTTGTCCATTTTTTTCTATATGACTCTTTTTGACCACATTCTTCTCTCGAAGGTTCATCACAGCATTTTCTTTCTTCTTCGTTTTCTCTTTAAACAAATATTCTATTTATATCTTTTTTCTTTTTCATACCCGACTTATCCTAATTCTAATATCATTACTGTAGGCATTTCGAATGTTCATGTTTCTAGCATTACGATACCTTCCAGGTTACTGCTTGGAATGTCAAAGGACTAGGTAACCCTATTAAAAGACAACGGGTGTTATCTTACCTAGCCAAGTTTAAAACTGATATTGCATTACTGCAAGAGTCTCATCTTTCTGAGCCTGAAGCTTCCAAACTGAAGAGAAGTTGGGTGGGTCATTTGTTCAATTCTCCTGCTTTAGGTAAGAAAAATGGAGTTCTGATTCTTTGTCATCAAAAATAGCCTGTTTCAGTCATACACCAAGAATCTGATACTGAAGGCTGATGAGTTATTGTTAAACTTCTTATTGATAAGATATCTTTAGTTATTTTCAATGTATATGGCCCTGTTTCTGTTGACAAGGTTTTTTGGACAAAGATTTCTGATAAACTGCTTTTACTTGATGATGATTATATTATATTTGGTGGTGAATGCAACCAAATCCATGACCCCATATTTGATAGACATTCAACTGTTAAGTTTCTCCCCAACAAGATGCACTCACAATTTACTTCAACTATTCGCCGTAAATTGTTAGTTGATATATGGTGACTTTGTCACCCAGACCTTCGAGAATACAGTTTTTATTCAACACCACACCATTCACAATCCCAAATTGATTATCTTTTTCTGAGTAAACTTGTGCTCGTCAAGCTGATATAGAATCAATTTTAATACCAGATCACGCACCAGTACATGTGGATTAGAACCTTATCCCTTTTTCCCCATATTCAGGGAGATGGTGCTTTAAAAATTCTTTACTCCTAGATTCTAATTTTAGCCAACAATTCAGTTACTTTATTGCTGAATTATTTGATATCAATTCAACCCCAGAGACGTCTTTTGCAATGAAATGGGATTCTTTAAAAGCAACTGCCGGGGGTTTTATAATAAATTCCATCTCACAAAAGAAAAAAATCCTAGATGCCCAATCCTCTCAACTTCTTAAAAAAAATCAAACAGCTCGAGTATACTTACTACCAAACCAATAGTGAATCTTCTTTGAAAAATCTTATTGATGCCAAACTTACTTTTAACAGACTATCAACAGATGCTGCTTCTTCTTATTTATTGAAAAGCAGTACTCGTTACTATGGGAGCAAAATAAAATGGGGAAATTACTAGCTAATTATTTAAAAATAAAAAAGATAGAACTAGGATATAATCTTTACAGGGCCCTGCAGGGAATCTTCTTTTGAAAGATAATGATATTTTAAATGAGTTTGTTTCCTTTTATGAAAACTTATATTCTCCAGAAACACAGCAAACACAATCTGACCTCTCTGCTTATTTTCAGTCCATTCCTTTCTTTTCTTCTAATCACATTGATCTTGACTCATTAGAAATGGATATTTCTTTATCAGAAATCTCTCATGCAGTTTCAGTGCTACGCCGAGGAAAAGCCCCTGGGCCTGATGGCTTTACAACTGAATTTTGTGATCATTTTGCAAAACCTCTCCTACCCAACCTTTTACTCCTATATAAGTCACTTATACATAAAGGCATATCTCAAGGGACATTCGAAGAAGCCATGATTTGTTTAATTCCAAAAGAAAATAAAGATCCCTCTCTCTGTAAGAATTATTGTCCCATTTCTTTAGTCAATACCGACTATATGATCTTTGCCAAGACTCTAGCCTTGCACATTGACCCCATCCTACCCAATCTGATAGGCCATGAAACAATCTGGCTTCGTTAAGGGACGACTAGCCTCTGATAATTCTCAAGTCTTTTTCAACGTTCTTGGCAAGGCTTCAACTTTGGACCACCCTATAGCTGCCATTGCTTTAGACATGGAAAAAGCTTTTGACAGGATTGGATGGGATTTATGTTCCATGCATTAAGATGGGTCGGCTTTTCACCTAAACTGATTTCATTAATCTCCCTATTATAATTTAACCCCTCAGCTTCAATTTTTGTCAATGGTAAAACCTCTAATTATTTTCCTTTTCTGAGAGGGGTTCGTCAAGAGGTCCATTATCACCCCTCTCATCGCTTTAGAACCTTTTCTAACCAAAATAAGACAGGATACTCGTATCTCAGGATTTAATTTTGGTCCCCACCAGGTCAAAATGTCTGTTTATACTGATGACATTCTCTTATATTGTTCTAATCCTGAACCTTCCCTCCCTCCCTTTTTTCAACAAGTTAATACTTTCTCCCTATTATCAGGTTATCGACTTAACACTGATAAATGTGAGGTCCTCCCGTTAAATGTTTTATGTCAAAAACATATTTTTGACTATTCGGGCTTCTCTTGGCAACCCTCTAAAATAAAATATCTGGGCTCGTGGTTCTCTTCAACAATTCCTGAAACCTTAAAATAAAATTTGGATAACATCATTAAATCATTAAATAGCTGGTGGCCTAGGGAGCTGGGACCTCCTCCAAAACCTGTTTCTGAACTGAAAAATCTTGGCGTCTGGCTAGACTCCAAACTAACCTTCTCATTCCATACTAAGAAGGTGGCATCTATGTGCTACGGCATCCTGCGTAGTTTGAGGCCTATCCTCAATTTTTTCGATGCCCCCACTCGCCAGATGGTGATTCAGGCCAGCATACTTTCGAGACTCGACTATGCGAGCTCATTGTTGGTGGGCGCCAACCAGGCGGAAATCCTGCGACTCCAACGAGTCCAGAACGCGGCAGCCAGGGCCCTGGTTGGTCTGCCTCGCTTCTGCTCAGCCCGCAGTACAATTTCTAAATTGCACTGGTTGCCAGTAATTAGACGCATAGAGTTTAAGATCCTTTGTTTTGCGTTTAAAATCTTAAAAACTGACACTCCCACCATCCTTCAGCACCTTCTGACCTTGTACACCCCTTCGCGCAGCCTTCGTTCTGCTGGCCAAAATCTGGCACTTGTTCCTCGCTTCCACAAATGTAGATTAGGTGGCCGATCGTTTACGGTGCTGGCCTCCAAATTGTGGAATGCACTTCCTGTTGACATTCGTTCTTTAGATGACCTTTTTGCTTTCAGGAAAGCTGTTAAAACTTATCTTTTCCCTATGCCTTATTAATTATCCCTTCTTTATTCGTAATGTTAGTTATGTTACTTCTTCCTGTTATAGCGCCGGGACGCCCCTTCGCTGGGGCAGCTGTGCGCTCAAAAATTCAATTAACATAACATAACATAACATAACAAATGATACTATTACACGCTGGCATCCACATTTTCTCTCCTGGTGGGGCTGAATGGATTTGATTAAAATGATGCTCACTCCTTTGATTTTATATATTATCTCTATCATTCCGGTTTGCATTCCTGGATATTATTTTAAGAAAATTGACTCTCTCTTGAAAAAATTTCTATGGAAAAACAAACCTCCTCGTATTGCTTTAATTTCCTTGAAAAAGGATGAATCTAACGGAGGTCTTAGATGCCCTGATTTCAAAACATATCATTCTGTTTTCTTTCTAAAACAAGCTACTTGATGGCTCTCTTTGGAGCTCTCAACTTTTACTCCCTTGTGGGTACAAATAGAATAATCTTTTATTTACCCCTTTGATTTTCTGGAGATTCTTGCTTTTATTACTAATTCATCATTATTTCATTCTCCAACTATATCTCACGCTCATAAACTTTTGGCACCTCTCCTACCATCATCTTATCCCTCTCTTAATTCTTATTATCAACGACAACCCATATGGCACAATAAGTCATTACGAATTAACAATCGCACCATTTATTGGAAAAAATGGCATTCTAAAGGTTTGCGATGGATATCTCAACTTTTACTTGACCCCTTTTGTTTGTCGACCTAAAAAAAAATATTTTCCAATTAATTTTAAATCACAATATGATCTTTTATATCCCTCTCTTAACCAATACCTGCTTACAATACCAAATACCTCTTATTTCTCTGCAAAATGTGCTTCTCTTTTTCCACTATTAGACTCCTCCCCATCTGCCTCCACTATTTACAAAACTTTGCAATCACCTTGAGACAGACATAAATCAAAGACCGAATTAGCATGGGTAAAGAATTTTTCACAATGTTGGGCAACTGAAATATGAGATAAGTTATGGTCTAAACTTTCTAAAACCTCTCGAGCTGCTAACACCACACAAGTGACTTTAGCGTCTTTCTCATCAAGCACCCCTTCCACTTTTTGGTCCTGTCCCTGTCCCACTGCTAATTTAAAACACATGTTATTTGAATGTCCATCTATTTGTCAGTGTTGGCAATTAGTTTGGTTTCAAATTAAGAAAAATGTCAAAATCAATATTCCTTTTTCTTTAACCAATATATTCTTAGGCTCTTTGTCACCCCAATCCACTTTAAGCTCCTGGATCTACTGTTAGCTGTTGCTTTTCATTTAATAACATCAAATTGGAAACAAGCTGATAAAGTTACCTTTAGATCTTGGTGGAACGCTGTATGTTTTTATCATAGATTATATACTAATTACATTTCTCCCAGTTCTCTAGCGATTAGGAGAGATCTCTTATGATTATCTGTAACCACATACTTATCTTTATCTGCTTCTTCTGCTACTAAAATTATGGCTAAATCAGATGTTGTACGAAAACCACCTTAAACCACCTTTCCCTTTTGTGTATACAGGACATATATTATTTTCTTTATATACATCTTGATAATTATAATCTTTACATATTCTTTTTCCCTTAAAATGACTATGTTAAATAGGACTTATTGTATTTAATGCCCTGCTGTTCTTTTTCTTTTTAATCCCAATAAAATAAAATAAATAAAAAAAGACCGCGACAGCACAAAATCAAGGAAAAGGCATGTTCTTGTGAAGATGAGAAAGATGGAAAACATACGAAAATGTATTTATGAAATTATTTTATTGCTTTTTAAACAAGATGATTGTGATTGTTTTTATGCAAATATTGTCTATTTTTGATGTGTTGTGTATCTTTTATGGCCTATAATGGGCCGAAATCTATACTACTATTATAAAGAGAGAACTGTGTCCTTTGAGCCAGGTAAACTCGAAAGGTACACCACCAATAGCAACACCCAATACAGCGTTGGAAAGGGGGGGTCCAGTAGATGGACATAGGCTATAAAAAATATAAAAATAAACGTTATTTAAAAAATAAACAATAAAAAAGTAGTCCCTAAGCAGTAGCGCCAGCCGTGTGTGCTAACAACGTGCGTGCTGACATCATCGGAGGACAGGAATGCGAGGAGGAGCGACAAACAGCGCGGGAAGGAGCGGAAAACTTAGCCAGACTGGAGGGAATGAGGTACGTGAACCGCGGGGAAGAGCAGTGAAGTAAGGCGGACTGGAGCGGAATGGAGGACAACAGCGCATGGAGGAGCGGAGAACGTAGCAAGACTGCAGCGCCATGAGGTATGTGAAACGCGGGGAGTAGGGGTGAAGTACGCGGGGAGGAGCGGTAAGTGAGGCGGAATGGAGCGGGATAGCGGATTGCAGTGGGGCGTGTAGACTGGCTTGGTGTAGTGGGGGGCGGTGAAGTGAGGCGGACTGGAGCGGGATAGCAAAATAAATGATAGGTTTTAAAACGGCTTTCACATTTGGTGCAGACATTTAAGTGAGAGTAGTGGGGGCAGTGAAGTGAGGCGGACTGGAGCGGGGGCCTGGGTTTGTGCGACTGGGAGCAAGCGCTGAGGTAATGTGTACGCAAGCCTGAAATGCTGCCCCCAGCCCCCTTCTGCCCCGGGCAACGTGGGGCGGGCTGCTAGTAAAGGATAAAGAAAATGTGGGACTTGTCTGTGTAGAACTAGGACTCAAATCCAATAGAAGAAATAAGAGAGGTAACAGAAAACTAGAAAGATAGAACAGAACCCTTTGGGGCACCATAGTAAATAAAGTGAGGAGGTGACAGAGAATGTTTCCCAAAAAAACTAAAGCACTGTGATTGGACTGATGAGCGGAAAATTAATCTCTTTTTGACCCAGTGTTCCCAACTATTAAAAGAGTGTTAAGAAAAAAAAATGATCCAAACAGTGCAGAAGATACGACTATCATCCTGTGAAAAAACAGATTGACATAAAAGATTCCAGGTTAGTGTGAAATAGTATTGAAAGACAAAATGTGTCATGTAGGATTGTGGAGTTGTTGGGAGAAGCTGTAGGTTTGCACGGGCAAAAGAACCACAGAGTTACTCATCAAAGACTAGAGAAAAGGAGTTAAACATGGAGGCATTAGAACACAGTGTAAGAACACATAAAGTGGTCTACAATTAAAGGAGTTATAGAAGCGGATAGTAAAACTACAGATTGTTGGACCTAGCCCTTTTTTCAGGGTTATCCCCCCAAACTTTTTGCCTGCCTCTTGCTACTTTTCTGACCCTTTTAAGGACTTTGAGCACTTTACCACTGCTAATCAGTGCTAAAGTGCATGCTCTCTCCCTAAAAAGTGGTATGATTGGTTTACACCTTTTTGGCATATTTGATTTACATATGCCCCTTGTAAAGCGGTATACCATATACCCAGGGTGTGTAAATTAAATGCTACTAGTGGGCCTGCAGCACTGCTTTCACCACCAACAGAAGTAGACTTTCAAACCTGTCACAGACCACTGCCACTGCAGGGCCTGTGTGTGCAGTTTACTGCCACTATGGCTTGGCATTTAAAACTACATGCCAAGCCTTAAAACTTTAAAACCCCCTTGTTACTCCTAAAGTAGGCCCTAGGTAGCCGTGTGGACAGGATACTATGTAAGTAAAGGACAGGACATGTGACTTTATTGTGTGGCATGTCCTGGTAGTGACAACCACCCTATTTTGTTTCTCATATATGTGTTTAAGTGGTAAACCCTGATCTGATAGAAGTGGTGTTGCCATGTTTGGTATGTTTAGAATGGCAGTGAAAAAACATGTTTACCGGTGTTGGTGGATTTGTATTACTATTTTAGAAATGCCACTTTTAGAAAGTGAGCATTTTTTCTGTGTTTATAACTCTAGTGTTTTGCAGTCTGATGCTAATCCATGTCTAGGGCAGAGTGACAGTTACACTTTCTGCATACAGGAGGGGCTGGGTGTCAAGTGAGGTATCTGTATTCATCTGCATACTGATAGTCTTCCTGGGCTGTGGAGAGGGAAGCGGGCACGCTTGTATAGGATGCCTCCTGCCCTCACACAATGGGCTGATTTACCCCCTACTGATGTCTGGAACCAGGGTAGGGGAGGAGGGAAACTCCTAGAACTTCACAGACCTAGCTGGAAACTTCTCCCAACTTCTAGAATCAGGGCACTACGGTATAAGTAAAGGGGTTCTGACTCCATGATTTTAGGGTGCTTTTGGAACGGAGACTGAACATCTGTCAGAAGTATTGCTGGGCTGCCCAAAGGACTCACTTGGACTGCTCTTTTGCTGTTGCCCTGCTGTCTATTACTAAGCTGGGTGGCCTAAAGAACTTACTGTATTGCTTTTCTGTTGGTTACCCTGATGACCCTTGACATTGGTTTCATCAGGCGCTGTGGTACTGCCAGGAGGAACCCCCATTTGAACATCTTGCCTTGTATGTGCAGGCCTGCCTACCTGTTAGGTTGCTGGAGAGACTGCCACCCTGCAAGAAGGAGTCTTGTGCTGGCCTGCTGCCTGCCCTTCTTTGTGCCTAATTGTTCTCCAAGCGGTCGGTCCCACCGACATTACTGAGCATGCTGTATGCACTACACTTCATCCCATGTCCCTTCTGAGAGTAGGAGGAGAGGTGGGGGTCAGCGACATCCCAAGGTGCCATATGCCCAGTCCCATGTCCTGGAGAATACCCTGAGGGGCCCCAGGAACGGAATCTAGTTTGTACTGGAAGACCATCCACTGAGGGGGACACCATAGTGTCAGGAGAACCTGGGGGAGCTGCTGACCCAAGTGCTCTACCAGTTCTGGTGTCTGTCAGTACCACTCCGCAAAGCAGGGTGCAGAAGCCCAGGTGTAGGGGTAGCGGAGGAAGGACTCACCCCTAACCACTGTCTAGCCTGAGGGTAAGACCCTGGCTTGGAGGGCCAGGTTCAAGGTATCGCCCCTGGCCTGGAAGGAGGGGAGACTGCCACAAGCGTCGCTACCATTTTGTCTTCTGGGGTTACCACATCTGGCGGGAGAGTGCAGAACTCTAGAAGGGGGAACAGGGGGAGGGAAGCTCACCTCTGACCCCAGTCCAACCCAAGTGTACAGACCCTGGATTGGTAGACCAGTTGCAGGATACCACCCTTGGACTGGTGGGAGATGGAGTGGACAAAGGATGCAATGCCCCCAGGGCTACTGCCCCCCACTCTGAGAAACCACAGAGATCCCTGGATTGCTGAGAGTGTTATATCCCTCTGATCCTTGCTCTGTCAGCCTATCACCAGATTCAGTTGCTTCCACCTGCACCTACAAACTTTCAGTGGGTCGTATGATGGAACAACGCAGGGAAATAGGTTGCAAGCCTTAACCACACATTTTTTAGCACACATTTCTTACAACGTGTATGTTTTTACAACAGATGCAATTACCACACTGTTTATTCATTTAAAAACAATGTATTTGTGGAGGGAACCCCCACACCGACCATCTTACCTTAAATGCGTGGGAAAGACATCCGTTGTTAAAACATCCACATTGTAAAAAAATTTGTGCTAAAAAATGTCATACAACCCACTGAAAGTCTGTATGTGCAGGTGGAAGCAACTGAATGTGTACAGCAGCTTCTTAGTTTACCACTGTCTACCTCTGTCTGCAAAGATTTTATAAAATACTTTGAACTAAAAAAACAAACACGTTGTAAAAACATGCATGCTGAAAAATGTGTGATAAAGTCCCAATGTGGTAAAGAATGGCATCCTTCTATGCTCAGGGGTGAATGTTGACTTTCTTTTGAATAGTGACCTTGCACTCCACATCTGCCTATGATAGTGGCTTATTAGTTTGGAGCCATTCAGTAGTTTCTTCGTATCAGCCTCCTGACAGGAGTCTCCTGTAGTCACATGCCCTCTGTGCAAAAAGTGCCATAGCCATCACCCACTATCAGCTACCACTCTGCCACTCTGTTGACTAGTTCTTCCCAGAACTAGGCACAAAGGTTAGGAGCAGAGGCAGAATACCACATTTCACATGTCCTAGACCTGTCTGTTATCTGTCCTCGGAATGCTACGGTTACTTCCTAGGCCTTTATGTAATCAAAGAATGGTAATGTATTGTGTATTTTTGTCTTATTCTTTATGATTATGCATTTATAATTAAATAAAGACAATCAATCATTCAAAGGTACTAAAACGCTTTTAATATTCAAGTTCAAATTTTCAAAGGAGTCAATCGTGTCAGCTGTAGCATTATCGATCATTAACAGGGGACTGATGAAGTGGGCATGGCAAACCACCAAATATATCGGATCCATAGAGGGAGAGCTCCTGGCCCATGCCTGCCATATTTTGCTTTGTGGAAGCCATCGACTTTTGGGAATGTGTGCCGAAGCTTCCAATTGCCCACACGAGTAACATGCTGTAACTATAAACTCTGTCAAAACTGAGTAGACTGGGGACTACACTGGTGTATGACCATGCTGGCAGCGTGGTGGACCGCCAATCGAAGAATGTGGTCTGGGGTGTCCTGCTGCTGGGCGAGAGCTATATCGACTGGGACAGGGGGCGGTACGGAGACCCCAGAACTGAAACTGAGGCTGGGTGAGGACCCTGTGTGGAAAAGTTAGCCTTTTTAGGGGCTCACTGGTGCAGGGGTTCACCCGTATCTGTCCACTGGTCCTTAAACCAACATATAGAAATTGGCACTGAAGCTGGAACATCAAACAACAAGTTTTATTAACCTCTCTTGAGAGGGACTATACAACACCCTCGGGCACTGTATGAGGTAGTCCAAGGAATACAGAAACCAAGGGTCTTATATATCCTGTTTACCGCTGAGTAGGCATCAAGACTCAAAGAGGAGGTAGAGGCATATATAGGAATAGGTATTGACAAACATGGGCATACAAATATGTCTTGGTCAGAAAAGTGGGAGGGGAGACAAACCACCTTACATCAGTTGAAACAGCCTGACAGTTACAGTCTAAGACAGGTGCATTCTAGCGGCTACAGGCCTTTCTGAGCATACACAGTGCTCTGGATCAGTACAGAAAGTTGTCAAGATTTGGAAGTCTTGTGGAACACCACCACATTCAAAGCATTGGTAATAATAAGGGCCCACACAGCAATGTTTTTTCTAAGTCTGGGCAGAGTTTGAGGATTTCGGCTACGCAGAACACAGCGAAATGATTAAACCTCCACCAAGCTACGCGGCGTTCTGCGAGCAGCAGAGTGGGTTACCTTGTGCCATTCACACTGATTTTTACTGCTGGGTGTTTGTCTCATGCTGTAAAATCAGCACAAATGGTATCTTGCACAGTGCAAGAGGGCCCTGCTTCTTTCTGCTACTTGAGTAGAAGTTCTATTTGAGCGGCAGCTCCCTCAACGCGAATGGAAGGTTTCTCAATGCTAGCGGTAGCGACCATCCTTGACCGCCCACGTTGAGAAATCTCGCTAGGAAGTGGTCTCGCGTTGGATTTTCCTCGCTCATGCTCGCCAACTTACTGTTGTCGAGCGCAAGCAAGAAAAACACTCTGCTCCTTGGAATGGAGTTTTTCGGAAATCCGGGAGCTCTGCGGAGTGCAAAAAAGTCCGCAAACAGAGTGGAGTTTACAGGCTAGACTTAGTTTGTACTATAACGGCCTATTGGTACTCCGTCAGGACTGGGTGCCTTTCTAGATGGGCTGGAAGAGATGGTAGTAGTCACCTCTTCAACGCTGAATCTAATGTCTAAGGAAATGGAGGAGAATCTTCAACCAGATCTTGCTCTGATTATGCGCAAAAGAATACATTTGTTTGAAATTACTGGTCCAGCTACCCGTACTTATATTGGACCCTAACCTATTATTTTTAATGGTTATAAACCTTTTCCCATTCACAATATCCCCAAAGACTTTAAAGGCCCTCTCTTTACATGTTCTTATTAAGCCTTCCATGTTTCTACTTTTAGGGCACGCTTCTGTTTTTTTAAAGACACTTTGTAATCATATCTTGCTTTGGCAAGTGCTGTCCTATCCCTAGGTCTACAAATAAGGGCAAGTCGCAAACATTGATTGGCTACCGAGCATTCCCTATCATACCAGCCTGGCTGGCTGATTTGACTATTCTGCCTGGCCCAGTTAAAACGCTTTTAATATTTAAGTTCACATTTTCTAAGGGGTCAATCGTGTCAGCTGTAGCATTATCAATCATTAACAGGGGACTGATGAAGTGGGCATGGCAAACCACCAAATATGGCGGATCCATAGAGGGAGAGCTCCCGGCCCATGCCTGATAATCCTGCCATACTCTTGCTTTGTAGAAGCCATCCACCTTTGGAAATGTGTACCGAAGCTTCCAATTGCACACACGAGTAACATGCTGTAACTATAAACTATGTAAAAACTGAGTAGACTGGAGACTACACTGGTGTACGACCATGCTGGCAGCATGGTGGACCGCCAATCGAAGAATGTGGTCTGGGGTGTCCTACTGCTGGGCGAGAGCTATATCGACTGGGACAGGGGGCGGTACGGAGACCCCAGAACTGAAACTGAGGCTGGATGAAGACCCTGTGTGGAAAAATTCGCCTTTTTAGCGGCTCACTGGTGCAGGGGTTCACCCTTATCTGTCCACTGGTCCTTAAACCAACATATAGAAATTGGCACTGAAGTTGGAATATCAAATAACAAGTTTTATTAACTTCTCTTAAGACGGACTATACAACACCCTCGGGCACTGTATGAGTTAGTCCAAGGAATACAGAAACCAAGGGTCATATATACCCTGTTTACTGCTGAGTAGGCATCAAGACTCAAAGAGGAGGTAGAGGCATATATAGGAATAGTTATTGACTAACATGGGCATACAAATATGTCTTGGTCAGAAAAGTGGGAGGGGAAACATAACTCCTTACATCAGTTGAAACAGCCTGACAGTTACAGGCTAAGACAGGTGCATTCTTGCAGCTACAGGCCTTTCTGAGCATACACAGTGCTCTGGCTCAGTACTGAAGAAGTTAACTACAGTTGATGACTCAAGCAAAACAGAAAGGCAAGCAACAGTGAAGATGGCAGAATCACATGGCGAATGGAAATGGATGCCACAAACAAAATGGCTTCAGCTTATGCTAACGGTAATTCCTTTGATTTCCACACCTGTACCTGTGGCGCAGCATGACCTGTGAGGAGCGGCTGCACCCGAGCTGTGGGCCTGCCCTTGAGCCTTACCTGGGTGATGACTGACGTGGCAGCTGCTGCTGATGAGAGTCGACCCTTGGAGCGACTAGAGTATATGGAGGTGAGGAGTGGATCTTGGGGACCAGAAGCACAACGGCTGTGACTAATTAGATCCCCAGCTGGGTTGGACCTTGAGAGGCCGGCTCCCCAGAGGACGAGTGCAGCAGCAGAAAGAACCTCGCCACTACTGCGCAACCAGGGTGTAATGCATCAGTGCTGCAACAGCGGACTCCTCAGTGCTTAGGCCTACTCTGGGCCGGCCCTGGACTGAACTGTGCTGGGGACGAACCCGGACTTGAAAATCTCTGACCCTCTTTCCAGTGGTGCAGGCATGGGTCCCCTGCACTGAAAGTTTCCAATAGCTGACAGGACCCCGGTACACTGGATCCCTGACAATGGTACTTGGGCATTAGTGACTGTGGTCAGAGCCCCCTCCTGCTAAAGTCACTCTTCAATGCCTCAGAGGCCAAGGTGAGAGACTGACGCTGCCGTATGTTGCAAGGTAACCCGTATTTGAACTATCTGTGCAGTGATCAGGCCGTGGCAGCGGCAGAGCCCCTACATGGCCCTGGCTGTACTAAGCTAGGCTGAAAATAGAAATGGGGAAGTAGCACCAAAGATGGCCATCTAGAAGTATTGCTATGGTTGTAAGGCCACTGCTGACCCTGTTATCTGCACTGCACGCATGGTTCCCCCCTCGCTCACCTGTTTGTCTACGCCGGTCTATGCGGGACCCTTGGAAATGTACTAATGTCTTGTCCTGGCCAACCCCGCCTTCTTTGGGAAACTATGAGAAAACACAATGTGGAGGTCCTGCAGCACAAACAGGTGTAATGAAGGGAGCACAGTAAGAGGTGGAACCCAGGTCCGACCTTTCACTCACTGCGGCAGTGTCCCCACGAAGGTGCAATCAAGACCATCATCCCAAAAAACATTGCCATACGTCTGTGGCATGGATGATCATTAACATTATTAGCGGGATGGATTAGGAGACTAATGAAGTAATATTGAACTGTGGACTGCCCTTAATCCCCCGTACTTGGGCCCAGCGCACGGGCTGCGCAGAGGTGTCACACCTCAGTGCCCTGTCTGAAAACTGGTGATAGCCTCTGAGTGCGTTGTGAAGAGATGATATGGGCTCCACAAAAGGGAAGACAGCAGACTCGGCAGACCCCAGACACTCACAGCCCAGCGGGTCGGACAGCTCCCTACTGTGCTCACAGAAGATTATGTGCCTCCCACGGTGACAGAATCGCGATTTGACAAGTTTGACATGATCCTGAACAAAATCCAGGAATCTCGGATGGCGATTGAGCATGGCTAGGGGCCCTCACTACAGATCTCAGTCTTCTCAAAGCTGATCATAGAAAACTTGCAGACACAGTTAAAGACAATTCATCAGTCTTGTCCGACATAACCTCTTGGCAGAAAGAACCCACAGACAAGATCACACAACTCCAACGCCAGATGACCACTTTACAAGACCCAGTGGAAGATGCGGAAGGGCGTTCATGCCGCAACAATGTACAGATCGTCAGCCTACCCGAAAAAAGCAAGGGCCTCAACTCCACTCAATTTATAGAAACATGGCTGTGCGAGTGGTGGCTCCGGAGGGGCTCATAGAGTTATTCTGCATTAAGAGAGCACACAGGGCCCCAGCCACAAAACCGATTCCGGGTGCGCCACCGCACCCAATAGTGGCCTGCATTCTTAACTATAAAGACCAAGAAACCCTTCTCAGATGTGCCTGAGAGAAGGGGCCTCTAACTTATGACAATACTCGCATCTCCAATTCCGGGACTATACACTAATGGTACAATGCCCGAGAACTTCCTACCAAGAGGTGAAAAAACAACAGAGGGCACTAAACCTCAAATATGCCCTGTTTTACCCAGCCTGACTTAAGGTAATCAATGAGTAGAAGAGTCACTTCTTTGAAAAACCAGAAGCTGCTGGACATGAATTGAAGATACTTTCCCGGATTGATACCTCGTCCAGGCTCGGCGGCATACCCCCTCACGGTCTCAGTGGAACAGTTGGGGGAAAAGATGATGAATGAAGCCACCACGAAACAAAGCTGTGATGACCCAATCACAGGAGCAGGTACTGGAGGGTCAACAAGCTGCGATCTTGACGGCTACCAAACTCCGAGGCACAGGACTGCTTTCAACAGACGAATGTTCAGCGAACACCAGAATGCACTCTGACTCTGAGAACAGTCTGGCACTTTTTCCCTCCTTAAGGCCGCAAACAGTGAATGACTTACTGGGCTGATGAATAAGTCTCTGAACTCTCACAATGTGCACTAGGTGGTAAAGTATGATGATTTATTTGCTCTTTTACACAGATGCCACCTATGCCGCCTATGTAACTATCAGTAAGGGAAGTATGTCTCCCCTCTGTTTGGAGTTTCAGCCACCGCTGTATTTTTATCCACTTACTTAAGTATTTTTCATATTGGGACTTGGCACTACTTTACACCACAGCGTCCACACCCACACAGTGACGGCTAGGGCCAGGGAGGCACATAAGCAACAGAAGGACACAATTGGTTATGCGTTAATTGCTACGCTAAATGCACACCCACTAGCAAATGCACAATGTTCATCACAGTTATTATGGTTGACCTTTAATGTTTGATCGGATGATGTTCCAACATCTGACCTTCTATTGGGGTTGCAGCAGTTTTTGGAATTAATTAAACTAACTGGCAGGCCTTTACCGTTACAGAGTGTCTTACTCACATACATACTAGGAAGAAACACATCATACTATGTAGCTCGATGAATACTACTGGCCAATATAACATAACCACATGGAATGTCAGGGGAATGGGCTCCAGCCACAAGAGCCACAGAATCTATGCACAACTACACAGATGCAAGGCACACATAGTATTCCTACAAGAGACGCGCTTTACTAATTCGGAAGCGCACAAACTCCAGAAAAAATAGTGAGGACAAATATTTAATGCATCCTACTCTGTCTTTGTAAGGGGGGCTGCAGTAATGATTAGAACAGGGGTCCCATTTGATCACAACCCCCTGGAACTCACTTTGGTCTTGGGGTTGGATCCTCACTCCATTACATACATGACGACTAGACCCTAGCCTTTTAGAGGATGGGGTATTCCGCATCACTATAGCCACCACTATAGACAACTACTTCAACACAGACACAGCCTCCTCAAACTTAATAAAGAAGGAAGCATTCAAGGTTGTCATAAGGGGAACATTGATTATTGGCGGGAGCACTTCAAATGGTAAATTACAACTGAGGCAGTTGGAAGTGAGATTGGGAGCACTGGAACAGGCTGCAATGACGGACACAGATAGGGAGACAGAGCTACAAACAGCACGTATTGAATACGCAGAACTACTAGAGTGCCTGCGCGTAATCGATCACTGATCCTTTACAAAGAAACTGCATGGAGAAACAGACAAAACAGATACAATGCTCGCCAATTGATCAAAAACACTCCTCCATCAGCCACTATACTCTAAATTAACACAAGACCATGACCCACATTACCACCCAGAATGGAATTGATGCTGCATTACATAGCTATTATGAGTCCCTATATGGGCCCCCTCCCGCGGTGGAGCACTAAATAACTGATGACATTTTTGGTAATCTAACAATTTCGCAGATCACAGCGGAGGATAGAGGGCCCTGGCAGCACCTTTGACTGCCACTGAGATCCGTGAAGCCATTAGAGAACTCCCTCTCAACAAAACGCCAGGCCTTGATGGCTTTCCGGTAGAGTTCTATGCCACCTTCTCCGCTCAGTTAGTCACTCAGTTGGAACTGTTGTATCAAACAGCATTACACATAGGAGCTCTACCCCCTACTACTGTACAGGTCATAGTGACCTTATTGCCGAAACCTGACAGGGATCTCACTGACATCACAGATTATAGACCATTATCGGTATTGAACACTGAGTATAAAGTGCTGAGTAAGGTATTGGCTCGCCGTCTCCTCCCACTTTTACAGAGACTTATACATACAGACCAATGTGTCTTTATACCCGGCTGATGCACATCACTGAAGATACGAAGACTCTATCACGTTGTGGATGGGACCTCGATTCACTCCATGTGACAGGATGTATTGAGCCTTACCTACACCAGGCTTCGCTTTTGACACTTTAAGTTAGCAATACATGCTAGTTACCCTTCACAAATTTGGTATCCCCCCACGCTTTCTACGATGGGTTACCCTATTATATACCTCACCACCACGAAGGCGCATACTGGAGCTCACATTTCAAACTCATACTCAGTGCATGGGGTAAGAGACAGGCATGCCCCCTATCCCCAATGTTATTCCTGCTTGCTTTGGAATCTCTGGTGCAGTGGCTGCGCCAAGAGGCCCCAGAATGGGGCATCCCTGATGACCGCCCCACATTCCACATGTTGTCCCTCTATGCGGAGAACATCATTTTATTCATCAAAAACCTCCATGACAATTTGCAGTCAGTAGCCCGCACTTTCTCGCTCTTTAAACTCCTCTCCAGACTGGCAGTGACCGTAGATAAATCCCACGCCGTACATTTTGGGAATAATTCCCGAACTCTGACAGCTACATTTGGCGATAGGATAATTAAGGTCGCACCCACCACATTTAAATACCTAGGGATCCAGGTGTAAAGGAATGCCCAAGATCTTTTAGAACAAAATCTCCAGAAAGCGATATCCTCATTGCGCCCCCAGGTGTCTTTCAGGGCGTCTCGTGATCTCGAAAATGGTAATGCCCTGCGAGTATTGTATTTCTTCACTAATTATTGCCTATAGTAGTCCTGATGCATTACTTTAAATTATTGAACACTCTCATCACAGACTTAATTTGGGGAAATGGCTGGAGGCATATAGCTTTAGCAAAACTACAGTGGCCATCTGATAGTGGCGGTATAGGAGCGCCAGATTCCAAGTCATGCTGCCTGGCGGGTCAGCTGCACTGGCTCTCGTACTGGTTAGTTCGCCACAACATGCATGAAATAGCCTACACGCCTTGCATGCTCACCCAGAGAGGCTACACAAACTGCTAAGTCCCCGGGAACGGATCCCCAATACAGCTCTATTGCTGTTGAAAATCGCCATTACTTACTGGAAATTGCCCATGAAATATACTGCACAGACGGTTCCCCATGCCCCCAATATACCACTATTAGAGATCCCTACCCCAATGGGCACACTGACACAGCCCCGATTGGGCTCACTGGAACAGGCAAGCGTCTTAATGGGTGAGGGTGCTCTTTGGTGATGGCATGTTGTTGAACCACGCAGACCTCGTACGTGAACAGGGTCTATCAGATTCGCTGTTCCTTACACATGCAAATATCAAACAGTGCATAAAGCTTCACTGGGTACCGGATGGAACTGAACCCATCATACACGAATGTGTACACGCCTTATATTTAATGAGTAATGGCAGACACTTGATAAGGTGGCTATATCGAGGCCTACAAACACGTTTGGCAATACCCTAGGCACAGCTGCTGGAAAAATGGGGCCTCAACTTTGGAAGGGACTTGCAGGACAAGGAATGGAATATTCGTTTTGAGTTACCTAAAAAAGTCTCACGTAACTCCAGGTTCAAATTCATGCAATATATGGTGCTGCATAGCACCTATCTCACACCCGACACACTACATGCCATGTTTCTAAGAGCCTCTGCATCATGCCCTAGATGCCCTGAACAGGATGCAGATTTATTACACATGTTAATGGCCTGTCCTACTCTATCATCCTATTGGGCATAACTTAGTACAACATTAGAAGAGGTGACGAGAGAGACTAACTGGCACACAGCCGAAAGTTGTTTTTTTGGGGTTGTACTCCCGCCCAAAGAACTATATGGTACACAGGAGAAATTGGCAGACCTGGCACTTCTCGTGAAGCATCTGATAACCAAAAGATGGAAGTCAGCATCCCCTCCTGGCATGTTAACTTGGAGGGATGTTATACAATGGGGGATATTGGAAAATGGAGCGCTCCGCCGGGAGGAATACAGGGGGTTATGAAAAAAACAATAGCTATTGGAATGGGATACCTTGATGGAATCCTTTAAAACCCTAGACATGCTGAGTACCTGAATGCTGCATACAGTGACCAAAGTCCAGCTGGACTCAGTGTGGACATCTGTGAGGTTCTGTCTGATGACTTAACAACTAGAAATAACAAAATGGATGTAGTATACCATTCTCTGTTAATATACTGACAATTCAGCAAATCCCATTCGAGCTTTAACACTGAGTGGAGGTTGTCGCCAATAGGGGGGCCATGGGAGGGAGTTTTAAGTTTACTATGTTTAGGGCTAGTAATGTAACAAATACAATTCACTGCAAGGCACAAATACTGAACTCTGCATTTATGACATGTCCATGTCTGTTATATACTTACATCTTGACATTATATGCGACATATGTAAACAGTAAAATATTAGGTCATATTTTGAGTGCTTTGCTGTTGTATTATCATGTATTGTCTGAACTACGAAAACCCAATACATTTTGTGAGAAAAAGAAACAGGTGATAAATGAAGCAGATAAACTGCTGAATCCCTTACTTGATACATAAAACCAATCTTGACACTTTTTGAGAGAAAAATGACAACTGTGCACATATTTGTTTTCACTATACTTTGAAGAATTGTGAGAAATTGATCACAAAGAGGCCTAGTTGCTGCATCATAAAAGCATGCATAAGAGTGTAGATTAGACGAAGATGCTCGTTTGAATAACATAGGCTCACGTGTACTAAATTTTCATGGTGTATTCTTTTAATGTGGAATAGAAATGTGAATGCACATTTTTCTTTGTTCACGTTAAAGTGTGCACCAACCAAGATGAGAGAAATGTTGCTGCACATTTATGCTAATTCCAAATCCACTGAAACTTTCAGAGAATGATCTTCATACATGTATTGATGAGAATTAATAGCAAGTATCTACTTACTTTATATTTTTAAATAATTTAACACGTTGGTACCTTTGAGATGTAGTAATGTGCCATAGTTACACGTACTAATTGCAACAAAACTAAGATGCTTTATAAGTGACAGAAGTTGAAGAAAATAATATACGGTGTTAGAAACTTTGGAATGTAATGTGTATTTCCATAAATTTATATAGTGTATTTCATGAACTAAAATTCAATTTAGGCCTGCATTTTCTTTCTCTTGCTTGATTCTGTTCTCAAAAAAAGGCTTCATAAACTTGCAATGTGAGATGAAACTATGTTTCATAGAAAGAGTCTCCATACACATACCAGGACTATTTGCAACTATTTTGTTATGTTGGGATCAACTGCCCTGAGAAACTCTTCTCTTCAACACACTCATGTAGCTTTGCTAAAAGACTATTTTTCATAATTTTATTTTTGAATAGTTCGACAGATTACGTGATGATCACCACCTTTTCCCCATGAAATGTGTGTTCTTTATGCTGCATGACAATCACCCTATTCGAACTGACCAAAGGACTGAGTGGTCTGACCAGATGAGGTGACCCAAGGAGGTGTCGCCCCGGAACTAGAGAAATTATATCATACATTGGTGTAATAATAATGATGCCACTTTTTGCAACCTTTCTACAGAGGATCTTGCTTCTTTGCGGACTGAGAGACAACTTTCGTTTCTGGCAGACTCTACTGGCTTTCCTTGAGCTGACACATATACTGTATGGCTTATTCCCAGACTCTTTCCCCCATGGGAATGAACTTTTGAGCTGATATGGTTCATATCCCTTCCTGAATTCTTCCTTGTGAGCATTGGTAATTGATGGCCCGAAAGAGTTTAGTTTGATTATTCTGTATTCCTAAATTAAAATGCCTGCTTAGTGCCGACTCTCGCTTCTACATGCTTAACCTTACCATTGGGGACGAAGATGTAATCTATGATGGCTCCTTGTCCCCAACCTACAAAGGTTTGTTTTTGCTCTTGGAGATCATCCACAATTTTTGCCAAATTATACAGACAAATCAACAATAGATTGTGCAATAAACACTGACCTCTACCATCTGCCCTATGGCCAGATGGAATCATACCAGTCACTATGAAGGGAACACGTCAAGTTACATGGTGGTCTATCTTTGCATTGAAAAACTCATCCAATAATCACATAGAAACAGTTCACAGTGTGACTGGACCTACTTTTTAGGATTTCTATAGCATTAAATAAAACCCGGATTTGACATCCCAATTCCACTATAAGGGCCAGCATTTCTAGCTTCAAAAATCACAGCTTATGTTCCTAACAGGGATCTGCGGTCCTCCTCCAAGCTTCTCTTGTGCATCCCCCGATTTAGGAGGAAAAAACATGGCGGCATGAGGTTCTCCACCGTGGCCCCAGCCTTTTGGAATGTTCTTCCCTTCAGTATTAGGACAGCTGCTTCCTACTCGCTTCCTAGGCGGCCTCCCTTTCTGCCTTTTCCGGTATGTCCGTCCTCAGCGCCAAGAAACCGTTCGGTATACGAGCGCTTCATAAATGTTTTAACTTCAACTTCATAAGGTTAGAGACGTTGATGAGAAAAATGTTGGACCGGTTTGAGAGCACTATCCAAGGCAATTGAATTCCATGGTGGCTACAGGCAAGAGAAATAACCTTGAACAAGTTAGAAATTTGAACCACAGTGCCCAGACCCCACCGGGCTCTGCCCCTGTGCAGAAAGGGTGGCAGGTGTGGTAAAGGTTTCAAACCCATCCCACAATATCATGTGCATGCAAAGTTTCCTGTAACATTACAATATCGAACTTTGATGTACATCTACACCAATTTGTGTCTGATCACTTTGCCCTTAAAGCAGTGATGTTCCAACATAACAGGTGAGTTTGTGTGTCTTTAGGGAGTGGAGCCACAGAAGATGAATTCTGCATGCAAACATTTCCAGATTACTGCTAACCCTCATGTGGTATAATGTTTCTGCAGAAGGAAGACGGTCACTGGCTAGTCAGCCTATGTGTTCAAGGTCCATTAAAGGGAAGAATCTATTGGTAGTGAGAGACCTAATGTGGGCAGTTGGCACTAAATACCATGTAGAGGGTACGGATGGTACAGGCCTTAATAGGCTGTGGGTGGGAGAGGTGCCTACAGAAGTAGCCCAATGCCAAAATTGCAAATGCCTTTGTTATGGCGATTCCAGTGGTCGTGTTGGGCATTATGCATGAGTAACCATCCAGCTAGATGCAGATTCCTGCAATTGATCACCACACAGTTTCCACTAGAGTGTTTGTTAGAGGACCAATCCAATCAACTCCCCTGACAAGCATGATATCCTTATATTCTATGAGACTGAAATCTGAGTTTGTAGCTAGCCGGTTACACACCTTGTTTTTCGGGTCATTATGTGTTTCCCACCACCCAGCAACTTCAGTTTACCCATAATGTCAGAGGACCAAACAGATTGGGTTTGGTAGTTATAAAGGAGTGACACAAAAACGGTTGATCCTTAATTGCGATATTCACACCAAGACCCAGGAATAATAGCTTCAAATGAAGCCCTCTATGATTCAGGTGGCATCCACAAATGGTTAAAGCATCCACTTTATGCTCCAGCCAATAGGGGTGTCCCAGCCCAGCTTCCTCTTAGTGATGACATGCAAATATGTGCTCACCCTTGGCATGGGCTTTGCCCAGCCATATCCCGCACAGCAAGATTAGTGGCAGCACTAAACAGCATGTTCTGGCTCCGCCCCCTCAGGTGCCTTGCACTGTCACCTGGGACCCAAAGTCCCCAAAGTGTCCACAATTCTCAATACCCAGTGGAACTGGGGGCAGAGCTAAATAGCACGTGATGACTCAGCCCCCTCCAGCCACCTCAGGTACCTTGTGCTGTTTCCTGGGACCCAAAGTCTCAAAGTGTCCAAAATTCCCCATATTTAGTACCTTTACTTCTCAGTCTTTTACTTTGCATAAAAGTCATTTTTAGGGGTGATCTATCAAGTGGGCTGAGAAAAAGGGGGGGAGGGCAAATGAATTTTCTCCATGTTATTTCCATAGGAACAGCAATTCAGAAAATCAAGCTGAACAGAATTATACCAGATTTGGCAGAAAGCTAGATCTTTACCCAGATTGCGTGCTGTTTGGGATTTGGTGTAAATCTGTTCAGTAGTTTTTGAGAATTTAAGGTTCAAAATGTATGTATATTTCACATTGCAGTACCACCACGGATCCACAGTGGAGACCCGTGGTGCCTGGAGCTCAAACCACATGATCTGACTGGCTGGCCACAACCTGAAGAAAAAGTTGCAGCCACCATGTTAGAATTCTGGGACTCAGAGCCAGTACCTGAAAAATCAATTTAAAAGAAGCATATTGAGGCAGGATAGGAGTAACCTGAACCCCTCGGTATAGTGGTGAACACCCACTGAGCTGTAAATTAAAAAATAATGTTTTATTTTGCAGCGCCATAGGTCCAAGGAGCCACTGCATCACTCAGCGCAGCCCTTGTGTTATTTCATGACAGAACCGTGGATCCGCAGCGCTATGAGCAAAAGTGGAGGTTGGGCTCTGGGCAGGCCTGGCACAGCATTGGTATTGTATAAAAAAAATTAATTTCCTTTAAAAAAAATAAAACAGAAAGCCACTGAAAAAGCTTACGTTTAAAACTGACATTATACATTATGGTTAAGTACGGTAATATTGTCATACTTTATATTAAACAAATCTTGGAAATTCACTGAAAAAAAACAAAGGCTGAAGTAATATAATAAGGTGAAAATGTTACTTAGAACATAACATTTCAAACTAAAAAAAATTGAAATTCCCCCATTATATTTAAATGAAGTAACTATAACTTGTGCCATGTAGTAACCATAACTTGCGCTCTTGTCATGCACTGCTTATACTCTCATATATTACATCACTCATGACATGTTTAACAACGGCATTGATAACATCACTGAAGACATCTGAAATTACATAATTTATGGCAACTCTGTGCATGGTGAGGGCATGAGTTATGAGTTATAGTTACTTCATGGTGCAAGTTATAGTTACTTCAAGTAACATTCTGATGCCGAGCTGTGCATGGCCATGCATAGTCTTTGGCCAGGACTTACACTTACCACACCGCGTCTGACCAACCCCCACCGTGCATGGTCAGGCTCTAAGTCCATTTCCCTGTGGGTGGCCTACATGGACCCCCAAACCACATTTTAAAATCATTTTTTGATCCCCTCAAGAGGCATTGGGATCAAAATGACTTCTCTCTAAGGGGCAGGGGGAAGGCTATGGACAATCGGGTCAGGGTACCCACACTCAGCTCCTTTTCATGGTATTTTCAAAACATTTTCACAAATAGCGGACCAAGTTTATGGACAGCCAATTAGAAGGCTTGAAATTTTGAATTTCAGTGTAACAGTTGAAATATCTCTAAATTTTTAACTTCCATTTCTCAAAAATTACTGGCCGGAATTGCACTAAATAGATAAATGGTAAGACTTCCGAGAGAGATCTCCCTTATCATCCTTACTTTGTATACAACTCGTGTGATTAGGCACCATAATAAATCACAAGAAAAACCTTCACGTAATAACTAGAGATGGTATGCACATACGTGTTGGTCTTTTTCCCGTAGTAATAGGACACCAATTGGTGGGCACTATCACCGAATTATGTAGAGATAAAACCACTGTATGAATTACTCTACATCGACAGATACACTGTTAATACATGCATGCAACACCAACCTCTGAGCATGCTATAGCCCTCTGCATGAGTGTGGAGTGTGAGAAGAGAGAGTTGACATTGCCATATCTACCTGCCGGTTCATGACGTATTGCCATTTTTTAGTTGTTGAAAAGTCTATCAATGATAGACGTGTTAAGCAGATTTCTGCTTGGTATGTGTCCCTATGTACCCCCTCCCTTGTGTGTTGAAAAGTATTTGTGTTATTTTTCTTACAGGTACATTGAGACCTTTATCACAAAGAAACAGGGTAATATCCCTATTTCTAATCACTTGATTTGAGAGCACATTATTTTCATTTCCCCTTCACGTTATTAACTTAACGGTCCTGATGAATGCCCGTAAGTCCTAATCAAGGCAGACAAGGCAGAAACATGTCGACCAATTTTTAATTCCCTCCCCTTCACAACCTTTTACTTCAACACTCTGAGTGCACCTATTGCTCATAGTAAAGTTTACAAGATGCACTGTTCCAGAGCTTACCAGACCCGAACCCAGACTTAATAACATTTTCTTATCTGGTTTTCCGGGCCTTTTTAAGATCCTTTATCACTGGCTCACTACTGTTTCAACCTTGGGTAAGAACCTCCTGGTGGAACCTGATCGACCTGATGATTATGCACACACGTGATTAGACAGCGGTGAACCAAGATATACCGCTCAGATACCATCATACCCATCACGTGCATGAGGGTCTTTTAATTTGGGACTTCCCCCGTTCCTCCTGCATACCTAAGGTTGTATAGGACGAGTGATCCTTTCTCCTTTTGATTAGTATATGACATAATTTATGGCAACTCTGTGCATGGTGAGGGCATGAGTTATGAGTTATAGTTACTTCATGGTGCAAGTTATAGTTACTTCAAGTAACATTCTGATGCCGAGCTGTGCATGGCCATGCATAGTCTTTGGCCAGGACTTACACTTACCACACCGCGTCTGACCAACCCCCACTGTGCATGGTCAGGTTCTAAGTCCATCTCCCTGTGGGTGGCCTACATGGACCCCCAACCCACATTTTAAAATCATTTTTTGATCCCCTCAAGAGGCATTGGGATCAAAATGACTGCTCTCTAAGGGGCAGGGGGAAGGTTATGGACAATGGGGTCAGGGTACCCACACTCAGCTCCTTTTCATGGTATTTTCAAAACATTTTCACAAATAGCGGACCAAGTTTATGGACAGCCAATCAGAAGGCTTGAAATTTTGAATTTCAGTGTAACGGTTGAACTATCTCTAAATTTTTAACTTCCATTTCTCAAAAATTACTGGACGGAATTGCACTAAATAGAAAAATGGTGAGACTTCCGAGAGAGATCTCCCTTATCATCCATCTTTCAAGAAGAAGGTAAAGGAAGTGTGACCTGCTGTTAACATTTGATTTCTGCTCATTGCTTCACAGTTCTACTTTGCATTGCAGTATATTATAAATGAGCTGTGTCACTTATTTATTGAATTAACTAGCTTTTCACCTGATCATAGAAATAATCAGAAACATCGTCATATCATGTCAATACATCTCGGAATCTCCAACGGTCTCTTAGGCAATCTACTCAACAGAAGGTTGCATGTCATTTACCCCAGATGTTTCATCTATTGCTTGTTGCAGGCTAATTTCCACCATGTTCCATTCCATAAGTCCCCCCTGACCCCCATATGTCAGCCTGTGTTGTATTCCACACTCCACTCATGCCCAGAGGGTTAGTTCCCTAGTCCATCACCCTTTTGTTTGGCAGAGTACTAGTTATTCATTTCAGTGCAATACACTTTTTAGCCACCACCAGTCCTAGCTGCACCACCTTACTCAGAAATATTCTACCCCACAACAGGTCCATCACATGTACATGTATGTGCCCACTTCCATCCTGACTTTGGTACAAGTTTCTGTTTTGGACAGATCTAGTTTGTGTAACCATCACAATGTTACAGAGTCTCTATGTACACAAAGATTATGGTTCAACTTCAGCCTCGCATTACGGGCGACCTGCCTACTGTTGCTGACTATGCTCCCCCTTTCACACTCTCACCATGCTGCATCCCACCTGTCACAGAAGGCTGCATACCCAAACAATATGCCATCCTCGTAGAAGTCTCCCAAGCATTGAGAATATCGCCCCGCCCCCATGCCTCAGGAGGGTCAGCATCACAGGCCATATCCATGTGTTCCAAGGAACCAGTATCTGCAGATATATATACTCGCTACCTTCCTCCCTGGACCCTTGATTTCAAACTCGTAGAATAGTCAGTACCTGCAATGGTAATACAGCCCTTTTCTTGAGGGAGACCCGGGGGAGTGCCAACAACTTCAAAGGATAAGATAAGCGTCTCACAATTTTAACCACTGGGCCCGCACCTCCCTCCTCAAACCAGGAAATTACAATTCTGGAATTTCAGAGCTGGGCTGGCCGGTAATACACCCTAACATTTGGGGCCAGCATTCCCCCGCCATCCCACAGGACCTTCAGAACATCAAGACTAATCCTGGAGCCCCAGTAGAGCAATCTAAGCAGGTTATTTAGTGTGTGGAAGCATTTATCTAGTATGTGCAGCACATATGTAATATGTTGTCTACTTGTAAAGCGCACAGCTGCCCGCACCGCGGGCGTCCCGGCGCTGTATACCGCTGGGGAACCCGTCCTGGCTTTCCCTGTGAGATGTTCCCTTCTGGGCACCCCCAAGGTGAGACCAGGCATCCCCTGCGTTGAAGGGGCCGTTGTGAAGATTAAGCAAGCGATTGCCCAGAGTTGCAGAGTGGAGCCCAAGGTTAGAGTAGGAGCCGAGGCGAGAATTATCAGGCCCGCGGACATTTTGAACCAAGACCCTGCCGCGTTGGGAATCGAACCCTGGTCCCGGGCCGATCTCAGCTTCCGGGTCTGCCGCCTCTAACCATTGAGCCACACTTCTCCACCTCATGTGTTGCAAGGTATACAGGGTAGCATGATCATTTTACTTATTGCTTTCCTGCCCTATCAATGACATCGGGAAAATAAACTATCTGCTTATGCTACGCTCCAGGCCAGTCAGGAGTGCACCAACATTGTAATCAAAGACTTCTGTGACCTTGGCACTCAGGTATATTCCCAAGTATTTAACCATGGTCATCTGGAGCTGTATGTTGGGGAGTTCTCCTCCGTGTGCAAGGTCTACATGAATAGGATGGAGAACTGATTTGTCAGCATTCAACATGAAACCCGAGTGACGCCCAACCTCCCTGACCATACTGAACTGATCTTGTGCCTTTCCACCCACCAGTATGTAACCGTCCTCGTGTCTAGTGTATCACCTGCGCTAGTGGTTCTATTTCCAGAACGAATATCAATGGAGAGAGGGGGCACACCTGTATCGTTCCTCTCTCCACCGCCCAACTATCTTACATCCTATGACACTCTTCACTCTTGACCTGCTGCCAGTGTACAGCAGATCCACCTATCTTAGGAAGTCTGACCCCAGATCATAGCACTGCAGTTATGCCTCATGAATGTCAAGTCCACTATGTTGAATGCCTTGTGGTCATCCAAACTAGCCAGTGCACTTTGTTCGCCCCCTCTGTGGCCTGCTCTAGAATAAGACATGCCGTCTGGATATTGGTGAGGTTGTACGTCCTCCCACGAATCCAGCCTGATACGTGGGTACAATTGCTACTGCTGCTCACTAGGTGGCCAGCCAAAATCTCTCCCAGTCTCTTGGCATTGATATTTACCATAGATAGGAGCATATTTGATTCACAATCAGAGGGATCCCTTCCCGGCTTAGGAAGTACAATTAAATATGCTTCCCATAGTGCAGCAGGGAAAGGACACCCGTTTCCATTGCTTCCCTGTACATGGCTAGCAAGGGGACACTTAGGAGGTTCACATAGTTCGATAAAATTCTATTGGTAACCTGTAATTTCTGTGTGCCTTCCCCGTGCACATATTTTTGATCGCGCGCTTAATTTCAGCCTCATCTATCAGGGCTTCAATAGAGTTTGCGTGTCCGCATCCACACTGGGTAGAGCCACCTTCTCTAGAAGATCTGCAATACCGGCCTAATCAGCCTGTCCCTCCTTTGCATAAAGTGCAGAGTAGGAATCCACAAAGCGCTACAAGATGTCACTCTGCACCGTGAGGACTGTCCCCCCTATAATAAAGCATTTACTAATACTGGTTAATTATCCCACACAGTACTTCATGCATTCATGCATAATTTTGGTTTCAAACACAGTGTTCATGATTAGCTTGCAGTCCTTATCATTCATAACAGGTGCATGATTTTACATATATTTTGTTTGCCGATCTACTATAACATTGCTGCATATATGCACATACATATTATTTGATGTACACCTGTAATGTTGCAACCAAAAGTATCCAAGGAAAATAGCTCATTTATGCTTCTTCTCTGAGTTCCTATCAAATGTGGTATCATACACCTGATGAAGAACCCTCGATGGGTTTGAAATGCCTTTGATTTTTACTGAGCTTCCTCCAATTACTCTCCCCTGTGACGCCACTGCCAGCAGAGAGGGGTGAGCAACATCTCAGGCTCAAGCACAGGCCCAGGTTTCATCTGCAGCTTTATCACAACCGCTTTTGCGATCCTACAGTTCCAACTTACCCAATGTGCAGAGGGTCACAGAGGCTAACTCTGCGTGGCAAGCACCTGGCACAGCGACCCAGCAAGGAAGCCTGAGCAGCTCAGATTTGTCCGCCGCTGCCACATCTCAACACTCACAGCCGACATACTGCCCCTCCAATACTACCATCCAGCTGCCCCTGGAGGCAACTTCCTACGTCATTGTCCTGGGGGATGGGCCCTCCTTTGAGGAGGGGGGTAGAGGAAAACTTCAATCAACTTAAAAATAAGACTGTTCACTGGCTGGCAACCAGGACTAATGCGTCATATCCCCCCAAGCAGATGCTGGCAGGGAAAATTATAATGGTCCATACGGTGGGTTGGATAGGCCAAACCCGTAAAACAATGAGGTAGATTGCGTCATAGAGAATTTTAATGAAATGAAATGAAAGGCGGATTTGTAGGGCGCGTGGCTACCCGGGGGCGTCCCAGCACTGGAGAGTGTGCCGGCGGGAGGGGTGAAGTTTAAGGGAATAGCCAGGTTTTCAAAGGTTTTCGAAAGGAGAGGAGGTTGGCTTCGCTGCGTATGGCAAGTGGCAGGGAGTTCCAGAGCTTGGGGGCGATGTAAGAAAAGAGGCAGCCCCCTGCGCGTGCCTTCTTAATTCTGGGAGTACAAGCTAAGTGTAGCAGGTCAGACCGGAGTTTTCTGTTGGCCTTGTATGGTTTTATAATGTCTTTCAGGATGGGTGGGCCCTTGCCATGAAGGATCTTGTGAGAGGTGCACAGAGATTTAAAATGGACTCTCTCCTGTATTGGTAGCCAGTGGAGCGATCTTAATAACCCCCTGGAGGCAAATTTAATTATTCGCATCTTGGGTTCAATAGCCACAACTTCAGACTGTATTACAGCTCTCCCACTGGGCTTTTTTTACCCCCCCCCCCCCCCCAACAATTCCAATGTTGGGAGTTTGAGAGATTTGACTTTACAACAGGGAAAGCTGCAGGATCCCCCGGCAAATTAACAGGCCTCATTTAACACCACTCCCCTGTTACTGAGCAGCAATTTCCTCCCATTGAGCGAATTAGATGACCCGGATTGACTGGACTCTTGTCCCATCACAGACCTTCAGACTCATGCCACCCTCACTAAAGATCCTGTGATTGCAACCCAAGACTTTATTAAGGTCATCTGTTGGAATATAGCCAGGGTCCAGAGGAAACTGTTTGATGGTGACTGGCTGGGCATGTGAAGAACTTTGGTCTGATCTGTCTACAGGAAAATAAGGGTTGCTTGTATCTTGACAGTTCTTCCTCGCACTCAGTTTTAGCTACCCGCTCTTCTAGTGGACATGCTACTGGTGGCCTTACGACTCTAATTAAATTCGAATATAACTGTAAAGTCCAGATAATAAATTCTAAATGTAAAACTATCTGGGGCACCCTTTTAATATTTCCTAACAAACGTAGACCGCTCCTTATCAATTTTTATAATGTAGTTTCCCCGAAAGATGGAAGGGAAGCTATGGCTAGTCTTAAATGTTTTATGGGTGACTTTTTTCTGTCAGTGCCCCCCTTTTACTCTAATTATGTTGGTGGGAGATTTTAACCTGTGCCACTCCTGTGTTAATAATAAGAAATCTGATTTTGAAGAGCCTTTTGTAACCCAGGCACATTTTAAACACACATGCCAAGGGGAAGCGGCAAACAGTCTCATTTCGGAGTTTAATCTGGTAAACTTCTTCGTGACCAAGGATGACCCTGCAGAGGATTACATGCCCACCTTTAAGGGGGAAGGTATTGCAGTGTAATTGACTATATCTTTGTCTCTGGTTGTCTGCTCTCCACACTTTTAGACTTTGAGGTTTTACAACATCATCTGAGCAATCATAACCCACTAACCGCTTCATTCTATTGGGATAATAAAGCGGTGAGCTCTACACCTGCTTACCAGGTGCCCACCACTTTAGCTGATAAGGGTCGAAGGATACAGTGGGCAAAGATCGTACCATCGGCCTTTGTTCAAAACGTGGTTGGCTTGTGTCATGATGATTTTTAAACTTGTCTGTCAGATGCTGAGCCACCACAGAAGATCCTGGCGTCATTTACTAACATCTGTAGGTTTATTAAGTCAGCACTCCTTAAATTTGTTGCTTCACCGGCCATCTGTGTGGTTAGATGGTTTAATTGACAATGCTCTAGAACCCATAAGGACCTCCCGGATTCTCTTGCATGCCAAGCCCCGCTGTCAAGAAAAAGATAAGAAGGCAAGAGCGACCTTTAAGAAAGCCTGAAAAGATCTTAAAGCCCAATTCAAAGACAAGACCTGGGAAAAGTTGATGATAGCTAGTCAATCAGCACAACAGCGCTGCCTTCTGGAGTTTCATCAACTCGCCCCTTTTTCTTGAAGACCATCTTACCAAGCAGGCATGTACCATTCCATCTCAGGCCTGGCTGGATCATTTTAGGGCCATTTATAGCCTTGAAGCAGAGCCTGCAGGAGGTCTCCTGACGAAGGTCAGAGCTGCTAGTTCTCAGCTGCCCTTAAATAAGTCAAGGGCCTGATGGGGTTCCTTGTCATCTATACAAGGATTGTATAGATTTGTGGGTCCCAATACTGACACTGCACTTAAACTCTGCTGTATCTAGCCATCTTCCCTCAACTTGTTCAACAGTCTATAATAGTCCCTGACTTTAAAAAGGACAACAGATCAGACCCGACCTGTTTTAGACCTATTTTTCTCATAAACTCGGAGGTGAAAATTATTGGTAGAATCCTGTTAAATTGCCTCAAGGACTGGGCCGAGAAGCGAGGCTTTCTGTCTGACCTCCAGTACGGGATTCGTCCTGGACAGGGAACAATAGAACAGACCTTGAATCTCTATCTTTTAACCTGCCAGTATACCAAGGCCAAGAGGGGGCCATCCATCTGGCCTTCATGGACCTTAGTTTGGCTATTGATAAGAATAAATCGCTCTAAGCTCTGGTCGATGATGGAACAGATGGATGTTGATATAGTTTTAATTAACTTCCTGCGCTATTTGCACAATGGCCTGTCCGCCAGCGTGAGGTTTGGCCCCAACGGGGAATGCACTGAGCACTTTAAACTCCAGCAAGGGGTACGTCAGGATTCCATTTTAGCTCCTTTTTTATTTATAGTTTACATCAACAGTTTAGAGCAGGTCCTGACAGTTGTGGGTGTTGATGTCCCCAGAGTAGGTGGCCGCTCCATTCCTGCACTACTGTATGCAGATGATACAGTTTTAATGGCTCGTACTGCAAAAAGCTTGAACAAGCTTCTTTCTCTTTTTATTAATTTTATGAACAGTCTTGACCTATCTACCAACTTTTCTAAATCACAGTAATGAGTTTTGGCCCAGCAAAAACGAGAACAATGAAATATGGAATAGATGGCCAGTATATTAGAAAGGTGGATAAGTTCAAGTACCTGGGGATACAGCTGGTATCTGAGTTTAATTGGCACTTTCTCATTAATCAAAATGTTTCCTCTTTTAGCAGGGTGATATCTGGTGTCCAGGATTTTTACCCGCTGATTGGGGCGTACTCATATCCAATCAGTTCTGGAGTTTTACAGGGCTAAATGTATCCCCTTAGTGTGTTATGGCAGCGGAATCTGGGGTTGCGGCGAGGTGGCCCCACGCCAAGTGGCAGAAAATAAGTTTTTAAGGAGTCTCTTGGGCGCTTGTCAAAGCACACCTTACAAAATTGTTCACGAAGAACTAGGTTTGTATTATTTAACTGATCAGCTTCACCGTAATCCATTAAAACCCTGGAGCTCAATCTGGATAAAGGAGGAGTTGGGCTTTAGCAGACTAATCCTCCAAGATAGCTTACAATTAGACAAGCCCTTACAGACTCTATGGCTGGCATATGTGGCACGTAGCTTGAGGGCTATAGGGAGGCCAGATATGTTTGACAACACCATAAGTATAACTCGTGTGGATGGTTATTGGGTTGAATCTGCACTTATGGACAAGCTCAGGTCAGAACGCGAAGATGTTGCTTTAACAAAAAACTCTATGCTACACGCGCTGCTGGTGAAAACAGTTAGTAAAATTGAACCCTATCTGACTTGGGATATACCTCTCCATCATCGACATTTGTTGACTTATTTTTAGTTACATTTATTTCTCCAACTGGTCCATTTAACCGTGGCTGTTTCAGATACTCAGATTTACCGCCCTGTAACTGCGATAACACCTCAATCAACGATTCATTACATGTGGTTATGTTTTGCCCAAAATATAGCTACCTGCGACACAATTTTATACACTCAATTTTATCACCGCTCCATTTTAACCAAGTCAGGACAGCCTTACTCTTTTTACAGTTGTTGAATTCACCTTTGAACTGCTTTTCCCTTGTACGTTTTCTGGTGGGAGTTTGAAAAGATGGACGATTATGACACTGATATTCTTTGTGTTGTTTTTAAATGTCTTGTCTTTTGTGATTTTATCCATAAATTTGAAGAAAGATTATGATGATGACTGTGCCTTCTCGATAGATTGTGTCACTCTCCTATGCTTGCATGAATAATTATTTGGAAGAAATACACTAACGATTGGAAGGATATACTTGAAAAGGTTGTATATCAAAGGACTCTTTTTCAGTGGAAAAGAGCATCTACATTTAAACGTCAACTTAAGCACAGTTAATGACCTGCAGTAACCTTTAGAGCAGCATGATGGAAGCTTCTTGGTACTACGAAGACTGGCTGTGGAGGAGGTTTGTAGGTGATCAGATTTTACTACAATACATGTGTTTCTGTACCCCTGCTGATACACAAACCCCATTGAAGCCTGACCCATGGCATAGTGTGGAATGAGTAATGCTCCTATTGTTCTAAAGCACTAGATAAATGCCATCTATAACAGCTTAGAGGAACATGTTTCTTTCAACTCAAATTGGCAGTTTGCATGCTCAAATTAAACATGTTGTCAGCGTGAAAGATGGCTCTCAGCCATTTTGTAGGCAATCCAAATAAAAGGTCACTGATGCAATTAAAATGCAACTGTTCATTAAATTAGTGACAGCTTTAGGACTGTCTAATCTCAATGGCTACAGGTTTTGCATCCCTTAAAGAATGACTCGAGATATATGAAAAAACTCTCTCCAGCTGTGTTACCAGAGTAGCGGGTGAGGCCTCTTACCTTGAGATGGATCTTCCAGGCTTCCCTCAAGGGAGCTACTAACTGCCCCAGGTGCATGGCAGTGTTGCCTTTGAGCTGCCAAGTAAAGTTCCAAACTGGTGTTCAAAGGAGCAGTATGCTGTAGGCTTGTTGCAGGTGAAGGGGTTCAGAATGGCCCTGGCTTCTGCAACTCCATTGCCTCCATCAAGAATGGTGCAGGCATGCGTTGCAGTCACTCAGATGTGGAGTTACCCTGGCTTTCCAAACCCACTGCCCCCAGCTTGAGCAATGCCAGTATGCATGGTGACAGAACCAAAGCTACTCCTGAGGAGATAAACACCCTTTTGAGTAGTAAGTGCCAGTCAGATGGAGTGGCTGTGCATCCTCCTCCTCTCCACATGGCCAAGCTGCTCTACAGTGGCAGCTCCTCCGCTATGGCGGAGGAGCATCGCCCCACTAAACAAAGGGAAAACTTAAATGATAACTCTTATTATTATCATTTTAGATTTCCTTTGCAGACAGTGGCTCTAGGGGCGGGGCTGGGCACAGCCGGGGAGAGCAGTGCTTTGCACTCCCTAAATGGGCATGACTGCTTGACTGGCCCTCTCGGTCCGGCCAAACAGTCATTCGCACTTTGCATCTTCCCCACCAGGCTGCATTACACAGCCTGGCAAGGAACATGTAAAGTCTGCAAGCCTCTCTCTGAGCACCAATCCATGGCGCTCAGACCAATTACAATGCTTCATTGCAGCGTTGTGATTGGTTTAGGGGAGCCTGGGTGGGTGCTTACTGCTGCCATCCAAGACTGCAGTAGCATGAAGAGGACAGAGAACGGAGGAGAGGCAGTTGCCGGCCATTTGAGGTAAGTGTTTTTTTAATTTTATCTTCGTCATCCCTCATCCCCCATATCCCTCTCCACCCACCCCACCACCCGCATCGGATAGCAGCCGCTATTGCTTCTCTATGAGCGTGCACAGGGACAGGTTATCCAATTAGAGAAAAGACCACTACCTTGACGACACACTGCATCACCACCCCTAGCAAGACAGGAGGATGAGGACAAAGAACAGCAACCAGGCTGAGTAGGGGGTGCGGATTACACTGGCTACAGCCCAACATGTATAATCTGAGGTCATAGCAGTGTGTCATACTTGTCACTGTCAGGACATGACACAACAACTACCAGCTTCCTGAAGGATGTGTGTTGTGTGCAGCAATGGAGTCTGGAAACACATTTCTTTGCCTCCTGTTGCTTGCCCCTCTCTTTTGTTGACTGAGATGAAAATAGGCAATATGACTGCCACTTCAGTTACTGAATGTTTGTCCCTTGGGCTGATCCTAAATGTGACTGACACTTCAACAATGCAAACGATCACAGTGGCTGACCAATTGCCCCAAATGTTGCATGCTAACTGTCCACTGAACCAGAATGCACATGATACTTCAACAAAGCACAGGCAGATTTGGGCTCTCCCCAAGCCCATTTAAGTATTATTGTCAAAAGCTCTGTCAAAGAACCAAAGTTGTGTCTAGGCCAGACCTAAAAACGGCCTTAACACACAAACCATGCAGGGTAAGACGTGCGCGTATAGTACATAGTCATAAGAAAAAACAAACAAAACAGCAAGTACATCAATTATCAATATTCCAGTCAAAAAGAATGGAAAAAAATAAACAAGCATTGGAAATGCAATAGGTCTCGCATTAGGAAAGTTTGAGCCATTGGTCTTATAAATTACTTTTTTTTAATTATTGTGTTGTTTTTTGAAATAGCTAAATTAATAGCTTTGTCATTTACAATGCCAATAGTTATAACTTTCGCAAATGTGACACCTATAGCATTTGTAATGCAACATGTTTTGTATTTATGTGACTTAGATGTATTGATATTACAAATAACAATGGCGTTTAATTTTTTTAAATAATTAATACTTAAATATTTATTTAATTTGTAATGGCAATAGCTTAAACTTTTGTAAATAACTTTTGTGAAGATTATGTTCAGTGTTTTTTATTGTGACAAAAATCCAAGACCTTAAGTGAAATATTAACATCTTTTTGTGATTTGTTATAAAGCTTGAAAGCTTGAAAACAGCTTGAAAGAACATATTTGAACCAGTGATGCTGTGGTGGTGCTGAGTGATGCTGTAGTTGCGCTGAGTGATGCTGTGGTTTCGCTGAGTGATGCTGTGGTTGCGCAGAGTGATGCTGTGGTTATGCTGAGTGATGCTGTGATGGTGCTGAGTGATGCTGGGATGGCACTGAGTGATGCTGGGGTGGCGCTGAGTGATAATGTGGTGGTGCTGAGTGATAATGTGGTGATGATGAGTGGTGCTGTGGTGGTGCTGAGTGATGCTGGGGTGATAATGAGAGATGCTGTGGTGGTGCTGAGTGGTGCTGTGGTGGCGCTGAGTGATGCTCGGGTGGTGCTGAGTGATGCTGGGGTGGTGCTGAGTGGTGCTGTGGTGGTGCTGAGTGATGCTGGAGTGGCACTGAGTGATGCTGGGGTGGTGCTGAGTGATGCTGGGGTGGTGCAGAGTGGTGCTGAGTGATGATGTGGTGGTGCTGAGTGGTGCTGTGGTTGTGCCGAGTGATGCTGTGGTGGTGCTGTGGTGGTGCTGAGTGATGCTGAGTGGTGCTGTGGTGGTGCTGAGTGGTGCTGTGGTGGTGATGCTGTAGTGGTGCTGAGTGGTGCTGTGGTGGTGCTGAGTGATAATGTGGTGGTGCTGAGTGGTGTTGTGGTGGTGCTGAGTGATGCTGGGGTAGCGCTGAGTGATGATGTGGCGCTGTGGTGGTGCTGAGTGGTGCTGTGGTGGTGCTGAGTGGTGCTGTGGTGGTGTTGAGTGGTGCTGTGGTGGTGCTGAGTGATGCTGTGGTGGTGCTGAGTGGTGCTGTGGTGGCGCTGAGTGATAATGTGGTGGTGCTGAGTGATAATGTGGTGGTGCTGAGTGATACTGGGGTAGCGCTGAGTGATAATGTGGTGGTGCTGAGTGGTGCTGTGGTGGTGCTGAGTGATGCTGGGGTGGCGCTGAGTGGTGCTGGGGTGGTGCTGAGGTGGTGCTGAGTGATGCTGGGGTGGTGCTGAGTGATGCTGGGGTGGTGCTGAGACATTAAATAGAATATCCGTAGCATTAACAGTTATTAAAAAAGTACAACAGAACAGAGCACAACTGTCAAACGTTAGAGTGCTTCGGCCAGAGTTAAAACATTGTGTAACAGGCGTGCATGGGCCTGAACAGAGTGTTGTGTCACAGAGACCCGCTGCATGATTACACTACGCAAACTGTAGGCAGGACGGGGTTGGCAGGCACAGGGATCAAAAACCTTCAAACAACCAGCCCGATGACTCGGCGGGTCAATGCGCCAGCTGCGGAGATGTGTGCTGCCTGCAGCTCACAGGCTGAATCCAAGAATGGACCGCTCCGCCTTTCATCTTTCACGAGATGACGCCATGACTACTGGGGATTGAGGAAACAGCAGCGACAAGGGGTGTGTAAAAAAACACGCTGCATTCACTGCTCCTGCACTTAACACAGAGATGTAGGCAGACTAGGTTCATTTTGATTAAGAACACCTGACAAATATGCGACATGTAAAGCGCATCGACGCCCTCTTGAGCTTGTCTGCGCCATATAAGACTACTACATGTAAGTAAATAAAAGGTGAGCATGTCCAGCAGGAGAAATGCTTCTTTCTGCACAAAGGTAGAGTGAGGGCGGTGTAAAAAACAAAAAGAGCAATGCCAAGAAAAAAACAACACCAAGATGAACATAAAAAAGCTGAAATATATAGAACAGCAGTATAAAACCACAAAGACAACACGTGACACGAGACAAATGCCACAAGAGGATGTCTCAGCCTTTCAATCCCCTTTTCAAAAACACTTTAAAATTAATTCCACCTGGTAAGCTTCTTGGCGCTTAGATTGAAGGAAACCTCGAAATAACAGAATGTCAGCCTCGGGCAGCAGTAAATTTAATACCAACATGCCACATATAAATGACAATACAGTTAACATAGACATTAAATAGAATATCCGTAGCATTAACAGTTATTAAAAAAATACAACAGAACAGAGCACAAAAGTCAAACGTTAGAGTGCTTCGGCCAGAGTTAAAACATTGCGTAACAGGCGTGCATGGGCACAAACAGAGTGTTGTGTCACAGAGACCCGCTGCATGATTACACTACGCAAACTGTGGGCCTTATTGCCCGATGAGGGAGAGACACGGCCTGGTGGCCGTGAATAGTGTGAAGCAGGGGCCTTTGAAGTGAAGCTAAGCTTCACTTCATAGGTGTGGGAGGAGTGAAGCATTCAAGCGAGTACAGTTTTTCTCAAGCATATCGAATTCCCTTCCCGTTACACGAATTTATGAGGTTTCGTCGTTTTTCACTTCGTTCAAGTACATCGACAGTGGATCTATCGTCTGGGATTCCTGTTCAGGAAAGGGGTGTGTTGTGTTTAAAGAGCGCTTTGAGGATTAGAGAATATTTGAGCAGCGCCCACCTGGATGAATGCGTTTAGTTGGCCATTGCCATCGCGTGGAGTATGATATGCTCTTCAGTTTCATATTTGTTTCCTCCACAGTTACAGCTGTTGAAAGATGTTAGCTAGCTGGTGGATGTTTGTGTTAAATGCTTTTTAAAGAGAGAACTTTAGTAATTGTCGATTGTGTTGAATCTAACCACTGATTGAGTTGACATGTTATTGCTTGAATGCCTTGAAATAAGTTGTGGAAAACTGTATTTCCTGTTACCTGTGCTCTATTGGAACAGTGGGTCGATTCGATCAGAAAAGTAGTATCTTAAAACAAGCCATGAATAAACAAGTCAGGCGAAATGAAAGTAAATAAATAAACGCGGCCGCGAAATGATGTAAATAAACGTGGCCGCGAAATAAAAGCCTTTCATGCAGCAGGGGGCAGAGCGGATCCCTCTGAAGTGAAGCTGCTGGCGGCAGATGGCTGGCTTTCATGTACACGCGCTTTTCAGGTCAATGCGCTTGCGCATTGAGCTTGCTTTTCACGGGCACAGCATGAAATCGCCCGATGTGGTTAAGCTCTCGTTAAGCCCCTATATTCTCGCAAGCTCAATGCGCAAGCGCATGACAGGCGAGACCTAAAAATGAATCTTAACTCAGCAATGTCCATGTATTAACAGATTAATCAAACAGATTATATTTAAACTACTAAAACAATTTAGACTGCCAATGTCAAAGGAGCACAGCTAATATAAATTTCCGCAATCCATTGTATTGTGGATTTGCTCATAATCTTACTAAACATTTACATGTTATACTAAATATTGCTGTAAGAACCTTACCGGATATTTAACAGACAACACATTATGCCACTATTAAAACATCTGCTATAGCTCCCAGTGAAAAACTGCAATGTGCAAACTCCACACTCCCTGTTCAGATACCGACACATATTTAAATTCATAGATACATATATATATATCTTGCCATGTTCCTGACTACCTTGAAGGCAGTTTTGGTGCTATTGCCCAAATCGTTTTCAAACGCTACACATATAAAATTATTTTGGTCATCCCAAAATTCTGACTAGTTTGAGCCTATGTGTAGGATAAACAGGAGAAAACCCATAGACCAAGTTGGGATGGGTATACACTGTAAATAAGAACAATTCCCAACAGGTATCAATTGGAAGACAATTTCAACAGGTGTATGCAATATGCATTACAAAAGAAAGAAATTAAGGAGTCACTGCAGTTTTTGAAAAAAAGGCGGGTATTATTCACCACTTTAAGAGCAAGGCGGGTCTGTTGCAAAGTTATACAGTTAAACAGCACTGTACACATTAAATGGGGTGACAACCCGGTGGCACTTGGTGAGGGTGATATATACATGAATATATACAGTGAATAGTGGTGGTAGTGCAAGTGCTGGGGTGAAACAGCGTGGTCGGCGCAAAGTGACAATAGGTGAAATATACAGAGTAATGGCTCCAGGGATCAAGTTGTAATCACTTAAAACTAGAATGAGTCAATTTCCAGGAGTACAAAACAAGTAAGGCGCCATAAAATTAAGCTGTGTGGTCGACGCCGTTTCCCTCCCGCCTTCATTGCCAGAAGCTGCCCTTCGCGTTAGCCGACCCGACGTCCTGATTCATTCAGACGCCGATCACTCCCGCAGCCTTCTAAATCACTACTCAGCATTGGATCTTACACACCAGCCCCTCCATCCGCATGAAATTGCCATTGGCGGACATCACTGTTCCCTCGACAACCCAGTCCTGATGACGATCCCGACTGACGGGGATCGAAGCGCCGTCGACCACACAGCTTAATTTTATGGCGCCCTACTTGTTTTGTACTCCTGGAAATTGACTCATTCTTGTTTTAAGTGATTACAACTTGATCCCTGGAGCCATTACTCTGTATATTTCACCTATTGTCACTACGCACCGACCACGCTGTTTCACCCCAGCACTTGCACTACCACCACTATTCACTGTATATATTCATGTATATATCACCCTCACCAAGTGCCACCGGGTTGTCACCCCATTTGATGTGTACAGTGCTGTTTAACTGTATAACTTTGCAACAGACCCGCCTTGCTCTTAAAGTGGTGAATAATACCCGCCTTTTTTTCAAAAACTGCAGTGACTCCTTAATTTCTTTCTTTTGTAATGCATATTGCATACACCTGTTGAAATTGTCTTCCAATTGATACCTGTTGGGAATTGTTCTTATTTATAGTTTGAGCCTATGGCATAACTTTCTCGAATGTTGAACAAAGGTTCAGAAATTGACTACCTGAGGAAATCAGAGGACTTTTACATTTTTGTCTTTTTAAAAAAGGTATTGAAACTCAATTGTTTTTAATATTGAATCAAGGACACCCTTAGTGATATAGCCTTTTCATGCCCTATTTGGGTTTAAAGCACTATACATAAGGACAACAGAAATAGAAGAAGGTACACATACTGCTTCATAACACGAGTATAAAGCTACACAAACAACATAAAATTATAATTAGGTAGGGCCAAGTGGCATAGAAGTAGTAAAATCAAGAAACAAAGGAACAGTGACAGGATACTTCTAGGCACTTCTAATTGAACAAGTAGTAGTGCACATGCCAAGCGAACATCAGTCAAGTTATTAAAAAAAAATTAAATACAGATTGTGGCTTCAACCAGACAAAGCAGCGCTGAACTTTTCATATATGAATGTCTTCAGTAAGTCTACATTCAGTAAGGCCTTATATCTTTGTGGGAGATATATCCCTTCCATTTTTATTACCTTTTTCATTTTTGATTTGGAAGGAAATAATGATCATTTTTAGGTCTCGCTAGAGCTAGCGCATGCGGTGCTCTGACGAGACATTTAGTAGCTGGCTTTTAAAAGTGCTACTTTTGCCGGCCACCAGCTTGCTGTCACGTGCACAAGTGCGCGCGACGTGCAAGCTGCCATCTGACTTTCGCGGCGCGCGGCGTGTCAGTTTCACTGCCGCGCAGCCATTGCTTGTTTTTAACTTGCAGCGCTGATACACGCAAGTACTGCTATCGCTTTCACTTTCACTGCCGCCCGGCCGTATCGCTTTCACAGCCACGCAGCCTCCGTGAATGCAGATTCCCCAGTGCAGGACGTGCCCAGCATCTCTGCTACACATGCAGATGCCTCCTTCTCCGTCCTCGGTCTCCCGGCTTCCAAACTTGCACGCTGCCTCCATGCCCGGCCTCGCCGCCCCGAATGCCCCACTCACACACATTATTCCACCAACTGCAGCAGTCTCGTTCACCGCGTCCTATCGTCAACACGTGCTGGAGTTATAATTACAGTATTCAAAACTGTCAATAGCCCAAGGAGACGGAACATCTTGCACTAATCCCTGTCAGCACAGCCAACACCATCGCCATAAGAAGGGGCCCTGAGAGGACGGTCGCTCTCGGGTCACTCCGCGCCAGATTCCGGTGCACTCTGCCTCAGAAACACGGTGCCCACACCCAGCGCTATATGGGGTGGAAGTAAGGGAAGCGCTGATTAACACAGCAACCCTTACTTAATTGGCTACTTCTAACAGCAGACGCCTAAAGAAGCACACACTAGGTTTCATAGGCTAGTAACAAAGGGTACCTGCTCTTCCATGGTTAATCCGTACCCTAGCCCAGCCGACCCCCTGCTGAGGGATTAATCCCCGCAAAACATTGTCAGTACACCTGACATGCAAGACTAAACCTTAGACCAGCTCAGTGCGAGGAAATCCCTCTATTTAACATGTCCCGCTCTTTTCTCCTCCTTAAATCGGATATTTTTTATCACTGTTGTGTCTGCTGCCTCATGAGAAGTTTCAGACACGTGTACTCTCTCTGTTTATACGTGTAGGAGTATAATTCTCTAAACTGATATTTCTGTCTCTCTTACAAGTCAGCTTTTTATTTGCATGCAAGGAGTGCATACAGGGGAAATAGTAGTGAAGTGTCCAATTATCCACTGTTTCTAAAATGATAATATCTAGTTTAGACAATATATTTTTTCTGGCAGTCCATACTACAGGAGCATACCTTCCACAAATTAAAACGTATTGTGACATTTCATTTGCAACTTTTGATTAAGATATGCAACCAAAACAAAAGTCCCAGAATACAGGTTCTATGCTCTGAAGATGTCATTGGTGCTGTTTAGATTTCCATTACCCTGTAGTTTAGAGTGATGTGATATGTGTTCTGCCTATTCTCAGCTACAAGGAAATCGAATGATAGTCCATCACCCTCACTTCACGTGTTATAATTGCTTTTGTCTCCAGAAACCACTTCAGAAGAATCAGACACAAAAACACTAGAAGAGAGGACCGTTTGTCACTGGGCTTATTCTCTATTAACCACTTCAAATGGCTCTCACACAAAGCAAGTGACGGTAGGAAGACATTTTCATTGGGCTTGGCAGGACACATTTCCTCTTAACAACTTTGGAAAAACCCCTTTTTCTTTCAGAGTGCTGAGTAGAGAGACTTATTGGTACACCCTGTGTGCTTCCTTTGCCAAAAGCTGATTGGGGAGTATTTTTCCTTTGAAGTGCAGGAGCGTACCTGGGAGGGACATGGGTGGCAGTAAGACAAGGTTTCACATTTTTTAATGTTGGAGGCATGGGACTCTGTGATTGGATTGATGTCATTGCCACATTCTTAAAAAGGAACTGCATATCTTTGTTGGAAATGTGGGAATGGAAAATGTGAAAATCAATTGGGATAGGTTAAGGTCAGTCAAACACTTTAGCACCTACAACTCCAAGCTTGCACCACTAGAAGGAGAGAACCCTTCTGGAACTGAAAAGAAAGAAAAAGACTTCTGCACTGCCTGCCTTGAAGAGATGTGTCTTATGCTCAATTTCCTGCCAAGTTGTTTACTTTGATATTTGAATACCTCTTCTGAGAAAAGAGTGGTTGCTGGAGGAAAAAAAGCCTCAGTGATATGCAGTTGAAAATGAGGAAGCCCTGTTACAATCAGAGCTGGCCGACTTTGGAACCAATGAACCTGGTTCGAATCTCGGTGCCGACTCAACAGCATGTGATTCTAGACATTTAATCTTCCAAGTGCCTAAAAAATGAATGAATGAGCATCAACCCAGATTTCGCGGTGGTCTTTCCCACTGGTTATTCGCCTTTCAGACTTGACAGGCCTTTAAAAAAGGCAGAGGCCTCGCCCTGAAATATCACAGTGACCTGAATGCTAACTGCACCGCCGCCCCTTCCACTGACAGTGAAGCGTTCTTTTTTTAGCCTAGGTTGCCATAAGTTTCAAAGGTAAGCTTTTATACCGCTCAACTGGCACCCAAAAACAACTTTGTAAACAACTTTCAGTCACTATTTGAGTATAGCTTCCAGTGCAACAAGTTTTCTGTTTTAGGTGATTTCAATTTTCATCTGGAAGCTAAAGAGGATAAAAACACGGAAACCCTCCTGGAAATTTCAATGTCTTTAGGACCTAATCAACTCATTAAGGAAGCTACACACAAAGCTGGACATACCCTGGACGGCCTCTTCACCAGTATCCCCCACACACAGTTAACAAGCATTGGCATAGCCAATAGGTCTCGCCTTTGGGACCTTATAAGTGTTTAGCCATGCAACAGTTGATGTTGTTGCACCAAGGATATTGTGTTGCATAACTAAATACTTATAAGGTACCATAAGCGAGACCTATTGGTTATGCCAATGCTTGTTTAATGAGGTTATCTGCTTTACTTTAGACATTTAGTACAGTTTAATTGTTACTAAGGTATTCTCCTGACATCATGATGTTTCACTTTCATTAAAGCTCTTCTGTGGAACTTAACTTTATTAGGCACTGACATGACACTGACTTTGAATGTTGCAGAACAAATCAAGTGGTAAAATAAACAAGGACCTGTTCCAGCAAGAGAGCAACCCCTAGGTGCAAATCACAGGCCACGAGAGCGGCAGAGTGTTATAGTGAACAAAATGTGCGGAAAAAAGGTCTTCGGCTGGAGCCCAGCAACACCTATTAGACAAAGGTAAAGTTCTAAAAGCAGCAGAAAGTCTGAACGTGCTGAACAAGGGACGGTTTGGGTCCAATGGATAAATATTTCCAGGATATAACATAGACAGCATCTTAACCTGACTGCATTCGCTAATCACCTGAACAAGTTTTCTAGTGAGATTTGTGGCGGACAGATCACTGAAGGTAAGCGTTTTAGTTTTAATAATAAAGATGTCATACACCCTAAGCTGTACCAAGTCACTAGGATGTCTATTGGGTGGGCCCCGACTGAGCGGGGAGTGCCCACAGAACCATCGATCAAGTCATGAAACCAGACAACCAGCCAAGTGGCCCAATCCCCCATGATCTAATGTATACATAAATCATCAGGGAAAGCGATAAGGACCAGGGAATCATTTTGTAGGTCAGAAAAGCTGATTTTGAAATTGTGCTGGTTTCTCCTATGCGTATCTGTGTGCATGTACTAAAGAGACATTGCATTACTCTCTGCGTTAGCTTAGAGTGCAGAAAAATGAGCAGCAGCAACATGGATTCTGAGTTCAGGTGAACCACATCTGTGTTTCCGACAGCCAGGCCGAAGGTGCACCTTTTCCTTTCTGTACAAGTGGCATGCCTCTTAGCCAGTGCAACACATCAGTAGCTGCAAAGCAATTCATGCTTCCACAGAAGGAGCAACATTACTGCTGGCTAGTAGTTAGAAATCTGTGGAGAATTGGAGCAAGTGGAAGGGAGAAGGAAGGCTTTTTTGTCTGTATATGAGTTTGCATATTTAAGCTTGGAAGGCAGGTGTGGGCCCATCCCATTTATGGGGTGCCTCCGGCTGGGGAAACATCCTTTACGACGCAACTTTTACCACGCAGTGCCTTTACAACGCAGGTTTTTCAACGCAAGTCATTACAACAAATTCGCTGGGGGGCGCTGTAGGATAGGTAATAGTTTAATTTACTATCCAACACCTTCCCTACTATCCACGGGGACTGGAGTTGGAATAGTAAATTAAACTATTCACTATCCAGCACCCCCCAACGCAAGTCGTTGTAACGACTTGCGTTGAAAAACCTGCGTTGTAAAGGCATGCGTGGTAAAAGCATGCGTTGTAACAACTTACATCCCTCTAGCTGGGTGTATTTGTGCATGCTTCCAGGTATAGGTCTATGTGATTGTATCTTTCTGTGATCCCTGCTCCCATATGTGTATCTCTGGGTGTGCACCTCTTTGCAGGTGAATGTTTCTGTGTACCTCTGTGAGTGTGCATCGGTATTTGGAATCATATGTATATATGTTAGTATGCATTTATGAGTGTCAATGCATATAACCACTTGGATTGGGCTCGGGGAATTTAGCATGGTAATGTGTGCTTCATGTCCCCTGCATGTCAAATTCTGCATGCGTTGTTTCTAAATGGACTGCTTTTTTTTCTTTTTCTTTTTGGTTCTAAGTCATTTGCGTTCAGTTACTTTATAGTATCTTCGCATTTTAACCTTGTTGTTTTACTTAGATTTTATGAATTTTAATATTACCTTTTCTAACTTGCACTTTCTGCCATTTTTGTAAAGGATTTTAATTAATCATATAATAAAGTTGTTGTTGTTGTTGTGTGCTTCATGTAAGCATGTCTTGCTCAAAAGAGTAAAGGCAATGGAGGATTTACCTGATTACCTGAATAATGTGGAAGCTGCTAAGGAAGTGAGTACCTTGCATTCAGCGGCATCATCAAAACTGGCATGGCAAAGGAGCTTCATATGCATGGACAACGTACTAGTGTGAAAACTCACATTGTAATGTATGCTTTACATACAAATGCAATATAAATATATATAAAGCAACAGTGCCTTGAATACTGATGGCCAAATCGAATAATGACACAGAAATGTGTACTTTAAATACTTGAAACACACAAAAGGTGATGGGAGGTGCTTGCAGTAAATCTAACCACAGGCGGACCCACCTATCACTTTTATTGCCCGCCACCCCACCACAGATTAGACCCTGCCATATGCAAATCAGTCTTGACCTGTTCCAACAGGAACATTGAAGCCAGAAATGCCAAGTCAGGTCTTTTCTGAATCAGAACACAAACAACCAAAACCACTTTCAGCCTGATTGGGCCTCTTTGGTTGGGTATAGCTTGATTCACCTTTCGTGTTAGATGTAAAGCCCTAAGAGGCCTTTGTTATGCTCAGACGAGCATCACTTGCTCACTGTTCAACGGAAACCAAGCTTCAGTTCTCTTTTGTCTAAAGAACATTGGGCCTGATTTATAGGGTTTACGTTCACCGTCGTGATTTAGATATACCAGAGATCTAGTACATATATAAAACAGATTCAGAGATCACTGCCGGCCCAGCTGTGATCTCTGTGCATTCACACAGCTAGCAGCACCGATAATGAGTGGTATACTACATGAAGTATACTGTTTTCTTCCTGCTGCTGCCTTCATGACCCCTGATTCGAGGGACTGCAAGGGCAGTGCTAGTTGGTAAGAAAGGGCAATTAAGGGAAAGTAGTTTTCCGCTTGACATTGTAGTTTCATGCTACTCTAATGACTGCTATTGAAACTCACGTAGTATTTTTTATAATAGAAAGGGGTACTTACTGTTCCATCTTGTAACCACTCTTGGAAATTGTCCTTTCCTGGCTTTGGGGGTCCTCTGGTGTCATTCGATTGTGCAATAATCCAGTCCACTAGTATAGCCTCCAGTTCCAATTTATATTTTTCATCAATTTTTTGTTGCACCTCTCGACTCAGACCGTAACTTGGTCCTCTGTTTGCCATTTCTGCAAAAACAAAAACATCACTGAAAGTGGGAAGACAATGTAACTGGCTCCTATAGATGCATATTACAAAACATAGCTTCATCCGCACAAACAATCATAATAGAAATTGAACATTCAGTCAAATTAGGCCGGTCAGACAATTGAGATCCAGCAACTCCAACTTTCTGTGTACCCAGAAAATACGGAAGGCACGTATGGGAGGCAGGGCCTTCTCCTACCTGGCAGCCAACTACTGGAACACTCTCCCACAAAATCTCAGGTCCTGCAGGGACCTAACCAATTAAAAAAAATTGATGAAGACATGGCTCTTTTAAACTCACCCCCTCCTGACCTTTCTCCTGTATAGCGCCGAGAGATCCTTTCGGGGATGATTCGCTTGCGCTCTACAAATCCACAAATAAATAAATAATAAAAAAATTCTTCACACTGGCATATAATGTTAAAATACATTATACGAGAAGCAGGGTATGAAAGGGGCTAGAGGGGCAGTTGAAAGGGGGACTAATTTGGATTGGAAGGGTTACTAAGCAAGAAAAAGTACCATAGGTCATAAAATAACCAATTTTTTTCAAACACTTTTAAAGCAAAGCGGGAGGAAGTCTATGTGCTTTTATGTCTGGGTTTTTGTAAAACATCCTGGTGAAATCTGACAGATACCTTAGAAAGTGACAACCAAGTACGAGAAAGAGAGATATACTCATCAGCAAAAATAAATTGGCCTGGGATTGCCAAAGATGGCCACAATCTGTTGCAGAGGCCGATTCGTGCAAAGTAGCATCCACTAAGTTTCGAGTCTCGCCTCTGGAAGACTCGAACACACGACCCACAGTTATCAAAGTCTTAGGATGAGCCGAGAATAGTGTAAGTTGTTGAAACACCATAAAGAAATGACTTGAATGAAAAAGACTAGAGCGGCAAGAAACAGAAAACACACTGATCATCAAAGACGAAGAAGGCGTCACAAGACCGTTGGGCAGACCAGACAACCCGAGCTCAAGTACAAAGCTGGTAGTTCCAGAAAGCATGGATTCAGGTGCACAACGAGCTCTGCCTGAAAAGCACATACTCACAACAGTAGAAAGAAGTGCAAAGTACACCGCAGCTGCATTTCTGAAACCATCTCTACTAAGCGATACCGACATAAAGTAGAATTTTGGCGCCAGATGGGCCACATGGATCGATAGTTTTGATTACTTCCTCACTGCTCTGGAAGAAGCAAATGATGATAAAATCATTAAATATTTCAATAATCTCACTGGTGATGGAGTAAAAGAAGTGATAACAAAAATCTCACAGACTAAGAGAATATCATATGTTCAGATCAAAGAAGAACTAGGAGCTAAGTTCAATCCGATGCCACAGGTCGACTATGAACAGTACATTTTCAATCAAGCGAGAAAACAAGTTGGTGAAACAATGGATGAGTTTGTTGAGAGATTTGATGTGCTTATCAAGCACTCTAAGGTTTGTGAATTTAATGATGAAGAAGACAGGCGCCTTGGAGTCATTGATGGCTGTCTTTCAGGATCTTTGAGAAGACACATTTTGAGAGAGGCGCTCGGTTTAAAAAGTACTAATGGCTGCAAGAGCCGAGGAAATAGCAAATTGGCAAGCTGCCGACACGAAAGCTGGAACAGCAAAAAGTGAATCAGCATTAATCATGAACAGCAAACACAAGCACAAAGTAGATACACGTAATTAACATCCTTGAAGAAAGCAAAACTGTGTTTCCGATGTGGATTTTTATTTCCACCTGAAAGTAGATGTCCAGCCATCGGAAAGGAGAGCCACTGCATAATGGTTTGCAAAGCAAATGAGAAACCAATTGTGTAACTACCCGACTAGAAGATGGACGCCAGAATGTTCCAGAAGTACTCTCACCACACCCACAAAGACAAAAAGCAACCTCAACTGAGACAGGTAGAAACTAAACAAAGTCAATCGTCATCAAGGTCATTCTGCAAAAGCTCCTCGACGTCATCATCAAGCAACAGTGAAGAGGGTAAATGTGCAATGGTTATATCTTTTTTTTTTTTATTCAAAACATGCAAACGTAGGCCTTGCTGCTTGTAAAGAAGAAAAACAGATCACAAAAAGGAGTAATTCAACGAAACATAAGAATTCATGTGAAAATTGCCCCAAGATCACACTAAAAGTAAACCATTGTCCGGTTACCTTAATAATTGACAGCGCTGCATCAATCAACATCTTGCCTGTCGAATAATTTAACAGTTTGTCACCCGTGCCATGTCTCAAAGCGTCTAATACAAAGGAATACACATTGGCTGCTTCCAAACCATTAAGCACAAAGGTACCCCCTATTTTGTTGAAGCTTAAGAGGAGGGGAAAGGAAATAAATACAAAGAGAAAACCTCTTATCTGGCCTATCTTATTTCTCAAATGGTAACGACTGTAAACAAAGCATTTATCTTACAGTATAGAAACTAAACACAAAAATTGGTCTTGTATTGAGTTTTGTTTAATAACCCAAACATTTTTGGGGAATTTATTTTTTATAGTATTTTTTTTCACACTTTTTGGGGTATTTAATGCAAACATAGTAATTCAGAAAACACATTCACATATTCTTTCGAATTAGACAAAAACATCCATAAAATTTTCTAAACATTAATTTATATGTAAACAGCCCCCAGATTTATCTCCATCATTCTTCCATTCTCACCTTTCATTCTACTCTTGCATACCAACTAACATACCACACAAACAAAATCACATTAAACCAAATTCTCATTGAATTTTGTCCTACATACAGACCCATTCTTGTAACTTGAATTCGAGTGGATCGCTTGATAGTCTGAAGTAACCAAACACTTTCAGGATCCTGAGAGAGATGTAGGTTAAAAATATGTTTTCTTTGTCTCTCTTGCTTTCCGACCAACTTGGTGAAGGGATCTCCATTCACATTCTTGTTCAACTTTCCCCACTATGGGATGTTTCTATGGCAGATATCTGCTTCCAAACCATTACATAACCAAGGATCATTTATAGCACACCTGTGGCATAAGAAGAATTCTGTGCAAGGCCCAATCCATGTTCTTGAAGGCACTTCATGCACTGCATGTCTACTTAGTTTTGCAACTGCTTTCAACATAGGACAGATCTCTATCAGTTACAACCTAAATACCCAATCTGAAATTGTGAGTCAGTGGCCGTCACTATTTCATGGCCTAGGAAGGCTCAAGGCAATGAAGCTGCAACTTCACATTAATGAAGCACCCGGCCTATTGCACAGAGGCACCACAGAATAGCATTTCAACTACAAGAAGCAGTTGAAAAAAAACTAGAATTGCTGTCAACACACATCATCGAGCGCTCTACTAGTCCCACACAATTGGTGTCGCCAAAAAAGTACAGTGGAGGTGCAGTGCGGATTTGCATTGATAAGTGTCAGGCCAACAAAGGATAACATTTTGGAGTGTCATCTGCTGCAAAAATATTCCAAGATGTAATACATAGAATAATTCAAACTGTAATGCATGCTCTCAATTACAGAGATAATATCCTGGTGTTTGGCACAACAGGGAAGGAGCATGATAAGACTTTCAAACAAGTGTGTCAGTTACATACAAATGCAGGTCTCATGAAAATATGCAGAAAAGCGTGAATTTCACAAAACCAAACTTATGTCTTTTTGGGCACATATTTTCAGATAGGGGGATGACTCCTGATCCAGATAAAGAACAAGTACTGTCAGCAACCAGTCCCCCAGATGATGTCACCATGTTACAGTCCTTCTTGGGCATGGGTAGCTATTGCTCAATGTACATTTGCTACGGTGAGGGCCCTGTTGCAAGGCCTGACCAAACAAAATGTCCAGTTCCTATGGTCCTCTGAATGTGACCAAAGTTTCAAAAGAATAAAGCATGCAATTGAAAATGCGGCTGAGATGGTCTACTTTGGTCCTAAACTACACATTGACATTACTGTTGATGTGAGCCTGGTTAGGCTGGGAGCAATCCTTTCTCAGCACAATGCACATCCAAATACTCTGGGACATCTTGTGGTGTATGCCAACCAAAGTCTGTCTGACACAGAATGTGCCTGTACCCATCTGGAAAAAGAGAGTCTGGCTGTGGTGTGGGCCTGTGAACATTTTCATGTGTATTTTCATGGAACACATTTTATGATTCTCACAGATCTCCAAGCACTGATTGCCATATTTGGAAACCCAAAAGCCAAAATGCCCCCTCGCATTGAGAGGTAGGGGTTGGTTGTACAAGAGTACGACTAAACAATTGTGCATAAGCCAGGCAAGAACCAAACCCCTACAGATTATTTCTCCAGAGTACCACTACAGCGGCACAGCTCAACATTTAAAACTGCTGAGGCGGTACGGTGGCCAGGATGGCGACGAGGTAGGATGCTTCCCTTCAACTCACCTACCCGCCGCCGGCCCGAAAAAGCATAGCTGCTAGCAAAATGCCCCAACACAGGTGGAGACGCCGACCCACCTGCACTGGCTGCAGGCTTGCATACAATGTACCTCTGACTCACCAGGGGAGTATAGCATTGCTACGCAGCGAGACGATGGAGCGGACGGAGAGGGGAGCGGCCCATTGAGCGCGAAATCGGAGGCCAGCCCCCATGGCTGGGGGCGAGATCTGCAAAAGGCGCCCTCTGTGCTTGTGTTTCGGCCCAAGGAATCCACCGAGAATTGACAGACAGCGAGAGAAGCTCAGTGGTGGAACCAGCTGGATACCACAGAGCCTTCTTGAAACAAAGAGGCAGCATTCGTCATGACGCGTAGAGGAAGCAGCCCATAGTCACGGGGAAACTCTAGGCCTGGCATTGGAACAGAGGGAGCGCTCTTTTACCCCTGCAGCCAGAAGACTGTCACTAGGCATGCCGACCGCTGCCAGCTTGAGGTGAGGAGCTGAGCCGGGGCTGGCGATGATGGGGCAAGAAGGGGCCTACTGCAGACATGCCCAAATCCCGCACCCAGGCCCCATATCGAGTGAGGCCGGCAGGACTGGGAGCCACTGAGGGATTCTGGCCGCAGCAAAGCCCCACACCGCTGTGATAGTAGAGGCAGGCGATGGCCTCCGGAAGTGGAACACCATAGAAGGGCTGGATTGAGCCACTGGTTGAACACTAGCCAGAGGAGCGGAGATTGGGAATAGGAAGCACACCCGCAGCCCAGAGACCAAGCACAGGGGAAGGTGGGACCAAAAGAGAGGCCAGAGACTCTACCAACAAGCCACTCAGCAAGGCCTCATACATAAAACCGGGGCCCCACAATTCAATGTAGAACAGGACTAGGCTATTGTTCCCTCTGTCAGGCAGACGAGGACAGAAGGATATCATCGGGGGTACCGGTTGGTGCATACTGGGGGGAGGAGCAGAGCCGGGACTGGCGGCCATGTCCTGAGCGCACCGAAATGAAGAGGGGCTAAAACAGAGGCGGGCCTGGAGAGAACGTACTTGGCCTGGAGGAGCAACCGAGGGAGAGGACCCCTGATAAAAGAGGGCCACAGATAACTCCGAGGATCGAAGCAGCACACCCAAGCACGAATAAACCACACCCCCGCAGTCCAAGCCATAGTGGGCCCAGACAACAGCTCCTTGTGCAAAGCGAAAGACATAACATAAGTAGCAGAAGGTAGCACAAGAAGAAAGGGTCAGTGATTGGAGGCCTCAAGACCCCCGAAGCCGACAGCAAAAGAAACCCTAAGGAGCGACAAGCTGTGTGAAGAAGGACAGCTCCCTCAAAGATATGCTCACATGGCCCACTGGAAGTAATATGGCATACACACCCTCAATGGTGGAGGCGCCCGTACACAGGTAGATAATCCGGGAGAAGAACCAGTAAACTGAACATTCCTGGAGTCGCTGTTCTCGACACTACGAGAGTATCTACAGACAGTCAAGCGAGACCTCACGCAGGAAATCAAAGAGATCAGAAAGGAGGTGGACGCACTTGGGTACAGAGTCGCAACACTGGAGACAGCTGTGATGAGGTGCTTCAACTCCACGATCAGCACATAGACTTACAGTCACACCTTGAGGACCTCGAGAACAGATCCCGAAAAACAGCTTTCGAGGAGGGGCATCAAAAGCAGAAGGCGGGGATAGATTTCGCTTTGCACAGGATCTATTTAAGCATGTACTTGGCAACCCCCAGGATCCAGAGATCAAAATAGACAGAGGACACAGGGTGGGCCCAACCAGCTCCAACAAAGTGCCCCCCATGGAAATACTGGTCTGTGTGCATGACTGTCAGGTTAAAGAAGAGATCCTGTGTAAAGCTCAAGAAATGTACCTATTTATCTTCAGGGACCAACCCCAACACTTTATCAGGACCTTGCCTCCTTCACGCTGCAGAAAAGAAGGGAATTCAGCCCGGTCACCACACATCTATGCAACCAGGACATTGCATACTCATGGGGTCACACCTTCAGGATCATTTTTCTCTGGGGAGGCAAACTTCTTCAACTGCGATCCCTTTCAGAGGCATGCCAATTGCTGGGACTGGAGCTGCCAGAGGAGAGTGGCAACAGGGAGCTCCCATTCCTGGCCCGAGGAGAGCGACAACCATGATGGAGGCCACAGGGCCCAGGACGAATCCTGAGAAAACTAGACCGGGCCGATACAGCGAAAGGGCAACAGGAGGCGCTAGAGTCTATTCTCAAAGTTCAGGCAAAACAGGTGATGTTTAAACCCCCGAGAGGGCTGTTGCCCTCTGTAGAGATTTCGGGCGGTGAGTGGGGGGGGACGTTAGGAGATTGGTCACTCTATGGACCCCAAGTACACTGCCTGGCAGTCAAGTATGGCTGCAGGGCTGACTTTGAACTCATCGTTTGTTTTCCCAGTTTATTTTTTCATAGAGTTCTGAAGGGTTGTTTTAGGGGACCTCCATTCACATTGCAGCTACTCAAACGAGACACAGAAGGGTCAGACAGGAACCCCCAGATTATGGGAAGAGGGCATCCCTAGCCATTAGAACAGAGGGTCTATACAGCTTATTCATTTCTTTTCTACACAAATGCAACCCAACTGTCTTAGAATCCTCATACTCAACATGAGGGGGCACAACAACCCAGTGAAACGTAGGGCAGTATTATCCTATCTGGAAAACACAAAGGTAGGTATCCGCCTCTTACAGGAGACCCATCTCCTGGCCAGAGACTGTCACCGTCTCATATCACATGCCTTCCCCCTTCAATTCTTCTCATTATGCCCTACAAAAACCGTGGGGTGGCTCTCTTGGTGTCCGGAGCTTTCAGAGGCAAGTTGGTGCATAGGGAGGTCGAAATTAGAGGGAGGCTCCTCACTTACAGATTCATACTGGGGGGGCAGGTATTGATAGTGGGATCAGTTTAAACCCCGAACGAGGGGCATGAGAAATTCCTTCATATGGCATAGTCAGAGGCAATGTCTACGGATGAACGTAAAGTGGAGGTGGGGGGGATCACAAATTGGTGTTCGATAACACCCTAGACAGATCAGCGCAGCAACATGGACAGGCCGGAGAATTGTCCAAAGAGGGCCAAACTTGGTTGAGGGATCTGGGACTCATGGACCTATGGAGGGTATTCCATCCCCAGACCAGGGAATACTCCTTTTTCTCTAATGCACACAAAACATACGCTACACTGGATTACCTTCTAGGTACTAAAGACATACACACACTCACATCAGATACGGAGATCCTTACAGCAACACCCTCAGACCACGCTGTGGTGGTGATCTCGCTGTCGCTCCCTCAGCTGGAGTACCATTCCCGACAATGGCGCTTAAGAGACACGCTTCTGCCGCGCCCAGAGGTATCACCACAAATTCAACAAGCCTTTTGGGATTATCTATTGCACAATGACATTCTGGAATTATGCACAGCAGTATTATGGGAGGTGCTTAAAACTGTAATACAGGGCGAATTCATAGCGATCTCAGCTGCAGATAACAAACTGCGGAAGGAGAAGCGGAGGGCCTTACCCAGCAAATTGGGGAACTAGAGCACATACATCAGCGTACTGGGGCACCTAGAATCTGGCATCAACTTTTGGCGCTGCGCTCACAGCTAGCTGCAATAGACTTAGATCGGGCAGAATACGCAGCCCTTCAACTGCACAATTCCTTCTATGTGCAGGGGACAAATGCAGACGTCACTTGGCACATAGACTATGTAAGAGCTGGCAGAAAGAAGGTACACAAGCGATACACACGCGGAGGGATTTAGTGACGGAGGACACTGAAGTCGTCAACGCTTTCAAATAATTGTATGCACACCTCTACTCAAGCCAAACACTGGATAGCTCAGAGAACAGACAATATCTGCAAGAGGGACAGACATCCATGCTAACAATAGAGCAAACCGAACAGCTAGACGGAGAAATCCGTATTGAAGAAGTCATTTCGGCAATCTCCCAGCTAAAGCAGGCAAAATCCTCAGGCCCCAACAGCTTCACATCGGTTTTCTATAAAACCTTCGGCCCTGTGGTTGCACCCATCCATGACATGGCTTTGTAATACATTTAATGAGCCCAGCGCGATCCCTGCCTCAATGCTTGCAGCCTCAATAAATGTCATCCCCAAACCGGGTAAAGACAGAACACATGTAGCTCATACTGGCCCATTTCACTCTTAAATATAGATTTGAAACTATTCACAGGAATATTAGCCCACAGTCTGAGCCCATAAATGTTGCCTTGAACGACCCTGACCAAGCAGGCTTTATCCCCCAGAGACAGACAAGTAAGAACACCAAACGCATAATCCACATCATCCAGAAAGCATCTAGAGCCCCCGGCAATTACATGCTCCTGGCAATAGATGCTGAAAAGGCCTTTCAATAGAGTACATTGGCCCTATTTAGAATAGGTGCAGATACATTTTGGCCTAGGGGAGAAGATAAAGACCCAGATATTTAAATGTTACCGTTAGGATCAATGATAACCGTTCTGCTCCCTTCCGGATAAGCAGGGGCATGCAACAGGGGTGCCAGTTGTCGCCCCTGTTATTCGCTCTATACATGGAGCCATTAGCTCAGAGAGCTCAAAATAATTCAGACATCACCGGAGTGCCTTTTGGAGAAGACCAACACACTATATGCCTCTATGCAGACGACATCCTAGTGACACTTGACAAACCGGCAACATCCCATGCTGCTTTTCTTGGGGAGTTGGACATATTCGGTAGGGCCTCAGGCTTTAAAGTTAATGTTTAAAAGTCTGTAGCGCTCAGCCTTTCTCTCCCACCTCAAATGGTGGAACAATTAAAAAACACAATATCCCATTCAGTGGTCGTCCAGTACCATCTCATACCTGGGAGTTAATCTAGCATCAACCATGCAGGCCACGGCCACCACTATCACAAACTCCACAGGCAAATTCGCAATGACATCCTAAGGTGCAAACACCATCAGATTTCTCATTAGACAGAGTGGCAACTATTAAGATGATGGTTCTCCCAAAGATACTATATCTATTCCAGACTTTGCCCCTGCAGCCACCCACAGGTATGATCCATAAGCTACAGTCGGAGATATCGCAATTTATATGGCAGGGACGTAGACCACAGAGGAAGAAAGCTATTAGCTTCCTTCCACCTAGCGAGGGAGGGCAAGGGATCCCTGACCTTCAACTGTACTATCAGGCAGCACAACTGAGATCTCAAGTGGAATGGTACCATGCCAAATCAGAGAGACACTGGTTATTTCAAGACAGGGCGGTGGCTGGCACAAACCTGCCTAAGGTCCCTTTTACTTAAGAAACCACACAGACCATGAAACCTGTTATGTCACCCATCATGCGGGCAACAATGGAGGTCTGGGACCAGACTAGCATCCAACGTGGCCTGATCATATTCCATTCTCACATGACTCCGCTACTTGATAACCCAGATTTCGCCCCTGGCGTGGGCGAGGTGCGGTTTCTAAAGTGGCGACTGTCTGAGTGCCACGCAATGGGTCATTTATTTGATGAAGAAGGGATTCTCCCTTTCCATCAAATTCAAGCAGACTATGGCATTCCTGAGACAGAGTGACTGCAATATCTGCAGCTCCGACACTGGACGCTGCACCCGCAAAATAAGCCCAATACGCAGTGACACCGTGCCTAGTACAAAAAATGGCTTCTATCCAAATCGTCAGACAAGAAACTAATGTCAGAAGTTTATCCCTTTCTGAATTCACAAAACAAACACATACACAATGCTAGTCGGGACAGATGGGAGAGGGACATAGGTAGAGCTCTGAGCAGCAAAGAATGGCAAGGTATATATTATAGAGCCAAGCGCATGGCCAATAATGTAGCACTAACCAAAACGCTCACAAAGATAGCTACTTATTGGTACTACATGCCAGAGCGGATACACCAGGCTAACCCAACAAAGAGCGCGGACTGCTGGCAGGGTTGCGGTTCACAGGGATGACTAGTACATGTCCTATGGGACTGCTCGCGCCTGCAGGAATATTAGACTCAAGTGCTCGATAAAACTGACACACATTTGGATGGCCAACTACCACATTTCCAGCATATATACTTCTAGGCATGCCAAAACCACTTACATAACCACTGAAACCTAGAAGAGGGCGACTGATTGGGATAGCCCTGGGAGCCGCTATGCAAGTCATTCTCACACACTGGGGTACTCCACAGATGCCCTCCCACGCCGGTTGGCTTCATAAGTTATGGCACATTTTAGGAATGGAAAAGATAATGCTCACACTAGACGGTCAAGTTCTGCTTTCAGGGATCTGTGGCATCCTTTTCTATCCCTACTTTCACAAGAATACCGTGAGCTTACATGCCCCAGATATCTAAGCCTCCTACGCTTGCCAGAGGCTCCCACACCACCAGCATCAGAGCAGCACTAAAGAATAGTGCTGACAGGACTGAAACCACATACTAATGCAGTGGTGAATGGAGGGGGATATGGGGTTGTTCGTCTGTTTGTTGGCGTTGTTTTACTGATATAATGAAAACTTCAATACATTTGAACTATAAAACGGCTGAGGAATACATCAACTTCATTCTAAAGTCCAGCACACCAGCTGCTTTATCTGTTGAAAACATGGTTACCGCTAAAAAAGCAGATAAAGGCATGATTGACCTAAAAACATTATTTCAGTGCAGTCATGGAGACAGAGTGTTCGACCTCTGAGTGATGATGTTGAATTTCAAAAGTACTGATATGTGCAAGATGAACTGTTAGTTACTAATGAAGACATTGTGCTAAGAGGTTCCAGCATGGTCATACCCGAGAGTCTGAGACAGAAAGTTATATAACTTGCTTGTGAAGAATATCATGGCATTGTCACCATCAAGAGAGCCCTGAGACGTCAAGTGTCATTCTCTCGCTTGGATGAGAGAGTTGAGAGGGAATTAAAGGAGTGTCACATATGCAATTGCCTTTGTCCTGAAGGGACCCAGCATCCACTAAACATGTCTGATCTTCCTGTATGGGCATGGGAAAGAGTGCCCGTAGACTTCTTTGGGCCCAGAGAGATGGCAATCACCTGATGGGGATCATTGACAAGTATTCAATTTTTCCTCTGGTGGAGGAAATGTTATCAACATCAACGAAAATGTAATTGAGTGATTGGACCGCATATTTGCAGTGTGGGGCATACCAGACATTCTCAAGTCTGACAGTGGTCCACCATTCAATTGCAAGGAGTTTAAGTAATTTCTGAACAGACTCAATGTGAAGCATCAATAAAGTGCACCCCTGTGGCCTCAGGCTAACAGTGACATGAAAAGTTTTATGGGAAGCCTAAAACTAGTGATCAAATGTGCATCGCTTGAGGGAAATGAGCTGAGTTAGGCCTTATGTCAAGCCCTCCTTGCCTACATTTGACTCTTCACTCCACCGCTGATGAGAGTCCTGCCACCTTGATGCTTGGGGTAGATATAAGAACTAAACTACCAATATGGACTCTGGAGCGAACTCGGAATGGTGAAGAGGTTCGTGCCTCTGATGCTGCTCGAAAATGTCAGATAAAGACGTATGCTGATCAACGTTGGTGAACTCAGGAGACCGTCTTCGATGAAGGTGACTGGGTTGTTGTCAAACAAAAACTGAAGCGAAAAACAGATCCTCTATTTGCTGTTAAACCACTGAAAGAAGTAGTTACGTGTAAGGGACACATGATAACTGTGCAATGTTCTGGCAAATCCATCACAAGGGATTCGTCACATTTCAGACATATGTCTCAACAATCCCAGATGAGGCTGCTCCACCTGAAGGCAACTTGAAGGCCCAGATCAGGCATTAGATCCTGTACCCTCAGTGTCCACTCCGGGTACAGTTCAACAGCACCTCGACAACTCATCAAAGAAATATAATGCTATTGTTTATATTTTTTTATTTAACAACGGGGGACATGTAGTGTATTAGGAATGTAAGCACTAGGACCCAGAGGCCCTGGGCGGACTCAATGAAAGAATTATGTAGTCATCTGAGAGGTGTTAAAGTGTGGTTATTAACGGTTATTAGTGAATGAGAAGTTTAGTTTGAGTGTTGTACGCTGATAAATAAAGACATTGGTTATGAGCTCTTTGTGTGGCGTGTTTATGTGCATGCTTCCGGGCTGGGAGGACGAGACACTGAGGACATACACATTTTCACGCATGAACACCAGCATTTTAGCTTTGTTGATTCAAATCAGTAATCAGAAAAATATTTCAATCTAACAAATTCAAAAACATGGTTAACAATTACAGACAGCAAAACACACGCGATGATGGACGGAATGTTGCACAATGGCAAAACATTCACCCCCAGTGCTCACTTTGCCACTGGATACAAGCTAGCCTGGCTGATGACGGCTGATTAGCCAGAAACCGGTCCCAGGATGCTAGTTTCTGGTCCAGGGAAGGCATGGCTTGGCAGTTCGGGCTGGACTGTTCCCATGAGGCACAGGGTCAGACTGATTTGCATATGGCCATGTCTGAACTGGGGTGGTGGAGTGAGCTAAAGAATGATGATGGATTAAACCCAGATCAGTTGACTGGGAGTGAGTGTTTGATTTGCTCAAACGCTCCGTCCATCATCCCCTTTGGTATTGCTAACAATTACAGATGCCTCCCACCCCCACACCTTTTTAGGGTATTCTACCAGTATGCAATTGTACCATTGAAACAAGTAAGTAAATAAAAAGGCCTTGCTCTCAAAACACTCCACTGCTCTTTGGCTAGGATCGCGCTATAGAAATAACATACATACAAATGTACATACATGCTAAAGAAACCATATTAGTACAAGCAGTGTCATCGTTGTCAAAATATTTCTATTTTTGGAAGACATGACTTGAATGTAAAAGGTACCATTCATTTTGTGTATTCCTATAACATTTTAACAAAATATGTGTTGCTGTTGACTGGCTGCACGAAGTCTTATTAACCCGTTCGAAGCTGATGACGGAACCGCTCCGTCATCAGCTGCGGTTGGGCTGTGCTGGTGACGGAACGGTTCCGTCATGGCCCTGCCGCTGCGCCTGCGCTGCGCTGATTTCGCGCCTGCGCGGCGCGTTCTATTGAGCGGGCGGGGCCATGACGGAACCGCTCCGTCACAAGCACAGCCCAACAGCGGCTGGTGACGGAGCGGTTCTGTCACCAGCATGCGGCCGCCCCGCCCTCTTAGCGCTGCGGCGGAATACCCGCCACAATGAACGGGTTAAAGTTACTGTAGTATAAAATAAAGAGCTAAACAAGCTACCTGGGCCTCGCCAGCAGGGTAACTGTGACGCTATTGCTATATTTGGACAATTTGGGGATGATTTGTGGCATTTTATATGTTTAGGAATTATTATATATTGTGTACAAGGCGCAAGGGTGAACTGGCGCTTACGTAGAACTATTGTATTTATGGCATGAGTGCATATTCAAAATGATGAAACATTAATAAGTCAAATGGGAAGTAAGTGGCGTATTATGGGAAAATACAAAACGTTTTGATGCAGTCAGGCAAAATAAACAGCGATCATATTGATATCCAGAGAGGTCGTGCCAAAAGGCCAACTGAAGTGGAGAGGAATCAATAAGGAGGGGTTTATAAATAATACAAAAAAATTGAAAAGAACTAGAGCTAAAAAAAATTAGAAAATTTCTTGAAGTGTGATAGGGAAAGTCGGTGTAAGGTGAAACAGTGGTACACGTAACAGAAAGAGAATTTAGGCATAGGAAAGAAATTTGCTGTATAAAATGGGTATTAGTCAGTGCTTGGAATGGAAAAATAGAAGAGCCTTGTTTCTTAGCAGTGCCGGTACTCTCCAATTAAAAGTATAGCATTTCTCTTGAGAAAGGCCAGTATTCTCCCTCTCAAAATAGAAAAGTGCTGGTACTCCATACCGGACAGTACCAGCCCATTTAAAGCACTGGTATTAGTTTAAAGTTGGTGTTGCTATTTCCTATTTCAAAGGTGGCATTGAGGGGCGGGTTTGTGCATAATATAGTCATGCTCCGCATAAACTACGCAAAATTAAATTCTGGTATGGGCAGGGAAGTCAGGTGACTCAGAGTGCCAGAGCAATGGGAATGCAAGAACATTTTGAATACTACTCACAACATCTTGGTAAACACTTCTCACTTGTCTGATCTACTAGCCTACGCTAAAATATAGTGCAAACTGATTTAGGAAATAAGCCATTCAGTCCAGTTACTTCATGCTATGTGTTCAGAAAAAGCTGCGCCTCTTTTAAAAAATAAGCTGGCAACAAGAATAAAATGTAAAATTCAGTGTTTCTTCTCATTCAATGCAAGTACAAAGCCTGCACTAGAAACGTAGATGAAGGGTTCACAACATGTCTCCATTGCCAGGTAATATATACATGATCAATACAACATGCAAACGTTATGCATGTAAAGAGTATTTATAACTCAATAAATATGCCACACTGGTTTTCCCTTTCTTGAGTGAATTCCACTCAAAACATTTGAAGCTTGATTCACAAAGATTTTGCTGTGACCTACCCTTGTAGTACTCCTAAGTTCAAGAAATAAGTCAGCAATACTCTGGTTTATTCCTGATATTATAGGGAAACCAGTAGCACTATGAAAGTAAATCACAACTACCCATAGACCACCCTTGTGAAACAGGCCCTTGAAGTTCTACCGTGTAGAATATTTTCAGAGATAAAAATAGAGAAAATCAATGCTGCACCACTTTAACTGCTATTGAAAGATTTTAGTCAAATCAATATTACATAAAGATGCTTCCACAAAGACAAAAATGGAGAAAATTGATTTTTCACGACATTGCCACTAACTGAAAAGGTAACAAAGCAAAGTTATTTAATCGCAAACATATTTCAGATTTGAGATGTGGAGCAACATACACATTTTTCTTTTCAGTATTGCTTAAACTGTAGAAAAGCACCTAAATATTATTTAATAATAACAATATTTTGATAATATTTCTGATGATTCTGTATATGTTGGCCTATCTCAAATTATCTCATGACTATTGCTTTAAATCAACACCTTTTATAAAAAAAGATAATCCAGAACGCGCTGCAACAACACACGGGGAACATTTTATTTCTTTTGAGTAGTAAACTAAAGTGACTGTTATCATGCACTGCTTTTAACATCATACATCTGGGAGAAAGTTGTGCTGGTGTGCGAAGCAGAGTGCTCCCCTCAGCCGCGTTCATTGGCTACTCCTTGGGTTTACTGGCTGACAAGCCCCTGTGGATGCACCTGTGCCCTAGGAGTGGTACTTACCTTGAAAGACATTGAGCAGCATTTCCAAGCACCCAAAACTGATGTGTTACTCTATGTTGATGAAGGAAAAATGATCCAGAAATATGTATCCTGAGATACCAAGCACTGGCCGCACCAACACATGGAGAGCCCCGCAATACTTGTGAGTACACTAAAGAGTCTGTTCTCATAAACTGCATCTACCAAAATGCATCTGGGTTGAACATTGTGCTGGTGCCATCTATAAATACTCTTGCTAGCTGTTTGGTGAGGGTGATCCTATGAAAGCAGTAGAAGTACACCACACTACCCCAGCATCCTGGTTATCAGATGTCTTATCATACTAGTGTGCAAATAGAAAATACTCTGGGAAATTTCAGCAGGACCTTTTATTTTCTCATACTAAGGATGAACATATCACCACTAGAACTAAAACTTCGAGATGAGGATGATTTCCTATTTAAATAAACTAAATGAGAAGCTTACAGTCATTAAGAATGTGAACCCTACCATTACTTTTGAACTATTTCATACTGCTACACTTGGCACTTCTATTAATTAGCTGTTTTAAGATAACATACACAAATAGGTTTGGGGGCCAATGAGGCCAGGGTTCAGGCTGTTAGGGATTGGCTCTATTTGAGGTATAATTCTGTAGGAGAATTCTTCGATCAGAGTACACTCAGTTTGTCCGGGTTGGCATCTCCATATATTCAATGTTGTCCATGACTGAATAATGAAATTTCTATGGAATTCCTTTCCTCAGCAGAGATTTGGGATGACTCAGGAGACCACCCTATCACCTATACTTTTAATATCTATATAAAACTGCCTGTTAGATGTGGTGCTGGGTACCAGTATGTCTGTTCACCAGTTTGTAGACAACAAACACAAATATCTTAAAATGTCACCGCTGGCATATATCCAACCCCTGTCAGACTATCTGTACGTGATTGAGTTACACCCAACAAACCCAAAGTAAAATGGAGTTTAAGTTATTTTCATCTACCCAGTCTTGTTTTTGGATCCATTCTCTGCCCTCTCAGCTTTATTTTCTGGATATTTCTAAAGCCAATTCACATTATGCCTGGCATCAAATGTTCTTTCAAAATGACCGCAGATTTGTTGCTTGCAGCTCTCTATGATAAAAGAAATGGCAACCCAATCTCTACAATCCAAAAGTATACTGCGTAACATAAATATGTGTTAACCCATACATTGTTTTTAGAAATCCGTTAAGTTGGAGCCTGGGTTTGTCACCCACTCTTTTTATTCCAAAAAATGAAATCTCTCTCTCTCTCTTATTGTAACATCTGACATAAAACCAATGTATGGTTGTCCATTAAATCCAAGATCAAAAGTTGTACAAGCATTCACATGATTGTGCTATACAGATATCCTTTGTACAAACTAAGCAAGAACAAGTTGTGAATTTGTTCAGTATATGCACACATAAGCAGGGAGTTGAACGGTTCTAATATGTAAGTGCTACTTTCTCCAAATGTAGGACAAACCTGTATCCCTGTTCTTTGAGACATTATTTGTGGAAAACTCTTAAAACAGTGAGTGAATATTCATACAGGAACCAGCTGTCTTAAGGCCCAATAAGGTAATCAAAGGGTATTTATACAGAATACCTAAGCTGCTCACCAGTAAAAATTGATTTATTTTATTAAAATATATAATACTTCGATATTATTCAATAAATGTGAAACCAGGGCATTTGAGCTTATAACTTTTAATTGAAATGACGCAGTCCTGAGTGTAGTGCAAAGGTAGTGCAACTTCAAATCTATACATAAAAGTAGTGCATAAAAAGTAAGAAAAAGTTCTCAACGTTTCCCCTGTATTCTTATAAAAATTGCAGGGTCTGAACTTCCATTTAAATATAGCCAAAAATGGCTGCTAGGACTACCCATGAAATGTCAATATTTCTGCCCAAATAAATTATTTTCAGGCCTTCATAAGTGCAACTTTTGCATGATACCTTTTGGCGCTGCTTTTCATGGTATTCAAATTGATTGCAAAAATGACATTTTAAATAATTTGTAGGTCAGTTAGCGATAATGGCCGATTAGAAATTGGAAATCAGTAGGCAATAGCTCGGTTATAGGTTTGAATCACACTGTTAACTATTATTGGAGAAACTCACTCCGAGGCAGTCAGAATGATTAGTCACTACTTTCAAAAATGTCAGGTGAATACGCTCACACTTGGCACAGAAAGGCAGCATCTACGAACGCTGTTGGTCAGAGCAACGGTTGAGCTTTCTTTCAAGGCTACTTTGTTAACTAGCATTCCCTTAAAAGAGATCATTTGCAAACAACCTAAGGTTTTTTTCTTATCGAAGGTTGTTGAAATTACAACAGACAACACACAGATGAATGCAAACTAAGGAACTCGACCTGCAAAAGAAATCACGAGACAGGTGGAGACCTTGTATACTTACTATAGTTATTTATGTTTTCCAATTGATGAAGGTGTCAAGTTCACTCCTCCAACATTTGCTCTGTGCTCTTTTTAAGAAAAAGAAATTTATTTTAACAATGAATTTTGTAAAATAAATTACAAACTGCAAGTACGACTTATTTTCAAAAGGTTAACACAGCCCGGTTTAAAACGATCTTCCAACAATCTTAGTCTTAACGTGAGGAGGTGAGGGAGACAGGGTAAAGATAAGGGAGAATAGAGTAGTCGGTAACACTCTGCCCCCCAAAGCAAAATCAATCACACTGGTGGTTTAAGCATATTTTAACTCAAGGAACAAAACTAGGTAAAGTATTTGTGCCATTTTGTAAGCAGAAATTGTGGATGTTGGTCAGAATAAATGCATTTAAGTATGCAAATACCTAGACAGTCATTAGCTCACATGGCAGGCTACTTGTAAAGTTATTGCTCTTTCACAGTTTCCAGAGGCCTTGACCCACGGCACACCTGTCTTTTCCTAATCCTAAAATTAGTTCATCTAGTTTCCATGTGTTTGAAATGTAAACTAGTAAAATGACTGCCGCTAGGATGTTTAGAAAGACAGTCGAATGTCTATTCCATGATAATTAGAGACATGTACCATATACTCTCGTCAGTCAACCAGCATAAATTCCTTATGTTGTATAAAATGTTGTGGAAGGTCCAAATATCAAGGTATTTCTGATATTTATTTTTGATGGTTGACATTTTTTTCGTCATAACAAGAATATTTTAAACGCACACCACCATCACACGTGTGCAATGGTTACCCTGTCCACTGGCATCATATGTGTATTTAGCGTTCTGGATTGATATTTAAAAGGGCGTGTTTCTTGGATGTTAAATTTACCCAATACTTACAAAACGGGATTTAAGACAGAACTGCAGACGAGTGATTCTTTTAAATCAAGACACAACCTCTTTTAAATAAATGTGTATCATTCCACATTTCAAAATATATGAAATTTGCTTCCTGTTTGGTCACACACTATCTCCAACATCTGTGGTTTAAATTATTATTCCGACTTTAATAATTCCATAACGACTGTAACATATGTTAAAAACACTGTCTTTCACTTGCATCCATGTGGATGGCCTTTTGTTGCTTTGGCAATAATGCTCCTGAGACTCCAGAAGTTCTATATTCATCACAACTTCCCAAACCATCATGTATACATTCCCTTCCTGTATGTAGTCTTTATCCACTGAATCATAAATACAGTACATAAGCTGCTTGCTTAGACTCTTCCTACATAAAACCTAAAAATCTCTGTCATGCTTAAGTCGGTCTTCTCCATCATACTTGTGTTTTCCCAAATCTCGGTTTAGGTATTTTTACTTTTAGTTATATTTCTCAAGAGTCGCCTTTTGCATCGCTCGAAGTCTAGTTCCCCTTATTCCTGGTTCACAACTAAACTTTCATAAACCCTACTCTCGCCTACGTTGCATATACCAGGTGAGATTCTATCCTTTATATGTCGGAACGCTGACCATAATTTTGCTCTATCATAGGAAATAAAGTTGCACCTCAAAGATGAATCCTGATTATTCCAAATCTCAGCTTGAATTGTTTCTTGTTTAGAGGGAACCTGGAATACCAGTTTAGGCTATACTGTTCCTTTTAAGACATGTGCAAGTTGATTTGCAGATGGTTGTTCCCTGTCTGTAATAGCACAATCAAGCTAAAAACAATTGCATGGAATTCACATAGCACATGTACAGATGGTTTGGATTTATTCAGGACTTGAAGCCATCACTTTTGTGATATGCAAGTCAAATTTTAATAGTGAAATGGGGAAGGGTCTTGAAGGTTTATTACTTTTTTTCATAGCCCTACCAGATTGTAGTGAGCCAATTAAAGTGTGACTAGGCCAATGTGCTTATATCAGCGCTGATGACGGCCCGCAAGAGCTAGTCAATGGACATCTAGCTGACCATCAGACCTCTCTATTGTGAGTCTTAATTCTTCACCCTCAGTTATTTCTCAACATCTGGAGCCCCTAATAAACTCTTTAATATAGCTCTTATGGAATGTTTGTGTGAAATCATTGGGATCTCCCCACAAATAAAGTAAACATCGATTTCTGAATTTTATTTAGTACATCTTTTTGTCTTTAATTTGGATGTGTTGAATATATACAACAGTCAAGTACCAGTTTCAACAAGATGAATTCTAACTTATCAATGCCGTAAATCATATGCTTTACCCACCTGTTCATACCTACAAATTACTATTTAAGGTGAAGTTAAATAATTATTTTTGTACACCAGTAGCATGTTTTAAAATGTTCATGCATGTATTCTTAATATGTGTTTTTCCTATTCATATGAAGTTTTCCGTAGGTTCTTTGTCATGTTTTCATTTTCAGTTATGTTTAATGTTTTTGGCTCTGAATTACAGATTTTGAAGCTTGTGAATGTTTGAAATTACACATATTAAATTTCAGCCAAGGTCAAGGATTTATTGTTGCGAAGTGTAAAGATAAAAAACTAACATTGGGGCGGGGCCAAGATGGCGACCTGAGTGGCAGCAAGTCCTCGAGGCTCCCCGCTCAAGGTCCCCTATTCCTGCCTTTTCATCGCAACACCCCAGCTTGGTGAGGTTTGAAGCCGGGAGCAATAAAGAGAAGAGATGCCCGGCTGGGGAGCTGCCTGTGGCTCCGAGAGATGCTGTATAGCCGGAGTGGCGATCTGCGGTCTGCACCCGCGACATGGCGGCCGCATGAGACACGAGCAGTGTCGCGGGCACCCGGACCCTACAAGAGCCACCTGACCCGGTATCGCTCTGACGCCGCCGACCGACTTCCATCCTGGAGGAGCTAAAGGCGTGAGACGGGTGCACCAGTGAGAGAGGCAGCGGGTGCCGGGAGTGATTGGCTGAGGCCGCGGGACCCCCTGGGGGTATTGCGAAACTCAAGACCCGGGCGCCCAGGCCTGCCGACCTGAGGCGGGCCACTGATTCCACCACGGGCGCCCGGACAACGTCAAACATCTGCCGCTGCTGCACACTCTCGAGAACGTAGGTGAGGAGCTGCTCCCCCGCGGCGGGAACGGGGTAGGTGGTAAGAGGCAGGTAGCGCTAAGGGTCGAGACCACCGACCCCGGCTGGTGTGAAAATTTAGGCTGAGGCTTGGAGGCCTAAGTGACTGGCCCGACCGCGGCCCAGCCTGGCCCTGGCGAGCACCCACAGTGGCGAAGAAGAGGGGTGAGGAGCACCGGCCACCTAAAACTCAGTGATAGCGGTTGACGGGTGGTAGCAGGGCCCCCACGACACCAGGCGACGGAGCGGCACGTCCGAGAGAGCGCCATAACACTAGAGGCGGCCCGTAGCGGCGGCGAACCGCTAAGACAGAAGAAAACCGGCACTGCCTGCTGGTAACGGCGAGGGACCAGGGCACCAGTGGGAGAGGCGGGAGTGTCTGGTGGCAGCTGTGGGACCCCTAGAGGGTGTTGCGAAACTAGAGAACCGGGCGCCCGCGCCTGCCGACCAGGGTCGGGCCGCCTATTCCACAGCGAGCACCCGGACAAAGTCAAACACCAGCTGCCATTGAACACTGTCGAGAGCGGAGGTGGGGATCCTTCCCCCGAGGAGTGGGAGAGGGGGGCGGCAGATAGCGGAGGGGGCCGGGACCGCCGACCTTGGAGGGCGTGAAAATTCAGGCCGATGCTTTGAGACCTACGTGACTGGCTTAACTGCGGCCCAGCCTGGACCTGGCGAGCACCCACAGAGGTGAAGGAGGGAGTTGAGGAGCACCAGCCACCTAAATCAGGCGATAGTAGATGACGGGTGGGGAGCAGGGCCCCTGCGACACCCAAGTGATAGAGGGGCACGCCTGATTGAGTGCCACAACACAGGAGGCGGCCTGCGACGGCCCAGTGGTGGCAGCGAACTGCCACGAAGGAAGAGAGCCGACATTGCCTGCTGGTCGAGAGACTGGCCTACAAGAGACGCGGGGAGACTTACCCCCAGGCGACAGAGCAGAGTCCAACCGGCCCTGGACTGGTCCTCCCCCAAAGCCCATATCCTGGCTGCCTCTGGGACTCTCTCCCATATCAGTGCCCTCCTTTCTATCCTTACATCACCACAGCATATGAGAGGCAGGGCCGAGTAGATCTCTTTGAAGAGCCGGCAGTTTCTCCCCATACCTCTGGCGAGACAGTGGACCCTTTGAGTTACACCTTTGGTAGTTGGAAACCAGCACCAGCCCGGATTTGCGTGGAGAGCTAAGACAGCGACTGGGGCTGCTCCCACTTGACGTCGCCGCCTGCCTGGTCCCGGTCGCGGGCCGGATCCTCCCCTGCATACGCGTGGCACGAGAACTACCGACGACCCCAGCATCTTGAAAAGAGACACTGCGAGTTCGGCGACGAAAATGGCCTACGCAGGGAGAAGAGGTGGGTGCACCCTTACCGACATGCTCATTAAGGGTCCTCCCTTCTCAGTCAGCGAAGCCACCCAGAGACCAAATCCTTTCTCGAAGCTCTATTCAACCCTTTGAGAGAGGACTTCCAAACGCTGAAGCAAGATATGGCTGGTGAGCATCAAGAACTTCGTCGAGATGTAGATGGCTTGGGCGAAAGAGTGGCAGCTGTCGAGGAGGCGGAACAGTCTAGGATCGAGGAGGTGGAACAACTCCAGCAGGAACTCATCCGCCTTCGTGACCAACAGGTGGATCTGCAGGCTCATGCAGAGGACCTTGAAAACAGATCCAGAAGGAACAACATAAGAGTTTGCGGTGTGCCATCCAAAGCAGAGGGGGTGAGCGTTGTGGGATTCTTACAGGACATGTTTCGGGAGATCCTGGGGAGGCAAAGGACTTCGACATTCGTATAGACAGGGCACACAGAGTCGGCCTGGCATGCCGTGCACCTGCCCCACCTCCTGATATACTGGCCTTCCTACCCGACTTCCCTTTAAAGGAGAGAATTCTTCGAGAAGCGAGACAGAAACAACCCCTTACGTACCAGGAGCAGCTGGTGGCACTTTATCAAGATCTCTCAGCCATCACCCTACATAAACGGAAAGCTTTTAAAAAAGTCACAACGTTCCTGTGTGATAAGGGAGTCCCCTACTCCTGGGGTCACCCCTTCAGACTGATCTTTAAATGGAATGGGTCCCTCCACCAGATGAGATCCCTACAGGACACCTGCTCCCTGCAAGGTATTGAGCTTCATGACAATACCTCCTCGCTAGATGCCTCGCAACAACTGTCACAAGATCTATCACAGCGCCCACCCTGGAGCGGGTGGCAAAGAGTTAGTTGCAGACACTCGCCCAGAGCTTCCATGAAACCGGATCCTGCTACTGTGGCCCAGGAAAAGGCCTTGGACATTCAAGAGGTGTCCAGAGACACACTGGCGGTGGACTGACCTTGCTAGGCGAGGGGTCTCTTTGGCATCACATCCACGCAGGCCAGGGAGGCGGGCAGGCGGGGGGGGCGGAAAGGTCACCAGAGCCACACGATCCTTCACGTAACTTCACCACGGGCCTGTGTTGTGGGTTTTCTGGCCTGGGACTATGATCCGACATTGGGGTCTCCACGTTGGAGTTAGGGTCCGGGGAGGGGGGACAGGCGGTGTTGGGGTTAGGGTGGGGCGCGAGGGCAGTTGACTTGTTGACGAGGGGGAGGTGGGACCAGGTTTGTTAGGGAGAGGGGAAGGGGGGAAGGGGGGCGGGATGGGGAGCGAGAGTTGGGCGAGTTGCGGGGCTGAGGGGGGAGAGTGGGAACCAGTGTGCCGACCGGGGCTGAGGCATGCGCGCAAGGTGCAGCGCGACAGCAGAGTGCGAACTGCGCAGCAACTATTCCCTTAGGCCCAGATGGCTGACACCACTTTGAAAATCCTTACATTGAACGTATAGGGCCTCAACAACCCCATCAAGCGGCAAGCTGTCCTCCCATATCTAGATAACTCAAGCGCCGCGATCTGCTTACTTCAAGAAACACATTTACTCTCCAAGAATTGGCATAGGATGAGGTCCCGGGCGTTCCCTCAATAGTTCTTCCCCTCCACTCCTGACAAAAAGGCGGGAGTCGAGATTTTGGTCAATGCCCAGGATGCTGTTAGCATATTTCCGTGAACAAGTTATACATTACCTAACAGTAATATTGTTCTGTGTGTTCTGGCCCGCAGGCCATTTCTCCAGAAGTCTTTCTCATATGGATGCACTTCCCCCCTTGGGTCCCTGCAGTCATTGTCTTGAATGTTCTCTCTGCCCAGCCACTATTTCGAAGATGATTTTGTCTACAGTCAAGGTGTGACCACCTGCAAAGCATTCTCCTTCATATTATTGTCTGAGGCTGCTCCACTTTCTCTGGACTCTGCTGAGCCTCCCTTTAGGGATGACCATCTGCTGCCTACTGTCCATGGGAGACCCCTTTGTACCTCCAGCAATGCTCTTACCATCCCTATAAGTACCTGATCTTTTTTAGGAGTTGTCGTGCCCACCGGCTTGCACAGCGATTTGGTTTCTTTTCTTGCCAGTCGATTGAGATTGGTCCCGTGAATCTGGCATTGGGTAACCTTTAGTTTCCAGTCAATCCCAGACCTTGGCCATGGCTGCAAAAAAATGCACCCCATATTAAGTGGACAGCCTCAGCTTAGCTGGGAAGAGCAGGCCGTATTTCTGATTCAACCTGACTTTTTACTGATAGGGTGGTCTCTTACAGCTGCTGGGCTGTCCTTAATTGTCCTGGGCCCATGAGACCATGCCATCTGCAGAGTGTGGTCACTCTCCCTAAAGTTAGGGAGTCTGGCTATTATTGGGTGTGGTCGCCCCCCCCCCCCGAACAACTTTCCAGGGACCATATAGGTGTGCTCCCCTATATAGAGATTCAAGACCTGTCCTCCCAGCACAGTTGATAAAAGCCATTGTTCTACAAACAGTCCACACTTGGGCCTTCGGCTTTCTATAGGACAAAAGGAAAAGGACAAATGTTACACCTGGAGCGGCCCTTCACATCTTCCAGCCTGTCCATTAGGGTCTTTATTTCCATCTGCAGGTGCTACGTTTTGGTGACATGATCTGTGACTACAGGTGTGATCTGGGCCACCAATCTTTTGGTCTCGGTTACACTTCCTGCCATCTTTTTTGTGATCAGAACGCAACAGACCTATGTCGAGCACCACTGCCTCTAACTTATGTTCCTGCACCACTTTCATATCTCTGAATCATCAACAAGATACACTCCATGTGTACCTCCAAATTCACCACCTTATCTCACTGTGCTGCAGCAGTTGCATTGGGACCTTGCATCCCATTGTCGTGTGCCCTTCTGCCTTGCCTGGGTTGCATCATCTCCTTTGATCCTCCCAAGACCCCCTGAGTGACTCTGTCTCAATAGAGGCCACAGCCATAGGTTGATGTGGCTGCTCGATCTCACAGGTCATACTGCGGTAAGGGCTGTGAGATGACTGTGTTTCAATTCCCACTTCTTGGCTCTTTGTGACTGGGTCCCGCTTCCCTCTAGCTCTTCATGTCCTGTCCCATAGGAGAAATCAGTGGACCCAGTCCCTATGGCTCGGGGGTATGCCGTACAGGATGTCAGCGTATTCAAGTGCTCCCTCTTCACTTGCTCAGCAACTCACCCTGGGGCTAAAGGGCAACGTGGCCCTGCTACTCTGCACTCTTCATTGGGCATAGTCCTGCTGGGCTTCCTTTCAGCCGGGCTGCGCTCTCTTACAGGCTCTCAGCATCCTCACTCAGTTTTCTACTCAGGGGGTGCAACTGGGGCATCATTAGCAGTCTTCCCCTCTGTCATGTGCCTTTGCTGTAGGCCCTCGCACCTGGGGCCAGATCTGTACCAGCAACAGTCTCCTTTATCCCGGCCTCTTAGAGCACCCAGCTGCACTCTGTGGCGGATCACTGCCCCCTCTACTACAGGGTCTGCTAGCATCTAGTCCCTTGTTCCGGGGCCACAGGCCTCTGCTGTTGCGCTACCACCCCTACTTTTCCCACAGGATCCACCGGCCAGGAGTTTTCAGGGGCCGGGCATGGCCATCTTCGGTCCCATGTCTGTAGCGGCCTTCTCTTTGATGATCAGGGGGCTTCCCTAAGGCTTGCCTGGGGGCCCTTGCTGCAACCAGAGCATCAGACACCCCAAGAGATTCAGCCTGGCCTGATTGGGAATGACGTACTGAGATCTCCTCTTTCGTCCGTGTCCCTCATGTGTTGAGCGCCACCATCTGAGGCCCTGCTGCCATCATGGTCCCCTCGTCTCTGTTCAAGGGGGTCTCCCCCAGAACGATCAGGGGGTCCCCTCTACTGGCAGAACCTCTAGGCATCCCTGGCACTCTGTAGAGCCCATCCTGGAACGGGGTGCCTCAAGAAATCTGTGCCTGCTGGGCCCACCGTTGGGGAAATCTAGACTGCTCATCCGGTGCCATTGCCTTCCAGGACATGCCCACTACACGGTTACATCCTTGACAGAGTTTCAGGGTTTCAATACTGGCCTTGAGGTCTTTAAGTCATTTGCTTTCTTTCTTTACAGAGTATGGGCTAGACTTGTGCGCAGTAGCACTTTACCTGGATTACTTACCCTGTAACAGATTGCACATGACTAAGATCATCTGTCTAGCGCTGTGCTTCAATGGGTGCTTCTCTTTATTCTTCTTTGGGCACAGGGTTTGAGACCAAATTGTCTGTGTAGCTTTCTCACTGAAACCTCACTACAAATTGATGTCACTGGAACTGGCCAGTTACTAAAGACCTCCGCTGATATACGCCTCTCGTTTTTAACCACAGCCTAGGGCCCAGTCATTGAAATAGTCTCCTTTTTGTTACTTGGGACCCTCTGGACAGTTTTTAATTCACATTCATTCACCTTCACTGCACACTCACTGCAAAAACCTGCTCCTTTGTATCCAGGCATCGAAGCACACCCAAGGTGCATTCGGTACCTTGGGTGGGACCCAATGATGAAGCATGTCACCAACTAGGTTGATGAGTGAGGGTCTTCTAAAAACACAAAAGTGTTTCCCTGTACAAACATACACTAGGAGCACCGGTATTATAGCTAGTGCTCCTTGATTTACACATGCATATGTGGGGAAGTGAACTGGTTTAAGTACCTCTCCTCTCTCTCCCACTTGATACTTGTGTCTGATAATATATTGCCATTGCCCTGATCCATTTAGCAAAGTTTCCCCAAAGTCTATATATTGTATTGAGGTCCACAAGCAACTCTGGTCAACTCAATGTACTGTTTTCTTATCAATCAAAATAGGTGACAGCCAATTTCAGGAATTTGGTTAGAGCAATTAAATAATAGAGTAAAATAGAGTAAGTAAATTAACAGAATCGGCATTTTGTAAGTGGGCTTCAGTAATTATCAAACTGTATTGCTACTTAGTTTTGAATAAAAATGATCATGCCTATTTATAGGTTTGGTTGGAAATAGCTTAAACAAAACAAACGGAGAGGGGGCGAAAGGTGAGCCCCACCCTGAGTCACTGGTTGTTGTGTCACTCGTATAGGGCCGTCAAAATGGCTCAACCCATCCTCTCTCTCTAGCCTTCCCTCCCTTCCTTCCTCAATCTCTCTTTTTCTTAATTTCACCCTTAATTCGTTCCTTTATTCCTTCCATCTCTCTTTTTACTTTCTTTATTTCGTACTTCATTCTCTCATTCTTTTCATTCCTTCCTCCATTTGGAATTTCCCTTGGTTTCTTTTCCCCCCATTTCTCTTTTCCTTTGTCTTCCACTCCTCTTTCTTTCATTCTTTCTTTGTTTTTTTCTCTCTCGCTGCCTTCTTTCTTTTCCCCCCTGTGCCGGTTTCATTAAATGCTGGGGAGTCTGTTTAAAAGGTCTAGCAACAATCGGTCTCCAAAGAATCCAGATAACTGGGAAATGCCTGATCGCCAGCCCACCCCTACATTCAATATTGGTCAACCCAAACCCACCAGCCATGGATTGTTACTGCCATTAATTTCATTTGGATGTTAACTATCCTACATGCCATTGTGACTGCTGCTATTTACTGGTAGTGCGGGATAAAAAAGGTCTGTATCCTTGCAGCATCCGTGATTGGGCAGGCAGTGCAATTAACTAATGGAAAATAGAAACAACAGGAAGCCAATGTGGTCTAGTGGTAAAGTAATAGAAATGAGAAACTTTCAACCTAGCTTTAAAGTCCTGCTTTGGCAAAGCACTTTCAATTCCTGAATAGATCTATGTAATGCAAAGGTCTACTGTACTGTCAAAGTAATATTATTTTCACCCTTTGCACACACATTCTGATCCAATATGTATGCAAACACCATGGCTCTCATCATACAAAGGATATAACCATCAATAAGGTGGTAGATTGGTTTATTGCAGGTCAAGAACACCTCCTTGTAGATTGCAGGGGTGACAGGGGGAATTGCTGCTCGTGGGAGCCCTCCACGTCCAAAAAGAGAGGTTTTACTGGCCATTAGGGGTGGGCCAAGGTTGGAGTCTCCATCCAAATAATGACCACTGCTCACAACAGCAGTGCCAAATATCAATTTGGTATTATGGTAGCAAAGCTGGAAGGGATATCAGGGCCCGCCCTTAGCTTCACCACTATAGATTGACGTCCCAGAAAGACCACATCGCCTTAGGGGAAGAGAGACCCAACTTTTCCATTCTTCAGGGCAATTCCCCTTTGCCTCTTAGGACAGTAAATTTTCTGAAATAAAAGCTTACAAATTCTATCGTCATCGAGAGTTAAGTGCTAAAGTGAGGTTTGGCCCAAATGGTGAATTATCTGACCCTATTGACTTACAGAGTGGAGTCAGGCAAGGTTGTGGTTTAGCACCTCTTTTATTTATTTTATGTATTAATAAGCTTGATGCCTTTATATAAACTGTTACTCAGAATTTCCCCCACTTTGCCTCTGTTCCTGTAACCACACTTCTGTACGCTGATGATGCAGTGCGTATAGCACGGAGGCCAAATGCCCTAAGGTGCCTGGTAAAAGCATTTACGGAGTTTATGCTTGATTTGGATCTGCTTATCAACTACACTAAATCACAGTCCATGGCATGCAGCCCTAAACATTATTGGCTGCACACTTTGTGGGTTAACGAGAACTGTCTGGAGAGAGTCTTTAAGTTCCTAAATCTTGGTTTATTATTCTGTGCTAAAGGTTCTTGGGCAGGCAGAAAATGTGCATCTGAGAAATGCTAAATTTAAGCAGGCCATAAGTTAATTCTTCAAAGCTGGTAAATCTGTACGGGGTAAGCCTATAGCCTCTCTAATTGATTTTTATTCCAAGCAATGTTTACCTGTTGCAAATTATGGGAGCGGAATTTGGAGCTACAGAGGTTGTAGGGTGTCACAAGTTGAAGAGAATGGGTTTTGTATACCTCTTCCCTCTCTTCCACATATCTCACCTCATTACAGTTGTCATGAAGTAATGGCTCTGCCATACCTTGAGAATTCCCTTAAATTACGCATGGGCTTGTATTTGCCTTGGCGCACTTATGTCAAACAGAATTTCATTGCTCTGGATCAATCTGACCTGTTTGACAATCCCTTATCTGTTTTTAAGACTGATAAGATTATTGTGAAATGTTCATTCCTGGGAAAATGCTGTGCCGAAAGGGAACATCTGGAACTGAGCAAACCAGTCGTCCAGAATTATTGTGTCTTGAAAATCAGTTCTGGCCTGGAACCTTGTCTAAAGAATGTGACTAATAATTGGGAAAGAGTATTATTTTTAAATTTAGAACCAGCACTATATGTCATATGCTGTGCTTATTGCAGGGTTACTATGGGAGCTTAGTTGATAAGAAATGTGTCTGTGATAATGTCTCCACTTACTCTCTGTTGTACGCTATGATATTGTGTGCATTGTATAAACCTTACAGGATACGATATTTCATATCTGTTTTGAAATCTCACAATTTTAAACTGTGCAGGGTTGCCCGTAGACTTTTACAACTACTGCCAAGTAGTGATGTCAGTTTTAGGGAGAGCAGTTTAAGGCACCTGTGTTTTGTCATAAAATTCTTGATTTTTAGTAGACCGTTTGTACTCCTTTTATCAATTGTTATGCGTGATTTAGCATTTTTTATGTTTTTCTTTTAGGATTCTCTTGGACATTCGAATAAAGAATATTCTGACTCCAGCGTGGATGCTGTTCAGAATGGCTAAACGTTAGTGGCATTGAAGGGAGTGTCGTGGAATGGTGTGGCATGGTATGGTGTAGAGTGGAATGGGAAGTATATTGTGGACTGGAGTTGCATAGAGTGTCGAGTATTAGAGTGACTTAGAGTGGTGTCACGTGGAGTAGAGTAAAGTGGACTGGTGTAGAGTGTTACAGCGTGTAGTGGCGAAGAGTGCAGTGGCATAGGGCAGCAGCATAGCGTGCAGCAGTTTACAATGAATTGTTGTAGAATAGAGTGTTGCATAGTAAAGTGCAGTGGCATAGAGCACAGTGAAGCAGAGTAGTGTGGCAAAAAGTGCAGTGGCATAGAGTGGGGCAGAGTAGAGTGGTGTAGAGTGATGCAGAGTAAAATATAGTGCTATAGACTGCAGTGACCTTGAGTGCAGTGGCGTAGAGTTAGTGCTGCAGAATGCAGTGTCGTAGAGTGAAGTGATGCAGAGTAGAGTGGCAGAGTGTGCAGTGACAGAGTGCATTGGCATCAAATGGAGTAGTGCAGAGTAGAGTGGCATAGAGTTCAGTAGCGTAGAGTGAATTGTTGCGGATAGAGTGTTATAGAATGCAGTGGTGCAGAGAGGCAAAAAGTGTAGCAGCATTGAGTACAATAGTTCAGAGTAGAGTGCAGTGGTGTAAAGTGCAGTGGCATAGAGTGCTCTGGTATATAGTGCACTGGCATAGAGAAGAGTGCATAGAGTGCTGTAATGCAAAATAGAGATGCGTAGAGTTCAGTGGGGGTGAATGCAGTGTTTCAGAGTAGAGTGTTGTAGAGTTCAGTGGCATAGAGTGAAGTGATGTAGCGTGCAGTTGCATATAGTAGAGTGGATTGGCATAGAGTGCATTGGCTTAGAGTAGAATGGCAAAGAGTAGAGTGGTGTACAGTACAGTGGAAAAGAGTAGAGTGGTGCAGAGCAGTGTACAGTGGCGTAGAGTGCAGTGGCATAGAGTAGACTGTCTTAGAGTAGAGTGAAGTGGCATACAGTGTGGAAGTGCAGAATAAATTAGAGTGGTGTACAGTGGATTGGCATAGAGTGCAGGGGCATAAAATTGAGTTTTACAGAGTGAAGTGCATATGCATAGAGTGTACTGCATAGAATGCAGTGCAGTAGAGTGCAGTTTTGCAGAGTGGCATAGACTGGAGTAGTGCAGAGTAGATTGGAGTCAAAGTTTAGACAAGTGTCACATAAACTTGTATACATAGTATACAATGAGAAAGTGAAATATCTGCCTTGTTTGAATCTAAAGAAAAATCTAAAGAAAACCAGCACGTAGGAATTACTTTAAGAGTTTGAAGTGAATTCATTTATGCAAACAAATGCAATTGAATAAACACAATTGAAACAAATAAGTGAAATTTGCACAATACCCCAAGTGATACACCATAACCAAACAAAAGTTAAGAAAAAAGTGCTTATAATACGGGTATATTGGTAATAGCAGACAGCCATATACAATGTTAGTTTCTGGAGAATACAGCAACACTTTGGAAGGTTCACATAGTGTTATGTCAAGCAAATGGTCCGTCTGTGGAAATGTTGACCGAGTTTCAACCCTGTGGAAGCATAAAAGGGTCTCTTCAGGACTGGGGATGACCTGGGGAATCGTGTTACTAGAGGCGCAATCGAATAACCAGTTAAATGAATCCCTGTAAGGAATTAGTCAGTGCCACCAGAAAGTGCACAAGGTATGGTTATACTCATGGGACATGCCTGATGGGTATTCAAGCATACTCGAGAAACAATAGACTCCAATTTAGGAGTCAGTCACAGAGGAAATCCGGTAGTTCATAACAATGCCACCAGAGATGCTTTACAAGATAACATATACTCACTGGACCGTGCCCTATAAGTATGGAGGTACCAGGTAATGGCTGTTGGATCAGACGAGGAACTCCTCAATGGGAGAATCCCTTGTAGCAGTCCGATAGACTGTCAGTAGATTGGAGTGTCCTAAACTAGAGTGCTGTAAAGTGAAGTGTGAAGAGGTAAGAGTGTAGTGTGGTAGAATGAAGTGACGTAAAGTGCATTGGCGTAGAATGCAGTGCAGTGGTGTAGAGTGGAGTATGCATGATGTGGCAGCACACCGCCATTACAGACGACACATTTTCAATTGAAATGACCAGTGAATACCACGCACCAATGATAATGTATGGAAATGGCATCACCTAATATATTGTTTTGTTTCAATCATATTAAAGTATTTCTTTCCAATACACTTCTTTCCCAATTGTGATATGGTCTGAAATACTTGCAAAGTTCATTTAAATGTTGTTTTAAAAACACCTTTTGCTACTCCCAGTATCCAGCAAGATTGTCACATAAATTTTCTCACTTTGAAGTCAAAGAAAAAAGATTAAACACCAAGTTCCCCCAGAAGACATAGCCCGAAATGTAACCTCTGTCTTTTAATGCACAGCAAATGTGACAAGATAAGAACAAGATTTACAGGCCTCTTTACTGAAAGGAGCACTCATGGAAGAATATGTTTTGCTTGATGGGAGGTACAAACACACCCTGGACAGCCTAAAACAAGTAAAGCCAGCAAATAGAAAGCCAGAAAATGTGAGTTACAAACCCCAAAGCCAATAGTAAGCAACGGGTAGAATGCTTTCCTAGGTAAGCTTTCTGAATGTCCCCAAGATTTCTTTAGCAGACCAGGCAGCTATGCTGTCTGGTAGGTTTTGACCCAAAAAAATATAAAAATGGGTGGGGAGTACAGTAGGAAATGCAGTGATGAGTAAAACATTCTGGTGAAATGAAAACTTTTAAATCCACCAATTGTTCATGAATGGTTTCCACTTGGGAGGACTTTGCACCATTTTGCAGAATTTCTTGGAATTTTAGGGGTTTTCCCCCCACTGAACCACAAAGCAACTCAAACCGCAAACCTTCACCAGATGAAATTTCATGGATACAGAAAAAAGCAGCTTGATGCATGCTTTTGTTTGCTCCTTTCGACAAAAAAAATACTTCAGACTTAAAGAAAAGTCAATGGCAAATCACAAAATTATGCTGTTGAATATATGGCTCTTTTGTGGAAAGAGGGCACATCAGTTTGTTGAGTCATTCGAAGTAAAACTTAGAATCAAAAACTGGGTTCTTAGCATGACAAAGCTAGTTATGCCTGAAAGAATCAAATACAGCAGTAGGTTCTCTCTTAGAAGCTATTACTGTGCTATTTTAATTAAACAGTTTTTTCAGGGACTTGCTAGTTTCTCACTGCAAAAATGTGATAGTTTAAAAGTGTGATTTATCATTTTTATACATGGTAATGTGTTTCCTTGCCCCCCCCTTCTTAAAATTGTCTAAAGTTTGTTTGTTGTCCTACAATTTTTAACTGCCTTATTAAAGGTGCTTTTTACTTCACATTTAACTGAAAGAAGAGCACTAGTTTAATACTACATGTAATTTTTGATAACACAGCGGTCTATATAATTATAGAATGGAACTGGTTATTTCATGCATACTTGAAACTTGTGATGCAAATGATCATGAGCAAAATACATACAGATAAATAATATTTAAAAAATGAGCAGTCCTCTATGGACCACAAGCCCAATTAATTTCTCGGTATTGTAAAATGCTAGTACGAATTGCAGAGTAGTTGGGGGCGTGGTGTTATATGGGGCCTCCATTGCTTGACCTTGAACAGCCTTGGTTCAAGCTCTGCTTCTGGTTTCTGATTGCATAAATTATAAATGATTTGTGCCTCGGCTCTGTTGATTAACATCCAGATGGGCTCGGGGTATTGATTTCTTAGACGCATGCGACGTTGGGCGTCAGTTCTTTTCATTATGTTCGACGTGATGCAAGAGTGCCATATTTATGATACTTTGGTGTGGCTGCACTCGCAGGCGTTTCTTAAATAAATGAATATATAAATAAATAATTGCAAGGTGCCAAGATTTTCCTAGCAGCCCCTGGCCACGCAGCTAAATGCCAGCGTTGCCGCATCCAAAGACTGCAGTCTTGATTTTCCCTCATCATGCCTCTTTCTCCTGCCACTTGACACAGGGCATATTTACAAGCGGGAAGCAACCTTTACAACGCAACTTTTACAACGCACTACCATTACAACAAAACTTTTACAACGCAACATCCATTACAATGCATGCATTTACAACGCAACCATTACAACGCATGACACTACAACGCACACCACTACAACGCATGCCATTACAACAATGTCAATACAACGCATACCATTACAACACATAGCATTACAACACCTAGTACCCTTACACTATCCAACACTTACCCTACTGTTGCACCCCCTGGAGTTATAATAGTAATTTTTACCCCTACACTATCCAACACTTACCTTACATGCAATGTAATGTTATGCGTTGTAATGGTATGCGTTGTAAATGTAGTATGCGTTGTAGTGGAATGCGTTGTAAAGGTAGTTTCAAAGAATTCATTGTAATGGCATGCGTTGTAATGGTATGCGTTGTAATGGTATGCGTTGTAAAAAATGCGTTGTAAAGGTAGGCGTTGTAAAAGTATGTGTTGTAACGTCATACATCCATTTACAAGCACCTTAGCGCCACTGGAGCGTCACTTTTTTTGATGCTCCGGTGGCAAGATGGATTGGCTCATATTTACATGGCCACGCACTTTGCGTGACTTTACAAGGTCTTGTAAAATTTGGCCCTCTTTGACGCCGTACTCTGCGTCAAAATGGAGTGTCAATGGTGTTGCTGTCGACATTCCCATGCACAACCCATTGCTTTATGACGCTGCCCTAGATTTACAAGGAATCATAAATCTGAGGCAGAAGCAAAAACTAACGCCTTTCCAAGGGAAGCGTTAGAGTGGTGAAACAAGGAGAAAGACTTTTACTTCTTCTTGTTTTTTGCTCTATCTTAGAAGACGCAAAGATCCATTAATTATATTTTTTGTGAAGATGGATGGCCCTTCCTGCCTAAACATCCCCGCGAAGCAGGTACCCTTACACCATTGCGCAAGGGTGCCTTTATTGGCTCATGGCTGCTGTTTGTGCACCAGTGCAGGGAAGAGCACAAGGGTGCGCTATATTCTTGTAAATACAGCGCATCCCACCATGTTTTCCAATGACGCAGCTCGGTGAAGCAAAATTGCTTGTGGTGCCTCGCCATTTCATTGTAAATTTGCCCCTTTTGGTCACTTTATCGCTTTTGGGCACCAGCATCAAAGTGGCTCCCGTTAGTGAATAAAATAGATAAAAAGAAGTGGTCCACTTTTGCGTATCGGGCGATTTCGAACTTGTAAATACATGCTTTATAGGTGTTTTGCAAGACATGGAGGACTGAATTTGTGCTTGATGTAGGCAGTGACTGTAGTAATAACAGTCAAATCAACTGTAAATCTGGGCCCACCAAATCAGAAAACTAGTCCACAAAAAGCAAAAGAAACAGCTCACATACTGCCCTTTCAGACCAGTCCTTGGGGCACTGCCTGCCTGTCCAAAAGACCAGTCCAACCCCATAGTTGCTTTTTCCCTTTATCAGTTTTCCTCTTTTTCCATCTTCTTTCCCCCTTTCCGGTTTTCCCCTCTCTAGCTCTTGGTCAAAGTCTGATTATGAAAAGACCTGATTTCCACAAATGAGCGCTGGTGCATACCACCTGCAACCACCACTAAGTGACATTGCTTTTTAGCTTTGCATAAATTGGCTACATTGATGGACGGAATGTAGGTCCTTGCATCACTCCATGTCCGGATGAATCAATGGTTCTTCTTCTACTGGGACCACACTTATTTGCACCGTGGTCATATTTAGTGCTATATTATTTGTTGTCCCACTAAACTATTCTGCTTCAACAGTTTGTGGTTTGGTGCATGGGCGTCAGTTTACCAAAATGCCAGGGTTGCGGAAGTGAGTTCATATGCCCTTGACCTCCCATGTTATCACAGGAAGTGACATCACACAACCTGTGATCTGGTAACATCACAGGAAGTGACATCATGTGACCTTTGGACTTGTATGACGTCAAAAGCAGCGGCATTGCACAATCTTTTGGCCTGGTGCTATCACAGGAAGTGATGCATCTGACCTTTGGTTAATTACTTCACACACAGGGATCGGAAACTCTACAGCAGATACAAATTAGATATTCTATAAATAAACATATTTTGATTCAGATCCTATTAAAAATGCTCTTACATTGTTTTCATTATCAGACATTATCTTCCGAAACAGAGTTCAGATAATGCAGCATTTGTTACGACTCTTTTAAATAGAGTACAACAATGGAACATATGCTGGCTAGATTGCAAGCACCCAATATCAAATAAGTGTTATGCAATGAACCATATATAATGAAGGTCGATGAGCAATTACCACCATTTACATACCTTCCAATGCTACAACTGAAAGCGCTTTTTTAGGTGCACCCATAGGATGCAATAAGTGCAGGTGTGCAAGTGTAATAGCAGGCAGTTCTTAATGTGAGCTGGAAAAGGTGGGTCATCTCTAATAGGGCTGTGGCTAAAGATGAGTAACTAAGGGGCATATGTACAAGCCCCTATTGCCACCAGAGCGTCTCTTTTTTTTTTTACGCTACAGTTGCCTAGCACCATTTCCGATATTTACAAGGCGGTGCTAAGCCAATTAACGTGGCTTAATGCAAACTTGTAAATATGCTCCTTTCCGTCGCAGTCCTCTGCGGCAAAAAGGGGTGCAATGGGTTTTGCTTTGCGCGTATCACCGCTAAACCCATTGCTTTGGGACACTGCCCCAGATTCACAAGGCTGAGGCAGCAACAAAACAGCATCATTCTAATGCCGTGGATTACCAGGCGTTCGAATGGCGATATGCTCCTCGTTTTTTGCTCACATAGCGAGCAAATCACCATGAATGATTGTTCATGTGCAGGTGTCCCTTCCTGCACATAAACAATCGCCTCTGCCCACAGTCACCCTTGCAAGATGGCGGCAGGGAGCCTGCGCCGGTGCTAAGCAGCTTTTTTTGTGCCACAGCTAGGGGGAACACAGTAGTGTGCCGTATTCTTCTGAATGCGGTGCATCCCAGCATTTTAAAAATGTCAGAACGTCCCGCTGCTCTGCTGGATTTGGTGCAGCTCCACGCTCCAACATTTTTTGTAAATATTCCCCTAATACCTTTACAAGAGGCATGGCATATTTAATTGAGTATGTTGTTTAAACATGTGAAATAAAATCATGTGTTTCACGCAGAGATGACTATTACTTTGGAGGCTGTCTGTAAGTTTTCTGTCATTTCATTCAGACACATAAGACAAAAATAAACTATCCCTGAAGCAAGCCAGAACTATTGCCTTTGCCAATGTTTCATAGCAGTATGCAATATTAGTAGCAATAATGATTTTATTGTTCCTAATTAGAACTGAAAATGTTTCAGTTCTCCAAATATGGCACTGTGAATTAGGCATTACTAAGTTCTTTTGAACGACTTTGGACTGTCTTAATCATGCCATTCTCCCTAGAACACACTTTCCCTTTGTTAACAAATGACATTTTTCTCCCCCCATCTCTCATCTGAATAACTCATTCCTGTCCAGCACCATATTTTCCCTTTCTCCAAATGTTTTGCTTACTATCATAAATTGATACTTGTATAGCGCACTACTCACCCACAAGGGTCTCAAGGTGCTTGTAGGAATACTGGCTTTCCCTGTGAGGTGTCCACTCCTGGGCACCCCCAAGGTGGAGGCCAGGCATCCTTAGCGTTGTGGGGGCCGTTGTGGAGATTAAGCAAGCTATTGTCCAGAGTTGCAGAGTGGGACTCCATGGTTGGAATAGGCACCGAGGCAAGAATTATCAGGTCCGTGGAATTTTGAGCCCAAGACCCGCCGAGGCGGGGAATTGAACCCTGGTCCTGGGCCAGACCTTTGCATAAGGGTCTGCCGCTCTAACCATTGAGCCACACTTCTCCTACTTTACTGTCCCCCATGCACACAACCAAAGCTGTTCATCTGTTGGGATTGCATTTTCTTTTCTTTTAGTGCTTTTGTATCTGTGTACCTCCTTCACAGACCTTCCCACATTTCCAAATGGTCCACATGTTACCATTGCTTTGCACAGTGGCCAAAGATCGGATGGGCAAATGATCACAACACCTTTATGATTCAATGACAGGCACTATGAGATACATTGCCTTCAGTTTGCAAAAACATGTAAAGGTAGCCCAAATTCAAAGTGTGGACAACACAAAAGCCATATGCTGCATGACAAAACTCTCAGAAACATTTAATCTGAAAAAAGCAAATACTTTTAGGGAATGCAAGGTGAACTGAAACATGTAAAGTGTGAGGAAGGACTGCATAAATGACATTAATTACCTCAAAAGTTATTATGACAGTTACTATTAAGCTGTAGATAGCAAAATAGGGCATGAGAAGGATGTGAATCCCTGCTAGAAGGCCACAGGAACTTTATAACCATCACACAGCACACATGATTTCATATTTCACAGCCTGCCTCTCTGATCACGAGCAGAGGCAGGCGTGTCACGTGTAGGCGAAAGTGTATGCTTAGATATTCATTTTGAAAGCAGATGCTTTTCACAGAAGTTTCAACACAACTACTTTTTGCAATCATTTTCCTTCAATTTACTCTTGCTGCCAAACTGTCTATGATTGATTGAACTGTGGGACTGGGCTTGCTGGGAATCAGTGACCTGCTAAGACTTTCTACAGTAACAAAATAAGATATAACGTTATATTTACTTATCTTATGAGCTTTCCAGACCTGGCCTACCTGCATGTGCATTAGCAGTGTGGCACGGACCTTCGGGACTGGATGTCAGAGGGGTTCATGAACACGGCTGCAGAGTCTGGTTGTGGCAGGGGCATAGATCACACTACTTCAACGTCATTGTCGACACCGTCCGTACTATCTCAAGGGAAACTAACACTAGTACTGCAAATCACTGATTCTGAGCCAGGGGTGAATGCAGCAGGCCACGCGACGTGCACTCACTACCTGCAATTATGCAGAGGAAGAAAAAGGTGATCCACCACTTCCTGTGTGACTGAAGTGACTCCACTAAAAAGCTGTCACGCGGTATTGACCCAACCACAAATTTTATAGCAAAGGGAAGGATGACAGAACTGCTGGCCAGTACACATGCATAATTATCATTATTGTCCATATGTATTACAATTATCAGAGACGAGGCAAGGCCAATAATTTTACAACAGTCCTTCAGCACACAATGTGATATTAAGTCCAATGTAAATCAAGGTCCTAGGATTGTGTAATATCACATATTCAAACGTTATTGCTTCTCTGCCCACTACTAACACATGTTTGGTCACTCAGGTGACTTGCCCCATGACTGCCTCGGGGCTAGAACAAAAACAATACCCCTATTTAACATAACACAATAGGAGCAAACACTGTTTCTAACAAAATCATTCCACAATTTAGGACCACAAAATGCAAATGACCAGCCGCCCTTGTCAGACAGCCCCCATTGGTATTATATTTTTGTGTAAAATTGTTTACACAATTAGCGAGAAAAATAGAAAAATAAACAAATAATTTAATAAACATACATTTTTTATAAAAACCTACAGAGGTCTGGTACATTCATAAAAGTCTAGTACAAAATCACTATTGATTGCGAAAGAAATAATCAGGTTCTTAAGTACTTATCCAACGGAATCACTTGTAGCCTTATAAACAAAAAGTGCAGAGTGCAAAGCAAACTGGCTGTAGAGCTAAGCCTGGGTAGACGAAGAAGCATACTGGCTGCCATATTTTGAAGAATTTGAAGCCACTGGAGAAGAGATTTAGCCACATCCAGATATAACAAATTTCCGTGGTCGATTCTGGAAATCACTAGAGCCTGAACTACTGTTTGTTGGGCTGAGACCAGTAAACATGCCATGATTTTCTTCAGCCACTTAAGAGTACCGAAACATGTGGCTGATACATTATCTGTTGACTCATGGGCGTCTTATCATCTAACCATACTCCAAAACTTTTTACCACCTGCACTGGGAAGGGAAAGTAGATGGCCAAAGATGAGGACCCCAAAGATGGGGTGCTTTCCTATTAGCAAAACATATGTTGTGTCCCCATTTTAAGTTTCATTGTGTTGATGTTCATCCTGGCTGAAACTTGGCAAAGACAGGTGCTAAGGTCTTCCACACTTCAGTTATCCTTGGTCGATAAAGATACCACAATTTGCGTGTCATCGGCATATGATAAAAGTGTAAGCCCATGGAACTCCACAAGAGGCTTGACATGTAGATTTAACAGGAGTGGAGCCCTGAGGCCCCCCCAAGGATAGACAATGGAATTTAGACCTGTATTGATGTGAATGTATCTGAAAGCTGCGTTTAGACAGGAAAGATCTTAGCCATGACAAGGCTATACCCTACACTCCTGTTCCAAATAAAATAAATCCCAACTTACGGTTCATATAATGTACATAGACACTCTCTTTGCATACTGGCTGTAATCTGAAATAAAATGAAATTACCTTACAATTATTGTGTAATATGTTAGCATACTTACACAGCTCGGCACCTTTTGTGACGTCACTTCCTGTTGTGACGTCACTTCCTGTGACAGCGTCCCCCCACTTATTTTTTTACGACTTGTGCCCTGCAAATATTGAATTTAATTCTCTTACAGTCACTTATAAAGACCTCTATGTCTCTGCCTTTTTCTGAAACAGAGACTCACTGCATCTGTCCTCATTAGGAATCCTCAGTTTAAGGATCAATTGATACTGACAATGCCTAAAATCAAACGGACTAGAATCAGAATTTCTGTAATTCAAACATGTACAACATTTTAACTGACTCCCAGCCCCTCTCCATAATACCAATTCCATCTCTGCATTAAGACTTTTCTTTCTTATTTTCTTCCTTTTGGATTTCAGAGCTTTAATTCCTTGAGGCTAGCTAGCACTTTCGACAAAAATCCTGATGATTATGACGGTGTTTGCAAGAGCGTGAGGAGAAAAAAATCAATAAAGGATGACACAGGGAAAAAAATAATTGACTCCTTAGTAATTCACTTTCTAGGTTACAGAAGGAAAACAGGCACGGGAGCTCGTCATGAGTTACGCCTGTCGTACGCTCATGACGAGCTGAGCTCGTCATGAACCGCGGGTTTTCATAAAAGTCAGCGCACAGCGGGAAAACGTGTAGCGCGCATGGGGTTAAACAGCGGTATAACTGTTTACAGTTGTGTACTGATAACACTGAATCTGAATTATTGTTTGGAACAGATGTGGGACTGTTATATAATAATGAGGTATGAATCAACAGACACAGAGTGGTGGAGTGGGTTACTTGTAAAATTCAGACTCAGAGGTAATTTTATTTAATTTGGATTATAGCCAGTATACAGAGTTATCAAGGTATGGGTGTGCAGAATATATGGACCGTAATTTGGGATATATTTTTTGTTTGCACTTTATTTGTATAGATGGAGAAGCAATTGGCATGTGACACAAAGGGGTGAGCATGTATTTTCATGCCCTTGGTAAGTCATGGGGCAGGACACCTGAGCAAATAAGCATGAGTTGGCAGTGGGCAGAGAAGCAATAAAGATTGGTACGTGATATTACCAAATTCTAGGACCTTGATTTACATTGGACTTGATATCACAACGTGTCAACGGCTTTCACCCCTGTTTTGATAGGCCAATAATTTTATTGGTGTTTTTTGTCCTCGCAAATGGGGGTCGCAATGGGTTGCCTATGAGTCTCGGATGTGACCCCCCTAATTGAGCTCCATGGTTTGATATTGTGGTAGGATATCATTTGGTCTGTTGGGGTGCATATTAGCCAGTGAGAGTTTTGGGGCGGGGTCTAAGATTTCATAACTATACCCAGCATTTAACTAACTAAAATATATTCTCCTTTGCCAAATATAGATTAGATTGTCTTACTAAAGAGACTGTAAGCACATTAACTGCTTTTACGAATGTTAACATAACCATACACAGACGGTCATAGGATGCTTGCAGTACTTAATCTTCCAAAAATAGCAAAGATATTTTGCGATTCAGAGGGTGAGAGTCAGAGAGTTTAAAATGTTAACATTGTTACTGAACACTTCACCTAACTGTAAAGTTACTTTAACCTTTGTCTTTTTTAGAAAGAGTGAGTGGGGGGAGACAGAGTGTGTGTGGCACCCTATGACTTCCGTAATATTTTCAAAATATGTTTTCCCTTCTATAGACAAAATTGTCACGTCATCTTCGATGTACCTTATCACCAGTCCACTTCCTCCCTTTCAGCGTAAGGCTGGCTGGGTCATGGCAGAAACAGACATCAATACAAGGCTTTAATTTTGATGTTCAAAGCAATCCAATGTCTTGCTGCCCCCTTACTTGCAGGAAACTCTTTCCCATCTATTGCTTTCATGACCTCCACATTCCCCTTGTTTCCATCTCATCACTAAGCCCTCACACTTACCCCACCTCCTTATCCCCCTGTGATTTTTCCACCCCTTGACCCTGAGGCACTGTATTGTCCCCACACCCGACCTCTTAGATATTCCTTCCCTACTACAATTTTAAACTAGTCTGAAAACTCACCTTCTCTGTGGGGAGGAAATCAAACTTTTGAAGATAGACTCGGCATCGTGCCCAATTTGATCGCCCTGCCACCTCCAAATAAGATTTATTTGCATTATAACATCGTACGTGCTGTTCACCAAAGCCCTTACAAACTTCTGTTGTATTTACACAACTTGCTAATACTGTATTGGGGCACTTTTTCTTGCTCTGCAAAGTATGAATCGAAACACTAATAGCTCCTCTATAAGAATATTTAAAAAACAAATCACATTTTGCAAACATCAATTGTGAAAGTGTTCCCTTTACTACAAGAAGTAAAAAATAATCCTCACCAAGTGTACGCTTCAGTGGCTACCCATTAAGCCAAATATTCAGGGCTCGAGTCGGGTACCACGCGGGTGGACGGCGTCCCCTCACTTATTTTACCGAGGGGACGCCGTCCCCCCTGCCAAACAGCTGGACTTAACTCTTTGTCCTCTCTGGGACGAGGAGCTCGCCACTTCCTGTCGTGACGTCACTTCCTGTCGTGACGTCACTTTTGGTGACAGCGTCCCCCCACTTCTTTTTTTTACGACTTGTGCCCTGCAAATATTGAATTTAATTCTCTTACATTCACTTATAAAGACCTCTTTGTCTCTGCCTTTTTCTGAAACACAGACTCACTGCATCTGTCCTCATTAGGAATCCTCAGTTTAAGGATCAATTGATACTGACAATGCCTAAAATCAAATGGACTAGAATCAGAATTTCCGTAATTCAAACATGTACAAAACTTTAACTGACTCCCAGTCCCTCTTCATAATACCAATTCCATCTCTGCATTAAGACTTTTCTTTCTTATTTTCATCCTTTTGGATTTCAGAGCTTTAATTCCTTGAGGCTAGCTAGCACTTTCGACAAAAATCCTGATGATTATGATGGTGTTTGCAAGAGCGTGAGGAGAAAAAAAATCAATAAAGGATGACACAGGGAAAAAGATAATTGACTCCTTAGTAATTAACTTGCTAGGTTACAGAAGGAAAACAGGCACGGGAGCCAGATGTGAGATGATGTCAAAAGCAAGGCTTACAACCAAAGCGAGAAAAGATATGACGAGAAGAGAAAAATAACTTCTATGAGTTCAATATGGAGTCAATATATTTCCTCCATAAGCCAATTTGCTCCTTTTTTAATTAATTGGGTTTAATGGATGATGCTTTGGTGCCCTTTGTAGGCAAATGTATTGTGATCAATACAAAAAATGGATTGATTCCACATTATGAATTTTCTAAGCTCTGCCGTTGTGTATCTTTGAGCAATAAATATATGTATTGTGTGCAAATTTGAAGATTTACTATTGCATCAATGTAATACAGCGTGCACTCCCTTTATTCGTCCTATGGGTTAAAGAAGTGGATGTCCACAGAGCGGACATGTCTTAATCAGGCCATCAAGTCATGGTTCGGCGTGATGTGTTTTATCATGGTGGGGTCATTGGTGGTGAAGTGTCATACATTATATATTGGGAGTGGCCTCGTACTCTGAGGTGTTTCGTAAGATGAGCTATGGTGTGAAGGGGTATTGTTTATTATGCAATGCAATGGGGAATGGTTTTGTGTCATACTGCGGGTGATCAAGTAGGGTGTGTTGGTATGTAGTGTGATGTAATAGTATGTGGGGTGGGGTGTTAGGGTACATTGTTGCTTTCCTTGTAAAGCATGGAAAGATGTAAAGGGATTGGGTGCGGAAGAGGTTGTTGAGGTCAAGAGGTATAAAACCAAAAAGAATTCTTCTTCAGCTTTTAAAGTCGATGTAGTTTATTTAAAATTAACGCAATGGGCATTCGAAGGTTGTTGGCCAACGCATGTTTCAAGACTGAAAAATTGATTACAATTTGCTTCTTCATAGCCACTACGTAATTAATATCATCCTAATTAATAAGGGTAATTGTTTGAACTTTTTTGAGGAACTGTGGATCATAAACTCACAACATCTATTGTAAATGACAAAACGTAATAAGGGAGCCTGGTCCAAAGAACACTATGTCTCAACATAGTGTGCTCATTGGGTTTGATCTGCACATGAGCATGATAACTCGTAACAATCTAGCATCGTGCAGCATGGTCTGATGAGACCTTAAGAAGGCTCAGGTGGCATGGTGTCCTAAGATGACATGAAACGCTATATGACTGACTGACTGACTGAAATTTTTATTAAGCGCTCGAATGCCGCGGCATCTTGGCGCTGTAGATTAGAAGGCGATGTGAGGCAGATCAGGGTAGAGAAAACAGCCATGTTTCCAGGGATTTTCTGAACCTCAGTTTGGAGGTTTGTGAGGGAAGTTCAGCAGGCAGTGAGTTCCAAAGTTTGGAAGCCTGATTAGAAAAGGATTTTCCACCCCAACGCACTCTCCGGATTCCAGGCACACAGACCAGGTCTTGATTAGAATTCGGTTGGGCACATATCGCGGGAGGAGTTTGGCCAGGTCATCCGATCCTTTTCCGTGAACGGCTTTGTGGGCCAGGCAGAGGGCCTTAAACTGAACTCTCCTCTTAATGGGCAGCCAGTGTAGCTCTCGAATGGCACGGGAGGTGGGGTGACGCCTTGGCAGGTTCAAAAGAACCCTGGCGGCCGCGTTCTGGATAGCCTGCAGCTTGATCATTTGCTTCTCTCCCGTACCAAGATAGAGAGAGTTGCAATAGTCAACCCGAGACATTACCAGGGCGGCAATAACAGTCTTTTTTAAGGTGGGTGGGATGTAGGGCAAGGTTTTTTTAAGTACCTTCATCGTATGAAAACAGGCAGAGGTGACTTGATTAACCTGCGCCGTGCAGGAGAGGTTTTTGTCCAATAGAAATCCAAGGTTTCTGACCTTCTCGGCTGGAGTTGGACAACAACCGGCTTCCGGGGCCACCATAGCTGACTCCATATCGAGGGCTTCTGACTGAATTCTATGACTTCAGTCTTCTCAGTATTTAATTTGAGAAAGTTTTGGCTCATCGGGGTACGGGGTACTGTGTGGTAACAGTTATATGCTTTGATTGGGCACCTGAATCCATACAACTGGGTGACATGTAAGTGGTGCTCCGGGCAGGGTTCAAACCAAACTGAGGCATTTGGTGAGTTGGGTGGTGGGGAAAGGGGATTTTCAAAGGAGGTGTAATCATATTAAGGATAGAGCGTAAGAGTGTGATACGGAAATGGCAAGATGGAAGCCCAATGACGAGGGAAAGAGGATGGTAAAAAAGATGGAAGCACGTGGGGAAACAAGGAAATTGCATGTGATAAAGACTGGGCAAGGGGTATGGCACTGTGTGAAGGAAACAACAATAGAAGAGGGTGGCAGAGATGCCTGGAAGACGATAAGAGCAGGGAGGAGCGGAGGGGCATGACATGGGGAAACCACAGCTAGGGGCCGAGGGTAAAAGGGAGGAGGTGGACTTGGCATGGAAGAATGATAGGAGCAACAACAAGGGACGGGGTCAGGCGAAGGGAAAGGGGTGAGACAATTCACAGAGGAATGCATGAGCACATAAAGCAGTAGTAACAGAGTGCTAATTTACCTTCACCAAAATTCCTTTGTGAATATAATCCTTTGCCTTCCTGCCTTTGCTATCAGTGGTGGCTCCTCTACTAAGGTGAAGGAGTGTCACCCCACTGCTATTCAGCAGTGTAAGAAAATATAAAATGATAATATCTCAATGTTATTATCATGTTATTTGTTCTTGCTTTGGGCACAGCAGCTTCCGGAAGTGGGGCTGTCTGCTGAAGGAACAGGGGAGGGGGTGGGTGATTTTCACCCGGCTCGGGCTGGCCAAACATTCATGCGACAAAGAGATGTGGCACTGCACGCCTGTGTCAGCTGTAATCCAAATGTGTAATTTAATCCTGCTAGTTGTGCGGTGCTCTTGCTCAAACTGACTGGCCCTCGTCAGTACATAACATGAAAAACAAACAAAGACTGTTTGAGAGCGAAGCACATAGCATGCTCTCCACCCAGGCTGTATTACAGCCTGTGTGGAGAAAATGCCCAGGCCCCCATTCCCTCTCTGAGAACTGAACCACAGTGCTCAGACCAATCACAATGCTGGGATTGGCACAGGGTAGCCTGAGTGCTTCCTGGATTATTTCTGTACCGGCCGAGGAAAGGAGTAGAGACACGCGACGAGGAGGATGCTGCGACGTGGACAGGAGAGAAGTTTTTTATTTTTTATTTACACCCTCCCCGGCCCTCCCCCTCCGATCAGTGCCAGCTGCCACTGAAAGTGATTACAAACTTAATTCGGCTGTTACCAAAAGTGCTGCTTTAAGAAGTATTTCCTATATAGAGGGATGTAGATAGAATTGAATAAACTGTGCAGTCCCTGCGCCAGTGAGATGGTCAACCAGGCTGAGTATTTACTGCGATATTTGTCTGTGTGACTTCTAGGCCAAGTGTTGCCAGACTGACTCAGCATTCACCTTTCTGGGATCAATACAAGGAGTTATCTAATTTTTATTTATTGTGGCGTTATTTTGATTACAGGGCCTGAGGGCCTTGGTTGTCTATACAATATTATGTGTATAGGCTAAAAGTAGTAAAGCAGCTATCCAAATATATAAGGGGTCAATGCACCTACATACTTACAAATAACAACAAGAACGAAATAAAAAGGAACATGTGCAACTGCGAGATACATTTTATAGCAGCGACCTAAGAAGTCAATGCAGATGAGCACCCTTCTCTGCACTGAAGTTAAAACAAGTAGCAAATTAGGTTTAGGAGACCAGCAACCTATCACTGGGATGGGGTAAGCGTACAAACAACAGTATATCAAACAAAGAAGATGGGGGACTAGGAGCTAGTTGAGGTCCAGTAACCATGCTCCATGTAATATTATTATTCCAAAATGTGGGTTTCTGTTCATATTGAGGCAAGACTAGTGTCCAGAGAGAAGGTAAGTGGTGAAATACGTCTCTAGGCTCAATTTTCTCAACATGAGACAATCACAAGTTGTATCTTGTAGCACGTATGGCTGAGGGTAGGTGTAGCAGACACGTTCACCCGGCATAAACCCCCGTTACAGTGTTGGCTCCTATGCGATAGCTTATGAAGCCTATTGAACAACATTAATAAGTCGGAATACCTGTGGTTACCACGAGCTGGTGCCACCCTCACCAAAATACAAGGGGGACCGCTCCACCGCTTAGTTATATAAGGGTTATTTATATTGAATCTCCCACTTATAAATAACCATTTTTGGTCCTGATGCAGCGCCAAGGATCGTTTTGACTACCGCAAGGCGCAAAACATGTCGAACTTTTAGTGACTAGGGTACATTATTACTTCACTAGTAACAACAAACTACGTTTTGTTTTTTACTCTAACAGGGGAACCAACACATTAAAAAAAATGTGGTATCCCCTAGCCAGTTTTGATTTACTCATTCACACACTCACCCTTCACAACCTCTTTCAAGACTCACACCCTCACTCACTATACGACGAAATAAAAAGATCTCTGCTAAAGAGACCTTTCGAGGGACCCGTAGGGCATTGCAGTGCTGGCCCTACGAGGAGCAACGCCCAATGATGAAGCATGACATCCCCTGGGATGTGTGAGGGCAACAAGAGACACAACTTGTTATTGTCTCATGTTGAGACAATTAAACCTAGAAACGTATTTCTCCACTTACCCTCCCTCGGGACACTAGTTGTGTCTCAATAGGAACAGAAACGCTAATTTTTGATTAATACAAACAACAGTATGCAAAGGAGCAACCTAGGTTTGTATGAGACAGGGAGTTTTCAGACACCCACCCCTGGCTAACGAGGGGTATTAACCTGAACCTGTCTCAGGATGCTTGTTTCCGGTGCAGGGAAGACCTGGCTGGGCAGTTCGGGCTGGACTGCTCCCATGAGGAACAGGGTCAAGACTGATTTGCATATGCCTGGGTCTGAACTGGGGTGGCAAAGTGAGCTAAAGATCGATGATGGATTCAATACAGATCTGTGACTGGGGGTGAAGGCGCAGTGCTCCGTCGATCATCTCCTTGTGTTTGTTTTGTTTGCCCTAATTTGGCAGTGTATGCCCAGACGTGGGTGAGTTGCTCACTTTGCCACTGGATTCAAGCTAGCCTGTCTTATCAGGGGAATTACCCTGAAACCGGTCCCAGGATGCTTATTTCCGGTCCAGGGAAGGCCTGGCTTGGCAGTTTGGGATGGACTATTCCCATGAGGAACAGTGTGAAGACTGATTTGCATATAGCTGGCTCTAAACTGGGGTGGCAAATTGAGCCTAAAGAACGATGATGGATTCAACCCAGATCTGTGACTGGGGGTGAGTGTCTGAAACGTTTCAGCGCTCCATCCATCATCTCCTTGTGTTTGCTTAATTTTCAATTAACCAATCTACTGCAGGCTGGGCTAGGTACACACACCTTCTCGGCACCAGGATAGCCTTGTGGGTGACAGTGTGCTTTAATACAACAGGTTACAAGTCCTAAAAAAAGAAGCGGGGGACTAACATAGTTAGGCAGTAAGCGAGTGACATCACGGTACATGGCACAACACGTGACATCACAGGGAATGGCATCACAAGAAGTGTCATCACAAGAAGTGGCATTAGATCTTAAGCCCTCACATATATGTTTAACAAGTCCATCATGAGTACATTTGAGCACATTTCTAGTACACATGCAAACACTCCTGATTTAGCCAGAGGATTCACACTTTTGGAAGTAACGCATAAAACAATGTTGCCTTTTGTCAGCGTAAAGCTTCTTCTACCCAAGAATTGAACAAACTTACTCTACTGCCATCCTACTCAACCAGTCATAATATTCCACATACAGCACATTTCCATGTAGATGTGATTGCTTTAGCTGCCTGCGCACTTGATGTGCGAGCACTCTCCTATGCTAAGTATTCTAACTCAGCCTTACCCACCTGCATGCATTTTAGGAGATTGGGGCTCATTTTTCGCCAACAGACCATGACACAAAGCAAGAGAGAAAGACAGAAAGGGAAGAAAGGAGAGACATATGAGAGCAATCATGAAGGCTGAAAGGGGGATGAAAAAACAATCAGCAAGAATAAGTAATTTTAGGGTAGTGGAAGAAAAAGGTTATGACAACCTTGACATTCAGCAATAGAACCTTAAAAAAGAGTTTGGGACTCTGGATTTATGTTTTTACAAATTAAACACTGCCCCCCCCCCCGCCCAAAAAAAACAAAATATCACCTCCACATTTAGCAGCAACATCTCTCATGTACTCATTGTTGGTGTAACTAGGTCTAAACCACCCTCACATTGACCAGCTCAACCTGACAGCTCACCCTGGAATCTGTACTACCAGAATGCCCACACAAAGAATGGAACATAAATTTCAAAGTAAGAGGTATCAGCTCCCCCTCGAAAGAAGTCTCAGCTGCACAGTATCCAAGGATGAAATGGAAATGATGACAAAGGTAACTCACAAGAAAAAGGCACATGCAATTCCAGTTCCAACTAGCACTTTCGAGAAAATATTGGCCTTCCAGAGGAAATATTACCAGTTTGCATATTAAAAACTACTCAAGTGTGGTGATATAGGAACAGCGAGAGACACCATAAACTATCACCAGTAATCAGAATCTACACTAAACTTTGCTCGCTGATAAGACCTTTGCATATTCTACACGTTACACTGCCAACATGGTGCACCAGAGACGGCCTACTTGTTTTTATTAACACTAACCTGTGGGCTCGCCTATTCACTGTAACCTCATCCTGAAGGAGCCAGCCCTAGCTAAGCACACATGATCTTTCATTTCAAAGACAGCATAACTGTGAATTACATCAGTCTCCCAGACCTAAGAGCTTCATAACAACAAAGTGAACCTGTGTTATTGTGTTTTAATACAGAACATTGCCAACTTTACAACATCGCTGCAGTAAGTAGGTGTGAGAAGAGCAAAAAACAAAATCACCCATACCACAGCACGGTAACAATCTGGCAAAATTTAACCCACCCATATCCAGCGCTCTCGAATTTCTAAAGTTACAAAAATGCAACTTGTCTTCCTTTCAAGGAAAACAGCTCTTCGACATTTAGTGATTGAAACTGGCAAATAAAGCACACAACTTCAAACGTTTTGAAATCATTTTTTGTTGCAGTGTGACAAATTTAGATACTTCTGCATAAAATTGAAATATTTGGGTCATGGAGGAGTAAGTAGGATTATGTGAGGCAGTCCTTATTTTAAGGTAAAAGTGCACAGTTACAGCATCTGCCAGCCACCCATGCATCAACCTAATGTGTCAAGAATTAGAGACAAAGCATTAACATATGATGTAAAACAGGAGAAATAAACATATGTTCATCTAATGGTTGAAATGAAGTGCACCATGTATAATAAGAATCCAGGATGTGGGGAAAGATAAGTTTGACTACAAGGTCCACCTGCCTCCCTACCCTCATGAAGCTCTAAATAGGACGCACTAAACAAAAATGCTAACATAGAGACCAAATGGGTTGGTATGTATGGCATGTATGAGTATGGTGAATGGAAGTTTCACAACTGAACGCAAACAAATAGGATACTAACGGGATTCTTGTGAGGTCCTGGTGAAAGCCAACTAGCCCAGTGAGGCATTGGTGTGATGGCTGAAACATGCTGACCCAGGGTTACCAAGGATACTAATTTCCTTAGTGAATCCCCACCCTTTGAAAATAAAATTAAACCTCAGACACCCTCGATTATTTTAAATCTTGGATCCCACCCAATAACCATAGAGTTTCCTTGGCAACCAAGGTTGAGCCCACCCAGATACATAAGGTATCAGGACGAGGACTCTATGATGAAGCATGCCACTTAGAATCCCAGTGGGTAAGAATCCATTTAACACCATAGGGTGATCCCCTTGGGCTGGTGTGGAGGGATAGGCAAAGCATAGTAGGGGTTCCCTCCTATTGTTTTTGAATGGTTAGATGTTTGGGTAGGTGAGCAAACCCTGTATCACTTCTCACTCACTCCTGCTTGGAATATAGTAATAAGAATCTAAGCCACACATATAATGCATTTGGCATGACTTTCATGTGTCTTCTACCTTCCTGCCACACTCTAACCTCATGCACCAAGAATGAAAGACAAAATATTGACCTCTGATGTGAAATAGGAGAAATGAAAAGATGTCTATTCAGAGGCTGAATTGCATTAAGTGAAAGCAGAAAACCTGTATGTTGCTCCTGACCTCTGTATGCTAGATGGGGGCCGCAGTGATGATTGAGGGCTGTTGACCTGGTGCATTGCTCTATCCAGAAGAGGGCCATCACACTATGCAATCCTGTGATCTGAAGGAGACGTTTTCCTGTGTGCACGGTCACAAACCCCAAATGCCAGGAGGGGGCCACTGTAAAGTGAGAGGAGAGTCGTCATGGAGGAGCGTGCAACGATTTAACTAACCAACGCCTCTACCGTAGCATCACGTCTTCTGCTCGCCACCTGGCCGCAGACGCGTGACAGGGCACTCCGACCCTCCAGCAAGAGTGGGTAAGACTGAATACAGGGCCACCAATACGGGCTTGCTCTGACTGACACACTACTGCTTGGAGGCACTTTGACTTTCTCACAACCATCATGGAACTTCTAAGACTTGAACTCTCTAGCAGGCCCTAGCTGAAATACCGCCTCACATAAACAGGGAATAACCTTGATCCTTTTACATGGAATTTGAACTCGAGAGCTGATCCAAGGCAAGTTAGTGTGCCTGCCTTTAGAAGACTCCGGTGTATCAATAGAATATCACATGTGCAGAGAGTTCAGAAAGAACACGAATCAATCATTGGAAGGAAAAGGATACACGGAGAGAACTAGAAGTATATTCATCAAAAAATGTATGTAGATTCAGTAATATAAATTACAATTTGAGATATGGGGAGACAAATAAAAGGCAAAAAATTGATGAACAGAGGTATAAATGACAAACACTTCAGTTCAAAACTTAAACATCAACTCCAATGGGTTATGGCAAAACAACCAGAAAAATTAATTAGCAATGGTTGTATGCTAAAGTCCGTCTCCTGTGGGCGCACACCGTTCTGCTGTTTTCTGGAAATTAATTTTCCTTGGGTTCCATATATTGGACACTTCTCCACAAGTAGTATCCATTACAAGCGCTCTTTGACACACTGTAATTCAGACTTCTATTTGGAAACCACCGTCCAATACCCTTTTCCATTTACGGAAATTTCCATACGGGAATTTACAGGGGGTTTTTACCTGCAATGAATGGTTTGGTCCTGATGATGGTCTTCATGACGGCAGCATTATAGACCGAAACGTCGACATTTGCATCATCTCCATCAACGTTGCACTGGCACAAGCATACAACCATTGCTAATTAATTTTTTTGGTTGTTTTGCCAAAACCCATTGGAGTTGATGTTTAAGTTTTGAACTGAAGTGTTTATGGTGCACCAGAACGACGATTTCTTCGCGCGGAAAGGAAGAGACACATTGGAAAAACACCCCGGGAATAGAGCAACCAGCTGGGCCGGCTCCTTGTTAGTACACGAGAGCCATAATAACGAAGAGGCGGTTTACTTGAAAGCAGAACGCTGTCGGGGAGAGATTTAGATCACCCAAGCACCGGCAGCGCATTATTCAATTTCACTAACTGGATATAAACAAAGTTTAGTGAAAGAGAGAAATCGTGATGCAACATGAAAATGACTCCCAACCCCAGATGACTCTGTAACCCGATGGATTACGAATAGCCCTAGTCCTGAAGAGGCCAGAATTGATTGGCTGAAACGCGTCGACTGTAAAGAGACAGCAGATATAAAAAACTTGATTAATTTAAATAATTTGTTGAGGGACTTAAAGGACATTGGGTTTGAATAATTTTTATCTATTTGTTTTCCTCACAGTAGTCTGTTTGATCTCGATAGGAATGTCTTGTTTATTTTTTCAGTGAGACATCCTAGTTTTGAAACGAAGGGCTTCTATTGTATATATATAAAAAATACATGTATATACAAATGTGTTTGAAATTGAAAACGAAATATATAAATTAAAAATCTCTTCATTTGATAAAATAAAAAATCATTCAGTAAAATTCTAAGGCGTGGTGCGGTTCATGACGAGACATGAGATTGTTAAAAAAAAATAGATAAAGTTTGGTCATAGTAATATAAATACTAAGTAGGGAATACTTTTTCTTTATTCCCTATTATTTCAAGTAAGAATGTATACCGTAGAACCAAGGTACCAATTTCTTCTGAATTTAGTATTCTTCACCCAGGTACCGTTTGGTTTAATGGGTTCCCCCTGTCATTCATAGAGTAATTGGTTTCAAAGACAGTACTTTAAAATATCTTATGGAGTTAAGGCACCTGCTGCAGAGATCTGCGTGTTCCCTGTAAATCTCAGTGAATAATAATGGTAAGATAACTCTGAAGGTTAATGCACTTGCTGGAAAGATCTGTTTTGGCAGCCTCAGTTTTGACTCAAAGTGGCATAGAGGGTTAATGTGTCTCCCGCAAAGCACATCATGTAACATGCAAATGACAGATTTGATTTTATGTAGACAGGTAAAGTGGGTTACTTCTTCAAACACAGAGATCCTTATGTTACTTGAAGTTGCATTGTAAATCTTCTAATATAGCTCAGTGAGCTATGATGGATGATATGCGACTTCTACATCTGGTAACTCTCACTGCCTTCCGTGAAACATATTGTACATTGATTTACAAACATATGATTTACTGTATATGTAAAATGTATGTGTGATGTGAAGCACTCTGACACTTAAGATGAGTAGCGCTACACAAAAACAGTGGTATTTAAATTATTTCAAATACTCCTCAGGGGTTAAGTGCTATATAAATGCAATTTATTCTGCGCAAATACAGGGAAAGATAACCACATCTGACATTCTTACAATGCATGCATATCTCCTAAACAGGAACTGAACAAAGTGAAAAGCTGCCTCTCTTAAGTAGGAGTGAAGAGTTAACAAGGTGAACCTTTGCTTCCCCTCAGCTGCATTTGTGAGGTGCGAGGCTCCTGACCACTCCCAGCCAGGAGACTCGAACAAAAGGAGGCCTGATGACCCCTCAAATTCGTCCTTTGTTACGGGCCCAGCTGGAGTCTGAAAGAAGAGAGCCCCTCCCCGCCTGCACGTTGTTGCTGATGGAGAGCAGACAAGCTGAATGTGTCCTGGTGCTTGAAAATTACACGGGGAGGAGTTAAGCACATTTATTAATGGGGCCCAAATTCTTGGTAGGGTGGATGAGTCCACTCAGTGAAAATAGCGGGTGTACCCCAGACTTGAGCCCTAAATACACATAACATAACTTAGACATACAGTGACAACTACAGTTAACGAACCGATAAACTAGCACAAATATAATGGCTTATTGTTAGTAGGGGGGGAGCTCGCTGTACCTGCTGGGATACGCGGGGGTCTCCAGTGATTTCCGGGCAGCTGCTTGCTGGGCTGGGGCTGCAAGATATGTTCCTCGTCCGACCACTCCCTGCGCGTGTCCTGTGATGCTGCTGCGTAGACTGCGCTCTTTAAAGGCTTTCTCCATCTGTCGCACGGTCAGAACTGGGCGGGGCTTTTCCCATCAAAATCATTAACTCCCAGGGAACGGGGCGCTGCTAGGGTTTCTCCAAACAGAAGACCGAAAATGATCTCTTCGGGGGGGGGAAAAAGATATTTGTGCCGAAATAACAAAATACAAGTCTCTCGCCTAAGATAGGACGAAAAAGCTGGACAGTCATTTTATAAACCACGTTCGCCACAGCCTTAGTTATGGTATGGAGTCACTTTATAAATGTATTAATTTACACGTTTTGATAATTACAATACAATACCATCCCACTAAAGCAACTCGAATGTGCGCGTGTACTTATGTAACATGGATATTTATATTTTTAATAATTGAATGGCATAACTGAATGCATCGACGTCTTTACCTTAAAGGACAAAACAAACGTGTTTTGGTAAAGATATTTGCAACTATAATTGATTGATAGTAAAGCTTGAACGTACAGTTGTATAACGGCAAATCATATTTTTGTCCTACGGTTATTGATACAATATATATCTTCAGTGAGCTTGGCGGTGTCTTTTTAAGATAAAATAAAAGTCATTTCTTCTTGGTAAACGAAAGTATACCATCTAGGTAGGGATCATCAGTCCTTGAAAGGTGAAAAAAATACTCTCAATGCTATACATTTAGGCGACATCTTGCGTAATTTGAGCTGTGTTTTCCGGCGGGGACCACCCGCACTTATTTTTGGGGACCACCCCTTATGTTTCCACATCAGATACTTACCGGGCGCAGGAGATGGAACAACACAAAGGGGCTTACAAGCTTTGCGCCGCGAGTGCCTCTCTTTTAATATGGGAAAAAGTGAGGTACTTGGATTTACAAGAAAGGATCTTGCGAACAAGCCCCAAAGTTCGGAAAGGAGTAGGAAGGAAAAGACGGCAAAACCGCCGCAAACGGAGAATGCAGGGAACTACAAGAGTAAAATGAAAGGGCAGGGCGTGTTTGGTTGATTAAAGAGGCATGGGGTGGATTTAAGGCTACCAGCCTTGGTATTTGGCGCACCAATGTTTAATTGCACTGGCGAGATCTTCTAATCAGAGCTTGGTCACTGGCACTCTTTTACAAATTAAGCACTGGCGGTGAAGGGCTGGCAACAGAATAGGAGCAGCCACAAGGCGTTTACTCTGACAGTGCACTTATTTTTTCTTCAATTCTTCCACCAGAGTAATGAACAAATAAGAACATATGTTGTAGCAACTTTGTTCTGATTTATCTCATGCGACTAACGCACCTGCTGCAGAGATCTGTGTCCCCCCATGGAGTTCTAGGATATAATGGTGGTAAGATTGATTGAGCTTTTATTCGATATGCAAGATATCTTGTAAGCGTACACAAAATACAGCCATTTACAAAACTACAAAAGACATTATTTAAAAAAGCAATTATTAAATGCACATTTAAAAAGGATAAAAGGACATATAATGCCAGAATAAATTAACTAAAAGTGAATTAAACCGCTATTGCCAGTCTCCTGCATCGAATCAACCAAAACGGTTTTAAAAATTTGGCTATACCACAAACAATAGGGAGGGAAGTGTCCGTCATTAGGATGTGCAGGGCTACTAGATAACTACGTGTGCCCATATTGCGGCAAAGGGGTTTAAGCCAAAAACTCCTGGGTTTTGCATAGTCCGGACATTCAAATAGGATATGCGTAATGGACTCTATCCTAGTAGGACAACATGCACAAAAAGGGGACGTGTGGGCACCAGATTTCCACTTAGACACCAGAGCCCCACTCTAAATTTAAAATACAGTGCTCGATCGACTGGAAGAGTAATTAGGTCCAGATAAGGCTCATAGACTACTGCATCTTTTACTGTTAAAAAGGCAGCTGTGGATTTACAATGTTCAGAGTTTGTAACTAGCTGTTCCGCAACCCAATTCCAGTAATGTCTCTTCAGAACCTCTTTTGGTGGAGCCGATCTTGATAACCAACAGTCCCCCAGTCCAATTTCCTCCAAGAGTTTTTTGGTGTCTCTCAGCCATCTAATTTTTGCCCAACCGCCCAAGCTCATTATCTCCGCCAACCCTTCAGCATACGATTTTAACTCTTCACCCCTCCAGATACGTGTCCATAAAAGGAGTGGGCGAAGCCGGGCTTGGTCTTTAATGTTCTTACAACCTGTGTCCAGCAGCACAGGTACTGTTGGAGTGCTCGGAGGGATGGCGATTAAGGATTTCAAGAGCTTGCTCTCTGCTGTTGCCAAGGAGTCCAGACAGCAATGCCCCCACAGTTCGGCCCCGTACAAGGCTGATGTTACTACCTTGGCCTTGTAGATGTTTATTACTGGGGTAAGCGACCTCCTTGGTGATGCCCGGAATTCCCTCAGGAGGGCACCTCCTACTCTCTTGTGGTTGAGGACCATCTTAGCAATGTGAGGTGACCAGTTCATGCTATCCGTGATCCGAATTCCGAGGTAGTCAAATTCGGATACTTTCTCCAAGGCAACAGAATTGAGAATAGGAGGGCGGCCCAGTTTCCTTGGAGGATTAAGGACTAAAAACTTGGTTTTATCCACATTGATTACTAGGCCCTTTGCAACACAGAAGTTCTGGAAACGGGTTAACAGTTTCTGGAGGTCTTGCGGAGTCTTAGAGATCAAGAGCGTGTCGTCCGCAAAAAGCAGGGTGGGGATCCGCACTCCTCCGAGACAGGGGGCGTCGGCTGGTTCTTGCTGGAGATATTCCACCACCCCATTCACATATAATGAGAAAAGGGTGGGCGTCAGAACGTATCCCTCTCTCACACCCCTAGACACTGGTATTTTCTCTGTTAGCTCTCCATTTCTTCCCCAGCGGACCTGAGCAAAGGTGTGGGCGTGAAGGCTAATAAGGAGGGACAGGATGTAAGGAGGCAGTCCCAGCCCATAAAGCACCCTCCATAGCTCCTCCCGGGGGACTAGGTCAAAGGCAGTCCTCAGGTCTATAAAAGCCAGGTATAGACTGCCCTTGCCTAGCTCCACCACCTTCCACCCAAGAAGTGCCAACCTAAACACCTGCTCTATCGTCCCCATTCCTGCCCGAAAGCCTGCCTGGAAGTCTGATAATATTTTATTTTCCTCCACCCAATGGAGAATCCTACCCAGTATAGCTTTTCCTGCTATCTTTTGGGTGGAGTCTATCAGGCTTATGGGGCGGTAGTTCCCTGGGATTTCTCTGCATCCTTTTTTATAAATCGGGACCACCACCGCCCACTTCCAGGAATCGGGCACTGGCCCTCCCATCATAATGTCATTAAGGAGAGCTGCAATAACCCTTCCCCACGCCACTGGATATGCCCGCATAAGGTCCCCCGGGGGACCATCTGGACCTGCTGCCTTGCGGGGGGCTACCCACCCAATTACCTTTTCGATCTCTAAAGGTGTAAAGAGATTATAGGTATGGGGCTCGGATACCAGTGGGGAGGTCACCCTAACATTTAGTTCCCCATCTGCCGGGAGGTATAAAGCCCCAAAGTGTTTTACCCAGCTTTGTGGGGGAATATTACAGGGTCTCATAGTTTCCTCGGGCCTGTTCCGGGAACCTACAAGGTTCCAGAAGCCCCTTGAATCTTTACTTTTGCTAGCATGGAGTAGGTCCTCCCAAAATTTCTCTTCCCACTCCATCCTAGCAATTTTAAGGGATCTATTGTAGGCCTTCCTTGCTTCCAGTATAACGCTATGGGATTTGTGCTTCACTGCCTCTACAAGAGTTGTTTTATGTGCCCTACATGTTTGTGTGTACCAACCATTACCTTGTTTTTTCCTTCGTTTATTTCCTGACTTGCTAGCAGGGATGGTAAACACGTTTGTCAAAGCCTCCACTAGAGAGACAAAGACCCCACTCACCCTACCCACCCCTTCCGAGAACGACCCCAAATCTGACACTGTTTGATTTAAGAGGGTTGAGATTTCTCCAACCCTTTCCTCTGAGAGGACCAATTTAGCCCATTTTAGGCGCCTTCCACAGAGAGAGACTACAGACTCATCGGGGGGAGCTACTACAGGGTTAATAGGACCCTTTTTAGGAAGACACCACCACTGGGCCATGGTTAAGGAAAGTGGGTTGTGGTCACTTTCAATTGTCGGGACCACAACCATATCCCTCACTTGGCTCCAGAGACATACATCTAGTAAGATGTAGTCTATTCTAGAGGTGTGTCCTGGTCTGTTATATGTATGGCCCCCCCCCCCTATCCGAAGTTGTCCTTCCATTCACTGCCCTTAGGTTTAATTCAAGGCTTAGGGAGTATAGCTGTAACGCCACCTCTGACCATCTCCTAATGGGTGGAATCTCTAAAACAGGGATCCCTATCCTAGTGTCCTCCTCGTCCTGGTCTAGGGCTACGTCCGAGCCCAAGGGCTCGAACGTACAGTTCATGTCGCCCGCGACCAGTATACATGACTTGTGTGGAGTTGTATTCAACCTGTCTGTGTCTCCTCTATTCTGCAGTCTAAGGATGCTGCTACCCATATGAGCAGGCCACCCGAGGGGCGTCCTCTCCCTGTTTCCGAGGTTAGCGCAGGCACAGAGTAGGAGGAGAATCCCACCCTATGTACCGACTCCAAACTCCAAGTCTCTTGGAAGATGCATAAGGAGTGCTCATCAACCAGGGCATTCCAGTCTGGGAGGGCCAACTTTCTTGCGATCCCTGCGACATTCCAGCTGAAAACCTTAAAGACTAGGTCCGTCACAGCTGATGTGTCGCTGGTCGCGAGAACACTACTGTCCGCAGGCCTCACAGAAGGAACTTGCAAATGACAATCTAGAGGAATGGGCAGAGAGGCTACCAACCCACTAACGCTTGCAGATAAGGGTGAGGCTGTTCGGAGTGGTGATACTACCATTGGGTCTATTCTATTAACAGTTGCAGTATCTGCAACTGCAACTGTGATTTCCCTCGTGTCGCCCTCCTCCAGTCAACAACTCCCTGGCACCCAAGGGGGGTTCAGCCCATTGCCCCCAACCCAGCGTGTGTCCCAGTCTTGACAAAAACCAAGAGTACTTGGACCCTCCCATGGCGACATAGCAATTTGCCTTGGGTAAAAAAAAGGTTAAGTCCACTACTTTAACCCCTACTGAATCCATGTTTTTTATAGGACTACAGATGGTGCTCACTACTCTGGGATCTTGGAAGTTTATTATTATACAGTCCCCCTCCTGTGTTTTTTCCCCTGCCCTACCCACCCTACTCTGCGAACACTTAGGATAAGCCCATCCACGCCAGTCGGAATTGGCTTATTTGACTTTAGCCAGTGGATGCACTTATTCTTAAGAGATTGGTGGTTCTCCAACTGGCCTTCCTTCAGAGGGGGAACATTTACTAATACGGCGACAAAAGGTTGACAATCTGGTGGGAGGTTTACAGGGGGGATCCGCCGTGTGAGATTTCGAGGGGCCACTGTAGTGACAGCTGGGGCTATAGATTGGGGAGCAGTTTTGGCGACCATTCCTGTCGCTGCTCCCTTGACTTTATCTTGTATACCAGGTGTTTGGCTAGCTTTTACTTTACCTCTGCTTGCCTGGGGCTGCACTTGTGGAAGTGGCTTAGGTGTAGTTTTGGCAACCTCTATGGGTGTTGACGTTCCCTTGGGTTGGGGCCCTGCTGTAGGTGGGGAAGGAATTTTAGGTGCTAGGGCTTGCACTCTACTAGCTTCAGCCTTATTTGGCCTGTTTGGAGGATTAGAATCTACCTGTGGTGGTAAGGAAGCTACTGGGGGCGCACTCCCCTTTGGTCCCATGTCCTGATTGTCGCTCACTCTTTTTAGCTGTTTAAATGTAGTTTTAAGTGAGTAGAACCCATCGAGGGTTGATTGCTCTAGTTTATCTATTCTAGCCCCCAGGCCCTTAACCTGAGTCAGCAAGGGCATCAAGAGGCTATTTACCCTCTCCAAAATGGTATCAATAGTCATGGGGTCGATAAATTTGGGGCCATTATCAGTACTATTACTAGTGGGTGGGCAGTTATTTAAACCCAAGTGTGAGACCACAGCATCCCCCTCCTCCTCAGCCTTATCCTCTGGGAACAGGCCCTTTGCGTCTTTCCCGCCTTGGCCAAAAGACTTACTTGTTCGTTTGTAGAGCGCGGCCTGTCTCACCAGCCTGCCCTTAGTATGGTTGCCTGCCTTTTTGCTTTTAGCCCTTTTATTCTGCCTACTTGCGTCAGTTACAGAAGGCACCCCATCTGGGATTACTATGGTGGGGGTGGGCGATATTGGCAATGGTGACTGAGTTGTAGCTGTGTTTAAGGGCGAATGAGGTGCGGGTGGAGATGATGTGCTTGGGCCACCCTCTCCCTCAATGCCACTAGGAAGAAGCGCAGCCAGATGTTCCAATCTGTCTATGTTTTGCCCTATTTCTAGCAACTGGGGGGGGGGTCTATAGAGCAGCCCGGGACACCAACAGGGTGAGCAGATTGATCCCGCCCACAAGCCGGTGTCAAGGCCTGTGCAGCGGCCCCCAAAGATGAGCGTCTGGAAGGGAGATAGACCTCTGATAGACGGCGTTCGGACATAGCAATCTCCTTTTCTATGACTGCCGCCACTCTGGTGATAAAGCGGTCCATAGTTCCGATCACTGGGCTCCCACCAGCAACTCCCCTTTCGCCCTCACTCCTGAGCAATTTGCCAGAACGGGTTGACATGGTTAGGGGTAAACTCTAGGGAGTCACACACGGCCCACCTGTGCTCCGCGCTGGATGTAAGAGACGTGGCCCAGCCCAGCCTCTGTCAGCCCCTGACTGCCACAGACTGCCCGCTTTTTGCTCGGGCTTCGCTCGGCGTCCCGCTCGCGTCCCGCTGTGCGTCAAGAAGGTCGTTAAAGTAGGTGGTTTTGGGCGGGGGGCGTGTCTCCCAGGAGGCGCGGCCGTGCGCACCTGGGCTGGTGCAGGGACTCCTGGGCTCTGTAGTCCAGGTGATGTTTCGCCCTCCTCCTTGCCGCCTCCTGACTCCAGTGAAGTCCTTAGTGCCTGGCCCCTCGCTGCAGCCCGTGATGCGGCACCCGCGAAGCGGGTGCGGCGGTGTCCAAGGGTCACAGGTCAGCAACAACGATCGTGGCTCCTTCACCTCTCCCGCAACAAGTTTGAGCGTTTGGTGGTAAGGTAACTCTGGTAGTTAATGTTCTTACTGGATAGATTGGAGTGCAGTCTAGTGCCGTTTTGACTCGTCATGAAATAGCATATCATGTCAATGTGCCCGCTGCAAAGTAACGAATGTAACATGCAGGCCACATATTTGAATTCAATTCAAGATAGCTCAGTAGGACACTGCTGCTTTTGCAGAGATCCGAGCTTTACGTGCATATTAAAAGTTCCAGTCCTTTAAAATTCCCAGTCCTTGTAAAACAATTTAGTGACTTATGTAACCAACATTAAGTGGTTCATTTGGGGTAGAAAGTTATGTAAAGAGTTATTAGTGTAACTACCCATGCGATCACATACATCTTGAATTCTTATAGTGTATGCTATCGCTTACATATATACCCGCCACCAAATATAGCTTATTTTTAAAGACCTTTTTAATGGTGCAGTTTTATATAGCGCGAACTCCACCCGAAGGGATTGGAGCGCTTTACATGAGCACCAGCTACATTACTCAAGGACGCCTTAATTATTTTTGGCGGTAGGCATGGTGAGATTACATAATTTGCCTAGAATCAAATGATGTTGAGCGGACACCGACATTCGTACCTGGTTTCCCAGCTCTAAAGTCGGCAGCTCTGGGCGCTAGGCCACATCCACTCACTTGTGGCGTTAAACGCTGTGTTTTTTTCTCGGTGCCAACGTTCCAGGTTCCAGCAAGGTCCCGCCCAGGATGAAGGGGTGCTGAGGAATTTGTAATGAGGCCAATTGGAATTGAACATAAGAGCCTAGCTCTTTCCCTCACCGCATGCAGGGTGAGGGCCAGGGCCTGACATGTCCTGGTGTTTACAAATGCTACCAGTTTACAGCACATGTCACTGGGACTGGCCTGTGGGGTTGTGGGCCTAGATCTGGCTCAATAATTACCCTTCTGATCGGGAATCCGACCGGATTCAAATCCCGTCCCAACAGAAATAAAAGAACAGAAGATGCCGGGATCCGTCCAAACACACATTAAAGTTTAATCAGAGCCACGCAGAGGAGGCTGACGAGTCGCTCTTAAAATGCATTTGCCCCCGAGGATGTAACAGACGGGGCCCAGCTATTTGCATGAGGGGGTCAAAAAAGGTCAATAGTGAATGACACACGTAAAAAACATAATTGCATCCTCGATAAATTGCTTGCTGAATTAACAACGGGAAACAGAGAAGGGAAAGACAGATTTGAGACGAAATTCAAAGACAGATTTACAACAGTACCGAATACAGATAGAAGAGGGGAGCAAAGGGACTTTAGTAAGATCAAAAGGAAGCGTCGCTATAACCCCACAAGCGACGTTGATGCATCTTTTATGCATTCAGTGCAAAACAACACCTTTCTCAATGCTGCAGCGAGTCTAGGCTTGGTTTATCAATGCGTGCCCTCCTGCCATCACTCAAAGCCTATTTTAATGTGCTACCTACAGAAGGGGTTTAGTGGACTGGTTATCTTTGAAGAATGTAAACGTTGTGCATGACGAGGGGTTATTCTATTTCGCCATTTTAGTCTGGCATCCGTTGTTGTCAAAAGTGCAGCAGCATAAACAGACAATGACAAAAACAGAATACATTTTTGGTCGAAGCCTGCCAGAGACCGCTTTGCTAAAAACATCTTGGGGATATTCGGAATGCAGCGGTCTGATTTGCTTACATCATGCTGGGGACATTCGAAAAACATGTACTTGCTTTCTATTTGCTGGCTTTATTTGTTTTAGGCTGTCCAGCTTGAGTTCGTCCCTTCTGTGGCCCATACCTTAATTACTGAATCCTTCCAAGCGATCCTGTTCTGTAAACAAGCCTTTAAATCTTGTTCTTCTCTCGTCACATTTGCTGCTCATTCAAAGACAGAGGTTAAATGTTGTCACACTCTGTCTTCCTAGGGAGGAGCTTGGTGTTTACTTTTCTTTCTCTGACTTCAAAGTGAGAGGATTTATGTGACAGCCATGCTGGCTACTGGGGGTAATTATGAAGTGAGGTGCAAACAAATATTTGAAAATAATCAAAACAAATTAATACACTAGGTGATGACATTTCCACACATTATTGTTTGGGCGCTGTATTGTTTTTACCAGCAAGACTGAACGGCTGTGCAAATGTAATGGCCATTTCAATTGAAGATGTGTTGTCAGTAATAGCAGTGTGCTACCACACCATGAATACTCCACTTTATCCCATTCCACGCTACTCTGCACCACTCCGCTCTACGCAACTTCACTCTACACCTTTCTACTCTACATCACTGCACTCCACCCTACCCTAGGGCACTTCACTCTACTATGAAACAATCTACTCTATGACACTGCACTTTGCACCACTGCTCTGCGCAGCTGCGCTACTCTACTATGTACCCCTCTATGCCACTGCACTCAACTATAACTACTGCACTCTACACCACTTTACCCAAAACCAAGGCACTCTATGCCAATCTACTCTGCACCAAAGTCACTGTACTCTAGAACACTCTACACTATTGTACTCTACGCCACTGCAATCTATGCCACTCTGTTGTACTCTGCGCAACTGTACTCTACACCACTGCACTCCACACCAAAGCACTCTACGCCACTCCTCTGTACAGCACTGCACTGTACCACAGTGTGCTCTACAACACTCCTCTCTGCCACTGCATTCTACTCTGCACTACTACACTGTACGCCACACTACTCTGAATCGCTCAGCTTTACGCCACTGCACTCTACCATGCACTTCAACGCACGCTATGCCACTCTACAACTCTGCACTTTCCACTACAAAAATGTACACCCTCTACTCTGCCCCACTCTACCACATTGTACACCAATGCACTGTCCGCTAATACTCTATGCCACTCTACTCTGCATCACTGCACTCTACTCTGCACCACTACGCTCTTCAACACTGCCCTCTACGCCACTTCACTCTACACCAATTATTTCTACTCTAAGAACTATCTACGCTATGCCACTACACTACTCTATTCCACTCTGTGCTATTTCACTCCACTGCAATATATCCAGCGCCACCGCACTCTTCTCTTCAATTTCAAAAAATCTTTATTTCGGCAGGTCAAAGCCATAAAAGATGTACAAAACATTTTTAAAAAGTGCAAAATACAGAAACAATAACTGATTCCTGTTGGGTAGTGGCAGGTTAACAACAATACAGATACGCAAAGAGTAATACCAAGTAACACAGCAATTATTGCGCGAGCATAACATTATTTATAATAATCAATTTGCAAGTGCTCATCCATATTAATTTAAACAATTGTTAATAAAAGCCTACCCTTATACCACATTGCTTCCAAATATTTTGCTACAGCATAGACAATTGAAGTAGTTAAATCTGTTTTAAAAATTCTATAAGCTTGCATACAGTTAATGAGTCCCGTATTTTTACACAGAGGTATGAGCCAATACCTTCTTGGCTTTTTATAAACTGGACAAAAAAATAAAATATGCAAGTCATTCCCCAAATCGCACTTACAGCCAGGACAATTTTTTGGGGAGGACTGGCACCATTTGCTAGTAAGGGCTCTAATTGGGAGGGTGCCATACCTCCATTGTAGGTACAATTTCCTAGTTAAAATTGGGAAAATATCACCCAAGACATTCTCGAAGGAGTAAAAATCTTTAACTTTTAAAAAAGAATCAGTTAGGGTGCCAGTTTGTGTGGTGCACATAAGAGTTGATAGTTTGGTATCATAATATAGACTTGCCAGATGCTTCCGCGAAACCATATTGCAAGCTGGCTCGGGGTCAGACCACATTAATGGTAATCCCAGTTTCCCACATTCTTCTTTTATGTACTTTAACCATGGGATTTTCCCGACATTGGGTAAGCTCAGGATTTCAAAAAGTTCCTGCCTATAGTTGAGAAGCTCAAGTGTAATCCAGAGCCTCCACCAGAACGTTAATGATTTCAGGCCCAGTTCCTCGTCTATTGACCTGATACCCAAATCCAGTCTCAACGGTAATAGGGGAGTACTAGAGGGCAGGATCAGCAACTGTCTTAAGAACTTATTTTCTGTGACAACCATCTCTGGTCTAGACGAGTAGCCCCAGAGTTCGCCGCTATAGGTGACTGCCCCCCTTGCCTGCATTCTATATATCTCCAGGGGTGGGCCGATGGGTTTGATAGTAGATTTGTTAGCAAGCTTAAGGATTCCCCCGCCAATTGGGCCAGTTTAAGTTGGGATTTGAGTTGGTGGGGAGCCCAGGTCATCCTCTCATTTATGATGACCCCCAAATATTCAAAAGTGCAAACCCTTTCCAGGCTAGTAGTTCCTATACTAGGATTAGGGTGTGTGGTTGTTGGGAGATTAAAAATCATATATTTGGTCTTGAGGGCATTTATCACTAGGCCCCGATCAACGCAGAATGCCTCAAAGCCATCTAACACGCGTTGAATCCTCATTGGGGATTTAGACAGCAGCAGGGTGTCATATGCGAACATGATCACAGGCACCCTGTTGCCCGCAAGCTTGGGTGCGTCATTATTCAGTACCCCACTTAAGTGGGCGATTACCCCATTGACAAAGAGGCAGAACAGGGTCAGTGCTAAGACGTAGCCCTGTCTTACCCCCTGTCAACGGGGAATCTTGATGATAGCGATCCATTCTTCCCACACCTGACCCGTGCAAAATTCTCCTATGGAGCCTCATTATTATGTTCAGAAGTGAGGGTGGAATGCCCAACTCTGAGAGTACAGACCAGAGTTTCCCTCGTGGGACCAGATCGAAGGCCTCACAGAGGTCCACGAAAACCGTGTACAGGCTGCCACCCTCCACCCTGATGGTTTTCCAGTGTAACATGGTCAGGCAAAATATTTGGTCCGTTGTCGACGTGTTTTTTCTGAACCCTGCCTGGTAGGTACTCAGAATTGAATGTTCAACTGCCCAATCCTGAAGGCGGTCTAAAATCAGCCTTGCGAAGATCTTTTGTGGCACATCGATAAGGCTGATAGGCCTGTAGCTGGCTGGGAGCAGGGGAGATCCCTTCTTGAAGATAGGGACAATCTCCACTTCCAGCCAAGTACAGGGTATCTCCATGCCTCTCAGGATTGCATTAAAGATAGCTAATAAGTATGGGGCCCATATCTTGGGTTCATGCTTGAAGAGGTCACCAGGGAGTTTGACCAACCCCGGAGCTTTTCCAGCTGCAAGTTTTGATATTGCAGCACAGACCTCCTCGTTGGTAAAGTCTTCCCAATCAAAAAGTACGGTAGAGTATGACAGCGTTCGCCCTGGGTCCTCTACTGTTTCACCACTAACTGCTGCGTATAGGGCGCGGAAGTGATCTTCCCATGCATTAGCGGCTATGTTAGCTTCAACAGCCGGCACCATCTCACCAGACCCCGTATTGACAATGGCCCAGAATTTGCGTGGATCTCTGGTTGCGATGGCGACAGTTAAATTCGTCCATTTGTCCTGGTCCCATTCCACTTTAGCACAGTGGATTGTTTGCTTGTATTTAGTTCTCCTAGCTTGTATTAATGTTTTATTCATATTATTCTTCAAGGACAAAACCAACTCCGCCTTGGCCTTTCTACAAGCAGCATTATACCATGAGGCTCTGTTGCCTTTAAGCAGCCGTTTTTTCACACGTGGGTTGAATACCTCTGCCAAACTACTGGTTAAATAATAATAATAATAATACTGATGCTTGTAAAGCGCGAACAGCTACCTCACAAGGAGGTGTCCCGGCGCTAGTAGAGAGCTTACAGCTTAAGACAGAAGCTATGACAAATGTCTAGGTTTTTTGCATGAAAAGCCAGGTCTTCAGGAGTTTCTTAAAACTTGCTTCTGTCGAGGTGGATTGAATGGCCAGAGGCAGGGCGTTCCACAGTTTCGCTGTACCGGCAGAAAAGGATCTACCCCCAAGTCTGGCCTTCCTAACTCTTGGTATAGTTAGCTGAAGCAGGGAGTTGGAGCGTAAATGTCTGTCCTGATGGTAGCGGGTGAGTCTAAGTTTTAAATAGTTAGGGCAGGTACCTTTTAATGCTCTAAACGCCAGGGTAAGAACTTTAAATTTTATTCTGCTCGCCACTGGAAGCCAGTGCAGTTCGCGAAGGTGCGGAGAGACATGATGTTTAAATGGAATCGGTTTTATAAGTCTCGCAGCCGCATTCTGCACGATCTGCAGGCGCTGCACCAGATACTTGGGGAGACCAAGGTAGAGGCCGTTCGAGTAGTCCAGTCTTGAGGTAACTGTTGCGTGGACTACCGTTTTACGGCACTCAGGAGGTAGGAGAGATAGAAATTTGCGAAGGTTCCTAAGTTTGTGAAGGCAACCTGTGGAGACCTGCTGAACATGCGAGGAGAAAGAGAGATTCTCGTCCCATCTTACTCCCAAGTTCTTCGCATTAGATCCAGGGGCTGGAGCTGGTCCCATTTCCGGGGGCCACCATAAGTCTGGAGTAGGACGCGTATTTTTTCCAAAGAATAGCACTTCCGTTTTGGATGCATTCAGCTTAAGTTTATTAGTGTTCATCCAATTGGCTATGTCTTTAAGGCAGCCCTTAATTTTACTGAAAGCAATCTCAGATACTTCAACAAAGGGGAAAACCAATTGAGTATCATCGGCATATGAGATTGCCTTGACCCCCCATTTGGCGATCAAGGTAAAAAGTGGGGCTAAGTAAATATTAAAAAGTAACGGGCTGAGTGCAGACCCCTGGGGGACCCCACACCAGAGCCGTTTTGGTTTGGAGGAGAAAGTGCCCAATGCAACTTTCTGGGAGCGATCTGTTAAGTAGGATTGAAGCCAGTTCAGTGCTCTATCCTCCAGACCTGTATCTCTTAACCTTAACAGCAATCTTCCATGGTCTACTGAATCAAAAGCGGCCGATAGATCCAGGAGCACCAGCATAGTTGACGCCCCTTCGTCTAAAGACCATCTAATTGACTCAGCAACCTCAATAAGGGCCGTCTCGGTGCTGAAACCAGTTCTGAAACCCGATTGTGTTTCGTGAAGGATACCGTTATTCTCTATGAAACTGTTCAATTGGCGTTGAATCAGTTTCTCGAGCATTTTTCCGGGGGCTGCTAGCAGGGAAATGGGGCGTAGGTTGGTCAAGTCGTCTGGGGCACCATTTGGCTTTTTTTTTAGAGGGAGGAGGGTGGCATGTTTCCAGCAGTCAGGGAACGTACCAGTTTCAATGGATGTGTTCCAGATATGGAGGAGAGGTGTAGCAATAGCTGACGACATCACTTTCCAGAGTTTTGGTGGGCAAGGGTCGTCTGGGCCTCCCGATTTGCATTTGCTTAGCTCACTCATGGCCTCATCACGGGAGATGTGATGGAATTGGGCTAGAAGGGAAGGGGGCGAGTCTTTTATATTGAAGTCCTCCATTACAGTGGGCGTGGGGTTTGAAAAGGTCTCATAGACCTGGATAATTTTTTTATCAAAAAAGTCCGAGATATCTTCGCAGAGTCTCTCTGATGGAATTATCTCAGTGTCAATGGCTCTTGGTTTAAAAAAGGATTGAACAATCTTAAAGACTTCTTTACTAGATTGCTCAGCTTGTTGAATGGAGGTTGCAAAGAATAATTTTTTGGCTTTTTTTATAGATTGGTGTAAACGTCGGAGGGCTTTTTTGTAGCAGTTTTTTGCTGCTTCACAATAATTTGCCCTCCAGAGGCGCTCCAACTTTTTGCAATTTCTTTTTTTCTCCATCAACTCTACGGAAAACCAAGGAGCGGTAGGGGATTCTCTGCGAGATGTGGCAGTTTTAGCAGGAGCGATAGATTCCACAGTGTTGCCTATCCAGCGGTTTAGCAGCACTGCATCGGAGTTCACATCCGATGTCAGTGTGGGGAGGGCCACTGCAAGAGCCGGACATAAGGTGTCAGCAGATAATTTATCCCAGTTTCTACATATGTAGGAACGTTTGCCTGTTTTCTGGGAATGGGGAGGAAGGGAAATAAAAAAAGATATTAAATAATGGTCCGTCCAGACCAGGGGTAGGGGAGGAAGGGCGGTAGAATCCAACACGTTGGAGAAAATTAGGTCCAGTATATGGCCGGCACGGTGCGTGGGTCCTGAAACAATTTGGGTTAGGTTGGCGGCTTGTAGCGTAGAGAGAAGTTGAATAGTCTGGGGGCAATCAGGCCTATCAGCGTGAACATTGAAGTCACCGAGGACCATATAGTGAGGGTGAGCTAGGGAGCTTTGGGTTATTAAGTCCCAAAGTTCACTGGTGCGTGTCGAGGGGCAGTCCGGAGGTCTATATATGAGCAGGCCGGCTAGGGACAATTGTGGATTGATTTGAAAGCAGAAATGTAGCCCCTCTATACCAGGAATAGTGGTGGGAGCAGAGGATGTCAGTGTAAATTTTTCTTTAAAGATAATCGCCACTCCACCACCTCTTCTATCTTCTTCTCTATTTGCGAAGCTTATTTTAAACCCCGGTGGTATTGCAAGAGGGATAGAGGCTATACTGTCCAAGTTTAGCCAGGTTTCCGTGAGAAACAAAGCATCCCACTCAGAGTCCATTATTAATAGGTTTATATCATCCACATGTTTAGGGAGAGATCTACAGTTCAGTAGAGCTGCCTTAAACGGAATCGTAGGGGAACTGGTCATTATTGGTCGGCGTATTATTTTCAACAGTTTGTTTTGTTGGAGTGGAGCGTTGGCCAGCAGATCGCCACAGACCAGGCATGAGGGTGGAAGATCCGATTGGGTCAGGTCGAGCCTGCACGCCGTGCAGGGTTTCCCTGTATTTAATGCCAATAATTCCATACTTGTCCAGAGTATCCTTTTTGTGTAGGGGGATTGACCGGCAGCATGGCTGGCGCTGGGCGCAATCCGGTCGCGGACGGACGCAGACGGGCTTGCCTTAGGCGCGCCTTCGGCGCGCAAAAGGCGCGCCCGCTGCGCTCGTCCGCTGCGCTTCCGGGGGAAGCACATTTCTATAGGGGCGAGGAGGGCGTGGCCTAAGGGTGGTGGGCGTGGCCACAGTGCTTCCAGTCCGTGATGTCAGCCCTGGAGAGTTTCACCTATCAGCGCTAAGGTCTGTTTCGCTGAGGGTGCACTGGGCGAATGGCAAGGTGAGATTGTAGGTAGTTTAAAAGCACAGTATCACACAATAGATTAAAAGTTTTAAAAAACTCAAGCAGTCACCACAAAAGTCTCCCGGCTTTCCGCCTCAGGAGCTTACCAGTTCTCTAGCCGCGCTCGCATATCAGCGCGCCTAAATACCGAGTGAGGGGGCGTGGCCTAAGGGTGGTGGGCGTGGCCACAGTGCTTCCAGTCCGTGATGTCAGCCCTGGAGAGTTTCACCTATCAGCGCTAAGGTCTGTTTCGCTGAGGGTGCACTGGGCGAATGGCAAGGTGAGATTGTAGGTAGTTTAAAAGCACAGTATCACACAATAGATTAAAAGTTTTAAAAAACTCAAGCAGTCACCACAAAAGTCTCCCGGCTTTCCGCCTCAGGAGCTTACCAGTTCTCTAGCCGCGCTCGCATATCAGCGCGCCTAAATACCGAGTGAGGGGGCGTGGCCTAAGGGTGGTGGGCGTGGCCACAGTGCTTCCAGTCCGTGATGTCAGCCCTGGAGAGTTTCACCTATCAGCGCTAAGGTCTGTTTCGCTGAGGGTGCACTGGGCGAATGGCAAGGTGAGATTGTAGGTAGTTTAAAAGCACAGTATCACACAATAGATTAAAAGTTTTAAAAAACTCAAGCAGTCACCACAAAAGTCTCCCGGCTTTCCGCCTCAGGAGCTTACCAGTTCTCTAGCCGCGCTCGCATATCAGCGCGCCTAAATACCGAGTGAGGGGGCGTGGCCTAAGGGTGGTGGGCGTGGCCACAGTGCTTCCAGTCCGTGATGTCAGCCCTGGAGAGTTTCACCTATCAGCGCTAAGGTCTGTTTCGCTGAGGGTGCACTGGGCGAATGGCAAGGTGAGATTGTAGGTAGTTTAAAAGCACAGTATCACACAATAGATTAAAAGTTTTAAAAAACTCAAGCAGTCACCACAAAAGTCTCCCGGCTTTCCGCCTCAGGAGCTTACCAGTTCTCACGGAGAGCCCCAATTTTTTACAGAGGTCAGCGGAGTAAGGTTGCATAGTTAAGACGCTGACCTCTTCCAATACAGGGACAGTCCGAGCATATAGCTTGGCCAGATCCTCTGGGTGTGCTACTAGTTTTTCCCACCTGACTCTACGTCTATCATTGGATAGAGTCAACCTTGGGTCAGAAACATCACTGCCATTATGAATGTCTTTGGTAATGCCGGAAAGGATAATTTCCAGAATTAGTGCATTATGGTCACTCTCGGTTCTTAGAGTGACCCTAAAGTCAACAACCTTGGGCCATAGGCAGGTTTCGACCAGTATATAGTCCAACCGCGACTCCCGGACGGATTTATTAAATGTGCACTTTGCAAGGATATCTCCCTACACACGACCATTACAGGCCCTGATTGAGTGGCTAAGGGTTAATTCCATGATTTGGAGGCTAGGGGTGACCATGCCCTGGGAACGGGGGCTACAGTTGATGGAATAGCCCAATAATTATCTTCTTCCATATCTACGCCATCCATTAAGCCTGATAGCGGCTCAAACTGGCAATTCAAGTCTCCCCCTACCACAATCGAGGTACCACTTGGGATGGTATCTAGGAACGAAGACAGTTCCTCAATGGTTCTTGACTCAGATGGTATGTTCACAGGTCTAGAGTACACATTGACCAGTGCGAGCATGGAGGCATTAGGCCACTCTAGGACCACACATTGCACATCCTCGGACAGTGTATTCAGGAACTTAGCCTTACATCCCAGATGGACACCCACCCAAATGGTGAGGCCCCCTGACGGGCATTCCCCCCCATCCCTACCCCCACCCCCCCACCCCCCCCATCGAGCCAGGTATATTAAATGAGGCAAAACCAATGCGTGTTTGGGCCTCTCTAGCCCAAGTTTCCTGGAAAAGACATACCTCGTTATTATCAATGAACAAACCCCAGTCCGGACACGCCATTTTATTTGGCAAGCCTGCCAGATTCCAAGACAGTATCGACAGGGTGCCTGGTTTTGTCATAGTTCTCCCTATATGGAGCCTAGGGCCTATACGTACGCTCAAGCTGCCCAAGAAACTTGGTGCGGTGTTTGGTCCCGCTAGGAGATTAAGCTGGTCGGCATTGGGAGAGGGTGCTCAGGCCTCTAAGCTTGGTTGATTGCCCAGTGCCTGGGTACTACCCTGTGTCCTAGCTAGTTGGCTACCTGTGGGGCTCCCGATGGGCATGGTCGAAGTGATATTAAATCCATTAGTTGTCCCGGAACCACATGCCGCTATATGCTTAGGCTGTAGTCAGTCGACCATGTCCAAACAGCTGTACCGGTTGTTGCTCAAGTATTGCCTGGGCGGATAGATATTATCAAGCCTTCCCCTGTTCTCCCTCCTTGCCCCCCTAGCTGCCACCCTCACCCATCCCTCCTCTATCCCTAAATTAGAGCAAGGAATAGCAGGTGGGTAAAAAAAGGACAATGGAAGAGACTTAATGGTTGTCTCAGAGTCCCGGTATGGCCAGTCACATATGTGGGCAACAGTCCTTGGGTCCCTAAATTTACAAGAACACAGTCTCCACTATGATTTTTTGTAGTGCTACCCACCCAGGACACCCTTCTAACCATCAGAATCTCACTACAGATTATAGCAGGTAGAGGTCTGTTTTTGTTGAGCCTGTCGGCTACTTTGTTTTTAAGTGATGTGAATGTTTCACTGGCCAAAACATCTAGCTGTGGAACTCCCGTTAGAACTACCATGAGGGGACTTGCATCCGGGGTAAATCTATAATAATTTCTTACTTTGGCTGCAGCCCTCTTGTGCATCTGACTTTGATTGTGGATTAAGCTTGTTTGTTAGAATTGGGGCATTATCAGGGACACAGGGCGGTAGGTTTGTGTTGGGGCTACTATGCACTAAAGGACTCAAAGTTGATAAAACATCGGTGTTAGCTATTGGCATACCCCCCTGATTGTTATCCAGCTCCACCCCCTTCCTCATAAGCTTATAATTTTTCCCACAATCTGGACTGGCTACAATGGCATTCTCAATGTTTGTCAGCCGCTGTTCTATCTGCGCAAGCCTACCTTCCAGTGGGTTTAGAACAGACTTAAAAATGGCTGCCATATTTGTCAGCAATAAGTCAGACCCTGCTAGTGTTCTAGAACTGGTATTTGGCTCTTCTAAATCTGGCATAGATGCGCTTGTTACCAGTGGTGAAGCAGATTCAATGTCAACTATAGGGACCTCCTTAGCCCTCTCCGAACCCTTTGGATCAGGGGCGCTAGATTGTTTAGCTAGTTTAGGCTTCCTCCCTCCTAGTGTTTGGGCCCCCGTTTCCTTTTTGAAACAGCCCCCTCCCGGTTCCCCCGTAGTTGTCGAGTAGTTGGCCTTTCAGGGCAATCAACTAGTGGAATGTCAGTCACAGCAGGTAGCAAATTAGACTCGGGTATTGGTGATGAAATTGATTCTCTCAGAACTGGGACACAGCCCCAGAGGCGGGGCGACTCAGTGTTTGCTAAATTATCGCCACGGTCAGTCAAATCAATGGCGTACGAATACGAACCCCTCTCTGGAGTGATAGCATCCGCTAAATGTCCCAGCGAGGTTCTTTTGGCAGTAGCAATTTCTTGCGAGAGCCGTCGCTCAATTATGGTGATTTAATGAGATAAAAGAGAGCCGGCTCTGATTATAAAATTGTCCAATGTACAAGCTACGTAGCCACCCAAGGTCATTGCTTTGCTCCTGGTCTCCCGTCCCGCCATTTTCCTCACTTGCGATGTTACAGCTTGTTTCCAGATGGCACCAGCCCCTAGTAGCGTCCCGCTGTGGCTTGTAAATCCAAGAGGGGTCGCCCGGTCCGGTCTTAATTGGTCTGTAACGGGCTAGAACGGGCCCGCCCTTTGCCCGGACTTCGCCCGCGTGTATGGGCGTGGCTAAATACAGGGAGGTTGAGGGCGGGAAGAGGCCCCAGCTGCGTCGGATGACAGCGCGCTGAGACTGTTGATCCTCGCAGTCCCACGCCGTGTACAATTTTAATGTCCTTCCCAAATTCAGCAATAAATTAAAAGTGCACGAAATGGTCCAGGTCGGACAGAGTTCTAGCACAACACACCCACAGGTAACGGCTGCGAGCGGCTACCGCGGAGCGGGGGCCTCAAGCCGTAAAATACTGCAGGGAGGTCGAGGGTGGGGAGAGGCCCCAGCTGCTTCGGATGACAGCGCGCTGAGACTGCTGGTCCTCGCAGTCCCGCGCCCTGCACAATTTTTATGTCCTTCCCAAATTCAGCGATAAATTAAAAGTGCACAAAATGGTGCCAGGTCGGGCAGAGTTCTAGCACAACACACCCACAGGTAACGGCTGCGAGCGGCACCCTCTCTTCACCACTGCACTGTACATCAATGCACTCTCTGCCACTTTGCTCATAACCAATACACTGTAAGCCACTGCACTGTTCAACACTATACTCAACTCTGTAATATTCTACGCCAGTGCTCTCTATACCACCTCACTGTCACCGCACTCAACACCATTTTAGTCTACGCACTGAACTATACGCAGCTCTATTCTACTCTGCACCTCTGTACTCTAGGCCACTACCCTCTATGCCACTTTACTTCACACCACTCTACACCAATGCACTCTCATCCATTCAACACTGCACTCTACGACACTACAGTGCAACACTGCACTATCTGCCACTCTACTCTGCACCACTGCTCTCTATGCCACTGCACTCTACTCTGCTCCATTCTACTCTACTGCACTCTATGCCAAAGTACAGTATGCCACTACATTACGCCACCCTACTTTACATTGCTCTACTCTATGCCACTCTACTCTGCACCACTGCTCTCTATGCCACTGCACTCTACTCTGCTCCATTCTACTCTACTGCACTCTATGCCAAAGTACTGTATGCCACTACATTACGCCACCCTACTTTACATTGCTCCACTCTATGCCACTGCACTCTATGCCAATCCATGCTAATCGACTTTGCACCACTTCACTCGACTACACTCCACTCTATGCCACTTCACTCTACTCTGAAACAATCTACTCTATGCCACTACACTCTATTCCACTCTGCGCTATTCCACTCAACACCACTTTCCTGAAAACCAATACACTGTACGGCACTGCACTGTATGACCCTATACTCTACTCTGCAATACTCTACGCCAGTGCACTCAACACAATTGCACTCTATGCCATTGCAATCTATCCTGCGCCACCCCACTCTACTCTATTCCACTGCACTTTATTCAAAATCAATCAATCAATCAAAGCATTTATATAGCGCACTACTCACCCAGAGGGTCTCAAGGCGCTGGGGGAGGGGGGTCCGCTACTGCTCGAACAGCCAGGTCTTGAGTTGCTTCCTGAAGGCGAGGTGGTCCTGGGTCAGGCGGAGGTGGGTCGGGAGGGAGTTCGATGTCTTGGCGGCGAGGTAGGAGAAGGACCGTCCCCCTGTGGTGGCTCTTCGGATGCGGGGGACGGCGGCGAGGGCGTGGCCGGTCGATCGAAGCTGGCGTTTGGGAGCGTAGAAGTTGAGGCGGCTGTTGAGGTATCCTGGTCCTTGGTTGTGTAGGGCTTTGTGTGCGTGGGTGAGGAGTCGGAAGGTGATTCTCTTGTTGACCGGGAGCCAGTGCAGGTCTCTCAGGTGTCCGGAGATGTGGCTGCGACGGGGGATGTCCAGGGTGAGTCGTGCTGAGGCGTTCTGGATCCGCTGGAGTCTCTTCTGGAGTTTGGCGGTGGTTCCGGCGTAGAGGGAGTTGCCGTAGTCCAGACGGCTGGTGACGAGGGCCTGGGTGACCGTCTTCCTGGTCTCGGTGGGGATCCACCGGAAGATCTTACGTAGCATGCGCAGGATGTTGAAGCAAGACGAGGAGACGGCGTTGACTTGTCTGGTCATGGAGAGGGAGGAGTCCAGGATGAAGCCCAGGTTGCGTGCGTGGTCTGTTGGTTTGGGTGTGCTGCCTACGGCGGGGGGCCACCAGGAGTCGTCCCAGGCGGAGGGTGAGGATCCCAGGATGAGGACTTCCGTCTTGTCCGAGTTCAGTTTCAGGCGGCTGTTCTCCATCCATTCGGCTACCTCTTTCATCCCTTCGTGAAGGTTGGCTCTGGCGGTGGCGGGGTCGTTGGTGAGGGAGAGAATCAGCTGGGTGTCGTCGGCGTAGGAGATGATGTTGAGGTTGTGCTGGCGTGCGATGTCTGCGAGGGGGCTCATGTAGACGTTGAAGAGGGTTGGACTGAGCGAGGAGCCTTGAGGAACGCCGCAGATGACTTCGGTGTCTTCAGATCTGAACGGGGGGAGGCGGACTCTCTGTGTCCTTCCGGCGAGGAAGGAGATGATCCACTCCAGTGCCTTCTCCTGGATTCCGACGTTGCTGAGTCGCTGCACTAGTGTACAGTGGCAGACAGTGTCGAAGGCCGCGGAGAGGTCTAGGAGGATGAGGGCTGCTGTTTCTCCGTTGTCAAGCAGTGCTCGGATGTCATCGGTGGCTGCGATGCCACCGATGCCAATACATTGTACACCACTGCACTGTAGGACTCTATACTCTACTTTGCAACACTCTACTCCACACCACTGCACTCTACGTCACTGAACTCTGTCACTCTAGTCTACTCTGCACCACTGTACTCAACAACACTGCACCCTATGACACTTTACTCTGCACCACTCTACTTTACATCGCTATATTCTAACACTCCACTCTGCAACACTATACTCACTGCCACTAAACTCTATGCCACTCTTCTCCACACCACTGCACTCTATGCCACTGTACCACTCTATTCTACTGCACACCAATGCACTGTACGCCACTGCACTCTACACCTCTCTACTCTTCATTACTCTCTCTGCCTATGCATTCTACCCCCCTCTACTATGCACCACTGCATTCCACACAACACCAATCTATGCTACTGCATTCTACTCTGTACTGCTCCACTCCATGTCAATCCACTGTGCCCCTCTAATCTACTCTGTACCATAGCGCTATACTTCACTCCACTCTATGCCACTTCACTCCACCCTACAACACTGAACTCTACACCACTGCAATCTACAGTGGACCACTCCATTCTATGCCACTCTACTCTACACCACTGCATTCTACTCTAACCACTTTACTCTACACCACTTTGCTCGAACCCAATACACTGTACGCTACTGCACTGTATGCAACTAAAACACTCTATTCTGCAACACTGCACTCTGCCACTGAAATTGACGCCACTCTACTCTGCAATGCTCCATTCTAAATCAATCAACTCTAATCTACTCTGCACCACTGCACTGTATGGCACTCTACCCTATGCCACTGCACTCTACGCCACTTCCTGTACACCACTTAGTTCTACTCTGCAACAATCTACTCTATGCCACTGCACTCTACACTACTCTATTCCACTCGGCGCTATTCGACTCTACTCCATGTCACTGCAATATACCTTGCGCCACCCCACTCTACTCTTCACCACTCTACTTTACGCCACTGCACTCTACATCAATGCACTCTGCCACTTAACTCAAAACCAATACACTGCACGCCATTGCCCTGTATGCCACTAGCCTCTAATTTGTAACACTCTACTGTAAGCTACTGCACTCTACGCCACTGTACTATACTCTGCACCAATCTACACCACTACCCTGTACGCCACATTATTTTACTTTGCACCATTGTACAATATGCCACTTTACTCCACATCACTACTGGATGGCACTGCACTCTACACCAATACACACTCTACAACACTTTACTATGCAACAGTGCACTCTCAGCCGCTCTACTCTGCACCACTCTACACCAATGTGCTGCTACAATCTACGCCACTCTACTCTTCATAGCTCTACTCTATGCCACAGAACTCTACACCTGTCTACTCTAAGGGGCATATGTATCATCCTTTTTTTTTGTCGCAAACGCTGCGATTAGCAAAAAAGCAGCGTTTGCGACTAAAAAAACAGAAAATGCGATGTATGATGAAAATCGCATAGCAAAATTAAGGAATCCCAAAATTTGCGATTTCTTAATTTTGCGTCAGCATTTAAGGAATCGCACATTGCGATTCCTTAAATTCTATGTTTGAAGCACCCAAGTTGTGCGATTTCTCATTAAGAAATCGCAAATTACCACCAACTTGAAGTTGGTGGTAATTTGTGATTTCTTTCACAAATGCACTTTTTGGCATTTGTAAAGGTGCCATGTGACGCACATACATGGCCTTGGGGCATTGTAAATTTCAGGGGTGCATCAGGGTGTCCTTATGACACCCTTGAAATTATTCTCAATTTGCGATTCTCAAATTGCGAATCGCAAATTGAGAATAACTTCCGATTTATTCCTATGGGCCTCCTGGCCCATAGAAATGAATGGGAAAGTATTCCTTAATTGCGATTCACAATTTGCGAATCGCAATGAAGGAATTTTAAGAAATTGTTAAAAAATTTAGATTTTTTACATACATCCCTATTTGCAATTCTCAAATAGCGATTTCTAAAAAATCGCTATTTGAGAATCGCAAAGAGGGATTTTCATACATATGCCCCAAAGCTACTCAAATCTACTGCACCACTGAACTCCACCACACTGTACTCTACTCTATGCCAGTGCACTCTACGCCACTCTACGTGGTTCCACTCTAAGCCACTGTAATCTATCCTGCGCTACCCCACTCTACCGTTCACAGCTCTACTCTACACCACTGCACTCTGTCAATGCACTTTACACCACTTTACTCAAAGTCAATACACTCTATGCCACTGCACTGTACATCACTATACTCTACTCTACACCACTGCACTCTGTACTCAACACTATTGCACTCTATGTCACTGAACTCTATGCCACTGGTCTCTTTGCCATTTTATTCTGCACCACTCTACTCTATGCCACTGCACCCTACCCCAATGCCCTCTACTCTACACCTCTGTGACTCTACAGTGCAGCACTGCACTCTGACACTGAACTCTGCTCAGCACAACTGCACTCTATGCTGCTGCATTCTACTCTGCACCACTCTACTGCACATCACTGCACTCTACTAAACTCTACTCTGAACCACTTCACTCTATTCCAATCTTTTCTAAGCCACTCTAATCTACTCAGTACCCCTGTACTCTACTACAATGCACTCTACTCTGAAACAGTCTATGCCATTGTACTCTACTCCACGCCACTCTATTCCACTCAACGACACTAATCTACCCTGCACCACCACACTCAACTCTTCACTGCTCTTCTCTTCGTCACTGGACTTTACACTACTGCACTCTACGTCAATACACTCTACACCACTTTACTCAAAACCATTACACTCTAAACCACCACACTGTATGCCACTATACTCAACACCTTTGCGCTCTATGCCATAGTACTCTTCACCACTGCTTTCCATGCCACTTAACACTGCACCACTGAACTCTGCACACTACACCAATGCACTATACACCACTCCATGCCACTGCACTCTATGACTCTTTACTCAAAACCAATACACTCTACGCTGCTGCACTGTATGCCAATGCAACACTACACTGCACTCTCTGCCACAAAAATGTTTGCCACCCTATTCAGCACCACTGCATTCTAAGTCACTGCACTCTAGTCTGCATGACTCTACTGTGCTCAATGCCACCCCACTCTGTACTACCCCACTTTATGTCAATGCATTCCACTGCACTTTACTCAAAATCAATACACTCTATGCCACTGTACTGTACGCCACTATACTCTGAAACAATCTACTCTACACCACTGCACTCTATGTCCCCGAAATCTATGCCACTGGTCGATATGCCCTTTTACTCTGCATCACTCTACTCTACACCACTGCACTCTACTCTAGACCACTCTACTGCATTCTAAACCAATGCACTGTACGTCACTGCACTCAACAAAGTCTACTCTGAATCACTCCACTCAATGCCAATCCATTCTAATCCACTCTGGGCCACTGCACTCTACTCTATGCAACTTCACTCTTCTCTGACAGTCTACTCTATGCCACTGCACTCCACTCCACAATATTCCACTTTACCCCACTCAACTCTACTGTAATCTACTGTGCACCACCCCACTCAACGCTTCACTGCTACTCTATGCCACTGCACTTTAAACTACTGCACTCTACGTCAATATACTCTACAACACTTTACTCAAAACCAATACACTCTATGCCACTTCACTGTATGCCACTTTACTCATTTCCATTGCACTATATGCCACTGAAATCTGGCATTCTATTCTACTCTGTACTCTACACCACTGCTCCCAATGCACTTTACTCAGCACCAATGCACTCTACGACACTCCATTGTGCAACACTACACTCATTTCTACCGCACCACTTTACGCCACTGCATGCCAATGCACTCTATGCCACTAAACTCTACACTACTTACTCTATGCCACTGCACTCTACGTTACTCTAATCTACTGTGCACAACTAAACTCTATGATACTATACTCCACTCTAACCTCTCTATTCTACTCTGCACCACTCTACTCTATGCGAATGCACTCTATTCTACTATACACCACTGCACTCTACACAATTCCAGTCTATGCCATTTTGCTCTATTCTGCACCACTTCACTCTACGCCACTTCACTCTACTCTGAACCACTCTTCTCTACCCAACTGCACTCCATTCCACTCTGCACCACTCTACTATAAACCACTGCACTCTACACCAATGTACCCTACACCACTATACTCAAAACCAATGCACTCTACACCAACTACTCTGCACCAGTGCACTCTATAACACTATGCTCTAATCAGCAACACTACTGTACACTATGGTACGCTATGCCACTCTGAACCATTATGCTCTACGTCACTGCACTCCACTCACTCTATTCTAAATTACACCACTCCACTGTACGCCACTGCTCTCTACAGCAGTCTACTCTGCAACTCTCAACTCTACGCCACTTCACTCTAGGCCAATGCACTCTCGCCACTGCACTCTACAATACTAAACTCTTCGCAACTGACCTCTAGGCTACTCAACACCACTGCTCTCTCCTTTCAGACCTCTCTCTCAGATGACATGTGAGCATAGAAGGGTGTGAGAGACTGCTCTCTCCTTACAGACCTCTTAGATGATGGGTGTGCGTAGCAGGGTGTGTGTAGGGACTGGCCCCTGCTTTCAGACATATCTCTCAGATGATGTGTGCATAGTATGGTGTGGGGAGGGACTGGCCTCTTGGTGAGACCTCTCTATCTGTAATGATGGATGTGCATAGCAGGGTGTGGAGGACTGGCCTCTCTTTTTCTATTGATATCCGAGATGACGGGTGTGTGTAGTAGGGTGTGGAGAGGGACTGCCCTAGCCTTTCAGACATTGTGTGTAGTAGGGATTGGAGAGGGACTAGCCTCTCCTTTCAGACCGCTCTCTCAGATGACAGGGAGGCATAGTAGGCTTTGGTGAGGGACAGCCTCTCCTTTTAGACCTCTCAGATGACAGGTGTGCAAAGTAGGGTGTATGAAGGGACTGGCCTCTCCTTTCAGACCTCTCTCAAATGATGCAAGTGCATTTTATGGTGTGGGGAGGGACTGGCTTTTCTGGTGAGACCTCTCCCTTTGTAACGATGGATGTGCATAATAGGGTGTGTAGAGGGACTGGCCTCTCCTCTCAGACCAGTCTCGGTGATGACAGGTGTGTGTGTGTGTGTAGCAGGGTGTGGAGAAGGACTTCCCTATCTTTTCAGACGATGTGTACAATAGGGCATGGGAAGGGACAGCCCTTACTATTCAGACCGGTCTCTGAAATGATGGGCGTGTGCAGTAGGGTGTGGGGACTGCCATATTATTTCAGATGGTGTGTGTAGTAGGGCATGGGAAGCACGGTCTTCTCCCTTCAGACCTATTTCAGATGATGGGTCTGCATAGTAAAGTGTGTGGAGGGACTGACCTCTTCTTTCAGACCTCTCAGATGAAGGGTGTGCATAGTATGGTATGAGGCAGGACTAACCTCTCTGCCCAGACCTCTCTCTGTAATGATAGGTGTGCATAGTAAGGTGTGGGGCGGGACTAGGCTCTCCTTTCAGACCTCTTTCTCAGATGTTAAGTGTGCACAGTACAGTGTGGGGAGGGACTGGACTCTGGTGAGACTTCACTCTGTAATGATGGGTGTGCGTAGTAGGGTGTGGACAGGGACTGGCCTCTCCTTTCAGACCTCTCTCTCTGATCATAGGTGTGCGTAGTAGGGTGTGGAAAGGGACTGTCGTCTCTTTTCAGATCTCTATCTCAGATGACAGGTGGGTTTTTAGTAGAGTTTGGGGAGGGACTGCCCTCTCTGGTAAGACTTCACTCTGTAATGAACAGTATTAAGTAGGGTACGGGGAGGTTTCTGCCAGCTCTTTTCAGATCTCCCTCTCAGGTGACAGGTGTACGTAGTAGGGTGTGTGGAGGGAATAGCCTTTCTGTTGAGACCTCCCTCTGTAATGATAGGTGTGCATAGTAGGGTGCGGGGAGGGACTCTTCTCCGACAATGGGCGTGCATAATAGGGTGTTTGAATCGGCCTTTGTTCAACTCAAAACTCTTCTCAAATCAATGAGCATAAATAGTAGATTCTGATAAGCATCTCCAGTAAGACTCCTTCATACAGTAACAAGTGTGAAAACCAGAGTGTATTCAGACATCACCTACTCCTTCCTATGTTTCACAATCCTGCGAGAAACTTGTGAGATTGCAACATTTGAAAAAAAAAAAGATTTAACTTTCTAATCATCACAGTACTTATCTCTTACACACTTCCTCTCAAACACAAAGACAACAATTTGTATTATTATTATTATTAATAGACTCTGCTGAGTACTCATCTACTCCTTTTTACTATTCATGATCCAGCGAGATCCGCGACATTGTAAAAATTAGTTAAATACAATATACATTTATTATCTTCACAATAGTTATTCCTTAGACACCTCCTCTCTAAATTTAGGGGGACAGCAAGGCTTTCTGCTGCCCCTTTATATAGCTTTCTTACTTAATTTCCACAACTCCTCCAATTTTTCACTGTAAAGAGTAATGGTGGACATTTAATTTCGAACACTCCAACAGCCAGCCGATCAGAGCACTTGTGAGATTCACAGGAAGGCTCACGGGTAAAATGGGCCTCTCGACCAATCACAGGGCTCCATTTTTTGAATTTGCACTCTCGCGGGAAGATTGCGGGCACGACTGCCAAAATATACAATTCTTTTTTACCCTTAATATCTCAAAAACTATTAAACAGATTTACACCAACTCACAAAAATCACAAGCTGCCAACCAAGATCTAGCTTCTTAACAAAGTTGGTGTAATTCCGTTCAGCAGTTTTTGCTAAAAATCTGCCTTAAAGAAGGCTATGTAAAATGCATGGAGATTTTGCGTTTTGGGACCCCCCTTTTTTTTTTCATCTTGGCCCCGCTTGACAGATCACCCCGAAACTTTTCAGGAAGAAGCTGAAGTGGATGAACGTTTTTAATGTAAGTTTTGTGGAGATTTGTAAAACGGGGTCAAAGTTGTTAGCAAACTAAAAACGCTCCATCTATAGAAAGCTAACCCAACTATATCTACCTCCTGGCAACTGGCAGTATAATATATATAGATATAGTTTACTAAATATTGTGAGCTCATTAGGGAAACACGTCCAAATTGATAGGAATATCATAATGTTCAAGACATATTATGCAAAACAATCAACAACAGAAGATATTGCTATATGTGAGAAGTAGAATTACAGTACATGGATACGGTATAATCTAATGCATTCTGGTAAATTAAAAAAAAACCTCTTCACACCCTGTATGTTTTTCATAACTACTTAACAAGATGCAGAGAAATCTTTCCTAAAAGAACTTCATCAAAATATGGAGCTGAGAACATAGAAAATCACGTTTTAGTAGCAAAATGGATGTTTACATCAACGACTGCAGTAGCTAAGAAGTGTGCAGATACAGCGTGGCAGTTCAGAAAAGCATAGGAATTGAATTTACATTCCATTTTTACAATGGGTACACAGGGAGAAAATGGAAACAGGAATAACATATGAATGGAAACCCTCACCTCGACGAAGCGGAGGCCTCCTTCATGGAACAATGAGGAATGGATTTAGGAAATAACAGAAGCTCGTGTTTCCAACAGTAAAGAGAAACACTAGTATCATTAACAGCCACAGCCCGTGCAAGTAAGAGCGGTGGGGTCGGGTGGGAGGGGGTATTTCGATGGACGATGAAGAGGGAAAATTAATTATTTATTTTTCCCTCGTGGTCGTCTGCCAAATCCCCTTCCCCCAACCCGTACTCACCGCTCTTACTTGCACAGGCCACGACTGATCATTAAATATGTAAAGGGTGAGCAAATTTTGTGCCTAGTCTTACCGGGTCCAAACAACTGTGTTGCCCTTAAAGGGAAGATCTGGTGAATGATATCACATTAGTTCTCCAGACCCCCTTCTGATATCATTCATCACATAAACAAACATTGTAGAATGTCTACTGTTGGTCATTATTAGAGATGCCAATTTGGGAGCGAGGACTGTTTTCTCTCTATTCTGAAGGGCCCTTTTGAATATTTCCATTTAATGGAAGTTCAGACTTGGAACCTTTTCTAGAATCATAAAGTAGTCCCCTGTGCCATCTCCTTTCAGTCAATGAGTGACTTCAAGATGAGAGAAGGTTCAAGGAGAGGCACAAGAGGGCATGGAAAGAGCAATGAGTGTCAAGGTCAAGCGTCAGCAGCCTTTAGCAACGGGTAGTTCTGCAGGGTTTGCAGTCTGCAAGAAAATACAAATTCACCACAATAAGTCATAAGCAAAATAGTACCAATGGTCAGAGAAGTCAAGATTACATCTGAAGCAGTTTGATGCTTGCACATTCATTATCAACCACAGCTGTGTCAACATCTATGATTAATTATTGCAATGGGCACTGAAGACTGGTTACTTTCACGGAGCCTCAAAATTGTCCATTACGCTCTCCTTGCCGTCCCAGGTAAATGTTTCCCTCGTCAAGGATTGGTCTAGACGTCGATCAGTCCAATGCAGTTAATTTTATGAAAATGCTGCGACAAATTGAGGTCCGTTTAATGCCACAGAATTTGCTTCTAAACCAGCAAATTGTTAAAGACACAGGTTGAATTGCCAATAACAAAAGATAGAGACACATGCTTCTATAATAGTGGGATGGATATATGGTACTTGCTCCAGGGCAAACATGACCCTAATTAATTACACACTATTTTTGAAGCGTGTACTTACGAAGAGATGGATACACTTTTGTTTTTACACTTTTCAAAAGTGAAAAGAAAATGTGTTCTACCCAGATGGGAGACCTAAGGTAAAATCAGTCACAGTCCAGCCTTGGTACAACGCCCAGTGCAGGAAAGCTAAAAAAGAACTGGTTTGTGCGGGCAAGCTTCAGGAATAAACTAAGATTAAGCTTTGCCGGTGTTTGTATAAGCTGGCTACCAAGAGGGCAAGAAAGGAGTGGGAGGCAGATAATTGGGAAGATCTAAGAACTGCACTAAAGACCAAAGATTCCAAATCGTTCTGGACAATTGTTAGTTGTGGGAGCAAGGAAGGAAAAATGACCAATGAACCCAATATAGCTGCATCGGCTTGGGAGTTACATTATGGGGAGTTGTACTCCCTCCCGAGTAATGATGGTTTACTGACCCCTCTCTCATGCCCCCCCCACCCCCCCCCCCCCCACCAGGATCGACTGGAAGGGGCCTGGGAGATCACACCTTCGGAGGTTGAGGATGTCATTCTGAAATTGCCCCCAAACAAGGCCCAGGCTTGGATAAGATACCGGGTGACTTGTATCACTCAGAGCCAAATATATGGGTCCCCTACATTTGTGTTCTTTACAATGCTATTCTAAAAGGCATGGACCCCCCGGAGTCATGGCGGGGTGCCGAAATAGTCCCTATCCACAAACTGTCCAATTATAGGCCAATTAGCCTTATAGACGTCTCCCAAAAATTGTTGGGACGTATCATCCTGGGCAGAATACAGACTTGGATGGAGGAACAGGACATCTTGTCCACCTTCCAAGCTGGCTTCAGGCAGGGCACATCAACTGTGGACCAGTTATTTAGACTCCAGGTTTTATACTGGAGAACAGTGACTGTAGAGGGTGGCAGCCTCTACATGATCTTTGTTGACCTTCGGTCAGCGTTTGACCTGGTTCCCAGATATAAACTATGGAAGGTGTTATATGAGTTGGGCCTACCTTGTTATCTACTCAATGTTCTACTAAGGCTTCACACTAACAACTATGCCCAAATGAGGTGTGGCAGGCAGGGCGAATTATCACCACGCTTCTCGGTTAAGCAAGGGGTTTGCCAGGGCTGCGTCCTGGCTGCCACCCTTTTTTGTCTGTACATCAATGGCCTGGTAGATCACCTTCTTGGGACCAGAAACATAGATGCACCGAAGCTAGTCACGGGCCAGGTGCCCGATTTGATGTTCGTGGACGACACCTTGCTGTTGTCCAAGACATCAACGGGCATCCAACGCATCCTGGACGGCTTCACAGGTTTCTGTGTCTGAAGGGGTTTAGAGATAAACCTGGATAAAACCAAGTTTATGATTTTTAACCCCCCCGAGGCAGACACGCCTGAATCCGCTCCTGGGAGGAATTCCTCTCGAGAGAGAGTCAAAACCTTTGAATATCTGGGTATTACCCTGGGTAAACACTCTGAATGGGACCCGCAGTTGGCCAAAGCAACACTTAAATAAACAAGAGTGGTGGGGCGGGGGGGGGATGCAGAAGCTCCACAGAGAGTCTGAGTTTAAACCTGCGGCCCCAGTTATAGAAATTTCTAATGTGCAGGCAAGAGCAGCTGCACTGTATGGGGCCGAACTCTGGGGACATCAAAATTCCCCCAGTCTGGCGAAGGTAGAACACACCTTTCTAAAGAATATATTGGGCCTCCCTGTGAGCACCCCACTTGTACCATTGCGTTTAAGAGGTCATGTCATCACGACCCTTAACATTTTGGAAAAGACTGTGGTCCGTGCCGGAACTTGTGTCCTATAGAAATTGATTTAGGGAAACCTGGGATGCCCTGAGAGGCAAGAACATTAGGTGGCTGTCACATATAAAGACCATTAGCAGTAGGATAGGCCTACCGGAGCTCTGGGAGACCCCGGATGTTGCTTGCCTGGAGATCACCAAAGCGGAGGTGATCTGCCACTTTAAGAATTATAATCTAGCCTCCCTGCAAGCGAATTCAGAGGTGGGTAGATTGACCACTGAGTTCATTCAGGTTAAGGTGGAATACAAATTGGAAGAATTTTTGGATGTAGTATTCCCTGCACTAGCAAGAAAACTCTAAAGGCAATTTAGATTGGGCACTTTGCCTCTTAAAGCTTTCTCTAGTAAATGGGACAAAAACAACCATAAAAAATGCCCTGTTTGTGGCAACCATTTGGAAAATGAAATTCATGCCTTTTTCTTTTGCCCAGGGTACCGGGGTGCACGCAAGTACTGGCTAATCCCCATCTGTAGAAACCTAGGCTTCCGCCAGTGCTCACATGCAATGAGAGTCTTAAAATATGATACGCATCCCCCTATCACTTTTGCTGTTTCCCGTTTTTTGAATGCAATGTGGCACCGGCGTTGGAAATCAATTAGTGCTTAGTATGTATCCCCGTCCCAATTTAATGTGATGTTCGATAATGAAATTTAGTTTAATCCTGTTTTAATATGAATCTAATTTTATTGCATGTACAATGTACTGTAAAAGCATTTCATATTTATTGTCTTAACATTTGTATTGTATTATTTTTTGTTCTTTTATGGTCCTCTGAGGCTGAATTAAAGTTATCTAATCGGAAAAGAAAATCAGTTGGTTGCACTTTTATTCCATAAGTAGCAAAAAATGCGCAAAATCCGTTTCTCAACTTTTATTTAAAGGTTACTAATGGATTTGTTAATGCCTTAATTCATATGTTAATAAACAATTTAAGTAATATTTTCTCAATTTCTCCACAAAATTGCTGCAGTATGGATAACTGTCTCATAAAAAACCCTGCAAGTCTTCATTACAACAGCTATTGTTCGAGTTTAGTACCAACGACATTTTTTAAAGACATCAAATTGCAACTGGACAGCAATCTATAATTTGCAAACAAGTCTGACAGAATGAAAACACCTACACCTAGATTCATATCTAACAAAACACGCATGAGGTACACAACCTTAAAACAACTCTGAACTTTACAGATTTTGAGTATTCTAAAAAGCACAGTGTTTATTATTGGATGCAAGAGAATCCTAAAGGGTGCTATCAATTTTAAGCAAATAACAAAATGGGGTAAATTGTGTAATTGGCACAAGAGTGCTGAGGTGTTTGGTATGAGGCATAAAACACAGTAGGGTCAAGATAGGACACATCCTCATGTCTGTTTTTAAATGAACAACAGCCATTACTTCGCAGTTCCTGTCTTTGTGCAAACATGCAATAAGGAAACACCCATATATAGGTATTGGTAAGAGAGGACAGGAAACATAAAATTAAAGCTTTAGTCTCCTACAACGTATTGCTTCCGAGTAAGCTATCAGGTGCTTGATCATACAGCCTGTAATCTCAGATTCACCCAAGTGTTGTCAGCTTGTCAATTAAATCGTCAATAGTGTAAACAAGAAGCTTGATATCATCCTTTTCACTCAAACGATGTTGACCATTTTTACGAAGTATAACATCCACATCAGGGCTGAGAACACGTTCGGCTATTTGCATAGAAACATGCCAAGGTACATCTTCATCCTTCATGCCATGGATGAGCTTCATAGGGGATTTTATTGGAATTGGGGTGTTTAACAAACAGTGGTTTTCTGCTTCTTTAATGAAATTATATGGTATATCATAAAACCCCTCTTCGTTATATTTCGTAGGAATTTTCCATAGTCCTTTTTCCTCAATGTCTTTCTTTACCTGTAAAACAAATCAAATAAAAAATTACAGTAGAATCTTTTTTTTCCTGAAATCCAAACATATAAAGCCACCAATTAAAAAGAAAGGATTATGGTAGCAGGGTATTTTCACAATAACTATCCAAAACAATAAACACGCATTGGTTTGACCTAAAGGTCTGTCTTGCAATGAAGTAACTTCAGTGATTGGTAAGTTTAGGCACTCAATGTCATCTTAAATGCACTCAATGTCATCCTAAATGCACTCTGACATCCATTCTTGCATTCATCTTCGTACCATGCACAATTAAACAAACACAAATGCTCAACCAAAGTACAAAAAAAAAGATCCTCTGCCTAAATGGTATGATTGCAATAAAACATGACATTAAACATAGTAGCAGTCAGCTGTTTTGCAATGATATTGTACCAAGTGTATTATTCTTATAAACTTCCAACATGGCCTCCACGGTTACGTTTCACTTTTAAACATAAGTTAATTTGGACATTAGCCCTTAAAACTGATACAAATCAACACCACATTCTTTACTCACCTACAATTTAACTTTCATATGTGGGATTTAGGTCATAATTGTCCGTATATCTCAAATAACATAGAAATCATTCTAAACCCAAAATTTCTTCGAGAGAGATCAAACACTGGTTAAAAACATGAAGTTACATGAAAACAAGTGCATTCGAAACTATGTAAAATATGAATTCATTACCATTCATTTTTCTCAGAGATCGTAAAAAGCACCCCAAACCCAAAATTACATCTAAGAAGCGAATACTCAAACATCAATTGCAAGGCGAGACAATGCACACTATTTTAAAAATAATGGTCTTAAACCAATTAGTACATGAATATAGTACATTTCCTTTGCAAAGTGCATCTGCAGTATCCCTAATCTTCTCTATTTTTTCAGACAAAATGGGAATAGCCTTGAAAAGTTTAAGGCCTATTCTAATGTTTAAAATTTATAAACGAAATAAAGGGTGCGGCAGATAATAGAGATATGGGTTCATATTTGCACTACCCAAGGAAGACACTCATTTGGATTGAGGGTTTCTGAGATAAGTATCCTTAGCTTTCTGTAAAGTCAGAATCCAGGCAGCTTCCCTAAGTACATTTTTATGTGGGTAGGGCTCCCAAGTAGCAAAAGCCTCTGCAGATAATATATGATCTTTTAGTTTTTGCACGTTCCTCGTGAGACTCAGAGCCCATCAGTTCACTAAGTTGGACTTCACTCCAACATACCTGTGCTATCCTTTCAGGGCTATCCAACAGAGTTCGATTTGTAAAACAAATTATAAGCCATATTTTTATCATATATGCCATGCAATCAAATTTACTTCACATCCAATACCCTGTACCATAGACACCTTTGGGAGATTTAAAACTCATTTTATACACAAATTTTCCAATGGGTTGAAAAAATCCATTTTATCTATACATAATATTTCAGACCTGTAAAGTGCTAAAGGAGAGATTTTGTGCAAAAAGACCTTTAAAAGTGGTGTGACAGGCCACCATACATATCATTAAACTTCACCAGGGAGCCCACCTATAATAATGTCCTAGAACGTATGTCCTGCAGATGTTTATTTAAATTCAACTGGGCATTGCAGTACAACCCCCAAATACTTATATATATTTCGTATTATTAAAATAGCAATTGAAACTGGGAACTTCTTTCCAAAAATTAAGACCTCTGTCTGATCTAAATTAGTTCTCAAATTATTTATTTAATGCACAGTATGAGGTCAGTGCAACCGGTTTCTTCTGGAGACCTCTCAAGGCATAATCTAGATTGACGAGGTTGTCTGCATATATCGAACAGTGAATATGAATTACTCTCATTTTGGGGGGAAAAGAGTTTGTTTCATTCAGACTTGTGTGGAGATCAGCTACATACAGGCTAAAAAGGATCGGGACTAACACACACCCTTGCGGAAAGCAGTTATTAATTTTCATTTTTTAAAGTCTTCTCCAGACCGATCCATCTTCATCTGAGCCCAATTTGCGGTATGTAACACCTGTGTCAAGTAAAACCTTTCCCTCGGGGCATTCCAAGTATGCAATTTATCCAACAATCTTCCCATAATCACCGTATCAAAGGCCATGCGGAAGTCCACAAAACAACTGCAAAATATTTGATTTATTTCTATGGATTTTTTAATTAAAGCCCATAGTGTAAAGAAACGAGCTGTTGTGAAATGTCCTGCCCAAAAGTCATCTTGTTCTATAGAGAGGAGTTTGTTTTCTAAGACCCGCTCTACTAGCCTTCTGAACAATATTTTAGAATTTATTTTAGCTGCCAAGTCCAAAAGACTGATTAGCCTATAGTTTGCTGTAATTCTACAATCTCCTTTCTTTAATAGAGGAGCCCCTTCAGGTCTATGTAATGATTCACGTTATAGCTATCCATTGATACAGATATGTCAGATTCCCTGCCCACAAATCAATATTAGTATTTAGTACAACTGTTAGATTGTTATCCAGTCCAGTGGCCCTACTTAACTTATACCAAGCTATTGTATTCTGGATCTGTTCTTTAAAAAAATATCACAGGAGTCTCTGGGTCAGCTATAGAGTCATATTACTGATCATTTACAGAGGGCGGGCCATAGATTTCGTTTTGACATGCAACACCCAATCTTCTTCGGCAATCATGTGAGTGCGGGACAGTGTGCGTGCATATCTGCTATATTAGTCACCAACCCTCAAAACCTTCTCTTATCCCCAGCCTGTATGACCTCTAGCATTTTGCACCATTTTCTAATCATAAAGACTTACTTTAAATAGCAATCATTTTCAAATCCATCTACCAATGCAAACTGGAATTATTACATCTTCCAGGTAGTGAGGCAGCTTTGTTTAAACTGATGATTAATCCTCGAATGACGCTTTCCGGTCTGCTAATTTATCGGCCGCCCGGAAACGCCGCTTCTTGGATCCCCTCACTTATTGATTGTCTATCAGTAACACTACTAAAATCGAATAATTTCACCATTCTTGGTGATTTAAACATCCATTTCGACGATGTCAACAATCCCCTTAATAAAGCTTTTCTCTCTGATCTTGAGGTTTTTAACCTCAAACTTTGTAACTCGGGAGCTACTCATCTTGCTGGTCATCTTCTGGACCCAATTATCTCTACCATTTCATTTGACTGCTCTTACTCAGCACGCCCGCTTGTCTGGTCTGATCACTATGCGATACACTTCGTGCTACCGCCTGGTCTATACTCGGCCAGGGTTCATGTGGAAGAAATTAAATCATCTTATCGCTGGGACAGGCTTGATATAGCTGCTTTTAACCTGCATTTAACTGAGTCTATTCCATCTTCCATCAACACTGAGCAGAATCTGAATGTCCCCATCTCCGGTTGGTTGACAAATGCAGTGTCGGCCCTTGTTCCTCGGTCCAGCAGCAAATGTAGATCCTTGTGCCCACCAGCACCTTGGTATTCGGAGGAGTTGAAAATCCAACGTGCCAAATGTAAAGCCCTGGAGAGGAAGTGGAGGACGTCTTACTTCGCTCCCTCTAAAGTGATCTATAAAGAAGAACTAAAACTTTATCATGCAAACTGCAAACGTGCTAAGGCCTCTCATACTGCCTCCACAATCACTTCAGTGCAAAATTGTCCTCGGACTCTTTTTGCCACAGTTAAGAAACTCACAGGAGCTGATACTGTTCCCGCGCTGCCGGCCTTAGATGGCACACAATGTAATGCCATTGCAGACTTTTTTATATCTAAGGTTGAGGGCATCTATCAATCTCTGGCCTCCCTTCCACCTTCTATTGACTCCTCCCAACCTGGCCCTCTTTGCAATGCCTTCACCTCCCCAACTGAGCTCATTCACAACTGGATACCATTTGACGACTCCTCTTTCCTATCCTGCTTAAAAAGCATCAGGTCAGGTTCTCTGCGGGACCCTGTCCCTATGAAAATACTCAAACAACTTGACCTTGAACCACGGAGATTCCTAATGAGGTTACTAAACCTCTCTCTCACTGAATCTCGGGTGGAACAGGATTGGAAACATGCCATGGTCGTTCCCTTGCTTAAAAAATCTGGTGCTGACATCACAAATCTTGCCAACTTTAGGCCCATATCCCTGCTGCCAGCTTGTTCTAAAATCTTAGAGCGTCACGTTAACACCCAGCTTAATGAGTTTGTTGAAAACGTGGGATATCTCCATCCTTCCCAATCAGGCTTTCGCGCTAATTATTCCACCGAATCCGCACTCCTTGGGGTAACTGAGCGACTCCGACACGGTATCGATGGCGGTGAGACCTTTGCACTTATTCTTCTTGATTTAAGCGCTGCTTTCGATACCGTGTCTCATTCCATCCTATTAGAGTCTCTCCGTTCCCTTGGTGTTGTTGGATCAGCGCTTGCCTGGGTGACCTCATTTCTCAATGAGCGCACCTTTCAAGTTTTCTCAAACAAAGCTGAATCTGCGATCCATTCCTCTGCCTACGGCGTCCCCCAAGGGTCTATATTGAGCCCTTTGTTGTTCAATATTTACATCTGACCGCTTGCTTCTATTGTAGAGGACGCCGATTTGTCTATATATTCTTATGCAGACGACACGCAGATTGTGTTCTCTCTGTCCAACAGCAGGGTTCAGGACACTTCTGCCCTTAAAATCGGCCTTTCTCGTGTTGCAGCTTGGATGCAAATGCATCTGTTAAAGCTCAACGGAGATAAGACCGAGGTGATCATACTAGGCAAACAAAAAGATCTATGGGGTTCAAGACACTGGCCCAGTGATATGGGCCCACTGCCTACCCCTGTGCCTGTTGCTCGCAACTTCGGTGTCCTGATTGACGACAAACTCTCGATGAGGCAGCAGGCAACTAAGGTCGCTGCAATCTGTTTTAACACTCTTCGTTGGTTGCAGAAGATCATATGGATGTTGCCTGAGTCCACTCGTAGAACTGTCGTACAGGCCCTTGTGATGTCTCATATCGACTACGGCAATGTGCTTTATCTAGGAGCAGATAAAGCCACAATCAATAAACTCCAGGTTGTACAGAACTCAGCTGCCCGCCTGCTGCGCAATGTCCCTCGGAGAATGTCTGCAACGCAAGCTCTACGTGACCCTCATTGGTTAAAAATTTCGGATCGTGTGGCCTTTAAAACTTTGTGCCTTATATTTAAGATTCGTCAAGGTTCTGCTCCTATTTACCTGCAGAATCTTGCTCAGCCTTATCAGCCTGGCCGCCTTCTGAGGTCATCTAACAGTGGCAATCTTGCGATTCCTAGAATCCGATTGGCAAAAATGGGAGGTCGTTCATTTGCATATCTAGGGCCTAAGATGTGGAATGCTCTCCCGTTGGCGCTAAAAACAGAAACGAGTCTTCTCGCTTTCCGTAAAAAACTGAAAACTCTTCTGTTTTAAATCTTTTGGTCTTGTGTCTCCCCTCTTTGCAGTTGCCTGTTTTCTTCTCTAGTCTGTCCCTGGCGCCGGGAAACCCATTGCGGGTAGCTGTGCGCAATACAAGTGCAATAAAATAAAAAATACAAAAATAAATTTTAATCAGGGTCTTATATTCTCTTTGCAATTCTCTGACGTCAGTGTCAGGCCTGTCCAACTGGCGAGTCCCATGAATAGGCAGTTTTTCCCTTAACTGTTTTTTGTGCTACTTAAACTCTTCATCAAACCATCCTCTTATATGTTTGGTTACATAATTATTCCTAGTGTTACCTCCTAGCATTAAAAAGGAACGAAGGCATCTAAGCTTGCAGTCCTTTAAGGATACAAAACAATGTAGTTTATTAGGTAAAGTACTAAAATTAGCACCAGGTGAAAAACTAATTTGAAACTCACTGAGTCCTTGCAACTGTTTTGGGCCCAGTCGGGTGCTTACTCTACAAGGAACGTCCATAATTAAATGTAATATTTTTTCTGTTAAAACTGTTTCCCTTGATATTAAAACCCCCTTCATGGTGTTATATCTTAAAATCCTTAAAACAACCTAAACTTATCGCAGAGGACAAAAACATATTCAATTGGATGGGACTGAGAACCAAACCTAAAAGTGACACCTGCGGGATTATCAAGGTTTGATCGACCATTCAAACTTATTAGGCTACTCCTGCTCAACCAGTTACCAATAACATTCCCATTAAATTACTCCAGGTAGGAAAATCTGTCTCTGGAATATTAAATATCATACAACAATTCAATACCGACTTTGCTTCCAAGCTTTCTAGAAATTTGGACAAATTGGATTTAATCTCGGTATGCAATAAACGTTTACTAAAATGAAAATTTCCCATTGGTTTTGTTTTGTCTGAATTACAATCACTGAACATCTTAGAACAGGGTTCCTTCATATAAACCAAACGGCCTTAACAAATCCATACTTTTCTGAGCCTCTAAATCAATCTTGTATTTACAGACTTGTCTGATTGAGATTTTTGTCTCATGTCTTTCCATCCTTTGCAGGAAAAACGTGTTAATGCAAATTTCCTTATTGACATCAATAGTGGTGATCTAAGATTCTTGTCTTTATGGGAATTCCAACAAAAACATATTTTCCTTGTGTAGGAAGGTTGATATCTGACTATGGTTACCCCCAAACTTTTTGCCTGGTGTTTAGCTGGTTTTTGACATAGTTGACCTGGGATCCTGCTATTCAGGGCCCCAGGCTAATTGCTCTCTCCTTAAAATGGACTCCATGTACCCTAGGTGCATACACAATTGGAATTGGTTCACCGTATAGGCCCCTGTAACAGTGTACCATAGGTACCCAGGGCATAGGTGTAGCCAAGGCCTACCAGGGGTTGCAGCATGTATTGTGCCACCCCTGGCCTGGCCTCCATATTTGACACAAATGGCTGATCACTCAGCTGGGGTAAGTTGGTGTAATCACCTCTTACTTAGATATAGTATACCAATATCCAACCCTAACTGGACACATGTTAACCTATAAGTCACTCCTATGGCAGGCCTGAACAATCCTGAAGGCAGAGTGCGTGGTTTCATGTGAGACGGTGCTCTAGCATGAGCTGAGCCTGTCTGCAGCTGTCGGGAACAACTCCCTTAGCTGTTCCGGGATATTGCCATACCATATACTCTTAAGTGCATTATAATCCTCGCGGTTATATGCTAACTTTGGTTTTGCTTCATCAAAACATGTTGAGTAAGGTGTCATAAGATTTGGAATACTATCCCCTCGACAGTTCTGTCGACGGGGATAGCATTCCACCCTACTAGAGGGACACAACATGTACATAACCTGAACCCCGGTTAAAGTTAACCATAGCCTCAGCATCACAAAATGGATGCTGCCACCACAGACACAAGTCTGACCTCCTGCTGCTGGGAGTCCTTCTAGCGAGGGAGGCTTGGACAAAGGGTTTCCTGCCTTGGGAGGTGCGAGCACCACCCCAGACAGGATTTTGTGTATTGGGTAGGACAGGGCTGAATAGAATCAGGCATGCCTGGGGCACACAAGGTGTCCCCGTGCATAAGCCAGTCCAAACCGGTGCTGGGGCTTTCCAGCCCCAGTCCTGGCGCGGAGCTGGACAAAGGAAAGGGGGTGTAACCGCCACCTTCCTGGTCCCACCCAGAGGAGGGACCTAGCAGGTGATCCACCCCTCAGATGGGAATAAGAGTGGGAGCAGGGCCTTAGCACCTCAGATCAACCTGAATCAACTTGAAACTAAGAAGACGACTGGACATCGACATTCTGCTGCACAGAAGACTGAAGAGCATCTCCCTTGTGGCCTAGGAGTGGCCACCCTGTGAACACAGGCACCATCCAGCAACTCGATGTCTGCTTTGCCGCCGCCTCCTGCCGGAGCCCAAGCCCAGAGCCCGACGAGACCCGGACTTCTCACAGCCCGATCCACAGTCCCTGCAAAGAAGGGACCCGTGGAGGCACTGAGAGACGTGGGACCCGACATCTCGAAAGACCCCCGAGAAGCTGACTGCGCAGCATCCGAGGCACCCTCGACGCTGTGCTTTGGGGTGTGAGAAGCCCCACAACCGAGCAGCCCTTGCACCGAAGATCAGCCCCCCAGCATCCCCACGATCTGCGTGGGGCCCTTTTGCATCGTGCCACTCGACGCGCCATCCCGGCCACTTGCCACGTGGTCAGCGGCCATCTTGGCGACGAAACCTACAATTTACACTGCGGGTCTGGTTGCTCCAGACTTGCCCTCGCTCCTGTAAAAAGGAGCACCCGCTCTGACGTTGCTGGTCCGAGTGATAAGCTTTTTCCACTTCCTGCGTGGCTTGCATTAGCCAAGGCTTGTTTGCTCCAATCAAGTTGCCGACACCGCCATCAGCTAGAGCCTTCGTGGGGCAGCTTGTGATCGACTCCTGGACGTCCTTGGCCTCTTCGTGTCCACGTGGCTGAGGAGACAGCTGCACCTCATTGCCTGTTTGCACCCGACATCGCCTAGTTCCATCCTGGTTCCACGGTAGTCACTGGCTAGTGACTTTGAACATTGTCCCCTCTGCTTTCAGGTTTTCACCACTTCAGATCCACTCTTGGATCCACCGGAACTCTTCTCGTCTCGACGCCTGCAGCATCTTCAGCTCCAAGCACCATCGACCTGCGTGACGAAACCCGACACTACTTCGCACCTGTGCACCCGCTTCCTGTGGGTGAGGTAACTCAGCAACGCCGGTGTTCCTACACTGGTGCACACCTCTAGTGCCTAGGTCTAAAGTTTTGTCCTTCTAGGTCAGCCAGAAGGTTCCTTAATCACTAACTTTGAAACTTTTACGCACCATTGACTTTACATTGGTATATGCGTGCACTTTCCGCACTGCACCCGAGTCCCGCTGGCCTTTCCCGACTTCTTCACTGTTAGTCCCGAACAGCTCCAGCGATTCCCCTGGCCCTAGGCCTACTTCCTTTCAGCTAGGTGGTTCTTATACCACTATTTTAGTATATGGTTTAGGTGGCCCCTATGGCTCTTGTGCAACTTTTGTATATTTAAACTGTGTTTTGTTTTAGCGCATTTGCTTCTGTGCTCATAAAGAGTATAGGGGATTTTGTAGTAAATAAATATATATATATTTTTAATATATATCTGTGTGGCGTCCTTTCATTTGGTATTCAAGGGGATTGTGTATGGTAAAACAGCTTGCTTCACATGCCTTTACAGAGTTTAGCCTAAGACTGCTTTGTCCACGCTACTAGGATAGCTGGTCTATAAGGCTGACTTACAACCAATCATCATAAGGGTTGCTTGGCATGGTACAAGGTGATCACTAGAACTAGTGAGCATCATATACCAGGCCAACTTCTCACCCCTTGCTTGAAGGGATTACATTGCATCCCAGCCGGAACTTGTTAGACATTAATATGGCAGTTGAGGTTTGGGGGTTCCATATCTTTTCCAGTTTATTATGGCTTAAGTACACCACAGATGGGTCCCTTGCACACAAGTAGTGCTGACAAGCTGCTCTGGCACCAGCTTCACATCCACTGCAATTGATGAACCCCATTTTAATGATCGTCAAGGATGCCAACCCAAATTTAGAGACCACCACGAGGAGACACTGAGCACAGGTCCAGAGCGGAAACCCAAAAACCAGGGGCATGAGTGCACCAGCCGCTACAGTATTGCAGGTGAACCTGTATCGTCCTCAGTTGGGAACGTCAAGAAGGTACAAGCACTTGCCCACTTGGGAATACAAACTCCAAATACTCAAGTAATTAGAGAGTAGTTGCCCAAGGTTTCTGTCCTAAACTGAGATTTCTGTATCGAGCAGGTACATAATGGGGCACACAGTAAAAGTCTGCGACCGGGATTAGAAGGGGGAGGGTGCGTGCACAACCCAGGGCGGTAGCAACAGCCTACCCACCGAGGCTGGTGAACTACATAGCTCCGAAATACTCAGCTAGCCCCCCCCACCCCCTGCCCCGAAACCCTGGTACCAAAGTGCCATGGTGGATCAAGCAGCGCAGCAGCAATGTGTAACTGCCCTGCCCTTCCCCCCCCCCCAACACTCTCACCGAACCCATTCAATTGGGAAAAGATAAGAGGTGGCTAGAGTATCGACAGAACACTGGTGTGGGGGGGACTCCTGCTCCTTTCCCCATGCACCTGTTTCTGCTCTGCGCCGCACTCCATTATCCTCACACCTGGAACAGCAGGCCAATGACAGCAGCCGCAATCGGAAACAGGGGAGAAGGCGGAACAGATACCCGAGGGCACATGCTGCACATGCCTAACGAGGATGGCTCTGAGCACCACCAGGGCTGTGGGTGCCTAGCGCAGTCACCGGTTGTGGGGCTGATCAGCTTCTCTGTTACCGAGCATCTGATCACGCCAACACCCCGGCACTAGCTGTCACCACACCGGCAGTTTCTATTCCTGCCCTATGCAGCCGGCACAACAGCAGCCCTTATTAGGCTTGGCAACTGGCCTCACTGCAGCTCTGCCCCACAGCACGAAACCCCCTTCTGCAAGCACAAACCTAAGGTATCAGGTACACTTTTCGAAGAAACATGTTGGCCAACTTCGAATGAAAACCAATGGTAAACTATGGACAATACCATTCCAAGATTGTTGTCCAGTTTAAAAGCAGTGGCCTAGTCGGATGTGGCACAATACAGATGAAATGAGCAGCAAGTGAGATGCCTGTCAGCACTAACAGGGGATATGCGGTACGCTCTACAAATGGATAAAATAAAGAACTGGCCCAGCAGCCATGGCTCTGAAGTGAACTCAATTTCAGATAGAGATGTACAAGCGATCAGGAAATAATCCACCACACACGGGGAAATGGAGCAATGGGTGAAGCGGCCTGACCCATTGTCCTATAGTACTGTGTTTTGAAATGGCAGGAATGCGAGCGGGAATGACCCTCGAACAGAGCAACAGCACCAGAGGTTTGATCAAAACCCCTCTAGGTATGCATATTTTTATATGTATGAGTGTATTTGTTATTGATTTGTTTTAATTACTACAGCCTGGCAGATACCTAAATCGGCCCGATCCTCCTAAAATGGTCTAGCAAGGATGACCACAGTACAAATCTTCTACCCACAGGTATCGTCAAAAAGAGTAATCTCCACCAAAACCCTCGCCTACTATGGTAATTAGTGTGATCCTATCTAACAAAATATCATATCAATACACAGGCTTTAACAAGGTGTAATAACAATACACCATTTGCAATAACGTTTTCCAGTGAACCAATCAGGCATATATCCTTTAAAATTGGCTTGTTACCATAACTACTATATATAATCTATATTGAACAAAAGCTTTAAGCACAAGAAGGGGAGAGGATGTGGCCCAACAACTACAGCAGTCAACTTCGAAGTTGTGGAACCGGGTTCGAGCCTCGGCAGGGGCGCTCAACATCCTGTGTTTCTGGGAAAATCACTTAATTTCCCCTTGCCTAACAAAATGAATGCGTCCATCTGTAACGCAACTGGTGCTCATGTAAAGCACTCTGATTTTGGGTCGAGTTTGCTCTATTCAATAAAACCCCTTCTAAAACAGTTTGACAAGGATTTTCAAAGTGAAAGGCTTCTACCTCAAGGGTCTGTCAGTGGGGATTGCTAACCTCAAAACAATTTCCTACTAATGCAGTCTGAGAGATTCCATATAACAAAATGCTTGTCTATAGCTTGAAAAACAGAGTTTTAACTATCCATCCTTAAAGGCCTCTGGCTTGAACATATTTTTCACAATTTCATTTGACTTCAATTTCGAGAACGCACAAATGCCCTTGGGCGTTCTGGCACTAGCATTAGCTATCTGCAGAACAGCCAGCCTTTCAGTTGTGTTCGAAAGCTTGTCATATTAGACTGACATTTTAGGCAGTCTATTCTAAAAGTTGACAGTGGGAGTGAACAAAACGTCTACCACCCCAAAAAGCTTTCTTAATTTTAGGAACAATGACTGATTTGGAGACTGCAGATCACAACAGTCTGTTCGGGTGTACCACACAAATTCCTTTTTCAGGTACTCTGGTCCAAAGCCATGCAGTGCATTATGCGCCAAACAGACAGCTTTAACGGCTACTCATTTTTTAACTGGAAACCAGTGAAGCTCTGATAAGGCACCTGATTGCATTCTGCAGCACCGGAAGCTTAGTTAAAGAACGTTATTTTATGCCCAAATAAAGGGCATTACAGTGATCCAATCTGGATAATGCTAATGCAATGACAACCGATTTCCTACCTTTGGATACAGGCAAAGGGGGAGAACACAAAGTATGAGGCCACCAGGACTGATTCCAGAAAGAAGTGTCCTTTTCAAAAAAGGAGAACCTCTGTTTTTTCCTAATTCAACATCAGGTATTGCCACTCATCCAGCTGACAATTGCACACATGATTTTTTTTAACTGGTCGGCGACCTCGTCTACGATACTTGGGGTCGAGACAACAATTCGAGTGTCATCGACATAAGACACTGTGGCAAAGCCAACAGAGCAAATCAACTCAGCTAGGGGGTTCACATAAATATAAAAAAGTGTTGAGCCCATGATGACCACTCGGGGATACAACAGAGCAGAGAAAAATATTTTGAGTTGTACTCTCCAATGGCCACAGGCTACTCTCTATTTCTCAAAAAAGAAGAAAGATGATTCTGGGCCAATCCAGCGAACCCAATTTCTGCTAGAAGCTCAAGCAGGGCTACATGGCTCATAGTGCTGAAGGCTGACGAAAGGTTCAAAAGGACCAGCGCAGTCCTCCCAACGTTGCCCATGACCGGTCAAATCTCAGTGGAGACTACACCAGAGCTGACTTGGTACTGTAGCTTGACCTAAAGCCAAACTATGCCTCATCCAATAACTCATTATTCTCTAGGAACATTGTGAGAGAGTACTGTTAAGATACTTTTTGAGGGCCTTTGCTGGAAATCGTAGCCATGAAATGGGTCAATCGTTTTTTGCTTCAGTAGGGTTAAGTGACGGCTTTTTCAACAAAGGAAGAATTGAAGCTTTTTTCCATTCCGTAGGGAAAATGCCTACATTGATAATGATGTTTAACAAAGTGGTAAGAACGAAGGCTATCTTGTCCGCTATGTCATGTAATATTTTGGGCGGACAGGAGTATAAGGGGGCGTGTGAATTAGTGTGACCAATTACTTCAAACACTTGTTCAGTAGTGAAAGGTGGAAAATTACAGAGCTCATTGTTAATTAAGTCTCAAGTAAGCAAGCTCTGTGCTTGGATCCATAAAACATAAGGTGAAATTAATTTCACCATATACTGCCTCCACTTTATTTTTGAAAAATTCTGCCAGCTTATCACAAAACATCTGGCTGGGAAGGCAAGCATTAGGATTAAGGCTAGAGAGTGCCTAAACGGTTTTAAAAAGCTCTCTCGAAGACATTTTGGCCAAATTGTTTTTTTTTCCTGTGGTGATTGGTTTTCTCAAAAATAATACATTTTTTTAATACTCCTGGATACATTATTTATATTTTTTCACTTCACAACAATTCGCTCTCCAGATTTTTTGTTGCCTATGACATTTCTGTTTCAAGGCCCTTAATTTGGGCGAAAACCATGGTGCGGTGGGTCTATTTCTGGAAGTTTTTACATATTTTAATGGTGCCAGCTTAATAACTGCCTCATTTATCCACTCTGTGAGTGAAGTTTGCTGCTGCTACATTGGGGTCCTCTGTAAGCTGCGGCTACGTAACTTCAAGACTGTCTGACAAGGCCATCTTGTTAATTCTGATCCAGACCTGAATCTTTTTGCCCTGCCCTACTAAGTTAGCTGTAGATTTAGAAGCTGGAATTGTTAGGCTAAAGCAGATAGCTTTGTGATCAGACCGAGTGATGATTAATACAGCTTCCAGCTTGAGATCAGTTATTAGAAAAAATACCATCTAAAGTGTGCCCCGCCATATGTGTAGCGGTGTTCACCAATTGATTTAAGGTAAAACAACTCCAATTATCAATTAAAAGTGCTGTATCTTTGTTGTTGGGGTCTTTGAAGTTAAAATTATAATCGCCTAATAAAGTCTAGTTAGGTTATTGTACACTTAACTCTATAAAATGGCTTAAGGCATCATGAAACTTAGTTTTTGGGCCAGGGCATATAGATCAAAAGGCCATAAAACATGGAGTTGTTGGTCAATTTACATTTGGAAGAGAGGGCCTCGCTGTCTGCTAAATTAGAAGATTCACAAGTTATATCCAAAGAGTTGCGACATACTACTGGGAAGGCCCCGCTGAATTTACCAGTCAGGTCTACTGATAGCATATCCAGCTGGCAAAGCTGCAGCAAGGTCCAGGTCCTAAGTCTCAACAGTCCAGGTTTGTGTCGGGAATAATAGGTGGGGAGTATGCAAATCTAAACATTCTAAAAACTTGTATTTATGCTTCATAAGTGAACACGAAATGATCAGAGTGCAATTCAATGTAATTGACTTCGAATCAGAAAGTGAACTTAGCTTGTCAACAGGCAACAATTGCTCCACCCGATAGCCAAAGTTGCAATTACTACAGTGAAAAATCTCGGCACCCTCACAAAAATTTAAATGATTACGTGCTCACACGGAAAGGGATACATCTGGGGCTCTCTTGGCATAGCTGGCCAACTCAACTCGAAGGGGCTCCCCAATTCTTGAACTTAGGGACCAACAGGGGTAGGCAACCCACACTCAGCAGGGTATTAACAAGGCTTTCCTTGAATATTATACAAACCTTTACAAAAGTAAAGCTAACCTACCAGAGGACGCCCTCCTTGGGTTCACACAAGAAATCGATCTACCACACTTAGATGAAGAACAAGCAGGAATACTGGGGTGGGACATTGAACTTGGGGAGGTGAGAGGGGCAATTAAACACATGGCATGTAATAAAACACCGGGGCCGGACAGCCTATCAATTGAGTTTTATCTCGCTTATACTGATCAATTGGCGTCCAGACTACTTACACTATATAATGAGACGATACAACTAGGCCGACTACCTGCAACGACGCAAGAGGCAGTCATTATACCTTTTCTTAAACTGGAGAAACCCGCTGGGACATATCGGCGTTTCACCCCCTATCCATGCTTAATACTGATTATAAAATCTTAAGCCATATTCTAGCTACTCAACTTCTCCCTTATATGTCGACATTAGTGCACAAAGACAAATCAGGGTTTATTCGAATAGAAATACAGCTGTGATTGTTCGCTGCTTATTAAAATAATTAGAGGCTGATTCGTACCCAAAAGAAGAGGCTATGGATTTTGCTGTCGAGCGAAAAAGCCTTTGATAGTCTTTAATAGCCCTATTTATTCCATATTATGGCTGAATTTGGACTAGGGAATACATTCATACAATGGCCGGCCCTTTTATATGCAAACTCTACAGCAAGGGTTAGGATAGGTGAACTGATATCTGCTACCTGTGATGTCACTATAGGTACGTCAGGGCTGTCTGTTGTCTCCTCTTTTATTTGCCCTGGCAGTGGAACCGCTGGCGGCTAAGGCCAGGACTGGCAGGTACTACATGGGTCTGCTTGCCCACGAGCAACTTCATCACATCGTCCTGTATGCTGATGACCTGCTAAAGTTCCTTGCCAGCCCAAGGGAAGAACTACAGGGAGCGAAGGTATTACTCCATGATCTTGGCCTCGTGGCAGGGCTTCGAGTAAACTGGGCAAAGTCCTGTTTATTCCCGACCCAGAGGAGAAGAAATCTGTCTGCAGGCCACTGAGGGGGTGCAATGGGAATACAGGTGCCTGACATATCTAGGCACAAGTACATATCACACATAAAGGGATCTGCTGGAGGGTAATGTTGGTAGAGCAATTAGAGGATTGAAAGGTAGTACTGAGCTTTGGAAACACTTCCGTTGTCGTGTCTGGGCGAGTAGCCTTACTTAAGATGGTCACCCTTCCGAGATTATTGTACTATTTAGGAACTCTGCCAGTCTGGATCCCAGCGCGATATTTCAAGCAACTCAGAATAATGAGTATAGACTTTCTCTGGGTCACCAGTAGATGAAGGGTAGCACTAGCAATTATGATGTGTCCCCGATCAAAGCAAGGATGGGCGGTACCTGATTTTGAAACTTATTACCTGGAAGCCCAATTGCAGTGGCTCACACAAAATATAGCAACAAGGCTAAGAGGGATGGGAAAACTGAGAGATTGCTTGCCAGCAATGGGAGAGCTTTCTTGCACTGTGTTGGACCTACCTGTTCGCACTGGCGCGTCAATGCTGGAGAAGAAGTTTAAAAAGAGCAGGGATTGAGACCACCAATGCACCGGATTTCCCACTGTCCATGTGCAAGGTGTTGCTTCAAGAGGGCGCCTGGAGAGGACTAGATCGCTGGAATGAGAATGGCTTGACTACAATAGGGGATTTGTATAATGATGGTTCATTGGTACCTTTAGCGACCTACAGGAGCGGTATGATTGATTAGGGGGGGGGCTTGCTCTTACATGCAGCTCTCACTGCAGCTATTCGCAAGCGCTGGAAGAAGGGACTTATTGAACCAGTAACATCACTTGGATGCCAATATCTGGTGACAGCAGCAGGAACCTTTAAAGCAGTTACTTGCCTACATAAAATATTAACACAAGAGATGCTGTTGCTGCTAACTATGTTACGAAGTAGATGGGGAGAGCATGCAAAAGTAATAGGTACGCTCGTTTCCAGTTAGTGCACTTTTGTATTCTGCATAGGGTCTACCTTACCCCAGCGAAACTTGTTTGGGTGATGCCCACACTTGGGTGCTTATTGGTCTGAAGTAATTACATTGCTTAATACACTCACTGACAGGGACTTGGAAATGGCCTTCGGACCATGCATATTACATTGGTTTCCACATACGGTTAAATATAAAATCACTTGCAAGTTCATAGACATGGGACTCCTATTAGCTAAACATGAGATGTCTACATTGGAAAGCGCAGAGGGGCTCCAACATAGATCGCTGGAAAAGATAATTATTCAAATGGCCAGACTGCGAGAGTGTAACTCGAATGCAAATGTCAGAGAGCGGGAAGCGAGAAAGCCCTGGATGCTGCAAGGGCAAGGCAAACATTAGTAGTCCTCCTCAAAATCCCTGCTAGCGATAGCAAGGAAGAACCTAGAATGCCTGTCCCGGAAGTAAGCGACCAGATAAATTCTATGTGAACTGGATGGATTGCAATGATTCCATTGCAATGTTGCAATATATCACTGCACCTGCTGGCCATGTTAATTTGTTGTGATATTACTGGTATATTGGGAAGGTACACCTTCGCACACACATACTACAATTTGTATGAGCAATGGATGTGGCATGCCTGGAGGGAGGGATGGGAGGGGGTTATTACAGGAAGTTAGTTTAGAGTTACATTTTTGACAATGGCAGGAGTGAATGTTGTGTATATGATGTAATTTGTGCGGTTAATTTCCATGGACTCAGTTTATTCTTACAATAGAGAGCTGGTGGGTGATATGATGTCCAACATTGTACGCTTTAAATGATTGTTACTGATATGTCGGTTACCCGAAGACGCGGATCGCATTGTCGGCCTGTCGACAGCTATTCCAGCTAATAATCCTTATCAGCAGTGGCTGTAGTGCTGTTTAACCGGTAGTTCCTTACACTCAGGCTATTGTCCTCCATGCCAGCCCTGCAGTACGGGCTGAGGAAGTTAACTGTGACTCTTTACAAAAATAGAAGGCATATATCAAATGTCCTGAGGATGAACCTTTATTAATTAATAGGTTCGAAACGTCGACTGTGTCACACTATATGTGTATGAACTGTATTATTTGATGCCAGCAATAGTGTGGAATTAATACCGTCTGATTGTGAATTGACTACACAGACTGTTTTAGTTGCCTTGTTTGTCCCCTCCTTTAGTGTGTCAGTTGGACATCGGCTGGTGTTCTGCTGTTATCACCTTATAATTTCCTTGAAATTGCTTACCAGAAAATAAATCTGTCCGGCTGGTCAAAGAATACAGTGTCTATTTAGCCTATATTTATCTTTCAATAATCCTTTTTGTCTAGGGACCATTGTCCTGTTTAAAAATACAATTAGCCTAAGGTCCCTAGCATATTGCTTCCTTGGGTTCCCTTGTGCATTAAAAAGGACTAGTGGAATGCAAGCTTAAGAAGATAAAGAAAGCAAAGAATCTGTGGAGCTGAACCTGGGACTCCAGCATATGGGTCTTAATCAATTGGTCAACACTCCCACACACAATAGGGGCCATACGTTGGATAATATCTTTACTAATAGTACGCAGGTAGAGGCTGTGTTACAGGTACCTGTAGTGTGGTCCGACCACTATATTCTCCCTTTCAGGATTTTGACCCCTGAAAAGGCCCCCTGCAAGCAGGGAAAGCGTTAACCCAAGCTTCCTTTGAGAGACTCTGGCCTGTAGTACCCCTGATTTAGGGGTCGAAACACAGATAGCTGATAACCTAGTATCTTGTTGGATCAACGAGACTGTGAATTCCTTGATACCGTTGAAATCATGCAAAAGCACCCGTCTGACTGCCTCTGCGCCGAGGTTCTCTGAACAACTGGCGCAACTGAAAGTGGGTTGTAGGAGCCTTGAGCGCCAGTGGAGGAAGAGCTACCTGGATGAAAACAGGCTGAATTACTTAGGGGGCTTTGAAGTTTTATCATCTTCAAATTAGGAGATTTCGGAGGGAATACTATGCAGAACAAATTGAGCTAGCAAAGAATTCCACAAAGAACATATTCCAGGTCGTGAAACAACTGTCCTGTTTGGAACATGTGACTGCTACACTTCTAGCTTCTACAGATCACTGCAATAAGGTCACTGATTATTTTATGGCCAAGATAGATAAATATATGCCACATTCCTGGAAGGTAGCAGGTATTTGGTCCCCACTTCTGTTGTGGAGGCACCCTGGACCGAGGATTTTGAGAAGTTTGTCTTTCATCCTCCTATGGAAAGTGAGGTCATTAAATTAATGGAGGTTGTTAAATAAGGATAACCATTGGACCCATTTCCCCCAAAATTTTTGCAGCGAGGGAAGAGAGCTATTGGCCCGGTCCTCACTACGCTTCTGAACTTGTCCTTTAGTACGGGGCAGGTTCCCAGCAATTGGAAACAGGCTATGGTAGTTCCATTTCTGAGGAAACCGTCTCTAGATCCCGATCTCCCTGAAAACCTGAGACCGATCACTTTGCTCCCCTATGTTGCAAAAATTGCGGAGAAACATCTAAATACGTTTCTGGAAGAGAGACGGGTTCTTCATGATACCCAGTCTGGCTTCAGGCCTCGTCATAGCACGGAGTCAGCCCTTCTTCTGGCAACAGAAGCGTTGCGAATTGCACCCGATGAAGGAAGGACAACTGCTATGATCCTTCTAGACTTAAGTGCTGAGTTCGACACAGTGTCCCACGCCCTTCTGCTGCAGAGGCTGCGGGAGGCCAAGGTCGACGGTGGCACTTGGGAATGGATGAAAAACTTTTTGCAGAACAGATCCTTTCAGGTTCTGCAACATCCATTTACCTCTAGAATTTGTCCACTGTCACAGGGGGTGCCTCAGGGTATTAAACCCTGTTTAATATTTATATGCGCCCTCTGACTCATCGATTGTATTAAGGCATGATGACATAAGGTGAAGAATCTGGGGCCTTGGTTCGATGAAAATCTGTCTTTCTCTGAGCAGATAACGGCTGTGGCTGGAGCCTGCTTCGGCATTCTTAAAATGCTACACAAAATTATGGACCTATCGCCCAATGCTTTATGATGTGGTGGGCGTATGCAAACTGTGAATTACTATTTCACACAATGGCTGAAGAAGACTGGGTGGAAGCACCAGCATGTATGTATTTATTCAAATATTTTATTATGAGTTTGTGGGAAAACAGGAAGCTGGAAAGTTCTCGTTATCCCAGACCTAAAAAAGGCAAAGGTCATATCTTATAAGTAGCAGAATAGTGTCAACCAACCGTTAGTATCAGCTGCACTGCCAATGCAATTTTTTATTTGCATAGTTTTGCTTTTAAGAACAGGAAGCTTAACTTCTTCACACAATAAGAACATCTACTTAGTCATTAAATAGGCATGTCATTTTCTTCAAGGAAGTCTCATCCCAAATACGCTTGTTACTTGGGGAAAATCACCAGAAAGAAGTAAAGGCAAGAGAATTCTTAAACAGGAGCCTAGGACGCCAGAAACCGGGGGTGCTAGGACCACTTAATATCTCCTTTCTGCTGGGGATGGGAGGGTAAAAGGTCATTTAATAATCTATACAAAAAATAGAACTGTTAACAATTTCTGTTTTTACCAATCCATAACTTTCCTTTGTGGTTTTCCTGATTTAAGACATGGGTTGCATGGGGCATATTCAATGTGTGTAACTGTTTCATTATTATCTTCTTGAGTGTTGCATATGCAAATTAGTTCTTCTTCTACCTCTGTGGTGCCTGTGATGATAAACTGGCATTACTCAGTCAGAAGTGCAGAATACCTGGTACAAAATGTACTGGTTCTACGAGGTGATAACTACATGGAGCAGGCTAGGGAGAAATTGCTTCTGTCACTTGCCCACTACGGTAGACCATGCCAACTTACAATGACCTGAAGGACAAATAACAAACCTTCGGTAATGCTCTTTCTGGTGGATGCTCTAACTCCAGATTCCTCACATTTAGAACATTCCCCAGGCGTCAGAACGCATCAGAAATGTTTTTACTGCAGGGCTCCTGCACCCGGTAAGGTGATGCTGGACAGCTGGCGTTGGCTTTATTCCACACGGATGTCAGTTTATTGTTCGACTCTTTCCACACCCTTGAATGCAGAGCACAAAACAATTGTAGGTACCGATGTGCAGATAACGAATGTGGGACCTTTTTAGATGGTAAAAAGAGACCACTCCACAGAACAGGAAGGTGGGAGGAAAGAGCGTTACTGAAGGTAAGTAACTTGTCTTCTGGTGGATACTTTTGACTTTCAAGGCAGATTTCTCACCTTTAGAATAGATACCAATGCAGTACCTCAAAAAGGTGAAGGGTCTGTGAAGTGGGCTCAGTCCAAAAGTTTTGCAGGACCGAATTAGCAAAATGCTCTTACCGTCAGACCCAACTCTCAAGGCGGCATTTCTTTGTGAACAGAGGCTCACATCATGACCTAATAGATGCCAAGGACAGGCCCTCCATGTGCCAAAGCGGTGGTGGCAGCCTTGGCCGAAGTCGAATGGCCCCCCAGTCCTTACAAGCTTTTTGGCCACTACATAGAAGATCTTACCGTAAAGGACTATCCCCCTTGACAGAGTCTTTTTCTGCACCTCCTTAACTTGCTTTGCCTAAAAGAACCCCACAAAAAGCTGATCTTCCACCCGATCAATGTGGAAGCTTAAAGGTCTCTAGGGGTACAGGCAATAGATTCTCTCCTCCTCTTTCAAGAAGTGAGGCGGGCAATAAAACATTGAGAGGTTGAAGGACTACTCAACATGAAATGGAGTAACAGCTTTCAGCAAGAAAGCTGTCCTGGTCCTTGGCACCAGGTTGTCTGGAAAAATGGTGGTGTAGGGAGGTTGCGGAGAGAGAACTAAGAGCTCACTCGCACAACGAGCTGAAGTGATTGCGACAAGAAAGACTGTCTTGTAGTGTCAGTATATGCAATTAGCGGTTGTGCTTCTGCACGAAGAGAGTACACATGAAAAAAGTCAGGACCAAATTAAGGTTCCATTTTCGCCAGATATTTTTGTCACCAGCGAGAATACACACAGTGTTCAAACATCTGCGCCTTGGAGTACCCATGAAGGACTTTCTCTAGGAGATGCATTTAGACTGGATAGGAGCATAGGACTACTGCATGCCTACTTCCCCCTACTCGCCTCTCCTAACCAGAAGAAGATGAGGTAAAACTGGGCCAAAATCATTCTAGTGGCTCCAGATTGGGACAAGAGTTTGTGCTACCTGGAACTTTTTAGCATGTGCCCTCCAATCAGAGTGCCTTTAGGGAAGATCTTATGTTGCAGCAGCAGGGCTGGGTTTTCCACCTGAACAGATGCAATCTACACCTCCATACCAGAGACTGAGCAGCAGCAGTTGCCAGCGTTTGACTAGCCACCTGAAGTTATGGATGCTCGGTGCCTGTCACAGATGTTTGTGTGGCCGCTGGTACATATTTGTGGCATACTGTGGAGTCTACAGGACAGATCATCTGCAAGTCAAGCTCTGATATCCTGTTATTTGTTTTGTATTTGTCCCTGGAGATGATATAGATGTAGTCTACCAAAATCCCCTCATCACTAGTACGTAACTCTTTACTTACTAATACTATTATCAACCTCTTATTGGTCAATCTATCCATCAATCAGGGAATTTTAAAGGGCGCTACTCACACATGAGTGGCGTCTCAAGTTGCTGGTGGGGCGGAAGCAGCTCAGAGTTAGCCAAAGAGCCAGGTCTTGAGGCTTTTCCTGAAGATGTTAGCCGAAGAGCCAGGTCTTGAGGCTTTTCCTGAAGATGTGCAGGGTAGGGGAGCGTCTGATGTTGACTGGGAGCTCGTTCCGGCCTTAGCCGCGATGTAGGAGAAGGCTCTTCCCCCTGCTCTGGTTCTACTGATGCGCAGGGTTTTGGCTAGGGCGAGGTCGGCGGAGCGGAGATTTCTTATGGGTACGTGGAAGGAGACTCTTTCGTTGATGTATTTGGGTCCGGTGTTGTGGAGAGATTTGTAGGAGTGGGAGAGTAGCTTGAAGGTTACTCTCTTCTCGACTTGAAGCCAGTGGAGGTCTTGCAGGTGTTAGGTGATGTGCTCATGTCGTGGATGCCGAGGACGAGTTTGGCCGCTGTGTTCTGGATTGTTTGGAGTTTGCGTAGCAAGGAGTTGTTAGTTCGAGCGAAGAGAGCGTTTCCGTAGTCCAGTCTGCTTTTTATGAGTGCTTGGGTGACGGTCCTTCTCGCTTCGGGGGGATCCATTTGAAGGTCTTGTGAAGGATGCGGAGGGTGCTGAAGCAGGTGGAGGGGACAGCGTTGATCTGGCGGGTCATGGTGAGAGAGGAGTCGAGTACGATGCCGAGGTTCTCGTGGTCCAGGGGGTTGGCGGATTGCTGAGGGCGGTGAGCCACCAGGTGTTGTCCCAGGCTGAGGTGGTGGGTCTGAGGACAAGAAATTCTGGCTTCTCCGAGTTAAGCTTCAGGCAGCTGCTACTCAGCCAAGCGCGGTGTCGATCATTCCTTCCTGGAAGCCGAGTCTGGTGGCTTCGGGGTCCTTCGTGAGGGAGAGGATGAGCTGGGTGTCATCAGCGTAGGATACAATACCGAGTCCATGCTGTCCGACGATGGCGGCGAGGGGGGGCCATGTAGATGTTGAAGAGCGTGAGACTGAGCGATGATACTTGGGGTACTCTGCAGTTGATCTCTGTGGGTTTGGAGAGAAAAGGCGGGAGTCTGATCCTTTGGGTTCTGCAGGCAAAGAGAGAGCAGAGCCAGTCGAAGGCGGTTCCCTGTATGCCAGCGTCGAGGAGTCTGGCTGCGAGAGTGCGGTGGGAAATGGTGTAGAAGGCTGCTGAGAGGTCTAGAAGGATAAGGGCTGCAGTGTGGCCTTGGTTGAGGAGCGTGCGGATGTCGTCTGTGGCGGCGAGGAGGGCGATCTTGGTGCTGTGGTTACTGTGGAATCCAGATTCGGAAGAGTCGAAGATAGTGTTGTCTTCGGTGAAGTTTGTCAGCTGGGCATTGACGATCTTCTCTGTGACTTTGGCTGCTAAGTGAAGGAGAGAGATGGGTCGGTAGTTAATCAGGTCCGTCAGGTCTGCAGGGGGTTTCTTGAGGAGGGGCTTGACTTCTGCGTGTTTCCAGTCGTTCGGGGGGAAATGCCAGATTCGAAGGTGGCGTGGATGGTGCATCGTATCCCAAGCGCTATGGCAGCAGCGGCTCTGTGGAAGATGTGCGGCAGGCAGGGGTCCGTGGGGGCTCCTGAGTGACTGCTCTTCATGGTTGTGGTGGTATCTTTGGTGGTAAATTCCCTGATTGATCCCATTAGTAGATATGCCAGAGATCCCACTTATCACTTCATACGCCCTTGACAGATCTATAATAGTTTTAGAAATTCAATGAAAAGTCCATTTACACACCAATGCACTGCTACTTTGAGAACAAAGTGTTCTGGTGGTAGTGTGACAAACGAAGGTAGCAGAATCCCACTCCTCAGAACACTAATGCAGGAACCTAGGTGTTGGTTGGAAACAGAAAGGTTTTTCATGATCGATTTTGTTGGGCACTCAGGACATGAGTGGCTATTCCAAGTACTTCCTGTCACCATGACCAAAGAGCTTTCTTTGACTTCTAGAATTTAACTATACAAGCACAGCAGGATTACAACTCACAGGATAGTTGATAGCAGACAAACAGTGAGGACGTATGAGTACTGAACCGGATTGTACAGTGATATAGGACATAAATAGAGTGCTCTAAATTTACAACATTTCAGGATGGAGAGGCACTGAAATGTAACCAATTCATTACAAACTGGTCTTGATTTCTTTAGGCCCAGAACCAAAATAGATGTTGCATTTTGTAATAGCTACAAACTATGTAGGAGAAACATAGGCAAGCCTACCTAGAACGGGCTGCAGTAATCCATTTAAGATAGGGTCAGGGTCTGGACCAGGTCCTTCATATAGGAGGCAGGTATAAAATAAAATATTTTTCTAAATATGTTTCAAGGGATGGCTTCTTTAAAATAGGGGTGATTATGTATGTTTTCCATTCCTTTGGTACAATATCCAAAGATGGAGAGGAATAAGGACGGCTAACCTAGGTATGTGATTATGCCTCCTTGATGTAAGAAAAAAGGTCCATGATAACATTAGCATTGGTGTCTTTTTTCTTTTTTTACGGAGTTTTATATAGCGCAAACTTGACCCGAAGGTAGCGGGTATCAGAGCGCTTTACATAGCACCAGTTGCGTTACATGAGGACACATTCATTTTTGTTAAGCACGGAGAGATTAAGTGATTTGCCCAGAATCACAGGATGTTCAGCGTCATTGCCGAGACTTGAACCTGGCTCCCTAGATTTGAGGTCGACTGCCCTAGACGTTTGGCCAACTCCTCTCCCCTATTGGTTAACAGAATTAAAGTCAACACAGTGGCTGTAGAATATGTCTGCATAAACATATGGCTGTAAACTGTGCCAAGTAACAAAGGATTCTAGTGACAATGTTTCGAGACAACGTGTACTTTAAAAAAAAAAAATTGTTTATTACCATCGTTGGGTCATTTGACAACACAAGTAATACATTCACAACATAAAAAAAGATAGACATTCAATATCTTCTTTTACAGAAATACTTGATGAAAACAGGTAGGTGGGAAGGACAGGTTCCCAGTAAAATAATATTAAAAAAGAACAAAAAGTAAAAAAAGTATTCCTCTAAATACTCTAAGTATTCCCCAAGTCAATATACCTAATCGTTTTTTCCTAACACCCTTTAGAGGGCACAAGTTCCATTCTAATTCATATATATTACACAATTTCCTTCTCCAAAATTCAAACATCGGGCTTCAGGTTGTAGCCATTCTGTAGCTATACATAATCGAGCTATAGTCATAGCCATAAATAAGAAATTCTTAAATTTACATATATTCTCATTTTCATTAACACTTTGCCCTCCCCCTAATAACATAAGTGCAGGGGATATTTTAAACGGATGGTGAATGACTAAGGATATAAACTTTTCTATACTGGATATGAAAGACGATAATTTCGAGCAGTTATAAAAAACATGGACAATATCTGCATCTTTCCCTCCGCACCGAAAACATTTTCCATCGTACATAGGCCCCCATGTTGCCATACGTTTAGGAGTATAATATAATCTGAATATTGTCTTATATACCTGAGCTTTCAGATTGGCCGACAAACATATATCCTTAGCCATCAAAATATAATCCACAATATTTAGGTCAATTTCCTCCAATTGATTCTGCCAATATACATTATATTTGTTCAAATCATCTGATTTATAATCCATCAGCAATCGATATATATCATGCCTATCCTTTTTTTTGATTGAACTGCCTCTATTATTTTATTGGGGCTTGGTCTGTTTAATTTATTTAAACAAAAGTCTCTAATTTGGAGATATTTAAAAAAAGATGACGGAGGTAAGTGGAATTTGCTACTCATATTAGAAAAAGGTTTGAATATTCCATCGGTATCATATAGATCTCCAATTCTACTCACACCTTTCTTGCTCCATTCCTTTGCTACATTATCCCAGAATATTGATGGAAGCATTTTTTCAGCAGAAAAAGGAGTATAATACACAATTCTCTCTAACTTCATTATACTTGCAACCCTTCTCCAGACTTTATATGCCGATTCAACCACCTTAAACCGAGCGTGTTTATAATAATTCCCCTCCAGCTCTTTTAACAAACATCCCTTCACATGTTCCCCTAATAATAGATAGAATATCGACGGGGATTCTGCCGGATCCTCAATTTGTTCTCCCGTCAACAATATTCTCATTCTTTGTACAAAACAAACAGTGATAAAACACAAAATCCGGTATCCCACGCCCTCCTCTCTCTGTAGGCAGGGTCAGCCATTTAATTGCTCGTCTAGTTTTACTGGGTGCCCCAAAAAATTTTGTACATAAAATTTGCAATTTATAAATGTGGTTTAATGGTATCTCTAAGGGAATACTGCGATATAGATATAAGATTTTAGCTAATACATTCATCTTGATGATATTGCCTCTCCCTATTATAGACAGCTGGAGTCTCCCCACCTATCTAAGGATTGCTTAATTTGTAGCATTATTTTACCCCAATTAGCATCTACTATCTCTTGTGTATGGGATTTAATTATAATTCCTAAATATGTCACTTCGTGAGTAACCCTGTGATCGTTAAATTGAACAGTATCTGAACAAAGCACCTGCGTTTTCCGCAGCGTTTAATTTATAGCCAGAGCTATTTCCGAAATCTATAGCCAAGCGTTCAATCTCTATCATAGCCTGTCTTGGGTCCGTGGTGATGATAGCGATATCATCCGCATATGTGAATACTGAGTGGGGTATAGATGAGACTATGAATGGTTTAATATATGGTGACTCTAATAGTTTTAATAAAAATGGGTTGATAAATAACGCAAAGAGAAGTGGAGAACAGGGACACCCCTGACGTGTACCTCTTGTAATCATTATCTTTTCGATTTTCTGCCCATTGCTACAACTCTCGCATTAGGTGAGCGGTACAATGTTTTAATAGCTCTCAAGAAGTGTTTGCCAAATCCCATTCTATTCATTACTGCCCACAAATATGTCCACTCTACACGATCAAACGCTTTCTCAGCGTCGAGTAATATCAACGCCAAGTCTCTTTCCTCAATTTCTGCTAAGTCTATCAAGGTGATCACTTTATTAATATGTGATATAGTCCCTCTATTTGGGATAAACCCATGCTGACTCAGTGATACTAGTGGTGTTGTAACCTTAGACATACGATTTGCAAGCATCTTTGAGTAAATCTTGCTGTCGCAATTTAGTAAAGATATGGGTCGATATGAAGCAGGTTGTTCCGGTGGTTTCCCTTTTTTTAGGAAATATTACAATTGAGGCATCATCCCATGACTGTGGGGCCCTCCCCAATTGTGCCATTCTAAAAGTCTCCAACATAAAGTTTTTTAAAGGTTCAAAAAAACTTTTGTACACCTCCCCTGGGATAAAGTCAGGGCCAGCTGCTTTTCCATTCGGAGTGTTTTTTACTGCTCTTTCCAGTTCTTCCATAGAAAAGGGCTGGTCTAATATTTCTTTCTCAAGATCTGTTAATTTACTAAATATAGCCTCATGCAGAAAAGCTTCAGGAGAGGGATTAGATTGACAAGTATATAATTCAGTATAGAATTGATATAATATTTCAATATTTTCTCTGGATCTTCAGTCATTGCCCCATTTTTATCTTGCATTTTCATAATTTGACGGGCAGAGTCCTTCATTTTTAATTTTAAGGCTAATGCCCTTCCTATAGACTCTCCGTACTCATGGATATACCTTCTGTATATTAAGTATTTCTTAGCTATTTCCTCACACCAAACTCCTGTGATATTAGCACGACATTTAGCGATTATCCCTTCATATACCTGAATTTTAGTCATATTATCCCTCTCCTCTATTTCTTTTATCAGATTTTCTTCCGCTTAATACAGCTGGTCATACAATTCCCGCATCTTCCCCTGTTGCAAATTTTGGTGATAAAGTCCAAAACTCACCGCTTCCCCTCTAAAACAAGCTTTCCATGTATCCCATATTATTTCAATATTAGCGGAACCGGTATTGTTCTGTAAGAACTCTGCTATCCATTTACCCATGTATTCTCTGTATTGTGCATCCAAACACAATTTCCTGTCGAACGAAAAGCTCCTATTTTGTCGCATTTCACCAATATGGGTAATCTTGATTATTAAAGGGGAATGATCCGATGTTACCGTGGGATATAGTTGGATCTTAATATGGGATTGTGAAGGACCGGGTTTTAGAACCCAGTGGCGTCAGGGAAAACGCCCGATGCCTTCGAGTTCCCCTGCCTTGGCAAACAGAGACACAGGATACTTCTCGATGACGTCAAAGACCAAAGTTTATTGGCTGCAACCAGGAACAGAGGTCTACGAAGCACAACACGGGTGGTTCGCTAGAGACTGCACAAATTCAATGAGCGGAGTATGGTCTTTTATGCCAAAAATCAAGCCTCAGGCAACATTCCAAATTAGCATTGGGTTCATACAAACTGACCAATAGGAACATGACATTTTAAAGGTAGCGTATGACGACAATCCCACTTTCCGTTGTCCAGCCCACCAGAAATGACCAAGCACATTCCAGGTTCTGTTCGATCAGGCCGGACAAACCCATCATAAAACCCTCAACCCAAATCAGTGATTATGTCGTAAAGGAAGGAGCACAAACAGATTGGAAACAAGATAGAAAGATGGGTGCAGTGTACTGTAAACGCTGGCATGTCCTGCTCTTTGATATTTTTCTGACCAGCTGTTTAACAAGGAACTGGCTCAACGAGGTCAGCCACGGGCAAGGAGTCAGTTCGGCCAGGTCATTCAGAAGTCAGCTAAGGTGTACGTGTCCCAAAGACTCGTTTGGCCGCAGTCATCGGCCTATGTGAGGGCAACCACACAAAATGGCTGCCACACACAAAATGGAACCCGAAGGTTCAAACAAAATCCCTGAATACGTAGTGTTCTCATTGATCGATTAATGCGAAAACACTCGTACACACTACACTCGTGATTTGCGGTCTGCTGACACCAAAATCGTCTATTTCCGACGACCTTTATTGAACGGGTTCGGAACCACCGAACCTCACCCACAAACTACGGAACTACAATTGGATACTAATTGAAGTAAAGAAATAGTCCAGACGGACAAATTTCCTATGTGGTGAGGAGTAATAAGTATACCCGGGTGATGTGGAAAGTTTTTACTCCAGATATCAACCAACGCATGATCTTTAACTAAATTATATACTGCTTTGAATACACGAGGTTTTCGCCCCTTATAATTCTCTGGGCCAGCCTCTAACTCCCCCGCTGCCATATTTATATTTAAGTCGCCGCATACCACTAGGGGAGACCTCCAGTTAACCAACTCAGAATTTAGATATTCAAATACTTCCCCCTCATCCAAGTTGGATCCATATATAGAACATATCGTTATATATGTGCCTCCTATATTTAATGTTACAATCACCCATCTGCCCCTTTTGTCAGTTAAACTACGTTCAAGTATACCTAAACGCGGTCTCATCAATATCATTACCCCTCTTATCAAACTTGTTTGCTGAGATGCCACCAAAACTGTATATCCTAACTCGGTGGCTAAACCCCTTTTCCCCCACGGAAGATGAGTCTCCTGTATACAAAAGATATCCGGCTTCAAAAAACGAACTTCAGATGCAACCCTTTTCCTTTTATTTATGTTGTTGAGGCCAGAAACATTAAAAGAGCATATTTTAATATTACTACCCATTACTGTGATTTCCCGCCCTCTTTACCTTCTGCATGATAGATTATTACTTTAGTACATCCCATCCTACCCTCAAATAATGCTCTCTTGTTAGAACTTAATTTCTTTGTCTTCTCTATAGAGTCATTAGACCCCAACGTGGATTTTTTCCCCTTTAACCCCAGTGCCCCCCTCCACCAGCAACCCCCTGACTCCCTTCCACCCCCCTCCCCCCCCCCCCTCCATTACCGAGGCTTTCGGACTCCTGGTCCTGGTGATGGTGATGAGCAGCGAACCCCCCCGTCCCCCCACAGGCTTCATTTCTTTCATTTTGTAGTTTATAAAGAAACAATTAATATCATTATATCTAGATCTTCCTATTCTTAATCCCAATCTTACTCTTAGGAACAGAAGTTAAACAGTACAATGTGTCTCCTAAATATTAGACCATTCCTCTTTAGAAAAAATATTATTACAACATTCTATATTGAATTTCATACAAAATGCATGTCCGTTGGCTAGTTCCTTAGCTAAATCATTGACTAATACCTACTGAGTCATTCAGAGTTAATCAAGTTGAAATCTAAGGGTCCTTAATATTTTGCAGGTATTCCTTTGCAGCTATGACATTAGTGAAGAAACGAGTATTCTCTTTATATATCACTTTAAGTTTAGCTGGGTTCATAATATAGGCTTGTGCTCCCTTTGTTTGGTATTGGTTCACCAACTGTCAAAGCTGCCAGCGAGTATCCATCGTGTATTTACTATAATCCGAGGTTGCAAAGAAAGTAAACCCTTCGCCCATGCCTTTGCTATTTGGTCGAGTGTGCATGTATATATCTTCTCTAGCACGAAAGCTGTTGAATGCCACTAGAAGAGGTCTTGGTTTAGTGACATTCTGTCCAGGTCGAAGTTGAATGTTAAAAGGATACCTGTGGGCGCGCTCGATCTCTCGTTCCCAATCCCATTTTTTAAATCCGGGAATGCCTTCTGGAACAATTCCACAATAAACTTACGTGGATCCTGTCCTTCCTTTCCTTCGGGTATTTGCATAAGTCTGAAATTATTGCGTTGTGCGCGATTTTCAAAGTCGGCCATTTTCCATAATAAGTCCTCTTTATTAGCACTTAGCGTTTCAGTGGCCACTTTCTGTTTTTGCAGTTCATCCTCAATATTGGATATTCTGGTTTCGACCTCCGTAAACCTTTCCCCGAAGTCTGCCTGTGATTTTGCTAATCTACGGATAGAGCTTTGGAGCTTCCGGCAGGAATTTTGTATTTTATGGCTTTCTTGCTCAGTTTTGTCCATATGGCTCAAGATTGTTTGATATATCGTATCTAGAGTAATATTGCCTGTTGGAGCTTCTTGATACCCTCCCACAGCTCCCTCTATCATAGATGCATCCCCTTCACCCCTCACAGTGATTGGGCTTTCCTCTGTGTATTCTTCAATTTCATCATCGTCAACCTCACTTTCATCTTCCTCCATACGCATTTGTTTGGAGTACTGTGTGGCCAAATCTTCACATGAAGAGGTTGAATTTTCTGACACTGAGTAGAAATCCACGGATTCTGCCTCATTAGATGCAGCTGTGTCTACCCTAACGTTCAAGCCTTTCTCTACCATATTTGAGCCTTCAAGAGATTCTATAACATGTCCCTCTAATGGTCTGTCACGAGTCTCAGTAGGCTCTCCATCTGCAGTTATGACGCCATTATTTTCATTTGGAATTGAGTTTTCAAGTGGTGTATTAACACTTTGTGGCGTCATGGTTGATGCTTGTTCTTGCGAATTATCATTCTGTGACCCCTCCGTTAAGGTAATAATCTCTCCCGTGTTATTCTTTAGCTGTGGGCTGCGAGACGCTTCTTTTCGTTTTTTTTCCTCTGCAGCTAGAAACAGGGTAGAAATTGTTTGTCTAGCAGGACCGGAGATTGCTGAAATTACCCCTGCCCCGTTTTTCTTTGCCGCAGCCGCAGCCCCGCTTATATCCTTCTCACCTCCGTTCACAGCCGCAGTGTTGTTAATCTCGGGATCCCGTTTTTTCCGTGTGCCTTTCGGAGCCATTTCGGAAAAAGCTCTTGCAGCTCCTCTTCTCTCACAGCCTCCCGTGAAGTGGCGTTCAGTATACTCACAACGGAGCCAAGCAGCAGCACCTGTGAGAGTTGCCGCCCACCAGGCTCAGCGGAGTCTCGTCAGCGCTGTGAAGACCTTCAGCATCGGCGTCAGTTTCAGCGTTCTCTTGTCCGTCGCTCTTGCAATGCTCTCCACAAGGTAGGAAAAGAAAGGAAATCACACGCGTTTCTTTTTTTCGTTTCTTTCCCGTGCTCAGTTCATCTCATTGAGCCAGCATCTCTTTCGCAATCTATCGCAAATCGCCTGTGGGTCAGGGAGAGCGGTCAGCTCACACGTCCTGCACGTCCAGCCGTGTGGGCGCCATCTTGCCTCCGAGACAACGTGTACAATGAAGATCGCAAAAGATTTACATTATAAATACATCAAGGAGATCACATGGGATCATACTCAAAACTCAAAGTACTTTTATTTAAAACATATACAGAAATCATAATTACCTCCACTGTAAGCTGATTGAAAGATGTTACAACATGGTCGGCAGCTGCAGCAACACCAACAAGAGCGGCAATCTTTTCTGGACGTGCGATTGCAGCTAGAAGCATCAGCCAGCCTCCCAAACTAGATCCCACCAAAATCTGAAACAGCAAATGGAAAATCACATAAAGGCTTTGTGAAATACCGATTTACAAGAAATATAGTTACATTTAATTGGAGGACCTGTTTCAATTACAGTTTTTCTTCTTTTCACGGTTCACAGAGCACAAATTAGCTTAAAGCGGAGATAACATCAGAAAGAAAATTATGGACAGGCCTGTAAAGTAGCCTGCAGTCGTAATCCTGGTCATAGACTGAGTTGAATCCTGTCTCTAGGACAGCAGTATAAAGTACTCCTGCAATATTCTCTAATCTGATATGAATGAATGGAAAATCTAAGTGTGGTATAGTATAGAGCCTGATCAGCAGTAGAAGTCATATCTCTTGGTTGATTTTCCTTAGAGTGTTTCAGGAGGAAAATCATTGGGGCCTATCATGAGGATGGTATTGTGGTGATGTTATTCCCATGGATGCTCCACCCTATGGCTTTTCCAAAGATATTCAGAAGACATATCTACTCCCCGGGTCTTGTAAAAACATGTTTTAGAGACAGTTACCACTTCCCTTAGAGGTGATGGTCAAGAAAGCGCACAATTTGGAACTGCATACAGTTTCCGTGAAGAATTTGCCCTTTGAGTATTGACATGTGGTCACGTAGGAACTATAACTTCATCCTCAGACACATTAATAGAGAAAACAACCTCAGTAAAGCTGCAGATTGGGTGCACTTATCTTTCGGGACTTGTGGCTTGACTTAGCTGGGAAGTGTGACCATCACACTGGCGAAAAAAGATAACATACTAAGTGGTAATGAGAATCTAGGCGTCAGAAAGTCTTTAGCATCAAACTAGAGACTCCTGATCCTTTTGACATCAATGAAATAATTTTTAGCGCTGCCCAGTAGGAAGGACTGGGCATACACATATGTCCAGACTTCACTTAGCAGGTATAGCAGCGAAGGACATACTTTGAAGTGGTAGAAAAAAGGTTCAGGGATACAGGTCTAATATACATGTTTCTATGCCCTACGAAACTCTGAGTAAACAATAATGGAAAAAACACATTTCCCACAGTCACTGGAAACTGCATGGGACTGGGTTTAAGGATGGGGAAAAACCAGGCAGCCCATTGCCCTGTTTTAACAAAAGATGATGAAGTCCCATCCAATGGGGACATTGAAGGACAGAGAAGACGGCGTAATTGGATAAGACAATGAACCGTTCACAAAGACAGGAGAAACTGAAGCTTGATCAAAAAGTGGTGGAGCAGAAACTCACTTTAATACAAGGGAATGGAGGCAGTGCTTCATTTAGTCCACACGGACCTTGCTGTATGTAGCCTTACCAGTTGTTGAGGAGTGACTGCCACCCGATGGTGAGTTACTATGATCCTGCTACTGTTATGTATTTCAATGGTTGAGGTTTAGGGTTTTTTCATAAAGAGGAATGGCCATTGTTTGCATTGAAAAAATATATAACCCACGGAGATTTGGGTGTAGTAAGAGCTTGGTAGAATTCAACAGAAGGAGGTACCCCTGATATCTATACAGGGAAGGGGGTCTATGTATCAGAAAACAAGAAACCCTGTTTAAGCAATGGTAGGCTGAAGTGGCCAAATAAAATAGTACTAAGAGGGGTAGATGACGGCCGAGTAATTATCCTTATGATAATTTGCTCCTAGTGATCTATTGGACAAAGGCAGGGACTAAGCATTCACACAGCAGTATTAAAAAGTATACTCCATAGATCAATTTGTGTTGGTTTGCAAAAAGATTAAAACAATTTATTACCTCCCAGTGTGGGTTACAGTCTACAGCATAATTAAAAAATATTCAGATTAAAAAACCACCAAGGGTGGTAAAACAATTATAGTACAATAGAACAAAACAGTCACATTCAGATTAAAAAACCACCGAGGGTGGTAAAGCAATAATTATACAGTGGAACAAAAACAGTCGACGCGGCGTTTCGGTGTATTTCAAATTCTTCACACCTTCTTCAGGACTTTTGTAAACATATTCACTCAATATCTGATTTGATATGGACAAGGCTTAAAATTTCCTTTCCTTTAGACTCGGATTGCTTTCAATAGTATGTCATATGCTTCGTATTAGGATGAAGAGAGCCTACATGTACACGGAGGAGCCACCGTCAATATGAGGGAATGGTCATCTTTTTCATAGGATCTGTTTCTGTTAATTATTCAGAAGATCTTTGTAGATATAGACCAAGGTACGATAATGTCGTTTTGCCAATCTTCACCTTCTTGATGTGATGAAGTGGTCTCAGGTCTCGGATTCGGCCTCCCTGCTCCTCCGTGTGTCAACACTCCATGAAGATTCCGAAATATCGGAATCTTCATGGAGTGTTGACACACGGAGGAGCAGGGAGGCCGAATCCGAGACCTGAGACCACTTCATCACATCAAGAAGGTGAAGATTGGCAAAACGACATTATCGTACCTTGGTCTATATCTACAAAGATCTTCTGAATAATTAACAGAAACAGATCCTATGAAAAAGATGACCATTCCCTCATATTGACGGTGGCTCCTCCGTGTACATGTAGGCTCTCTTCATCCTAATACGAAGCATATGACATACTATTGAAAGCAATCCGAGTCTAAAGGAAAGGAAATTTTAAGCCTTGTCCATATCAAATCAGATATTGAGTGAATATGTTTACAAAAGTCCTGAAGAAGGTGTGAAGAATTTGAAATACACCGAAACGCCGCGTCGACTGTTTTTGTTCCACTGTATAATTATTGCTTTACCACCCTCGGTGGTTTTTTAATCTGAATGTGACTGTTTTGTTCTATTGTACTATAATTGTTTTACCACCCTTGGTGGTTTTTTAATCTGAATATTTTTTAATTATGCTGTAGACTGTAACCCACACTGGGAGGTAATAAATTGTTTTAATCTTTTTGCAAACCAACACAAATTGATCTATGGAGTATACTTTTTAATACTGCTGTGTGAATGCTTAGTCCCTGCCTTTGTCCAATAGATCACTAGGAGCAAATTATCATAAGGATAATTACTCGGCCGTCATCTACCCCTCTTAGTACTATTTTATTTGGCCACTTCAGCCTACCATTGCTTAAACAGGGTTTCTTGTAAGAGCTTGGTAGACCATAGTGTGCATAGAAGGATATGGCGGTTACACAAAGCAGAAACTGGTGGAGTTGAAAGGGGATGCAAAATGACACTTCTACTCAATGTAAGATATAAGGGTACCCAATGGCTGGGATGTATTCATTTATGGCGTGGAATATTAAAGGCCTTAACCACCCCACCAAGAATCATACAGTGCTATCATTCATTAAGTGGCTGAAAGGGTTTGTGGCGTTCCTCCGGGAAACACATCTTGACACAGAGGGACAAACCCAATTGGAAAGAAAATTGAGGGAAAAGAAGTATTTATTCTCATTCTTCAAAGGTGTACTCATATGTATACAGAACGGAGTACTGTTTAAAGAATCATTAGTTGTACAAGAATACCAGTATGTTTTAGTATGCAGAACGAGAAACGGAATGGATACATGCTTAATAAATGTGAAAGCTCCCATAATTGCAGATATGAGTTTTCTTTACCAAAACTGGTCTCGGGGTGGAAACAGGGTTGGGCGTGCATATGATTTGGGAAGGAGACTTCAAATGTGTAATGTCTGGAGAAATCAATTTTAGTCCAGAAACAAGGTCCTGTATACATGTTTTCAATACAAATACGGGAAAGTACTGTCGGGTATTGGCATCTTTCCTAGATTCACATGCCTGAATCATTCCCTGTCGCTGAGACAGGAGTCCTACAGTAAATTACAAAAGTAGTGCCGTAAGTAAATAATAGTAGTAGGCTAAAAGAAAAAAGCCTAAGGTCTAAATCTTAGTAGCCTATCTACATCATTATAGTAAAAAGAGCCAGATGTTAGCTCCAACCAATCAGCTAGGCTAAAAGAAAAAAGCCTAAGGTCTAAATCTTAGTAGCCTATCTACATCATTATAGTAAAAAGAGCCAAATGTTAGCTCCAACCAATCAGCTAGGCTAAAAGAAAAAAGCCTAAGGTCTAAATCTTATTAGCCTATCTACATCATTATAGTAAAAAGAACCAAATGTTAGCTCCAACCAAAGCCTAAGGTCTAAATCTGATTAGCCTATCTACATCATAGTAAAAAGAACCAAATGTTAGCTCCAACCAATCAGCTACCAGCACCCTCTAGAACACTCTCAGCAGAGGCAGTTCTCCTCACATTTTCTTAGCGGAAGTAAGTATCTCAAATCAGAGAGAACTGACTCGCCGGGGAGGAGGGTGGGTGCATGTGAATCTATGAAAGATACCAATAATGGATAACTGTAGTTACAGGTAAGTAACTGATTTTCTTATCCAGTATTGGGGTATCTTTCATAGAATCACATGCCTGAATCAGAGTAGCAAGCAGTATACCAAATATACTGTTGTTTGCAGATGGTGGAATACAAGTGTTTATAAACTCCCAAACTGCATCCACAATGGTTGAGAACATTCTCTTTTTTTCTTCTTTAACCCCTTCGATGCTGATGACGAGCTCAGCTCGTCATCAGCCACGGTGGTCGTGTGCGGATGACGAGCTGAGCTCGTCATCTAACGCGGCTTTTAGAAAAAAGCAGCGTAGCGGAAAAATAACCGCCGCAGCGATGCGGTTAAATAACCAAGACTTTAAGAAATAAAAAGCTATGGTAAAAGACATTATCGATGTGAGACATGAATACATAAACATTAAGATATGAATATATATGAAAACAAATTCAATTTTGCAGACATATAAATATGTATATTGCATGAACACTGAAAATAATAGAATAGCATATAAAGGAGAAAAAGGTACCTGAATCTGACCTTAATGAAAGAGATGGCGTAGGACAGCCTATCCAACCGCTGCATCTTCTTGATGGGAAGATTGAAGTAATGCCTTGTGAACGTGTGGACATTCTTCCATGTCGCAGCACGACAGATATTTTCAAGAGTCACTCCAGCAAACAATGCTGTAGAAGTTGATATAGTCCTCGTAGAGTGAGCTTTGGCTTTCCTCTGCAAAGGTTTGTTAGCCTTGTCTTGGCAGAAATGAACCGCAGATGCCAGCCATCTGGTGATTGATGCCTTTGTTACAGCGTTTCCAAGTGCTGCTTAGGCCACGAACAGTTGGTTGGGATGTCTGATATCTTTAGTTTTCTGTAAGTAGAATTTTAAACAGTGCTTAAAATTCAGAGTGTGTAATGCTCTTTCAGCTGGAGTGGCTGGATCCGGAAATAATGTTTTTAATCTTACCGGTTCGTTCAAGTGAAATTGTGTTGGTACCTTGGGAATGAACCTGGGATTTGTTCGAAGGGTTACGTAGTCCCGAGTAAAATGTAAAAAGGGTTCCTTTATAGTGAAAGCTTGGATTTCACTAACCCTTCTCGCCGAGGTAAGAGCCAGTATATGGGCAACCTTCCAAGTGAGGAATTTGAGATCAGCTTTAAGGATCGGCTCAAATTGTCGCTTCATTAACGGCGCTAGCACGGTGTTGAGTTCCCACTCTGGAGAGGGTGCTTGCACTGGAAGGAAGGCTCGGAAAAGTCCTTTCATAAATTGTTTGACAAGTGAAGACGAGCGGAGAGAAGGGAATTTTGAGCATTTCCTGAATCTGGAAAGAGCAGCAAGATGTACTTTGACCGATAAAAAAGTAAGCCCAGACTTGGCTAGAGAAAGCAGATAAGGAGGAACTTGTTCTACAGGAGCTTAAATTGGGTGAATATCATTCGCCTCACACTAACAGCAACATTGCTTCCATTTGAGGCGATAAGTTTTGATTGTGCTTTGGGCACGAAATTTGGCCAATATTTCACGACAGTCCTGTGAAATGTTGAGGTCCTTGAACTCTAAGAAATCAGTAGTCATGCGTGCAAGTGCAGTGACTGTGGGTCCGGATGAACCACTTGGCCTCGGTCCCTTGACATCATAGGCGTCGGCAGTAGGCGAATGGGCTTGTCTCGAGACAATAGTAGAACTTCCTGGACCCAATATTGTCTTGGCCAACGGAGTGCAATAAGAATTAGACAGCACCCTTCCAGCTTCATCTTGCGGAGTATCTTCGGAATCAATGGTATTGGGGGAAAAGTGAATGCACAAATCCCTGACCATCGCATGGACAGGGCATTCCCTCTTGATACCTGTTGAGGGAACCTGCTTGCATAATATCGGCATTTCTTGTTCTCTCTCGTTGCAAATAGATCCAGTGCTGGTTTGCCCCAAGCTTGGAACACTGTGTTCGCCTGTTCCTGTTCCTGTTCCAGCTTCCACTCATGACAGTCCGGCTGAGACGTGCTCAGCGTTTCCGCCAGGGCATTATGGAGACCCCTGACGTGTTCGGCTCTCAGGGCTATCTTGTGGAATGGGACCCATTCCCACCATTCCTGAGCCTCCTGCAAGAGTTTAGCTGATTTAGTTCCTCCTCGTTTGTTGATATAATACATGATGATGGTATTGTTGGTCTGGACTAGCACAGAGGAACCCGCAATCCTCGGGAGGAATGCTTAGAGAGACAGAAAAATGGCGCAGAGCTCCAGCCTGTTGATCTGCTGTTTTTGTATTTAAGACCATCTTCCTTGAATCTGCAAATCCTGCAGATGACCTCCCCATCCCTCCATGGAGGCATTGGTCATTAAAACAAAATCTGGAATGGTCTGTAGGAACGTGAGACCCTGGGTCAGATTCTCTGTCTGCGACCACCAATGTAGAGAATTTGTTAAGCGCGGCGTGACCTTGATGGTATCATCGAACAAACCCATGGCTTATTGCCATTGAAGTTGCAGCTCCTCCTGAAGAGGTCTCATTTTGAGCCGTGCCAAGGGTATGAGATGTATCGTTGAAGAGCATATCCTCAGGAGCGAAGTAAACATTCGGGACTGAAACACATTTTTTAAATTAACCTTGCTAATTTTTGAAGACGCAGCTGGCGGCCGTGTGACAAGAATGGAATCCTCCTCTTGATGAAAAACTACATCCTCTCGCTCCTCTGATCCTCTTGTGATCTTCCTGGACTCTTCCTTGAAATCATGAAGGAAAGATTGTCTGTTCGACTGTAACTGGCAGTTAAAATCTAGCTGCTGCCCGCTGCATTAAATTATGTACAGGATGCAGTCATAGATGAGGCATCGTAGACTAGGCAGTCGTAGACATGGTTGAGTACGAGAGATTATCGCAGACGAGGCAGTCGTCATAGATGACCGTCATGAACAACCATCAAAGATGAGGCTGTCGTAGATGACCCCACATAGACAATACCATCATAGATCAGGCAATCATAGGTGAGGCCATCCGTAGATGAGGCAATCATAGATGAGGCAATCCTATGATGGCCATCCGTGGATGAGGCCATTCGTGGATGAGGCCATTCGTGGATGAGGCCATTCGTGGATGGGGCCATTCGTAGACGGGGCCATTTGTAGTCTGGGCCATTTGTGGATGGGGCCATTCATGGATGATGCCATTCATGGATGATGCCATTCGTACATGAGGTCATACATAGACGACCGGCATAGACAATACCATCACAGATGAGGCAATCATAGGTGAGGCCATCTGTAGATGAGGCAATCATAAATGAGACAATCCTATGAAGGCCATCCGTGGATGAGGCCATTCATGGATGAGTCCATTTGTAGATGGGGCCATTTGTGGATGAGGCCATTCGTGGATGAGGCCATTCGTAGATGAGGCCATTCGTACATGAGCCAATACATAGATGAGGCCATACGTAGATGAAGCCTCATTGATACGGCTGTCATAGACCGTCGTAGATGACCATTGTAGAGGAGGTTGTCGTTGAGATGAGGCTGTCCCAGGCAATGCCACTGTAGATGAGGCCATCACAGATGAGGCCATTCGTGGGTGAGTCCATCATAGACAAGGGTATTGTAGACGGACATCTTAGATGAGGCCATCGTCGACGACGTCATAGATGAGACCGTCGTCGACAACCGTCGTAGATGAGGCCGTTGTCGACGACTGTCGTAAATGAGGTCGTCGACGTCGTATACGAGGCTGTTATCGATGACCGTCGTAGATGAGACCGTCATCGACGACGTATAGATGAGGCTGTCGTAGACTATCATCGTAGACGACCGGCATAGGAGGCCATCGTAGACGAGGTCAATATTGGTGAGGCAGTAATAGTAGGCATAGAGTTTTGTTATAGACCCCTTATTGTCAGGTTATGAGGATTTCCCTGATGTAGTGTCAGGGATGAAAAGGGAGTTGTAGGATCTGCCTCTGAGGAAGCTTTTTCCAATTGTCTCTCTCTGTGAGAAGTGCCTTATCAAGACTCAAGGGAAGTCTTTTTTATGGCTTTTTTGCGCGCCCTCTGGAGACTCCTGGCGCAACCTCTCCCTTTGACCTCTCCTATGAGGTGAAGGAATCCTCGTTGTCCTCATCAGAAGTGACAGATTTAAATCTCTGTAGTCCCAATAATAGCCTCATCTCTTGGAACGTAAGAGTTTTTAAGGAAAAGGTTAGACATATTGTGTAGTCTTTTACCTTGTTTTCTGCCACATTACTGCCAGGGTCAGAGAAATGAAGTATAATCTTCGAAGATCCAAAAAGAAGTAATACTGAAGAAAACTGAGCAGAGCTCAGGGAGACTCCCTTACACACGACGTGCGGTGAAAATCTGAGGAGAACTGCCTCTGCTGAGAGTGTTCTAGAGGGTGCTGGTAGCTGATTGGTTGGAGCTAACATGTGGTTCCTTTTACTATAATGATGTAGATAGGCTACTTAGATTTAGGCCCTAGGCTTTTTTCTTTTAGCCTACTACTATTATTTACTTCTGGTACTACTTTTGTAATTTACTGTGGGACTCCCGCCTCGGCGACGGGGAATGATTCAGGCATGTGAATCTATGAAAGATACCCAAATACTGGATAAGAATGGTTAGATCAGACTCACATCTACATGATATCTATCCAGAGAAGAACTAGACCACGAAACCCAACTGAGAATGAGAGTCAAGAATATCACAGGACGAAGAATTCAGACCGATTTTAAACAAGGAGTTACTGCTATTCTGACATTAATTGGGGGATCAACAAACAGATAAGAGTAAACAAAGTGGATACGATGAAGGTTGTAACAAGAGGGATATATCTGTGTATACTGTATGGGTGTCTGTACAGCTTAGAAAAGAACATTTGGACCTTGATAATGATATTGCAAAGTTGCACTGACTTCAAGATGAATCTCAAGATAAGATATTGTAGGAGAAAAACAAAAATTGAGTGAGGTATATATTATATACGATAAGCAGTCTTACCAATCATAAAAACCCAAAAAAAATAAAGGGGGAGGGAATACATTGGGCTAAATACTTGCATGGTCATTACCTAGGGAAATCCCAGAAGAGCCAATAGCTTGAGTGAAAGATGATGTCTTTTAGGGTTATTTAAAAGACTGGATAAGAACAGGAGCGGATTGATAGCTATGTGGGAGGGTTAGAGCTGTCTCCGTTATCCTCTGAGCTAAAAGATGAGTGAGAGGAACCACACATGGTAGAAGAGTTGAGGATGGCTCTCAGGGAGATTCAGAGGTGCAAGACATCAGCCTTGGATAGACTGCCAACAGAATTCGAACTGTCTTTATTATTATATATATATTATTGGAGTTAGGGGAGGGAGCCATGGAGAGAAGCAGATTATGGCGGTCCTTGAAGACGGTAGTCATAATAATGGTGCCTAACACAAGAAGGATCAAATTGATTACAGGTCAGATTGACATTTGTTGATGATCAAATAGAAATATCTATTACAGCACAGCAAAAGTGAAAATGGTCAATGAGGGTGTTACCACTTTTCACAGGGAAAAATCAGGATCTGTATTCGGAAAAAGTAGAACAGTCAACCTTACTTTAGACAACTTTCACATGTTAAACATCAATTGCAGGGAGACCTAGGCAACTAAGCAGTAGCCTCACTTGACAGGGAAAGTATTCAACTCTGAGAGACGGAAGCACTCCTTCAGAGTAATGAGAAAATACAATGCTGGGCCCGCTTCTAGGATAGGTCTGACTGTTGTACACTGGAAAAAAGGCTTTAGTGAAAACTAATAGTGTGATATAAAAAAGCTGGGAAGTGGTACCAGGCAAGGGTGTCCACTTTAGCCTCTCCTGTTTGCACTGGCAAAAGTGCTTTTAGAATGGGTTCATAGGAGAAAATTAAGAGATTGTGTGATAAAGTTTTGAGACTAGACACATACGCTGCTACTCTATGTGAATCGTACACTACAGTATTTGGCGACTCTGGAGAGGGACATTCCTTGGTTACTCCAGTTCGTAAACAAGATTTGTGAAAAGTGGGGTATGAGACTAAACTGATCAAAATGATGTCTTTCCCCGCAGGTGCTTTGGCTGGACGCAAGGAGGGAGAATAACTTGAATTGTGAATGGAACATTAATTAGAGCTCCAACATATCCGAGGCTCCAGGACACAGACACACCTAGGACGATATAATGCTCCTTAATATAGGAAGGGCGAGGAGGGACTACATAAAACTAATGGGTTTTGTACCAAATTACTAATATACCCGATAACTTGAGACGTATTGGTAAAGGTGGTGGTGCTTCTTCGACACCTATGTGTGTATCGGAGAGCAAAGTATTGAATTGAGTGTAAAATATTTACAGTGCTAAAAGTAATGTTAACAAAATTGATATGGGCAGTTCACGCTCAAGAATAAAATTGGCAACACGAATCGCACATGAACAGAGGATCTAGCATGTTAATAATAATAATAATAATAATAATAATAAAGCGTTTTGTAAAGCGCATGGCTGCACAACTGTGTATCCCCGCGCTAATTGCTGACAAAAACTCTTTACAGCTCACCGAGACAGAGAGATAGGGAGATGTTAATGAGGAAAGAGATGAGTTTTTAATTTAGCTCTAAAGAGGATTTCTGATGGTTTCATTCTCAGATGAACTGGGAGGGCATTCCAATGCTTTGCTCCAAGAAAACTAAAGGAGCGACCACCCAGTCTTGCTCTATTGATCCGGGGAAGTTTGAATTGTGACATACCCGAGGATCTGAGATTTCTGGTAGGGCGGTGGATAGTTAGAAGATTTCTCAAATAGGTGGGTCCTTTGTTGTGTGCAATTTTGTGGGCATAGCAGAGAGCCTTAAATCTGATTCTTTCTCTAACTGGAAGCCAGTGAAGCTTGGACAAGGTTGCTGTAGCGGATGTTCTTTTTGGTAAACCTAGCACCATGCGGGCGGCCGCATTTTGAATGCATTGAAGCTGGTGCAGTTGTTTTTGGTTCGCACCTAAAAGGAGAACGTTTCCATAATCCAGGTGGGGCGTTATTAGTGCATGCACTAACGTTTTCCTTGCTTCAATGGGAACAAGATCAATAGTCTTACGCAAGATTTTTAGCGTGCCCATACATTTGCCAATTGTTTTATTGACTTGTGTTCTTCCCGACAAATCCGAGTCAATCATTATTCCTAGGTTTTTGACCATTTCGACTGGGTGGGGGCAGTCGCCCAGTGTAGTAGGCCACCAAGCCTGGGACCATATTGAGGTTTTATTCCCTACCACTAGCACCTCCGTTTTGTCGCCATTCAAACGGAGGCAGTTATTATCCATCCAGGTGGCGACCGCTGCCATGCAGCTAGAGAAATTGGAGGCAAATTTTTCGCTGTCTGGGGTGAGCTTGAACATAAGCTGGGTGTTGTCAGCATAACTGACAATGCCCACCCCAAAATTCTCTACGACTCGAGCTAGGGGTTCCATATAGATGTTGAACAGGGTAGGGCTCAAACTGGAGCCCTGTGGGACCCCATAGCTGATGTCGCGAGAAGATGACTTGAAGGGTGGGCAATGTATTTGGAATGATCTTTTGGAGAGAAAAGATTTAAACCAGGCAAGGGCATGATCCCTTACTCCAATGTCTGATAGTCGGGACAGCAGGGTGTCATGGAGCACAGTGTCGAAAGCTGCACTTAAGTCAAGCATGACAAGTGCAGCTGTCTCCCCCTCATCTACCATCTTGCGAATGCACTCCGTGGAGTAAAGAACCGCAGACTCCGTGGAGTATCCAGGTCTAAAACCAGATTGTGTAGGATGAAGTATGTTTCCTTCTTCTAGAAAAGTCATCAGTTGTTTATTGACTATTTTTTCTATAATCTTAGCGCATTGTGGCAAGAGGGAGATGGGTCTAAGGTTTTGATATTGAGTAACCGGAATGTTTGGTTTTTTTTTGAGAGGGATGACTTGTGCTGTCTTCCATGCTTCTGGGACGTAGCATTCTTGAAAGGACAAAGTGATCAAGTGTTTGATTTGATCAATGAGACCGTTGTTCATGATGTCTTTAATTTTACCTAAAGGGCACACATCATTTGGGGATCCTGAGTGAATGCTATTGATAATGCTGATCAACTTTTCTTTGTCAGGAGTGATAAAGCGTGTGAGAGTGGTTTTTTGGGTAAGGAGTGGTTCTTTTCCTTCTATGACATGGTTTGAAAAAGTTGCATGTATTTTCTCGACTTTATTGACAAAGAAGTCAGCTATCTGGTCGCATATGTCATCAGAATATGTGTCCTGCATATCTAGGGTAGTGGTGTTTGTAAGTTCCTTATAAATGCTAAAAAGTTCTTTCATGGGGTTTGTTGCCTCTTCAATTCTTGTCTGGTAAAAGGAACTTTTCTCCTCTCTAACCATTTTCGGGTATGATTTTAACTCTAGTTTATATAGTTCCTTAAGCTCAGGAGAGTAATTTTTTCTCCACTTGCGTTCTGTCACTTTACAGTGTGTTTTCGCAAGTTTTAATTTTTCCGTATACCAGGGTTCAGATTTGGTTCTTCTGACGGGGGGTTTGGACGTCCACGGTGCAATAGTATCTAGTGCCTTGCTCAGCCATGTTTCATAATTCTTCCAAGTATCTTGTAAGGAAAGACCTATTGGCGGAGTATGTTTCTGTAATTCACTGACCATACGTTCCGGGGTGTAGTTTTTCCAGTTTCGTCGTTTTGTGAACATGGGTTTGTTGGGGGCTAGCTTACTCTTGTTAATGGGAATATAAAAAGTGATCAGGTGGTGGTCAGACCATATGATAGGTGTAGGGGGGAGCATTTCAATGGCCTCCCTGGTAGAAAAGACTGGGTCAAGAAGATGTCCCTGTTGATGCGTGGGGGAGTTTGATAGCAGTGTTACTCCTAACGCCTTTAAAGCAGTTCTAAGTATTTGGGCTTCTTTAGCATTGATATCTTCCAGATGAAGATTCAGATCACCTAAAATCATGAAATTATGATGTTTTATCACTAATTGAGTAGCTAAATCTATAAGCTGGTTACAGAAAGAGGTTGCGTTTCCAGGGGGACGATATATAAGAAGGCCGGTAATGGTCATCAATGGGGTCACTTTTATAAAGAAGGTCCCACATTCGCTATGAGTATTAGCAGAATCAGTGAGTGTGCATTGTAATTCTTTTTTGCAAATTAATGCTATTCCACCTCCTCGTTGTTTCGGTCTGTCGATTCTTAAAAGGCTATAACTCAGAGGTATCGCCTCTACGATGTCAGGGGCTGAGGAATCGTCTAACCATGTTTCTGTGAGAAACAGCACATCATAATCTTGTGTCTGTAATATCTCTCGTAATTCCGTCTTGTGTTTTACCATCGATCTACAATTTAACAGCAACATTTTGAGTTTGGGTGTAGGGGCATTATATAGAGGAGCTTTGCTAAAGGAGTAGTTACATATGTGACAATGTGGCGGGAGACAGTTGGGGTCAATGGCATGTAAACACAGTTTGTTGGCGGTCTTACCCAAGTTATGTAGAGTCGCGCTAGAGTAGCAGAGTCTCAGCTGGTCCACTATCTTAGCAGAGCCTATATCGATGGTAGAGGAGCCAGAGTGTCCTGCCCCGCGCCTCGGTCGTTCGCGGACGGGCGCAGACGGGCAGGACTCTGGCTTGACTCCGGCGCGCGACCGGCGCGCTCGCAATGCGCGTCCGCGCAATATGGGATATTATTTGGAAGCTCAACTGCAACATCAGCTGTAGTGGCTGGACCCAACTGTTTGTAGTGAGCAATTCCTCCTGGCGGGGTGTTAATTGTAGAGTTAATTTTAACACAATATTCAGGCCACCCTGTGCAACTAGGCTAGAGACTCAAAATGTCAAATCACTGATGCTGCATGTTTGGCTCAGGACGGTAAAGTTAGTGTTCAAACTAATTTCATATACTGCAGAAGCTGAAATATAAGGCTATATTTTTTTTACAAACCTTAAGAAACAGGCAGGAGGAGTAACATTTGCCAGGGAAGGATGAAGTATACTCGGAAAGCTATATGCCGTAAGGTAATTATTTTTACATTTGGGAGGGTCAGGAACGCTTTGAAGTCGGTTGAGGTCAGTTTTTGTTGTCAGCCCAAAATGACTGCAGCAGCAAGGAGAACTAGAAGACCCCCTAGAAACGAATATATTTACAGAGCTATATACTCAACAAAGGGTGTTCTATCTAAATCCTTTTTATACTGGGCTCTCTGCAGACACACAGTAGAAACAAACGGGACAGTAAAAGCAAAATGGTTAGAGGGTCTTAAATACAGGAGAGAGAATGGCAGGCGATCCTCCTTCTCAACAAAATGGATACGAGTAACGCCACAAATATAAATTCATACAAAGAGCACTCCTTACTTCCAAAAAAGACCCTCAATATGATATACCCAACAAAAACAGGGAACAGTCTAGTTTAAGAGTCTCCAACCTTTTCTGCAGTGAGAACTACTTCTGATCAGTAAAAATCATTGTGAGCTACTTAAGGCTAAGCAACTCGTGCATTGTTTTCCAGACACCACCACGTCCAGCTTCATTGATTTAAGCCTAATTTCCATAGAGCCAGATACTATGGTTTGAACAAAATAGTGTAACTAGAGGCACTATATCAGGGCTGCCAAGTGTGTTAGAGTGTGGTCTTTGGGAATGTATGAACATGTGTGCCTCTGAATGGAATATGTGTGTATTGGTGACTGGGAGCCTGTGTCCTATGTACTTGTGGCACAGGGCATACCTTTTGCCATATGTGGCACCTTTACATGTATAACACAAACTTACAATAACTTTTATTTTTACGGGAGAAATTAAACATTTTTCTGCACTTTAAATTTCTCTCACCTAAAATAATGGCTGTATTTTTCAGTTATAAATATGGCACTGTGTCTACCAGCCACTGGGAGCAAGATACCTGCTGAACGTTAAGGGTACACTTTGAAAAAAGAAAAAATTAAACCGAAGAGTTAACTTTGTTACTATCGATTCCATAAAACTCATTTACATCTTCTCCCGTTTCGAAGTGCCACATTTACAAACACCAAGCATTTTGCTCCCAGTTACCTGTAGACACAGTGCCACTTTTATACCAGAAAACTACATCCATTTGTTCAAATGGGAGGAATTTAACATGATTAATAAAAATATATACCCAATTTGCTTAATTGAAAGTAGAGAAAGACATTAAGACTTAATGTTTCGGGGGGAGGAGCCAAGCTCGACATCGTGATGGCCGCACGGTAGCTCGGCCCCGTCGGCCTCCCTGCCCAAACTCATCTATCCTGCCGCCCATCCTGCCCAAAAACGATAACATTTTATAGATGAAGGTCTGCTGATACTTACCACCCGTCCTGGTGGCTCCGGCGTTCAGTGGGTCCGCAGCGGCGTCCTCCCAGGAAGTGCGGCCTCCGTGGTTTGGAGACCGGGCCTTGCCTTCAGCGAGTGGCCGGCGAGACGGTGTCGGTGGCGGCCTCGGGTGGAGGATGGAGGCTGGCCGGAGGAGGCCGTTGTGCGAAAAAGCCGGAGGCAACTGAACGTGCCTGGGACTACCGTCCGGTGATCCAGAGGTGAGGTGCGGCAAGTTGTGTGTGGGGGACGCCGTGTTGGTGGTTTCGCCCTTTGTTGCCTTGCCCGGCCATTCCGAATTTCATCGCTCGGGGCGGAGAGTAGCTCCAGCGGAGCGGTGGCGCCGTCGGGTCCCCCTCTTTCGGTGGCCCTCATTTCTGCATCGAGGTTGCTGTTTGGATGCTTGAGGGGGATCCCGCGGGGGCCCTGCTTGTGAGCCCACCCCAGGAGTTGGTTCCGTAAAGACGGCGCTGTAATCGCAAAATGGCGGCTGATGTCGTGTGCTGTGGAACGACCCGAGAAGATGATGCTGTACCTCTGTATTGCGATGGGGCCTGCACTGGGGAGCGTGAACCCACGATTGGCGACGTCCTACGAGCGCTGAAGATTTGGCAAGTGACCTTGGCCCGGGATTCTTGTGTGCAAGACAATGTGGTGACCGCCATTGCTCCCGAGCCGTACCTCAGAGGTGCGGATGGGCCCGAGGTGGTAGCTGTTTGTTTCCCGCATTCTGGTGGGGGTAGCGATGTCTTGGTTCGCATGCGGAAAGATTTGCCGGGGATCATTGACACTGATGTACATGACTGCCGTAAACAGCTTTTGCATTACCGTCGGCGGAGGAGATCCCATGGGTTGCTTCCATTGGCCGTTCGGCGGCTGCTCCACGGCCTTTTCTCTCCGCTTTGTTTTATGCCCGCTACTTCGACATACATCGTGGCGATAGCTAAGAAAGGACTGGGGTGAGCCCGGTTTTTCATCCGGAGGACTGCTGTTCGGTGCACGGAGTTATGGACTGCCCCAAATTGAGAAAATTTGTCGAATCCTTACTATGTATGGCTACTTGAAAACATGCCAGTTTCGTTTTGGGCTGCACTAATTGTTTGTATGGGCGGGGGGTGGGGGCCGTGCGCCTTGTTACATGGTATCCTCCCCCCTGGCTTTCCTTTTTCCCTTTTTTTATCTGTTTTCTTTCCCTTTCCCTATATTATCTCATTCTATATTTCGGGTTCATGTTTAGGGCGACAGGCACGCTGCTGGGAGGGGTAGGCCATAGCCTTCTGCAGGGGTGCAGGGTGGGGCGGGTGGATTGGGGTCTATTAGATAGTTACTTGTTTCTATGGCTCTTTTGTGTCCCTTTCTTGGGTCTCCATGACTGTGCGTGATTCCCGCGGGGTGAGTGCCTGAGGGGGGAGGTTTGGGTATTCCTATCTACTATGGTACTTTCAGGTTCTGCTTATCCTGACTTAGCCGCCCCGCCCCTAAGAACGTTTGCTGTCTGGATTGTTGATCGCCATTATCGCCGTGGGGCGGGTACAGTAACGTGGAGTCCCCTTTTCCTTTTTTTTTTATTGTTTTCGCTTTCTTTTACTCTCCGGGTTGGGCTGTATAATGATTGCAACTTTATCCGTCTCGTTGATAACTTGATTATCATGAGAGTGATGTTCTGCTTGTCTTTGGGCACATGAGGTTGCGGGTGGACACTGACCGAAGAAGAATTGCAAGGGCATCTATGGCTTGAACGCTTCGGACTAGTCTGATGACAGATCTATGGATTCCCTATTATAATGTTGTTGGTTCTGTTCCCCGCCATGTGCACCAGGACGCTTATTGTACAACCGATCCTTTATTCTTTAACATAAAATTAACCTTCTGTGATCCTGTGCCGGGGGGTTACACTCAGTTAGCATTATGGACTCGCAGCATTGTGTAGTATTGCGTAACCACTCCATACTTTTTATTGACATTGGTGCTTTCCAGTTTGTTCTGTGGCTGGCCTCTGGGTTGTAGGCCTGTATTTGTATGCAACCATCTACATAAATAAAGGTTTTCAAAAAATTAAAAAAAAAAAAGACTTCATGTTTCATAGAAATATTTTTTTAACTTTAATTTCTCCCATTCAAAAAAGAGGACTATTTTTCAGTTATAAATTTGGCACAGGGTCTACTGGCCACTGGAAGCAAGAGGCCTGCTTTTGTAAATGCAGCACTTTGAAATAGGAGAAAATTGAAATGAAGATAACTAAATTAAGGTTAACTTTTCATTTTAATTTGCCCCCACTTAAAAACATTCAGAAACATCATTCAGCTCTCACACTTACATTGATTTAACAAGGTATTTTATTTAAGCGTTAAATATCTCAGGGCTTCCGTTCTTCACCTCTGTGCCCCAGTCTGGGTCATAAATCTGATTGAGCCCATGTTGTTCTCAACTCTCCCATAACAACTCCGCCGCCACACTTCCACATCATCACCCATCTTGCTTCGCACAGCAGGAGCTGAGTGAGCAGTGGCTACTGGCTTGGGCGGTTCCTTTCTCTTCATGGCCGCTGAACTCTATGTGGTGAAGTCGGAAAGGGGGGGTTGACACGACTTGGACTCGGCTCGTCTGGATCTTGGACGCATGGACGCCTGCAGTGCTGCAAAATTGCTTTTGCTTCCGTTCTGCCCTGCCAGTCTGTCTGCCGACACTGCGCCCTGCTTACTCACTTAGCCACAGGGGTACCGCAGGGTTGGGGTAGGGTCAGGCGCCAAGGTTCAGGGCAGTGTGCAGCCTTTTGCCTTGTGAGTGCCCCTACCACCCTCATTGTCTTATAAAAGTCTATAGCTTGGGCGGAAGGCAAATTTGAAAAACACAAAAATCATAGGGATCAAGAGCTACAGCCATATGATGGAAGCGAACAAGTTACTTACCTTCAGTAACGATATATCTGTAAGAAACATTAGTTAGGGATAGATTCCTTACCTTAGAATTACCCCCAGGCATCAGATGGATCCGGAAAGTTTTCATCAGCAGTACCCTTGCGCGTTGGTAGGCGTCGTCGTGCGGCTCCACATACGACGTTGTAGTTGCCGAGTTAACGTCGTTGGAGCTACTTAGATGCGCCCACACGCGCTGACGTCAGTTCAGTACATGACTTTCCGCCAGGAATGCAGAGACATGCAAGATACTGACCACTGGTGTATTGAAACTAGATCCCTGAAAGGGATGACCTTAACCCTAGAAATCAGATCGCAGAATGGAGAGGATGGGTGGGGTGGTTAGGAATCTATCACTAAACTAATGTTGCTTACAGATCTAATCATTACCGAAGGTAAGTAACTTGTTCATCTGAAAGAAACACGTTTGTGATAAATTCCTTACCTTAGAATAGATACCACAACTATACCAACCCCGGTGGTGGTGTAGAAAATTAGAAATATTGATGTACATAAGCAACGTTCATTTCCCTTTTCCCACTCCTCTCCCTGCGCGTACCATGAATACCGTAAAGCATTAACTACATCCTACTGCCAGCAAAGGCCTGTACCCATGTATACATGACAGCCATTTTAGGCACCCTGGCCCTTTTTGCCCGCCTAAGATTAGAATCACCGGCTCCCCTTCTGCGTGTATTCGAAATCTCTCTCCCTCACATGCATAAACCATGAAACCCTCTCCCTTTTACGCGACCCTGCCCTGAAAGGCAGCCCCCTTTTTGCTCGACCCACGCAAACCCCCCATTCCCTCTTGAAGAGGCATCCTTCGCCTTAGCTGACGTGGCCCTCCCCAGCTGCACCTGACTGCCCCCGCTCTCTCATGTACGGGTCATAAGATCTCTCCCTCGCTCTCTGTGTGACTCTACCCTTGTGTCCACCCTGGCTACCCCTCCCTTCTCCTCACACAGGGAAATCATAAACCTCCTTTTGCAAGACCCTGTCCTTGAGAGTCGCGGCCGCGCCTGACCAACACCTCCTTCCCTTCCATGAATGCCCCTCTGTTGACAAGCCTTCCCTCTGCGCTCGATTGTCCACACGGTATGAATACCACTCCTTTGATGACCCTTTCCCCCGAGTCCGGCTGACCACACATGTCCGAGGCCATCGCCTGGGCCAGGAGATGCCATTTACTGCCCTTATTGTATGAAGTCACTCCTCTTCAAAGGATCCTCTATTGGTCTTAGCCACCCCACCCCTTGGGCTATGATCAGGCGTACACATCCTACGAAACATTCAGCTGCGTGATTGCCCTCCCCTCTTATCAGCAGGTCAAGGGTCCCTATTGTGAATGTATGTGGGTAGGATCGCCACGAGGATTATAGGATCACCACGAGGATTAGAGGGACGTCTTTCTTTTGCGTCATACAGTCCCGATTGTGTTATCAAGTGTTCTGTAGGGTATAAAAGCACGAGTCTCAGCTCACTTGTTAGAGCACCTCCCGAAAGACACTGTGTTTCGTGTCCGAAATGACTTGCTCTCCTCATGAGAAATAAACTCTGTTCTTGATTCCTGCTTCCAGCACCCGTCTCTTTATTTTAATAACTATTCAACATGGGAACTAAGAGGCGGTTTGCGCCAGCAGCCTGGGCATCGATAGGATTATGGGCTCATTTTCAACAATTGGCGTCCCAACGCGGGGTCCATCAGTGACATGGGGTGCGGTAAGAGAGATCCAGACGAAGAAGTGAACATCTAAATGATCGGAGCATGCCTGCCTTGAGAGGGCTCTCGCCCGGCTGCCGATCGACAGAGCTTCACCAATTCTGAACGGACCTCTCTTGCAGTGACCTATTGTCCTGACTGGAATCCCACAGGAATGCTACATGGAGTAAGAGAACGAACGGGCGCTGGAGGAGGAAGTCGAAGAACTGTCCGTATGGTCCGGTCCGGGTAAGATTAAGTAGGGCGTTCTTACGCCTGATTGGTAGGGTGGTTCTATCCACCTAGTTGTTGATTGATTGTATTGAAAATCGGTATTTGTATACCGAAATTGCTGATTGTTGATTGATTGTATTGAAAATCGGTATTTGTATACCGAAATTATTGGTATTGGTTCATTTAGCTTTGAGGGCTACTTGACATATTGGTTCTCTTCTGAGAACGAGACATTCTCTGTTTTCAAACAGCGGCGAATAGGAACGTCGTCCCTCTTTGCAGATAGAGAAGGGTAGGTAATACAGACTTTTGTCCCCGGTATTAATCTGTCATGCCTACTTTTCTCCCCACTGAATTGTTTGAAGTCGATTGATAACCGATTGTTGTTCTTTGAGAATTGTTTGAAGTCGGTTGATAACCGATTGTTGTTCTTTGAGAATTGTTTGAAGTCGGTTGATAGTCGATTGTTGTTCTTTGAGATCTTCCCTGTCTACAAACTGAGACGAGTAGAAATATTCTGTCTTCCTTTTTGGATAGCGAAGGGCAGGTAATGCAGACATTTGTCCCCATTGTAATCCGTCATGCCTGTTTTTCTCCCCACTGATTGCTTGGTTGCCTGGACATTGTTGTTCCAGGAATTGTTTCGTTTGAGGTATTTTCTGCCTGCAAACAACGTGGAATAGAAATATTCTATCTAGTCTTTGCAAGTAGTAAAGGGTAGGTTATGCCCCTTTGTGAATTCGTCAGTCCTACCCACTCCCCACTGTTTGGGGGGTAGCTCGCATGGTCCGCCCAGGAGACTACCCTTATGGAGGACATATGCTCCCCGCTCATGGGCCATTTAGTGGAGGTAGACCATCTGGTCCGTCCAGGAGGCTACCCTAGTAGATGGAAGTACATCGCTCGGTCTGTCCAGGATGATACCCCAATGAAGGAATATATGTTCCCCTTTTGATCGATAATCTCGTTCCACCCCGGACCATTTATTGGAGGGAACTCGTCTGGTCCGTCCAGAAGTACCCCCTAGTGAAAAGGACTCATAAAAATATGAAGTGATCACCGTTCCCTACTAACAGAAAGCCTTAGCTCGAAACACGCTAAGGAAGAGAAAGAAAACTAAAAAGAAATCAGGCTAAGTCAGTAACCCCCTGATGAGCTTTTGACTTCACTAAAAATAAGAAACATTAGAAATAGTTCATAATAAGAAATATAAAATGGCGAAAAGTTTGGCAGCAAAGATAGCCACGAGGTAGCTAGGCTTCAACGCCTGTTCCTGCTCCCAACATGCCTGCCTCGTTGCCCGCCACGCCCAAATAACGATCACATGAAATAGAAACAATCCAATAGGTACCTACCCCCATTCCGGAAGCTCCCAAAATGCAACAGGTCCGCGGTTACGCCCATCCGGAAGGTGAGGCCTCGAGGCACGAGGGGCTCGCCTGACCACGGTCGGGAGGAGATGATGTTGGGCAGGCGGTCCAAAGAATGGCAGAGTCCTCTCCTTCTCTCCTCTTCCGCTGCCCTGCAGGCCACGGGGGGGGGGGCTGTCTTGCTTCAGCCACCGACCACCCCCCCTTCTGTCTCTCGCCTGGTCCGACCCACGAAGAAGGCCGAAGCCGAAGGCGAGAATGGCGGCAAATCAAGTAGTCCCGCCACATTTCAAATTCCTGGATAGTTACAGGTAGTGCTGCCACATGTCGACGCCTGGACAGTTCCAGATAGTCCCGCCATATGTCAAGAGAAAGGGGGGGGCTGTCTTGCCTCTGCCGCCGACCACCCCCCCCATCTTCAATAGCCAGCACGGCCAATATCGAAACGACGGAGCCGAGTAACGGCGCGGGGTCGCTGGAAGGGGGAGGTGACGCGAACGAGCCTCCCCCACCTCCCTCCAGGTGGAGGCTTCCAGCGACACCCCAATGCTCTTACTTAAAGAGGGTCAACATCATAAAGCGGTCTTCTGCCCAGGACGGGCACACGCTCCATGCCTTCTCCCCTCAACCTTGAAGATTCTATAAGAGCCGGGGGGCTCCGATCCCTCCGCATGGGTGCCCCCGCCCCCTTCACTGGGAACCACGACGCCGGTGCAACTCCTGCCGGCACCAGCCTCGGATTGGAAATGGCTAAAATGAAGCCACGGCACGGACTTGTTCAGTTCCGGAGGAACGCCAGGATGACCCGGTAGGAAAATTGTTGCCGCCCTTCCCACTCTTTGACTCATGGTCCATATTTGCTAAACTGTTAACAATATAGCACAAAACTTTTTGAACTGCCAACGGAAAGTTCTGGGCCAACCACGCGAGACTAGAGACTTTCTGACTGTGCTGGAACTTGCCTGACCCCACCTAAAATGGCGCCGCCGCAAAATGAAACGTACTTTGAATGAACTCTGTTGCACCCAGATTGCGCAGCTTGTTGTCCCGAGATCTATGTGCAGTTTTTGGATAATGAAAGTAGATATGAAGGGCGTTGAGTATGTGCTTGAATAATGAATTGACTTAGGGTGGGTACTGATTATGATTTGGAAAATGAATTGGTATAACTTAGATAACGAATGAGTATTGGATAATGAATTTTTGAATTAATTAAAAATGAATTCTTGAACATGCATCATGCTTGCTCTGTAAGGAAATTTTAATACGATTTTATTTGCACTGCTGCACTTTATGCAATGAACTGCCACCAATTTCGTTTATTAAAAGTATTTTGAAGAAGAAAGCATGGTCGTAGCAGTTGCATTAATGAGTTTTGGATGCCTTACTACTGTGAGCGAAGAGTAAGTATGATGAAGGATGTAGATCAAAAGGGATCAGATATTTAGCAGCTACCTTATGTGCCACAAGCAGCCGGAAAAGTGTTTCAGATACCCTTAAAATGACACCACAGAAAATGCCACCCGACCGTCACCCTTGCACCCGATAAAGAGGGTTACGACCAAGTAGCTCATGTAGATACTCAGATCGTCAATGATTATCTATCTGACACCACTGGTCCCTCTGGGCTGAAATGCCGAAATGGCAAGGGAATGCGGTACGAGGAGATAGGGCGAGTATATGGTAGGTAAAAACATTTTCGAACTACTGCATGATGATGTGCTTTGAATGCTGCCCCCCCACCCCTTCTTTTCCTCCCTTCTGCAGGACACGTCAGAACGTCGGCTGAGGTGTGGAAGAGCGACGGTTGGACCACCGACGAAAGAGGGAAAGGGGGAAATATGTGTTTAGTCGTTATAACAATAAGATTTTAAAAGACGTAGGCTTAACATGACTGTTCCTCCTTAGGACATAGCGACTGAGAGGATGGACTGACATAGAAACTGGACAGGTACTGAATGACGAAAAATTGACTAGAAATGACGTGTTAAATAATGTAACTGGACGTTTGACTAGGTAGGGAAAGGACAAAGAAAATTTATACGGGTGAGGGTTGCCACGGCACCACCCGTCTAGGAAGTTAGAGATGTTGCTGATGTTCAAAATGCACTACCCCCTTTCTCACACTCTTATAGATATAGCCAAGCTGTCCGACTGTTCTCCCGATCAATACTTGCCGTTGCCTCAGCCTGGAGAACTTCCCACCAAAGAAGGGAACAGAAAAATGGCTTAAGATCCAACCATGGGTAACTAGCACGACCAGGTTAATTACTGATCGACCAGCCGAGGTGTGAGTATTGGTAATTGGGAACGCTCGCAGGCGTGACAAGCGAGAAGGGAAAGGGGGGAAGGGTAGAAGGAGCTAAGCACGTAGATAAAACAGGATAGTAAAGATACGTAGGATATACATATAAAACAGATCTTGTAGGCTAAAAATTGTTTCTTGTCGTGAATGTCTTATATATGTGTAATACATGTGCCGTCTTCCCTGTCTGAGTTTGTGTATAATGTACGGATTTATGTCTTCCCTCTGTCTGTATCTGCATGTTACCTAACCTTTGCTGTTCTGTGTTGTAAGCGCACTAAATGACCTATTTTTGTACACGTCTCTCTCTCTCTCTCTCTCTCTCTCTCTCTCTCTCTCTCTCTCTCTCTCTCTCTCCTACATGTCATACGTGTACCGAATGGCTCGTTTAGATTGCGGACGACTCTCACTCTCTATGAGAGTCTTCCTATTCTCTCTCTCTCTCTTTTGGTAAAATCGTGCCCCACCGGCACCAGTCTGATTGGATATTTATTGAACGCGAAGGTGTTCAGCGAAATTGACTGAAACTAAAATGATTGTACCTTGCCATATTACTGCCTCTCCTTTCTGCAAAATGAATGAACTTGAATTGGCTGAGAAGGAAAGGACAGGTAAGACGACTAAAATCCCCCAAATCTGGCCATTTATAGGGGAACTGTATGTCAATGGCACCTTGTATCTGTTCTTCAGAGACGAACGCCACGTCCAGATTGAACCCCCAACGCCCGGATTGCCCCACCCCCCTTTTTTGCACCCAAGCGCAAGCGCCCGAAGCCTCCTCGCCCCATTTTTGATAAACCCCAATTGCTGTCCCGAATATAAACTTGATGCACATGAGTAGCCGTTGACCCTCGAGAAGACCCTGTTTTGTCTGACTCTCGATAATGGCACCCCCGCCCTGTTCGTAAAGGTTAGCCAGTCCTGATGGGAAATGCTCTGTAAATGCTGAATATGATGTGATGCACAATTAATGGGAACCTCATTTACCTCACTTGATTTATAAATAAGACGATGAATAGACCTGCCATGAACCCAGTAGGAATACTGACACATGCACTGCTTGGTAATGGACCTCTGACTGTGACCAATGAGCGTATCTCCCAAATGCGTAGAATTGAGGGAGGAATTCACATGCATAGATATCTTCTTTTGCCATTTCACTGAAACCTTGTTTTGTACCTATTCAAAGATTCACAATCACCGAAGGAGATGGGTCAGATGTGACGTACAGCCTGACTGCAGATCTTGGGACACGCGTGACCTCGACCAAAGGTGGAGCCACAGAGCGACAAGATACGGGACGAGACCGCAATTTCAGCGTGGAAAATGAAAAATGATGGGCCGCCTTGAAGCCCTCCGTCTGCTGAACCCACGTGTGCCTGGAGTCTCCGTCCCCCTACTTTGGGCCCGATTGATGGGCCTGCCTGCTTGTTATCCTTTGCTCCCTTGGTCCCTTTTGCGTGTCCCAGGAACTCTGACCCAACTCCGCCCTCTCACCTATCGACATTTTGAACAACACTCACCCTCTTTTCCACGTGACTTTTTGCCAAGGGAAAGAACTGCATTCCACTGGGAATAGGGTGCTGCCATAGAACTATGGGTGCCGAGCATAAGGCGCCACCAACCGGATTGTTTAGGGAACAGGACTGTGGTCTAACAGCAGAGGACTGACCGCACCCTGCAACGCGTAAGGATAAGAACAGAGCTGGACCTATAGCTCCACCGCCGGTGCTCAACAGCGCCAACGAAAGTACTCGGACTAGAGCCTACCAGTGATGGCTCACTGACAAAAAGACACTGGGACGAAGAAATATTGTATATTGAACTGAATTCCGCTCTCAACTACCTGGTCAAAACTGTTCATTGGTTACATTTTTTTAGTCAGAAACATTTATGCTATGTAGTGCTTTGAAATGGTAGGAACTCGACAAATGCAATCTCCTATGTGCCGTAATCTACCAAACACATCAACTGTCCATGATTATATACCATATGCTAATATTGACAATGCTAATTCTGCGACCGTGCCTGTTTATATGTACCATCATCGATCACAAAAATGAACTTTTGCTATGTAAAAAGGGGCGACTGTAGAAAATTAGAAATATTGATGTACATAAGCAACGTTCATTTCCCTTTTCCCACTCCTCTCCCTGCGCGTACCATGAATACCGTAAAGCATTAACTACATCCTACTGCCAGCAAAGGCCTGTACCCATGTATACATGACAGCCATTTTAGGCACCCTGGCCCTTTTTGCCCGCCTAAGATTAGAATCACCGGCTCCCCTTCTGCGTGTATTCGAAATCTCTCTCCCTCACATGCATAAACCATGAAACCCTCTCCCTTTTACGCGACCCTGCCCTGAAAGGCAGCCCCCTTTTTGCTCGACCCACGCAAACCCCCCATTCCCTCTTGAAGAGGCATCCTTCGCCTTAGCTGACGTGGCCCTCCCCAGCTGCACCTGACTGCCCCCGCTCTCTCATGTACGGGTCATAAGATCTCTCCCTCGCTCTCTGTGTGACTCTACCCTTGTGTCCACCCTGGCTACCCCTCCCTTCTCCTCACACAGGCAAATCATAAACCTCCTTTTGCAAGACCCTGTCCTTGAGAGTCGCGGCCGCGCCTGACCAACACCTCCTTCCCTTCCATGAATGCCCCTCTGTTGACAAGCCTTCCCTCTGCGCTCGATTGTCCACATGGTATGAATACCACTCCTTTGATGACCCTTTCCCCCGAGTCCGGCTGACCACACATGTCCGAGGCCATCGCCTGGGCCAGGAGATGCCATTTACTGCCCTTATTGTATGAAGTCACTCCTCTTCAAAGGATCCTCTATTGGTCTTAGCCACCCCACCCCTTGGGCTATGATCAGGCGTACACATCCTACGAAACATTCAGCTGCGTGATTGCCCTCCCCTCTTATCAGCAGGTCAAGGGTCCCTATTGTGAATGTATGTGGGTAGGATCGCCACGAGGATTATAGGATCACCACGAGGATTAGAGGGACGTCTTTCTTTTGCGTCATACAGTCCCGATTGTGTTATCAAGTGTTCTGTAGGGTATAAAAGCACGAGTCTCAGCTCACTTGTTAGAGCACCTCCCGAAAGACACTGTGTTTCGTGTCCGAAATGACTTGCTCTCCTCATGAGAAATAAACTCTGTTCTTGATTCCTGCTTCCAGCACCCGTCTCTTTATTTTAATAACTATTCAACATGGGAACTAAGAGGCGGTTTGCGCCAGCAGCCTGGGCATCGATAGGATTATGGGCTCATTTTCAACAATTGGCGTCCCAACGCGGGGTCCATCAGTGACATGGGGTGCGGTAAGAGAGATCCAGACGAAGAAGTGAACATCTAAATGATCGGAGCATGCCTGCCTTGAGAGGGCTCTCGCCCGGCTGCCGATCGACAGAGCTTCACCAATTCTGAACGGACCTCTCTTGCAGTGACCTATTGTCCTGACTGGAATCCCACAGGAATGCTACATGGAGTAAGAGAACGAACGGGCGCTGGAGGAGGAAGTCGAAGAACTGTCCGTATGGTCCGGTCCGGGTAAGATTAAGTAGGGCGTTCTTACACCTGATTGGTAGGGTGGTTCTATCCACCTAGTTGTTGATTGATTGTATTGAAAATCGGTATTTGTATACCGAAATTGCTGATTGTTGATTGATTGTATTGAAAATCGGTATTTGTATACCGAAATTATTGGTATTGGTTCATTTAGCTTTGAGGGCTACTTGACATATTGGTTCTCTTCTGAGAACGAGACATTCTCTGTTTTCAAACAGCGGCGAATAGGAACGTCGTCCCTCTTTGCAGATAGAGAAGGGTAGGTAATACAGACTTTTGTCCCCGGTATTAATCTGTCATGCCTACTTTTCTCCCCACTGAATTGTTTGAAGTCGATTGATAACCGATTGTTGTTCTTTGAGAATTGTTTGAAGTCGGTTGATAACCGATTGTTGTTCTTTGAGAATTGTTTGAAGTCGGTTGATAGTCGATTGTTGTTCTTTGAGATCTTCCCTGTCTACAAACTGAGACGAGTAGAAATATTCTGTCTTCCTTTTTGGATAGCGAAGGGCAGGTAATGCAGACATTTGTCCCCATTGTAATCCGTCATGCCTGTTTTTCTCCCCACTGATTGGTTGGTTGCCTGGACATTGTTGTTCCAGGAATTGTTTCGTTCGAGGTATTTTCTGCCTGCAAACAACGTGGAATAGAAATATTCTATCTAGTCTTTGCAAGTAGTAAAGGGTAGGTTATGCCCCTTTGTGAATTCGTCAGTCCTACCCACTCCCCACTGTTTGGGGGGTAGCTCGCATGGTCCGCCCAGGAGACTACCCTTATGGAGGACATATGCTCCCCGCTCATGGGCCATTTAGTGGAGGTAGACCATCTGGTCCGTCCAGGAGGCTACCCTAGTAGATGGAAGTACATCGCTCGGTCTGTCCAGGATGATACCCCAATGAAGGAATATATGTTCCCCTTTTGATCGATAATCTCGTTCCACCCCGGACCATTTATTGGAGGGAACTCGTCTGGTCCGTCCAGAAGTACCCCCTAGTGAAAAGGACTCATAAAAATATGAAGTGATCACCGTTCCCTACTAACAGAAAGCCTTAGCTCGAAACACGCTAAGGAAGAGAAAGAAAACTAAAAAGAAATCAGGCTAAGTCAGTAACCCCCTGATGAGCTTTTGACTTCACTAAAAATAAGAAACATTAGAAATAGTTCATAATAAGAAATATAAAATGGCGAAAAGTTTGGCAGCAAAGATAGCCACGAGGTAGCTAGGCTTCAACGCCTGTTCCTGCTCCCAACATGCCTGCCTCGTTGCCCGCCACGCCCAAATAACGATCACATGAAATAGAAACAATCCAATAGGTACCTACCCCCATTCCGGAAGCTCCCAAAATGCAACAGGTCCGCGGTTACGCCCATCCGGAAGGTGAGGCCTCGAGGCACGAGGGGCTCGCCTGACCACGGTCGGGAGGAGATGATGTTGGGCAGGCGGTCCAAAGAATGGCAGAGTCCTCTCCTTCTCTCCTCTTCCGCTGCCCTGCAGGCCACGGGGGGGGGGGGCTGTCTTGCTTCAGCCACCGACCACCCCCCCCTTCTGTCTCTCGCCTGGTCCGACCCACGAAGAAGGCCGAAGCCGAAGGCGAGAATGGCGGCAAATCAAGTAGTCCCGCCACATTTCAAATTCCTGGATAGTTACAGGTAGTGCTGCCACATGTCGACGCCTGGACAGTTCCAGATAGTCCCGCCATATGTCAAGAGAAAGGGGGGGGCTGTCTTGCCTCTGCCGCCGACCACCCCCCCCATCTTCAATAGCCAGCACGGCCAATATCGAAACGACGGAGCCGAGTAACGGCGCGGGGTCGCTGGAAGGGGGAGGTGACGCGAACGAGCCTCCCCCACCTCCCTCCAGGTGGAGGCTTCCAGCGACACCCCAATGCTCTTACTTAAAGAGGGTCAACATCATAAAGCGGTCTTCTGCCCAGGACGGGCACACGCTCCATGCCTTCTCCCCTCAACCTTGAAGATTCTATAAGAGCCGGGGGGCTCCGATCCCTCCGCATGGGTGCCCCCGCCCCCTTCACTGGGAACCACGACGCCGGTGCAACTCCTGCCGGCACCAGCCTCGGATTGGAAATGGCTAAAATGAAGCCACGGCACGGACTTGTTCAGTTCCGGAGGAACGCCAGGATGACCCGGTAGGAAAATTGTTGCCGCCCTTCCCACTCTTTGACTCATGGTCCATATTTGCTAAACTGTTAACAATATAGCACAAAACTTTTTGAACTGCCAACGGAAAGTTCTGGGCCAACCACGCGAGACTAGAGACTTTCTGACTGTGCTGGAACTTGCCTGACCCCACCTAAAATGGCGCCGCCGCAAAATGAAACGTACTTTGAATGAACTCTGTTGCACCCAGATTGCGCAGCTTGTTGTCCCGAGATCTATGTGCAGTTTTTGGATAATGAAAGTAGATATGAAGGGCGTTGAGTATGTGCTTGAATAATGAATTGACTTAGGGTGGGTACTGATTATGATTTGGAAAATGAATTGGTATAACTTAGATAACGAATGAGTATTGGATAATGAATTTTTGAATTAATTAAAAATGAATTCTTGAACATGCATCATGCTTGCTCTGTAAGGAAATTTTAATACGATTTTATTTGCACTGCTGCACTTTATGCAATGAACTGCCACCAATTTCGTTTATTAAAAGTATTTTGAAGAAGAAAGCATGGTCGTAGCAGTTGCATTAATGAGTTTTGGATGCCTTACTACTGTGAGCGAAGAGTAAGTATGATGAAGGATGTAGATCAAAAGGGATCAGATATTTAGCAGCTACCTTATGTGCCACAAGCAGCCGGAAAAGTGTTTCAGATACCCTTAAAATGACACCACAGAAAATGCCACCCGACCGTCACCCTTGCACCCGATAAAGAGGGTTACGACCAAGTAGCTCATGTAGATACTCAGATCGTCAATGATTATCTATCTGACACCACTGGTCCCTCTGGGCTGAAATGCCGAAATGGCAAGGGAATGCGGTACGAGGAGATAGGGCGAGTATATGGTAGGTAAAAACATTTTCGAACTACTGCATGATGATGTGCTTTGAATGCTGCCCCCCCACCCCTTCTTTTCCTCCCTTCTGCAGGACACGTCAGAACGTCGGCTGAGGTGTGGAAGAGCGACGGTTGGACCACCGACGAAAGAGGGAAAGGGGGAAATATGTGTTTAGTCGTTATAACAATAAGATTTTAAAAGACGTAGGCTTAACATGACTGTTCCTCCTTAGGACATAGCGACTGAGAGGATGGACTGACATAGAAACTGGACAGGTACTGAATGACGAAAAATTGACTAGAAATGACGTGTTAAATAATGTAACTGGACGTTTGACTAGGTAGGGAAAGGACAAAGAAAATTTATACGGGTGAGGGTTGCCACGGCACCACCCGTCTAGGAAGTTAGAGATGTTGCTGATGTTCAAAATGCACTACCCCCTTTCTCACACTCTTATAGATATAGCCAAGCTGTCCGACTGTTCTCCCGATCAATACTTGCCGTTGCCTCAGCCTGGAGAACTTCCCACCAAAGAAGGGAACAGAAAAATGGCTTAAGATCCAACCATGGGTAACTAGCACGACCAGGTTAATTACTGATCGACCAGCCGAGGTGTGAGTATTGGTAATTGGGAACGCTCGCAGGCGTGACAAGCGAGAAGGGAAAGGGGGGAAGGGTAGAAGGAGCTAAGCACGTAGATAAAACAGGATAGTAAAGATACGTAGGATATACATATAAAACAGATCTTGTAGGCTAAAAATTGTTTCCTGTCTTGTCGTGAATGTCTTATATATGTGTAATACATGTGCCGTCTTCCCTGTCTGAGTTTGTGTATAATGTACGGATTTGTCTTCCCTCTGTCTGTATCTGCATGTTACCTAACCTTTGCTGTTCTGTGTTGTAAGCGCACTAAATGACCTATTTTTGTACACGTCTCTCTCTCTCTCTCTCTCTCTCTCTCTCTCTCTCTCTCTCTCTCTCTCTCTCTCTCTCTCTCTCCTCTCTCTCTCTCTCTCTCTCTCTCTCTCTCTCTCTCTCTCTCTCTCTCTCTCTCTCTCTCTCTCTCTCTCTCTCCCTACATGTCATACGTGTACCGAATGGCTCGTTTAGATTGCGGACGACTCTCACTCTCTATGAGAGTCTTCCTATTCTCTCTCTCTCTCTTTTGGTAAAATCGTGCCCCACCGGCACCAGTCTGATTGGATATTTATTGAACGCGAAGGTGTTCAGCGAAATTGACTGAAACTAAAATGATTGTACCTTGCCATATTACTGCCTCTCCTTTCTGCAAAATGAATGAACTTGAATTGGCTGAGAAGGAAAGGACAGGTAAGACGACTAAAATCCCCCAAATCTGGCCATTTATAGGGGAACTGTATGTCAATGGCACCTTGTATCTGTTCTTCAGAGACGAACGCCACGTCCAGATTGAACCCCCCAACGCCCGGATTGCCCCACCCCCCTTTTTTGCACCCAAGCGCAAGCGCCCGAAGCCTCCTCGCCCCATTTTTGATAAACCCCAATTGCTGTCCCGAATATAAACTTGATGCACATGAGTAGCCGTTGACCCTCGAGAAGACCCTGTTTTGTCTGACTCTCGATAATGGCACCCCCGCCCTGTTCGTAAAGGTTAGCCAGTCCTGATGGGAAATGCTCTGTAAATGCTGAATATGATGTGATGCACAATTAATGGGAACCTCATTTACCTCACTTGATTTATAAATAAGACGATGAATAGACCTGCCATGAACCCAGTAGGAATACTGACACATGCACTGCTTGGTAATGGACCTCTGACTGTGACCAATGAGCGTATCTCCCAAATGCGTAGAATTGAGGGAGGAATTCACATGCATAGATATCTTCTTTTGCCATTTCACTGAAACCTTGTTTTGTACCTATTCAAAGATTCACAATCACCGAAGGAGATGGGTCAGATGTGACGTACAGCCTGACTGCAGATCTTGGGACACGCGTGACCTCGACCAAAGGTGGAGCCACAGAGCGACAAGATACGGGACGAGACCGCAATTTCAGCGTGGAAAATGAAAAATGATGGGCCGCCTTGAAGCCCTCCGTCTGCTGAACCCACGTGTGCCTGGAGTCTCCGTCCCCCTACTTTGGGCCCGATTGATGGGCCTGCCTGCTTGTTATCCTTTGCTCCCTTGGTCCCTTTTGCGTGTCCCAGGAACTCTGACCCAACTCCGCCCTCTCACCTATCGACATTTTGAACAACACTCACCCTCTTTTCCACGTGACTTTTTGCCAAGGGAAAGAACTGCATTCCACTGGGAATAGGGTGCTGCCATAGAACTATGGGTGCCGAGCATAAGGCGCCACCAACCGGATTGTTTAGGGAACAGGACTGTGGTCTAACAGCAGAGGACTGACCGCACCCTGCAACGCGTAAGGATAAGAACAGAGCTGGACCTATAGCTCCACCGCCGGTGCTCAACAGCGCCAACGAAAGTACTCGGACTAGAGCCTACCAGTGATGGCTCACTGACAAAAAGACACTGGGACGAAGAAATATTGTATATTGAACTGAATTCCGCTCTCAACTACCTGGTCAAAACTGTTCATTGGTTACATTTTTTTAGTCAGAAACATTTATGCTATGTAGTGCTTTGAAATGGTAGGAACTCGACAAATGCAATCTCCTATGTGCCGTAATCTACCAAACACATCAACTGTCCATGATTATATACCATATGCTAATATTGACAATGCTAATTCTGCGACCGTGCCTGTTTATATGTACCATCATCGATCACAAAAATGAACTTTTGCTATGTAAAAAGGGGCGACTGTAGAAAATTAGAAATATTGATGTACATAAGCAACGTTCATTTCCCTTTTCCCACTCCTCTCCCTGCGCGTACCATGAATACCGTAAAGCATTAACTACATCCTACTGCCAGCAAAGGCCTGTACCCATGTATACATGACAGCCATTTTAGGCACCCTGGCCCTTTTTGCCCGCCTAAGATTAGAATCACCGGCTCCCCTTCTGCGTGTATTCGAAATCTCTCTCCCTCACATGCATAAACCATGAAACCCTCTCCCTTTTACGCGACCCTGCCCTGAAAGGCAGCCCCCTTTTTGCTCGACCCACGCAAACCCCCCATTCCCTCTTGAAGAGGCATCCTTCGCCTTAGCTGACGTGGCCCTCCCCAGCTGCACCTGACTGCCCCCGCTCTCTCATGTACGGGTCATAAGATCTCTCCCTCGCTCTCTGTGTGACTCTACCCTTGTGTCCACCCTGGCTACCCCTCCCTTCTCCTCACACAGGCAAATCATAAACCTCCTTTTGCAAGACCCTGTCCTTGAGAGTCGCGGCCGCGCCTGACCAACACCTCCTTCCCTTCCATGAATGCCCCTCTGTTGACAAGCCTTCCCTCTGCGCTCGATTGTCCACACGGTATGAATACCACTCCTTTGATGACCCTTTCCCCCGAGTCCGGCTGACCACACATGTCCGAGGCCATCGCCTGGGCCAGGAGATGCCATTTACTGCCCTTATTGTATGAAGTCACTCCTCTTCAAAGGATCCTCTATTGGTCTTAGCCACCCCACCCCTTGGGCTATGATCAGGCGTACACATCCTACGAAACATTCAGCTGCGTGATTGCCCTCCCCTCTTATCAGCAGGTCAAGGGTCCCTATTGTGAATGTATGTGGGTAGGATCGCCACGAGGATTATAGGATCACCACGAGGATTAGAGGGACGTCTTTCTTTTGCGTCATACAGTCCCGATTGTGTTATCAAGTGTTCTGTAGGGTATAAAAGCACGAGTCTCAGCTCACTTGTTAGAGCACCTCCCGAAAGACACTGTGTTTCGTGTCCGAAATGACTTGCTCTCCTCATGAGAAATAAACTCTGTTCTTGATTCCTGCTTCCAGCACCCGTCTCTTTATTTTAATAACTATTCAACATGGGAACTAAGAGGCGGTTTGCGCCAGCAGCCTGGGCATCGATAGGATTATGGGCTCATTTTCAACAGTGGGTCTGCGAACCAAGATCGCACCAGAAAGTCACGGAGAACAGAACGGCCAAAGAAGCCGTCTCTCTGGACTTGACTGTCAAGGCAATAATGCTTAGTTAAAGTGTGCAGCAAGGCCCACGTGGATGCCGGACAGATGTCTTGCGCGGGGACACCACATCACAATGCAGTAGTAGCTGCTGTTGCCCTGGTAGAATGGGCGTGCAATCCCACCGGATGTTCCTTTTTTTAGACAGGGAATAACAGGTCTTGATACACAATATGACCCAGCGGGAGATAGACCTCTTGTGTACAGCCCAGCCTTTCTTGGTGCCAACGTAGCCAACAAAGAGCTGGTCATCCACCCAGAACTGTTGTGTGCGATTCAGGCAGAATGAGAGCGCACATCTTGGGTCCAGATGGTGGAGCCTCTCTTCCTCTCTGGAAGGGTGCGGAGGAGAAAAGAAAGTGGGCAAGGCGATAGTTTGCCCGATGTGGAAGGCTGTGACAACCTTTGGCAAGAAGGAAGGACGAGTGCGAAGCACAACCTTATCCGGATGAACCGACAGAAAGGAAGGCTTACACGAAAGAGCCTGGAGCTCACTCACGTGCCTAGCGGAGGTGATGGCAATCAGGAAAGCAGTCTTCAAAATCAATAAGCGAAGAGGACAGTTGTGATGTGGCTCAAAAGGAGCACACATCAAATAAGTAGTAACTAGATTCAAGTCCCATTGTGGCATAACAAACGGAATAGGAGGGGAAAGGTGTGTAATGCCTTTGAGAAATCGATTTACAACAGGGGACTTGAAAAGAGAAGGCTGATCAGGGAGCCTGAGAAAGGTTGAAATCGCAGAAACGTAGCCCTTAATAGTGCCCAAAGCAGAGCCCTTCTGGGCCAGAGAAAGAAGGAACAAAAGGAGTTGTGAAAGAGGGGCAGAAAGGGGATCCACAACCTTTGCTGTACACCATGCCACAAATGTTTCCACCTGCAGGCATATACCGATTTAGTGGAGGCACGCCTGGCAGCCAGAATTATATCACAGATTTCAGGAGGAAAGTCAAAAGTAATTAACTGTCGCCGTTCAATCTCCATGCATGTAGGTGGAGGCTGGACATGTTTGGGTGGAGGACCGTCCCGTGCTGCCGCAACAGAAGATACTCTCGAAGAGGCAGGCGGATTGGGGGATACATGCTCATACTGAGTAGCTCGGGATATCAAACTCTTCGAGCCCAGTCCGGAGCCACAAGAATAACTAGGGCCCGGTGGCGTCTGATCTTCTTCAGCACTCTGGGTAGAAGTGGTATAGGCCGAAAGGCGTACAATAGACTGCAGCTCCACTAGTGTCGAAAAGCTTCGCCAACTCAGTGCCGCCTTGGAAATTCCAACGCGCAGAAGAGATGACATTGTGCGTTTTCTTCGGTGGCGAATAGATCTAACCAAGGCTCTCCCCACTGTTGAAAGCGACCTTGATCCACCTCCGAGTGCAGACGCAATTCGTGATCTATCATGCACCTGAGGCTGAGTTTGTCCGCCCTGGCATTCAAGGAATCTGCCAAATGTTGAACCGTCAAAGAAATGCCCCGACGTTCCAGCCATGTCCAGAGACACAGAACCTCCTGACACAGGGCCCACGACCCCATCCCGCCTTGCTTGTTGCAATACCACATGGCGGTGGTGTTGTCTGTGTACACCTGCTCTACTCTCCCCTTGACAGAGGGAATGAATGCCTTCAGGGCAGGTAGGATAGCCTGGAGCTTCAGAAAGTTGATATGGAGCCTGAACTCCGCCGGAGACCAGAGGCCTCTGATCTCCGTCTCCCCCATATGGCCGCCCCATCCCAGGAGGGACACATCCGTCACCACTGTGTGCCCCAGTTGGAGGAGGGAGAGGGATCTGCCACGGACCCAATGTTGGTTCGCGAGCCCCCACTGCAATTGCTGTGCAGTGCCCTCCGAGATCTGGACATGCTCGGACAGATCCCCTTGATGCTGTGCCCACTGGAACTTCAGGTCCCACTACAGAACCAGTATATGCTATCTGACATGATTGGTCAGCAGGATGCAGGAGGCCATGAGGCCCAGCAGCCTCAAGGTCATCCTGACCGAAACCCAGGACAAGGGCCAAAAGATCGGTATCATAGCCCGAATGTCCCGGACTCGCTGTTCGGGAGGATAAACCCAAAACTGTGCTGTGTCCAGAACTGCTCCGATAAAGAGGAGCTTCTGAGAGGGAACCAGGTGCGACTTCGGCACGTTGATGGAGAACCCCAGTGTTAGAAGCTGATTCTGACATTAGGGGCCGCCCGGATTTTCACTTTTTGAGCACCTAATTGTTGAGCTTTTACTGTGAGGGAGCCTCATAATCTGGGACTCACCCACAGGTAACTCATAACAAAAGAGACAGCATGGGATTTTACTGGTGTCCCACTGGCTTGACTAGGCCGCTGTGCAGCAGCAGGAGTATGGGGCACCGGACTGGTTACATGCAGACATGTATACATGTGTGTGCACACGTGTAGCAGCTGCACAGGGGAGATTCCTAGTGTGGGCAGTCCAGGAGCAGCTACAGAGGGAATGGTGTGGCAGGACGTATGCAGAATTGGGTGGTGATATGGAATAGGCTTTATACACTGGAAGGAAACATGCCAGGGAAAGTCAGTGTGTTTTATTCCCTTTTGGGGAGGTGGAACCCATGGCTAGAGTAACTTCCACAAGGTCTACAGTTTCCAGACACACTAAAGGCTAGTGTAGCAGATGTGAAAAATAGTATTCTGCAGAGTCCAAAGTCATATTTGTACTGATTTTGGGTCGTCCAGAAATGTCATATTTGTCTGAGTCCCTGGCTGGGGTCAGGCCCTGGCAGGTTAGATTAATGACCTTTCCTCCAAGAGAGCAGATCTTCCCTCCAAGGAGAAAAGATAGGTGGAGCTACAAGCCAATCCATCAACTGCTGTCGCTGGGTAACAGGCACCAAGCTGAACCACAGTGAGGGCAGTGAGGGGGGAAGGAGTTGGGTTTCAGAGGCCATGTGGCCAGAGACACTGGACAATGCCATTTTGAACAAACCCAGAGGCTGGACAAGAAGGAGGGAGCAGGGGTAGGGAAGTGAAGTGTCGCTGTTTGATAGGACACACAGAGACATCCTGCCAGCCCCCTACTCAACTTTAAAAAAATACTTGCACAGGAGGAGAAGTTCTCTCTGGGGTGTGGTCTGCTGAGGCAGAAGGTGCTGGAGCCTGGCAATGGGCAGTTGGAAGGAGAGACCCCTGACTGCCCCCCATTCCCCCTAACAGCATCAGAAGAGCCCAGGACCGGTACGCAGAAGCAGGGGCCTCTGCGCAGGGAGAAGAGAGGCGCAGGGAGCCAGTGAAGACCCCTCCCTGCAGAATGCACCCTCTTGGAGACCCGAAGGAGTGCTCCCAGTGACTGGAGGACGCCACCAGAAGCAAGAAGACGCGAAAATGGGGCAGATTGGACCCCCAGGGGCTGAGATATGGCCCCCGGAAGATAGGCGACCTTTGACATCTAAGAAGACCGACGACGAAGCGTGTGGGGCTCCGCCGCCGATCCCAGAGATGCCCCTTGGTGGGTCAGGTCCCGGGGGCTGCCCCAGGAGGAAGCAAAACCGGGGGGCGCCATAGCACCCCCCCTTGAAGATGCCAGAAGGGGGCCAGGAGCCCACCCTGGCCCCCGGTGATGTGAAGGAGGGGGGCGGGGTAGTGCCGTCACGCCTCCCCCCGTGAGAATTGCCCCAAGGGGGCGCCAGGAACACATCCTGCCCCCCCGCCGATGCGGGGGAGTACCGTCACGCCCCCCCCCGAAGATGTCTGGGAGCCCAGGACCCCATCCCCGGGCCCGAAGTTATGGAGGGGGCCCGGGACCCCATCCCGGGGCCCCAAAGTCACGGAGGGGGCCTGGGACCCCATCCCCGGGCCCCAAAGACCAGCCGGAGTGCCACCGCAAGGACCAGAGGAGGCGTACGCGTCTGCCCGCCGGAGCGGGCAGACCCGAGGTACCCAGCCAGCCCCCGCGGCGGCACACAGGGGTGCGGGCCGGGAGGGAGCTGGCAGGGGCAGCCCGGGTGGGACCGGACCCTCCAACCCACCAAAGACGCAGCCGGAGGCCACAGCACGGCTCTCCAGAAGCAACAGGAGTGTCGCTCATCACTTATGCAACAAAGCCCATAATGCCTTGCAGGCCAGGACCAGCCTGCAGGGGCAATCCAGCGTTTTCAAGGCTTGTGGTGGCCCCAGGAGAGCGGGATCACCACCACACATGTGCTAAGGTGCTGAGGGAGCTGCTGGAGAAGAGCAGTCTCCCCCGTGCACGAAGAGGAAAGTCCCACCCTAAGTGTCTTGGGGATTGGAGAGAATAATCCCTCAAGGGCTCAGCATGCATTCTAAACCTTCTGGGCTGGAACCTTTGTTCCTTAGCTGAGGGTGATTGAAAAGTGCTTCATTAAGTGAAGGGCTGGGGTGGTGGTTGTCTGGAAGAAGGCATCTCCTGGAGGTGAAGAGGTGTAATTGCACCACAAATGCTTTTACAAATGTTATTCCTTATAGAGGGACTGAAGGTCATGTGTGATGTGAAGTACAGGTGCAAGGTGATGGCCTACGCAAAGTGGGGTTATGTATCAGACATTCCTGCTAGGGTGTTTGGCTTTATATGCATAATCCTGTGATGCCTTTAGGGGCAGTAATTGCAATGCATCGTTAATGATATCCAAATGTTATGAGTATTGTCATTCTAAAGTGTGTGTAAACATGTATTCTTGCTGCTGCGCTTAGGTGAAGACCCCAGACTGTTAGCCCTTAAGATGTAGAGGTGCATACTTTATGGTCAGTAGGAGATGCTCAGTCAGGGTCATGGTCACCAAGGCAGGTTTACCCCTGTTTAATGCTTGTTGAGGTAATCGGGTGGGGACACCACTGGGATGGTGCCAGTGCGCAGGGCCCTCGCTCCAGGTTATGTTCAACTAATTGCATTAGGGGGGCAAGATGTGCATACATGGGAGTGGTGATACTAGACCCCACCCCCCTGCGGGAGGAGGGAGATGTTATGCAATGTCACAAAGTAATTCCATCAGCTAATGTATATTTGTAAATTGGTGCATAGTATTGAGTAGTGTGTGTGTATATTAAATGTACTCTTACTTTTATAAAGCAAAGTACAGACTGGACAATCAATTATTGAGTGTTATTTTTGCGCACCTGCAAATGGTGATTACTAGCCCACACCACCTCCCTGGAGTAAGCCTCAGACTGCTGTGCAACACTACCCTCTGAGAGTCAGGTGCTACAATTGGGTGTTTGGTTCCCAGTGAAGGACAAATGTAGTCATGTTATTTGTGCAGGCCTCACAGATGCTGCCTCGTTTTCCAACCCCCAGCAAATGCAGGAGTTCGGCCATAGTCTGGAGGTGGGAGACGACTGCCTGGCGCGAGCCTGCCTTCAACAGTCAGTCGTTGAGATAGGGGAAGACCGAAACCTCTGATCTGCGCAGATGAGCTGCGACCACCGCCATCACTTTCGTGAACACCCGAGGGGCGCTGGTAAGGCCGAAAGGGAGCACGGTGAACTGAAAGTGCTCATGGTATACCGCGAACCGCAGGTAGTGCCAGTGGGCCGGCAGGACGGGGATATGAAAATAGGCGTCATGCAAGTCAAACGTTACCATCCAGTCTTACGGGTCTAGAGCAGACAAGACCTGAGCAAGCGTGAGCATCTTGAACTTCTCCTTCTGGAAGAAGCAATTGACGTTCCGAAGGTCCAAGATAGGACGCAGGCCCTTGTCCTTCTTTGGAACCAGGAAGTAGTGGGAGTAACAACCACGACCTGCTTCAGGCATTTAAACGCGTTCAATGACCCCCTTGGCCAAGAGGGCCGCAACTTCCTGTGGGAGAAGTACCAAGTGATCACCCGATATGCGATGTTACTGAGGTGGCATGGCTGGAGGGGTACCCTCGAAGGGGAGGGAGTAGCCCCTTTGGACTATCTTCAAAACCCACCTGTCCAAGGTGATGGTGCACCAGTGGGGGAGGTGATGGTGAATCCTGCCACCCACTGGCGTTTGGAGGCCTAAAACACTGGACTAGGAAGGTTTGGAGGCAGTGGTGGCAGGAGAGGTGGTGGAATTACCCGCCTGCTGGCCTCGTGACCCACCTCAGCGGGTTCCACATCCGCGGCTGCGCTGAGACTGTTGCTGTGGCTCTAAAACGAATGGGTTTGGGTGCCCCTTCCTTCACAACGAAAGGAGCGAAAAAGCAGAAGAAGTGCGCGTGGCCAAAAGGCCTAAGGACTTGGCCGTAGCCCACGAGTCCTAAAAACGCTCCAACGCACTGTTTGCCTTGTCGCCAAAAAGGCGAGCACCATCAAAGGGCATGTTCATCAGAGTGTTCTGGACTTCCACGGAAAAGCCAGTTGTCCTCAGCCAGGCGTGGCGGTGTAGCGCCACTGTTGTGGAAATCGGCCTGCCCAGCGAGTCGGCGGTGTCAAGACCACAATGAATTGTGAACTTGGCTTTGTCTCCCCCCTTAGCAATAGCTTGGGAGAGCACCGTACGGGCCTCCTCTGGACACTGAGGCAGCACCTTGCGCAACCATGTCCCACACAGAATGGGAATATCGGCCCAAGAGGCATGCAATGTTCACAGACCGCAGCGCTGAACTGGCGGAAGTAAAAATGTTCTCCCTAAACTGTTCCAGTTTCTTGGATTCCCTGTCTGGAGGTGCGGAAGGGAATGAGCTCGGGGACTCAGAGGCTTAGATGACTAAGCTCTCAGGGGTGGGGTTTTGGGAGAGGAAAATAGGGTCGCCCGGGGCCGGGGGATGGCGTCGGGCAACATTTTTATCCACAGGACCCCCTGTTTTGGTCCTGGACCAGGTGCCCAAAAGAACGTTGGAAAGTCTGTCATTAAAGGGCAGCAGCGGCTCCGTAGAGGAAGACGCTGACCGGAGCACTTCTGTCAGGAGGTAAGTCCTGACGGCCACTGTAGGTAGCTTGAGGTGGAGAGCCTCAGCTGCTCTACGCAACACCACAGAATACCTACCACTGTCCTCCATAGCCACGGTAGAAGGAGACAGCGCGCAAGGTTCAGGAGTAAAATCCAAGTCACCTGCCTCCTCCCCATCCTCTTCCCAGTCCGGGTCTAACTCGCACTGGGCTGCGGATCGGCGTCGATCGACACCGGTCCGGCACAGTCTCCACATTGGGGTGGAAGCCAGGGACGGCGTCGGCCGGGGAGCCGGCCGGCGCCGGAGGTCGAACAAGGCCAACCGACATCGGCTGGGATCCATGCATGGATCCTTGGGGTTTCTCGGCGTCGAGACCGGAGTCGTCGACGACGTCGGGGCTGGAGCCGACGATGGAGAAGAGCGAGGGCCCCCAGTCGGACCCGCTGGGCCCGGAGGCGTGCCGACGGTGCCCTATTGCCCAAAAACTTGCGCCATGGCTGACAGGAATTCCTGCAACTGGGCCGGAGTCGCTGATGGACCCGGAAAGGGCGGGTAGGCCATCAGTAACTGCCTAAGCTCTGACGGGGCTGCGGGGGTGGTACCACCGCACCCGCAGCCATGTGGTGTGATAGTCTAGGGGAAGGCGAAGAGCGGCAACGCTCCTTCGATTTCTTGTGCTTCACCTTACCGGACTCTCAGTGCGAAGACTTCGTCAAACGATGGTGATGAAGGCTCCGCGACCGGTCCCTCGACCTCCCTCGGGACCTTGAATGGCGCGGAGCCGACTCCAAGGCCTCAAGCAACTTTCGGGACCGCTCCCGCAATGTCTTCGGAGCCATGGCTCGGCATTCGGGGCACAACTTGTGGTCGCGCCCCAGGCAATAGAGACACTCACGGTGCAGGTCCGTCACCGACATCGTGTGGGGACAAGCCGCACAAGACTTAAAACCGGACATCCCTTTACATCAGGAGTCGAAGAAGACCGACAACGGCTGGGATCCATGCATGGATCCTTGGGGGTCTCTCGGCGTTGAGACCGGAGTCGTCGATGACGTCGGGCTGGAGCCGACGACACAGAAGAGCGAGGACCCCCAGTCAGACCCGCAGGGCCCAAAGGCGTGCCAACGGGGCCCGAAGGCCCAAAAACTCTTGCCATGGCTGACAGGAATTCTTGCAACTGGGCCGGAGTCGCCGATGGACCAGGAAAGGGCGGGTAGGTCATCGGCAACTGCCTAGGCTCCAACGGAGCCGCGGGGTGGTACCACCCGCACCCTAAGCCATGTGACGTGACATGCTAGGGGAAGGCAAAGAGTGACAACGCTTCTTCGACTTCTTGTGCTTCACCCTACCCGACTCCGAGTGCAAAGACTTCATCAAATGATGGTGATGGCGCCTCTGCGACCGGTCCCTTGACCTCCCTCGGGACCGGGACCTTGAACGGCGTGGAGACAACTCTCAGGCCTCCAGCAACTTTTGGGACCACTCTCGCAAAGTCTTCGGAGCCATGGCCCGGCCTTCGGGGCACGACTCGTGGTCGCGCCCCAGGCATAGAGACCGTCACCGACATCGTGTGGGGACAAGCCGCACAAGACTTAAAACCGGACATCCCTATACACCAGGGGTCGAAGACTCGAAAAAACAGACAAAAGTCCCAAAAATAACTCCGTCAAAAAGTGACTGGGGGGTACCGCTCTCTCTGGATCTGCGCTTGCTGGCACGGAAAAAGAAAGAACTGACGTCAGCGTGCTTGGGCGCGTCTAAGTAGCTCAAATGACGACATCTCGGCGACTAGGACGCCAACAGCGTATGCGGAGCCGAACGATGACGCCTAACGACGCGCAGGGGTACTACTGACGAAAACTTTCCGGATCCAGTCAGACGCCTGGGGGTAATTTTAAGGTAAGGAATCTATCACTAATGTGTTTCTTTCAGATGGCGGCTTCATCAAGACTGGGAGGGGTGGATAAGTGGATCTCCATCACTCTTACTGCCTTTCCTATTGCCATTGTTTGCCCAATTAAATGGCATTCTTTCTCTCAGCAGTCTCTTTGACTTTTACCACCACTGATTACCTGCATCCACAATCCCACACAGCCTGCCACTACAGGCCGCCTTCTCGTCTAAGGGTTTAGGGTCATAGTGCATTATGGGCAAGCATAAGGCAACAACAATGGGGAAGACTCCACTTCCATACAAGCACACAAGCATAGACACCATGCTTGAGAGCGCCTTTGGGGTAGTTTCTACCAAGATTGTTAGGACTGAGCGAAGGTTGTCTGGCAAGGTTGGAAGAAGCAAGGCAGGGCACAAGAAGGTTGTGGGGAGTTAGAGGTCTACAGCAGCACACTGGGGGGGTTATTTTAGTTCAGTACGAGCTGCAGATGCGGCTACATCGGTGGAGGTTATTTTCCAAACAAATCCCTGCATTTACCTGGCTTCCCAGAGCCCAGACTTTGTCATTTCCTCCACAGTGCCCACTGGCAAACGCAAAAAGCCCAAAGTTAAGGCGTCCCGGCCTGCAGAGACCAAGACCTACAAAGGGGAAGACTTGGCCAAGGGGAGAAGCTTTGAATCATGATGAAATCTTCAGGAAATTTGTGGAAATTCTGCAGGATCATCTTGTCCCAATCAAGGTAATCCTGGCTGCCGTAGAAAGCCAATTGGCTAATTTTATTAGTGGCCGGGTGCCCATAAGCGAGCAGAGTGCACCAAGTACAAGTCTGCTCGGCCACGTCTACAGTTACAGATCCCGCACGCATGTCCTAGCGGAGCCAAGCCCGGTGGACACTTTGCCACAAAAGGAGAGGTTTGTCCCTCATGCCCAGCCTGGAAGGAGAAGTTACCTAGGCAACATGTTGGGTTAGCACAGGGAGGAGTGACCGCTACGAGAAAACAGATAACCCAGGTCCCGTCACAGTCCTCAATGGGAATACGGAGGAACATGGACATAGTGGCAAGAATAAATGACAGTGAGGAAACCACGCCTAGCTCTTTGACTTTAAGCCTCCCTCCTGAAGCTTGTCTATATGTGCTGGCAGGAGTCCCACCAGTAAAGTCTACCAACCCAGAGTAGGGGGCCAGGTCCACAACAAAGTCACACACTGGTTAGGGGTGCATAAGAAATTCTCCCCTGCAGAGATAAACGAGATCCTAACAAGGTGCAGTGTTGGTTGGATTGGTCTTTTGCCAAAGACTATCCAAAAAGATTACACTGTAGGGAACTTTCTGCATCCATCAACAGTGAGAAAGCTGCACAGGTAACATGAGGAGAGGTTGCTAACTCTCCCAGGCATCTCTGCACTGCCGTTGGGATACTTCTACAAGCCACCTGTACAACCAACCTTTGTTCACCGCCCTAACTCTGGTAATCGACCAAGGCAGCATATGTCAGGCAACAATAGATTTGCACCTCTTCCAAGCCTTAAAGAGATTGATTAACTGTGTGTACCTCTGCCTAGAATGAGTTAATGCCCTGCAGTTGACAGGGACACCAAACTAGCGTTACTTAACACCAATATTAGTTCAGAGATCCGGTACCACCGGACTGTGAAGGTGCACCCCTCGGATTTAAGAAAGAAAGCCAGAGGGATCCAAATCTCCAATGAATTGGTCACTATTGGTGCCCAGAGTATAGAGAACCCTGGTCACTCATTCGCTATCCTGTCTTGGAACATTGCAGGAATCCAGACGAAGCTGAGAAATTAGGATTGGGTGGGTTTTGTGTCAGGTTGTGATCTAATTCTGTTACAAGAGACCTGGGTTGAGAACGACCCTCATCTAAATGATTTCTATTCCCACTGTACACCGGTTATCCTAGCTATATCAGGGAGGGCAAAGGGTGGCTTGGAAGTGCTTACATCAGTCAAATGTGATGCGATGAAGGTTAAATTAGTATGTTGTTCGCCCTGGTATCAAATGCTTTTACTCTCAGACCTTACCACTGTGGATTTCTTAAGTTAATTTTTATCACAACATTTTTGACCAGAGAAATTTTGAAGTCGCTAACAATTTAAGTGAGGAAATTAGCAAGGTAACCTCTTCTAGAAATCCTCTATGCACTCTATGGCTGGTAATTTTAACTGTAGAATTTGTGATTTTAGTGAATCAAGTGTTTGTGGTGTTGAAAATAACGATGAGCCACTTATGACGCATTTCTCCCACTGTGTTTATGGAGATGCCCTGAATGGTATTTTAATTTCTCATGACCTGACTCCTGTAAACTGTGACAAAGTCTATCTGTCTTTTGGGGGTGGGGGTGGGGGGGGAGACACAAGAGCACAATTGATTTTCTGTTTAAATCAAGTAGCTATAGTGGTCTTGCCCCTAAACACTATCCCTCACAAAAAAGTGATAGTAAGGGCATTGAGAAAAAAATATAAGGCGGTGATAGCCCAGAGAAAGCTGGATCCCAGGACAGAGGCCTGGTAGGATCTGGTGGATGCCGCGAACTTGAAGGACATGAAAAAGTTCTGGGAAGTCATCAACCATCCGGTGTTCTTGGATCCTCTAACCAAAAAATAGATTCCCTGATACAGCAGATGCCTGGGTTTAACATTACTCTCATATTTTAACCCCTTAAACAGAGCCTTAAATTCTGAGTATAGGACGTCGCTATGATTGAAGATAGAGAACACGCTCTGCAGTTTAGTCAATCATTTTATGTTATGGAGGTTGAGGCAGCAATAACTCAAGGTATCCCCTCAAAGTGTCAGGCCCCAATGGGGTCCCCCCTTGACTTGGTCAAGGGTAACCCCAACCACTGGGTCCCCTTCTGAAAAATATCTTTAGGGCATCTATCACAGTTTCCATCCCTGTTTCATGGAAAGGTCCCCATCTTCAAGAAAGGGGATAGGAATGACCCAGCCTGTTTCAGGCCGATATCTCTAATAGACGCAACAGTAAACGTTTTGAGCAGGGTCCTCTAGGTTTATCTAGTAGAGTGGACCTTTGCAAACAAGGTGCTTTTTAAAACACAATATGGTTTTAGATGGGGAATGGGCATGACGGAACAGGATCTGAACCTGTCACGGATTGTCAATAAATACACTAGGTCCATGCAGTGCTCCTAACATATGGCCTTCATGGACCTACCTAGAGCATTTGACACTGTCAGTAGTGACAGACTGTGGAATATGATGGGAGAGAAGGGGGTGGAGGAACCCCATATTGCCCTCCTGTGAAGGCTAGACTCTAACACTACTGTGTAAATACGCTACAGCAACGATGCTGAGAGAACAGACTGAACTGTTTTTAGGATGGTGGTCCGCCAGGGCTGTATACTGGCCCCCTTTCTATTTCTTGTTTATACAAACAGCTTAGAGGCTCATCTACTGAAAAAGGGTCACGACTATCCAAAAATCGGCAGAACTTTGTTACAAAATGACTTTATGCTGATGACGCGGTCCTTCTTGCAAGGACAGCTATGAGACTGGAGAGATCCATAGATGCCTATGTAGACTTTAGGACTTCTCTGGACTTAAATGTGAAATCACAAAAAGTTGTTTGTTATGGTGTGTGGCCCCAAGTCAACAAAGTCCAAATCCTTCATCGTACAGGGCAAAATGGGCCGAGAAAGTTCAAAATGTTTCTTACCTAGGGACTTTTTGAACACCCAGTTATGGGGAGACCCCACCCCGACCCTTAGGGCATGGCAAACGACTAGAGCCAAGGAGGCACTGTTTTGTTTTGCAGCAAAATTAGGTCAGAAGCCTATCAAAGAAATGACCACCATCTATAAAACGAAAGGCCTCTCAATCGCTACTTAGGGGGCTAGAGTGTGGGGTTTCAGCAATTGTGGAAAACTCCAAGTAGTGGAAAATAATTTTATTAGAAAGATTTTGATGGTCCCTAAGAGTGCATTAATGGTTTCTTGCCACTCGGAACTGGGCCTTGAGTATATTAAGATCACATTGAACTTGCCCCTTTGTTATTATGGGAGAAAATCTGGTGTACACCAGAGTTGGATTTTTCAAGATCCATTATTATGGATTGTCTTTCCATGGCCAACACTGGGAAGATCCCCTGGCTCGGTTATCTAAAACATTCATTCAGTGAACTGGGTGTAATAGAATTCTTTAATGACCCCTGTAAAATGTCTCCTCACGCAAAGTTACTAATAAAGTCCTGATATTGTTCAAGTGACAGAGCACACCACAACCAGCAATTAAACCAGCAAAGAGGCTTGAGAAAGGGCAATGATTGTTTTTCTACCAAGCAGATGCAACCCTACTTATAACTTTTTTTCGAGCCTCAGCACAGGTTTTATCTAACCAGATTTCGCTTAATTATGTTGCACTTTTTGGTAGCCTTTGCCAATCCAGGTGGTTGGCATGACTACCTTTTGCCCTGCCCTTGTAATAACGTTGCAAAGCAATCAACCCTGCACTTCGTTTATTTTGTGCATTGTACTAAAATTTGAGATCCAAATTTTTGCTTCCAATACTGAGGCAGTGCCACCCTAGTTCTCATAGAGAAGGTTTTAGTCACTTACAGTCGCTCTACTCCTTTGATATTTGTGTTGCAGTCTTAAATTTGATAAGAGGAGCCCTCATAATATGAAAACGATACGGATAACAAACTGTATCAATTCATAGAGCATGCTATAGTGTTTTTTTGTCTATTTTTTGCATATGCACTTTACTTATTTTTCTCGCAGGATTGAAATGGGATTCTGTTGAGGCTATGACAGATTTGCTAAGAAATGTACATTTGAACAGTGTCATCAAGTTGCCATTTGGCTTCCTAACTCGTTTTTATTTCTCATGATTTTATAGGATTTAGTACTTCTTTAATGATCTCAAGTATTTTATACCTAACTTATGTTCTTTTTACTCCAGGACATATTTTTATTGAATGTATTATCATTTATGTGCTTTTATGATTTGCTTGTCAAATCGAATAAAGTTTATGATTCATTGATTGAATGAGCACTGCTCATTATCAGGCCCTATGTGCAGCCTGATGCCAATAATGTAAATAAACTCAGCCTTCCCTTAACTATTAACCCGTTAAGCGCGCCGCAAATTCCGCCCCAGTGCGGACGTTCGATTGCGCTAACGGGATCCGGACGTCCAACGGTCGTGCGCAGCACTAGCGAGGTAGTGCACGCGACGACCGTTGGACGTTCGCAGCACTGAACGGGTTAACAGAATTGCGACCCTGTGCTTATTTAAAAATGAACTCAAGGCTGAGAACTACTCTCAAGTTGTCTGCGAGCTACTGGTAGCATGTGATTGAATGGGCAGAGATACCTGGCCTCGATGCTCTACACCTAAAGATGATTTTATCCCTCTGATATGGCAATGTACAATGGTTCTTACCTACCGGAATAGGGGAGAGGCAGATTTGCACGAGGCAGGAACAGTGTATATTGGGAATTGACCCAAGATCTATGAATGGGAAGATAGAATACAAATTAGATGTCTTAGTCCTTGTCCTGGCAAACAGATGAATAGTCATTCATTGATTGAAAGAAACAGGCGTGTCATACAAGGGCCTGATGAAAGACCAAAAGGAATGGCTGTCGAAAGAAAAACAAGCATTTGCAATGCAATAGGTCTCGCATTAGGAAAGTTTGAGCTATTGGTATTGTAAATGACAATTTTTTTATTTATATTTTGTTTTTGAAAATAACTAAATTAATAGCTTTGTCATTTACAATGCCAATAGTTATAACTTTCGCAAATGTGACACCTATAGCATTTGTAATGCAATATGTGTTGTATTTACGTGACTTACATGTATTGATATTACAAATAACAATGGCATTTACATTTTTTTTAATAGTTAATAATTAAATAAAAGTTATTGTAATTTATAATGGCAATAGCTTAAAGTTTTGTAAATAACTTTTGTGAAGATTATGTTCAGTGTATTTTATTGTGACGAAATTCCAAGAACAGAAGTGAAATATTAACATGTTTTTGTTACATTTGTAATAAAGCTTCAAACATTGAGAGAGCATATTTGAACCAGGTGTTGTTGAATGGTCGCAGAGATTGATGATGTGGTGGCGCTGAGTGATGTTGTGATGGCAAACGAGTGATGCTGTGGCGTTCAGTGATGCTGTGGTAGCACATAGTGATTTTGTGAGGGTGAGGGGGAGTGAGGGGGTGTGAAGGTGAGAGGGGGTGAGGGGGTGTGAGGGTGAGGGGGTGTGAGGGTGGGTGAGGGGGTGTGAGGGTGTGAGGTTGAGTGAGGGGGTGTGAGGGTGAGAGGGGGTGAGGGTGTGTGAGGGTGAGGGGGTGTGAGGGTGAGGGGGTGTGAGGGTGGGTGAGGGGGTGTGAGGGTGTGTGAGGGTGAGGGTGTGTGAGGGTGGGGGGGTGAGGGTGTGTGAGGGTGAGGTTGTGTGAGGGTGAGGGGGTGTGAGGGTGAGGGGGGTGTGAGGGTGAGAGGGGGTGAGGGTGTGAGGGTGTGAGTGTGTGTGAGGGAGAGGGGGTGAGGGTGTGTGAGGGTGAGGGGGGTGAGGGTGAGTGAGGGTGAGGGGGGGTGAGGGTGAGGGGGGGTGAGGGTGAGGATGTGTGAGGGTGAGGGTGTGTGGGGGTGAGGGTGTGTGAGGGGGAGTGAGGGTGAGGGGGGTGTGAGAGTGTGGGTGAGGGGTGCAAGGGTGTGAGGGGGAGGGTGTGGGGTTGTGAGGGTATGGGGTGGTGAGGGTGTGGGGTTGTGAGGGTGAGAGGGTGAGGGAGGGTGAGGGGGGTGACAGGGGTGACGGGGGTGAGGGTGAGTGAGGATGCGGGTGTGTGAGGGTGTGTGAGGGTGAGGTGGGTGCGGGTGTGTGAGGGTGAGAGGGTGTGTGCGGATGTGTGTGAGGGTGAGGGGGTGAGGGGGTGAGGGTGTGTGAGGGTGAGTGAGGGTGAGAAGGTGAGTGAGGGTTTGTGAGGGTGAGGGGGTGTGAGGGTGAGGGTGTGATGATCAGTTAACCTTTGCAAAAAGCCTTCCACTGCACGTGAACACATTTTAGTTACATGTGATCCGATTGAGCTAGAAACTATTTTTTGTTAAAATATGCAGATGAATCAGCAGATGATGGATTATGTGGCAAATGCAGCATATCCGTAATTATGTGAACAAAACCACAGCCGCAGAATTCCAGTGGCCTTGGATATGATGGATTTTTAACTCAATACATTTTGCAGTTTCATTGCAAGATGGCCACCTTCTGCTATGTTTCATTACATTTTTTTTGTAGTTATGGCATTTCTGTTCAGGCAGCATTTTTTAATATTTCTACTTTCATTTTTCAAATGTATTTTGCTCATGCGTATTGAACTTTTGTGCCTGTTCTATTGTGGATGGGTAAGTGGATGAATGCAAGAATGAGTCAGTCCGTTAATGAATGAATGTATGAGTACAAGTCTAGGTGTCAGAATACATATATGAATAATTATTAGGTGCTTAAACTCACCAGTGAGTGAACAGGCAGATTTAGTCAAAAGCTAGGCATATTTGAATTGCCAGTGCTTGTTGCTTCAGTGGAAAAATTCTGGTCAGATCTATCCTTTTCAAATCCACAAAGGTGAAAAGTTATGTTTCTATTCAAAGGAGCTTTGAAAAAAAAATTGTTTAGAAAAAACAAACGAAAAAAGAGTGCTTTGAGGTTTATCCGCAAAGCCGTGTTTTTTTTCTATATTCCTGCAATAGGATTTACTCTTTTGGCAATCCAATTACATTCTCCAGAGGAAAAAATACTGCAACCTTCAGGAGAAATGCCACTTACTGTACAAAGCCCCAGCAGCAGGCTATTACCGCTTTGACTGGCTAGAGAGAAACCACCTGCAGAAATCGCCCTTTCACTGTTTCCCCAAAGCAGAACTGTCCAAACGATGATTAATCTGATCACTGAATAAATTGAGGAACTGACAAGGGGATAATGGGAAAGAGAAAGCAGAGCCAGGGAGCGAGCAGCGGGTGCATGTGCTCAGCGCGGATGGGTGGAAGAAGATGGATGACCCTCGGAACGCTTGACACTTAAGTATCTTGTCTTTGGCAAGAGGGACGGTGCTCCACTGCGGCCAAATTCGAGCAAACAATGCTACATATGTCACGCTGACACACTTTCTTCGGCTATCAGAAAGGAAAGTACGGACGCAACTTCCTTTGTTTGGCATCCATGCTAGAGGAGCGGTTCATTAGTAGGAGAGTGGTGACAGTTGTCTGCAGTGCTTAGTTATATCAGGCAGTTGTCTTTCAGGAAGGAGATATAAGTGAAGACTAAACTTGGATTGGTTTGCCTCTTGAGGGTGCGTTAGTCATTGGTTATTAGCTGGAAAAATCACCTGTATGCTTATTTCTTTAGATCTGATGGCCGGTGGCGCAAGCGCAGCCCAGTTGTCCGTACAGGTCAATGGCTGCGGCCCGCGACTGTCTGCCGTATGGTGCAGCCGCTGAGTGATGTCAGGCGGGTGCACGCACTTCCGCGCAGGGGCAGAGCGCTCTTGGCTGTTTCTCCGCTTGCTGCCTCCGCGCTGCCCGCGGCGACCCGGAAGCTCTTGGCCGGCCGGCCAATCCGCTCGCGGCCGACCGGAAGTCCCGCCTCCCGAGGTCCGCGAGCTGCCGGCGCATGAAGCGCCCTGCCGTCCGGGGTAGCCCGGGTCCCCAGGAGGGGGCCGGGGAGAAGGAGGAGTGTGGTGCCTGTTGCGGGGCTCGTCTGACCTGAGGGAGCCCCGATTTAGATGAGGAGCCCCGCCGGAAGAGCGCAGTCGGTGAGTGGGGCCCAGGGCTGATGTGAAGTGCGTGCGTGCCTGTGTGTATGCCTGGGGGGAGAGGGGGGGGGGGGGAGGGGGGAAGTGTGTGCGCACGTGTGTGCGCGAGGGAATGTGTGTGCGCATGTGTGACTGTGTGTGATTGAGAGAGAATGCGAGGTAGGGGATAGTGTGCCTGTATGTGTGCCGTATGCCTGCGTGTGCATGCGCGCGCCTGTGTGTGTGTGTGTGTGTGCGTGCGAGCATGCAGAGGGGTGGGGGCTGCCTGTGTCTGTGTGTGAGCAAGGGCTTTGCACCGCGCATGCGCAGCTATCGGACGCTCGCTCCCGAGGTGAAATCTGACCTCGTCAAAGCGCGCGTCTGGTGGCTGTCCACATTCCTAAATACGGGCCACAATAGGTCTGAAGCAGACACCTTCAATGCTCACGCATTGAGGGTAGGTCTGCTCGACCTAAAAATAGTATGGGGCTGATGAAAACCGATGACAAGGCGCAGGAAACCCGATGATGTGGAGAGAATGTTTGCTGTATTGTGTGGCTGAGAGAGATGATTGAACTTCTGGGTCTTGTAATAAGTGAAACAGAAATGTTGTGGTATATGATCACCACGAATAACGAAATATTAATGATCACTGTTTTGCCTAGATTTGGAATCTATTCGAACGCCAATTGTATTGTTTTTTTTTGTTGCATGCTACTTAAATATCAACAGAATATTTTATGAAATACATATTTGGTGCTGCAACTCCAATCACGAGCTGGAGTGGAAGTGACACCCCTGTGAGGATTAAACCTGGTTCTTTCTGTGCCACAGGGGACAAAAAGTGTCCCTTGCTCTTCAGGCGAGTTAACCGATTTACAACGTTTTGGAGTGGAGGTGAAGCCCTTTCTTATCTCTCAGCCATGTGCGACATCTTTTGACAAACAGCACGCTCAACGAATGTGAGAGCCTGAAAGATAGACCAGTCTCATGCTGTGGACACAGGAGGGGGGGGCTGTCAAAAGGACAAGGAATGGCGAACGAGAAGAAATAAGGTAAGGAAATATCAAAAGAAAAGGTACAAAACACTCCTCCCTGCAGAGGAAATACTGGAGCAGGGTGTAACACGGGCTGCTGCGGCGCAGGGGTATGCATCCAACCCTTTACGGAGCCCGAACCCTTCAAGGGGCCCTTACTCAGTTCAAAGCCAATGAATATCTGTGAGACTCGGTTGCCCCTCATCACATTCTAAAGGGGGAGACCCGCCATTCCCGTAATGCCACTGGACTGGAAAAACTAGAAGAGGCCCTAAGACATTCAGTAAACGCATCCTCACCTGCGACAAAACACAGTTTGTCAGTCTTCTGAGAAAGCAGTAATACATAGGAACCTTTCTCAATAAGTGGAAAAATAAACAGCTTAACTGACTCTCTGTGGCAAGATGCTATATGGTATTTTGCAAAGTTCTTAAAATCAAGTGTCACTGTATTTCAGTTCTAAAATCACAGTGCTTCGGTTTTGTTTCAATCCAACGTACATTTGTCTAATTAGGTACATCGAATTATTTAAAAAAATAAAGCTAAACATTGCATCTTACGGACAGGCTTTCCTGTGACAATTACTTTCAGTTTGAAATAGCTGTATGCAATTTTTTTTTAAATGTGCTTTATAACCCAGCGCACACCTGGAGAAATTCTATTTTTTCTTATTACTAGAGAATGCCACGATGCTTGAATGCATATTGTAGGTTTAACTTTTTGAAGTTTTGTCGTGTCTGCCGGGTTTATAGAACAATTTACTTACCTTCCATAACGCTCTTTCTGGTGGATACTCTATCTCGCGGCAGCTGTCACACTAGATCTGGAAAACTCTAAAACAGTACTCCTGCATCCCAGTCGGTGGCAACATGCCATGCTGCGTCGACATCGTTCCACTCCAGAAGTGATGAATGGAGTAGCATATAGGTGCTATCTATGCACTCTTACGGGAGTTTCTTTCGTAGGCTAGTCCAAGTCCTCAGATGCAGAGTCCAACAGCAAATTGATATGACTAGTTGAAATACTCTAGATTGGGACTTAGATGGAAAATAATCCATTCCAATGAACGGGGAGATGAGAGCGCGATGAAGAATCTGCGGTTAGAGTATCCACCAGAAAGAGTGTTACTCAAGGTTAGTAACATTCTTCTGATTGATACTTCTAACCGCATATTCCTCATCTTGTGAGTAGATAGTGACGTAGTGCCTCCCTAGGCAGTGAGTCTATGGAATCGCTCCGATCAAAAACTCCTTCAGGACACTTCGGGAGAAATGGCCATCCCGACGGACCAGACTATCAAGGCAATAGTGCTTGGTAAACATGTGCACTGATGCTCAAGTACCAACCTGACGGATAAGCAAGTTACTTACCTTTGGTAACATCTTATCTGGTATAGACTATTTACCCAAAGAGTCTTTTCCTTTGAATATCCCTAGGTGTCAGACTGGATCCGAAAGATTTTCAAGCAGTAGCCCTGCATACCGGTTGGCATTGTCCGCGCTCGAAGTGATGTGTATGGTACTTATATCCGCAACATCTCAGCGTGCTGACATCAGTTACTTTCGAGACTTTCCCCACCAGGAGTGCAGAGCCACAATGAGAACGGACCACTGGTGGGGAAAAGATTAAGGCCCTGAGAAGGGTGTCCATTACACTTGAACCGGTTTGCTGAGTGAGGAGAATGGTAGGGGCAGTAAGGAGTCTGTGGCTAGATAGAGGCTCTAACACATAAGGTGTTACCAAAGGCAAGTAACCTGTTCATCTGATAGAGACTTCTAGCTGCAGGTTCCTTACCTCTGAATAGATACCCAAGCAATATCTTCCCAGAGTGGGTCTGCAAACTATTAAACCAAAAAGTCCTGCAGGACTGAAATGGGAAAAGTGCCCTTCCCAAAGGACCTGTATGGGCAGGCAGTAATGTTTTGTAAAGGTGTGCAGTGATGCCCACGTCGCTACCGGACAGATGTCCAAGAGAGGAACAGCACTTGCTAACACAGTGGTTGGAGCCTTGGCTCTGGTAGCATGAGCCTGCAAAAACTCAGGAGGCTGTCTCTTGGCTGATTTGCAGCTGATTTTCATGCACAGGACAATCCATTGCTGTTGTATAGGTTGACCCTTTTTTTCTCCCACATAGCCCAAGAAAAGTTGATCGTCCACCTAGAACTCTCTTTCAAGGTAGAATGACAATGCTTTTTGGGGTCCTAAAGTTTCTTCTCTTATTTGGAGGGATGAGGTGGAGCAAAAAAGTAGGCAGGGTTATGTTCTGGCCTACATGGAATGGAGTCACAACGTTTGGAAGGAAGGAAGAGGCACGCATCCGGAAAACCACTTTGGGTAAAAGCTGGTATATGGAGGGTACAAGGAGAGCGCTTGCAGTTCACTGACCCTCCTGGACAATGTTATGGCCACTAAAAAGGCAGTTTTGATGATCACTTACCCTGAAGGGACAATTGTGCAGAGGCTCAAATGGTGCACACATGAGAAAGGTGAGGACCAGGTTGAGGTTCCAGTGCGGCATGATGAAGTGCGAAGGTGGAAACATGTTGCAGGCCTTCAAGAAACCTAACCACAACAGGTGACTTGGAGAGAAGGGTGGTCCGGCAACCGCAAGAATGCCAAGATGGTGGACTGTGCCCAAAGCAGAGCCCTGCTGGTCCAAAGACAATGCACACACGAAAACTCATGAGAGAGGTGCAGATAGGGGGTCAACGTTGTGGGAAGCACACCATGACACAAATTTCCCCCAACGGCAGGCATACACAGACTTGGTTGAGGGACGCATGGTTGCCATAGTAACCTCACAGATTTTGGGAGGAAAGTCGAAAGCTCTAAACTGTCACTGCTCAATCTCCACGCATGTATATGGAGGGTGTGCATTTATGGGTGCAGAACCCTGCCCTGTGCTGCAATAGAAGATCTTCTTGAAGAGGCAGCCTCTCTGGAGGACTTATGGCCCTGCTCAACAGCTCAGGATACCAAACTTTCTGTGCCCAATCCGGAACCACAAGAATTACTTAGGCCTGGTCGTTCCTGATCTTATTGAGAACTCCGGGCAGGAGTGGTATTGTTGGAAAGGTGTACAGGAGGATGCAGGCTGGAGCTCCACTCGAGACAAAAAGCCTCTCCGAGTCAGAGCCCTCTTGGAAACTCTACCTGCAGAACTGCTGACTTTGTGCATTCACAGCAGTGGCGAACAGATCTAATCAAGGCTGTCCCCACTGCTGAAAGAGACATTGCACCACCTCAGGGTGGAGACGCCATTTGTGTTTGCTAGCCATCTGAATTTGTTTACTCTAGTGTTCAGAGATCCCACCAGATGCTACATCACCAGGGAAATGCCCTGATGTTCCAACCATGTCCACAGGCGCAGGGCTTCTTGAAACGAGACCCATGACCCCACCCTGTCGATTGTGGTACCACACGGTGGTGGTGTTGTATGACAAAACACCTGCATCAGCATTCTCATGAATGAAGGAAGAAAGGTGTTTAATGCCAAGCGAAGTGCCCCAAGCTCTAACTGGTTTATGTGGAGATTTGATTCTGCTAAGGTGACCAGAGTCCTCTGATATCTTCATCTCCCAGATGGCCATCCCAGCCCACAAGTGGAGTGATGCATCTGTCACCACAGTTAGATCGGTGTGGGGAAGGGGGGGGGGGGGGGGGGATCTGCCACCGATCCAATTGTGGTTCATCAGCCACCACTGCAGTTCTTTTGCAGCTCCCTCCAACATCTGGATCATGTAGAAGAGATTTTCCTAGTGCTGCAGCCACTGGGCCTTCAGGTCCCACTACAGAGCCTGCATATGCTAGTGGGCATGTGTCACCAGCAGGAGGCAGGAGGCCACAAGGCGCAACAGCCTCTGAGTCAGTCTCACTAAAATCCAAGACAGAGGCTGAAACATCGGCATCATAGCCTGAATATCCTAGACTCGTCACTAAAATACACGGTGTCAAGAACAGGTCTGATGAAAGGAGGCATCTGAGTGGGAGATAGTTGTGACTTTGGCATGTTGATAGTGAACCCTAGCGAGTGTAGGATGTTCCCTGCAGTGTGGAGGTAGGTGACAACTGCCCTGGGGCAAGCCCGCCTTCAACAACCAGTCATCGATGTAGGAGAAGACTGAAAACCCCAACATCCACAGATGGCCTGTGACCAACACTATAATCTTGGTGAATACCAGAGGGGTGTTGGTAAGGCCAAAAGGCAGCACAGCAAACTGAAAGTGCTCACAGCCCATGTGAAGCGCAGATAACATCTGTCGGCTAGCAGGACGGGGATGCGGAAGTATGCGTCCTGCAAGTCGAACTCTACCATTTAGTCCCAGATCTAGGGCAGACAAAACTTGGGCAAGCATTGACATTTTGAAATTTTTCTTCAAGAAGAGGTTGAGTAGTTACAGATCCAGAACAGGACGAAGTCCACCGTCCTTCTTTGGTGCCGGAAACTAGGGGGTTTAACAACCACAACCTACTTTTGATGCGGACACCCTCTCTGGTCCAATAGGCTTGCAGTGTTTACCGACTGCAGTGCCAGGCTGGTAGAAAAGAACATTCTCTCAATGCCTTCGGGTGCATGATGTGGCAGCCCTCACACGCCTTGGAGTCTTGTTGCGGTTCCAGTTACCAGAGATTGAGTGTGTGTGAGTGAGTGTGTGTGTGTGAGTGAGTGAGTATGTGAGCGTGTGTGTGTTGTGTGTGTGTGTGTGTTGTCCACACATGGTTTGAAACCTGCCGATGAAATCTAAACAAAAAATAATGATCCACAAAAAGTCAAAAATGTGTGTCAAGAAGTGACTGAGGGGTAGCTCAATTAAGATAAGTGCTATCTGGCACGGAAAAGAAAGAACTGACCTCAGCATGCCGAGGTGGTGCCTATATAGGTATACGGTAGGCCACTTCTGGTGCGGACGCAGAGCCGAATGACCCAGGGCCGAAATAAGCAGTGGTACTCGAAAATCCTATGGTTCTAGTTTGACGCCTAGGGCTATTCAAAGGTAAGGAATCTGCAGCTAGAACTCTCTATCACATATCCAAGACAGACACTTTGCAAGCCAATGCAAGTGGCTGTCTCAGCTCACGTGGAATGAGCCTGTAATTCTTCAAGGGGCTGCTTCTTAGTGTGTAACAGATTTTAATGCATAGGACTATCCTCCTAGAAATGGTTCTCTTCTGTACAACTTGCCTTTCTATGCTCCCCAACAGCCAACAAAGAGTTCATTATCCATCTGATGGCAGTGGCGGCTGCTACGGAACAGGCGGGCAGTGGATACAATGGGGGTTTGAAAAAATAAAAAAAGATCACTTCCCTGTGAAGGCCGCCGCCTCTCCTCTGTCTTCTTCTCTTCCTGACTCCCGGCAACAGAGAAGCATAAAGGCTCCCAAACTCCCCAATGCCAATCACGACACTGCTGTCACAAGCACAACAGCGTTGTGATTGGTCTGAGCGGCCTGTTTGGCCACTCAGGCAGTGCCTGGGACAGTTCTCCCATGCAACACAGCCAGGTGGCGAAATGCTAAGTGTGCATGTCTGTTTGGCTGGCCCAAAACGGCCGGCCAAACTGTCATGTACACTTATGATGCACCAACCCCTCCTCCTGCCTTGGACCCAGCCTCGCCCTAACCTGGCCCCGTAGCTCGTACTAAAAAGAAAATGATAATAATGTTTATAATCATTTTATTCTTCCCTTTTTACACTGCAGAGAGCAGTGGTGCAACGCTCCTCTGCCTTAGAGGAGGAGACGCCACTGCCAGATAGTCTCTGTATGATCAATATTGAAACTGAGGGCTCTCTTGGGATCCAAACAATTGAGTCTGCCCTCTTTCGAGGGATAGCAAAGAAGTTTAAAAATGGTGATAGCCTGACCAATATGAAAGGGCGAGAGGCATAAAGCTTCCTGGCACGGGACTAGAGACCCTATTGCACCCTGCTTGCTGCAGTACGAAATGGCGTTGATGCAGTCTGTGAGAATTTGTTCCAGTCTCCCTAGGAGGTTTGACAGAAAGGCCTTCAATGCCAAGCTGATTGCCCTCAACTCCAACAGAGAGATTGAGGTGGAGTGACGATGCCCCCGACTCAGCAGCTGTGAATATGTCACTACCATCAGCTTTGGGTGAGGGTCTGCTGCGAGCCAATTTGCGGTTAAACAGGCACCACTACAGATGTTTTGTAGTCTTCTCTAGATGGAATCTGATTGGTTTCTCTGGTGCTATGCCCACTGAGCTTAAAGGTCCCACTGTGGAGTCTGCATATGCAACTTAGCACAGTCAACCAGTAGGATTCATGAAAACAGTCCCAGAAGCCTCAGAGTCATTTTCACTGAAAATCCAGGACAGATGCTGTAACATCTAGATCATAACCCTAATGCCCTGAACTCTCTACTCTGGGGGAAAGGCTTTAAATTGCACTGTATCCAAGATAACTACGGTGAACACAAGCATCTGTGCAGGAGTCAGGTTGGACTTCAGCACAATGATAGTGAACCCTAATGATGTTAGAAGGTTCCCCATCATCTGGAGGTGCTCTAGGACTGCTTGAGGCAAGCCTGCCTTCAATAATTATTGAGGTAGGGGAAGACAAAGACCTAAACCACCGCCATCACTTTCATGAACACTGGATAGGGACTGGTGAGGCCATAATTGAGCACAGCAAACAGAAAATGTCCCTGACACACTGTCAAACACAAATAATGGCTGTGGGCTTGCCAAACGCCCCCATCCGTTTTGATTCACGGTCAGGGGGAGTGTGTGTGTGTGTGTGGGGGGGGGGGGGGCTTTCTGGTGTAGGCTGCTGTGTGAGAAATTCAGGTTCTCCTGGAGTTGACCTGGGGCAATAAGCGGTATACCTGCTGACTGGAAAGCCAGAGCATGGTTCCTACCACGTGCCCAACAGTGGGCCCATAAGTCCCTCATTACAGGGTAGGAGAGGTTCGGTGGGTGTGGTGTCTTCCACATTAAAGAAGAGAACAGGACATCGTGAAGCAGGTACAAGTGGGTTTATTAACCTCATCCACAAACAGACATAGATCAACTGACAGATGAAATCATCATGTTCCAAGAAAGAATGCAGATCATAAGTTCTATGATCTTAAAGGAGAAGGAACAACAATATCACACATCTTCCTTCCTAACAAAACAGAAATAAGATAAAGAATACAAAAGAGAGAAAGAAACAAAAGTAAGAACAATTTTCATGTGATGAAACTACACAATAACAATTAAACATAGTCTTTCAAGTAAACAGGAGCCCTACGTGCTCTTTGACTCCTCTTGTACGATAACAATATGTTGGACCCATTAGCAGGACTGTTTTTAACATGATGACATTTTTGCTACATAAACCATTGTTGTGCACAGATGCATCAGAAACAGATAACTTAGGATCGACCACTACAACACGACTATTATTCCATATCCTCCCACCTTCCGTCTTAATGGCATTCTTAAAAACCTTAATAACAGCTCTAACATCAGTGTATTTAGACCACGGCTTGCGTCCTACAGGTGTCTTAATTTTTACAAAATCACTCACTTTGACCTCTTGATATGTTACACACTTTCTGTTATCAAAATATTATTTACGAGCAATTTGTTTATCTAACTCTTTGCTTCTCCATTCACCAATATCATTATCCACCAGACCTTTATTGTTTTTCATCCACCCTGGACACCACAAAGTATTAGGAACCCCCCCCCCCTTGAATAATTCAAACAGAGACCTCCCAGTAAATGAATGAGGAGCAACTTGATAAACATTGATCCTGTCCTGTAGAGTTGTCCTCCAGTTCAAACCAGAAGACCGAGCTAACTGTATTGACTCCTTAAGAGTCTTGTTGACTCTTTCAACAGCACCATTTGTTTCAGGGTGGTATAAAGAACACCTCTTATGTACAATACCACACTTTTTAAAGAATTCAGCAAACAGAGTTGAACAGAATTGAGGTCCATTATCAGACAACAAGCTATTAGGAAAACTTTCTTTGTTGAACACACCCTCCAAAAACTTAATGACTGATTCAGAGGTAATCTCTCTAACAGCACATACTTCTATCCATCTGGAATAAAGGTCAATGAGGACAATTAAATACGGAGTATCTGAAACTCCAGATAATGGACCCAAAATATCAATCGCAACCTCATCCCAAGGGTGACTTGGCAAAACTCTTTTAACCATAGGCATTTGTTTTGTCTTAAAGATTTTGTCACTTGCACAGCATTCTACGCAATCCCTGACCAACCTCTCTATTTCTAAATCCATGCCAGGCCACCAGAATTGCATACGAAGAATCTCCTTCGTTCTCACAATTCCACAATTTTTTCCTTATTCCAAGAGGAGGAACAAGTTTTGTTCCACGAGTTAACAAACCTTCAGTAACAGAAAGTTCACCAGAGACCAACAACCACGGCTTCTCCAAGCGAGAATGGCTCTTCAAAGAAGAAATAACTCTACAGATCTCTTCATCCTTCTCCAACTCTTTCATCCACTCAGACTCTTCTATTGCCCCATCAGTGACCTCACACACATTGATGTATTCATCCAACTCATTCGTGTCATCCTCATGAAGATTTTCTGTATCAACCAATCTAGATAAACAATCAGCTGACCTATTTGCCACACCTGGAATATACTGAACTTCAAAATCAAATTCCTGTAGAGAAACAACCCATCTTCTGATCCTCGAAGATATGGCATCCAAACCTTTCTTCAAGAAATCTTAAAGGCTTGTGATCAGATAGAATGCACACCTTAGAACCCCAAATCAAGTTTCTAAATTTGATCAAGAACTGCACCAAGACCTTTGTCACTTGCATCCGTAAATAAAACAGTAGGAAGACCAGGAACAAACGCACGAAGAGAGGGAGCCTTGTTTAACTCTTTCTTGATACTCACAAATTCACTCTTGCACTCAGGGGACCATTCAAAAACAACATTTTTGGCCGTCAACCTTCTTAAATTATGAGTTTTGTCAGCAAAATTGGTAATAAATTTCCCATAAAACTCAACCATCCCATGAAAAGAGAGTAACTCCTCCTTATTAAGTGGTTCTTTTACCTTGTCAATAGATTCAACCAAATCTTTCTTTGGAAAAACACCTTTACCAGTAATATGATGTCCTAAATAATTAACCTCTTCTACTCTAAACTTGCACTTAGTCTTTTTAAGAGACATGCCCGCCTCATCTAAGCGTTTCAACACATCACACACACGTCTATCATGTTCTTGAATATCATTACCATAGATCAAAAGATCGTCTTGATAACATTTAACACCCAATTTTGCTTCTCCTGTAATCCTGTACCCTCCTGTTTCTTAATTTGACATACAGTCTCCTCTACTTTTGTTTCTTCTTTTGAATCAGAACAAGATGGTTTCTCTTTCTTTAATTCACCAACACATTTAGTCATGTGTTCAACTTGTTTTTCAATAACCAATACTTCTTCGAGAGGAGGTTCATCCTTCAGCCAGAGTTCTTTCCTAATGTCATCATGCGCACATCTCAAAACAAATTGATCATGAATTCTTTCATCCAAAGTTTGACCAAAATTGCACGAAGATGCCAACTTCCTTAGAGAAGATACATATTCTTCTACCGTTTAATCTTTTTTTTGTTCCCTTAATCCAAAGTGATACCTCTCCATAATAGTGCTGAGTCTCGGCAAATAATGTCGATCTAGTTGAAGAATAGCAATCTGATACTCATTTAAGTTTCTTTGTTCCGCCGCAGTTAAATCAGGCAAATGCTCCAAAACATCCTGTCCCTCTCCGCCAAGACAATGTAGAAGTAGTGAATGTTTCCTTTCTGCACTTAAATTTGTCCCACAAACTCTTACATAATTTGCAAAGATTTTTTTCCATTTTACGTTTGGTTCACCTGGGCTCGTTAGGAAAAAAGCAGGTTGAGTAACATTCTGCATTTTTTTTAAATTGTATTTATTTTAGAGGTTGTTCTTTTTTTTAAAAGAATATATAACTGAATTAACTTTTTTATATCTTAAAGATTAAATATACTGTTAATATTAACTGTACTTTCTTGAATAAACGTGGTGAGCAAGAATGTAAATTTTTAGTAAAGAAAAATGCTTTCTCCTTACACAATATTCATATGTCAAAAGAGTGTTTTTTTTTTATAACCTGGCAAGTAACTTCGTCACAAAAATGAAGAAAGCCTTTGTTCCATAAAGTTGTCGAAGGCTGAGAGGCAGTCTTTTATTTATTTAATACGTAACAAAGATGGTTTAGAACGCACTGAAAAAAGCCTTTGTTCAATAAAGTTGTCGAAGGCTGAGAGGCAGTCTTTTATTTATTTAATACGTAACAAAGATGGTTTTGAACGCACACATTCTCTTTTCTTTTTTTAACTCAGAACGTTTGAGTTAACAATGGTGAGAGACGTACGTCCTTCGGGTGAAACGCAATGTTCAGGCTGGAACGCAGCGTCTTATACGTCAAGCTGAAGCGCAACGTAAGACGCGTGTAACTAGAACGCAGAGTCAGCCCTTACGTCAGCAGCTTTCACGTGCAAAGTCCCGAAAAATTTCTATTTTAAAACTGCAGCCGCAATTTCTTGAAAAAACAATTCTATCCTCCCTCCGCTCTCCTCACCGTAACTTTAACTAGGAGAAAACAGATCTCCCGTCATTCACAGCCGCCGTGAAGTCAACGCTTCCCTTCTTATACATACAGCCGCTGGAGGAGAGATGAAGTTCGGTCCTTCGTCGTCATGTTGAGGTTGTTTCACCAATCGTCGCCAAATAAATGTGGTGTCTTCCACATTAAAGAAGAAAACAGGACATCGTGAAGCAGGTAAGTGGGTTTATTAACCTCATCCACAAACAGACATAGATCAACTGACAGATGAAATCCTCATGTTCCAAGAAAGAATGCAGATCATAAGTTCTATGATCTTAAAGGAGAAGGAACAACAATATCACAGTGGGATCTGGCCTGGCTGAAGGACCTTTGTGAGGACATTAGTCTTAACCTCCATAGTGGGAAGCTGCAGGGCTAGGACCTCTGCAATTCGTATGATTACCACTGCAAAAGATGCACTCTCCTCTGTGGCAGAGCCAGGGGAGACAAAAGTCCGGTGTTTGGGGAGTTGTCCAAACCCCTAGCATCCTGTAATGCTTCATACCAATTGTCCTCATCATACCGTGGGACAAACACGTCCCCATCATCATAGTGCAGTTTGTCTTCATAATCTGAAAAGTTGATACACAGCGTGTGCACCTCCACATGATATGGGTCGTGTATCAGAATCAGAAGTATTTCTAATAAGCTGGTCGCCTATAGGTTTGCAGCGAGGCATAGGATGGGACGGGACAAGTTCACCTCAGTGTCAGAGACCACTATAGTAGGCACCTCCTCCTCTGTTGTAGAAGTAAAGCGACCAGAGGGGAAACTTGCGCCAGAACTGAAGGTGGCAATTAAGCTGGTGCAGAACCTGAAGCGGTTAAAGGAGCACAGACCTCACCATGGAGGAACCCATCAACAGAAGTCCGACTGGAGGCCCGTGCGGATTCCTGGAGCCCCGGTGTGAGCCAGAGAGAACTGGCAGAGTGCCAAAGATACACAGCAATGCATCACTAAAGGCCTCCCTTGCTGTGACATTGCCCACAGACCTGAAAATTCATGGTGCATGGGACCAGACTCTGCATCGACTCATCAGGACCTCGGGAGAGAAACGGGGTGGCACGTTGATGCCCTGTAGCCTTCTCTGGAGACCAGAAGAAAGGATGGGCTTATCCCTTGGATTTCTTATACTTTTTCCTGGGCTTACCCAAAGACTTTCTCTGTGATGGAGAACTTCAGCAGGAGCAACCTCAGGAGCAGGAATTTTTTGATCTTTTTTTGATCTTTTGATCTCGACAGGCAAGACATGGAGCCCTATGGTGTTAAGCGACGTAGAGCTTTGCCATCGAATATGGTCTTTGCCTGGGAGCAGTTGTCGTAGGTCCTAGGGTCGTGGTCTGACCCCAAGCACCAGGGACATACCTAGTAGGGATCAGTCAAAGACATCTGCTTGTGACAGTCTCTACAAAGCTTAAACCCTGTTGTGTTAGGAAGAACCATTATTAAATGTTGACAAAATATTAGGGAAATCTCAAGATGGACAAAAGGAGAAGAACTGCGGATACGCTTCTGAAGGCGTGGAATACAAAGAACTGACTTTATAGCACACGAGTGGGGCCGATATGCAGCTTCATCATCACTTCATAAGCAGAACATCAACCCGGAAACGCATGATGCCATCTACTGGTGTGCCTAAGAAATATATACAAGGGAAGGAATCTGCGGTAAAAATTATCCATCAGAAATTATGTTACTTTCAAATCACTAAAATACATCAGAACATTACATTTGAATTGCAACAATGTTGCTTGATTTTCTTTAAACAACTTCTAGAAAGGCCACAGAGGTCAAACTATATTAGTTAGATGGTCTGCTAGTGGATACAATAGATACAGTACAATCGGTACAGTAATACGAAACATACACATATAATCACTTTACAATCAACCACAATTAAATAACATAACATTCGGGGAGATTGGGAGAGTAATATAGAATAAAAAAGTAGTTGGGATTAACAGTGTAAAAAATATAACCTACCAAATCCCGTAAAAATGTAGTGTCCTGGCCAAAACATTGGAAGCATGGTGTGCTTTCCTCACCACAGCACTGCTTGCCCTTTGTGAAAATCTCACCCTCAAATGTTATTCCCTGCTAAAAATTTGAAATTCCTTAAACATAATTAAGGTGGTGGAGGAGAAGCGTGCAACTCATTTTCTTGCAACACAGCAAGGGTGACTGGGATGTATAGGCTTGTAAGCATGAGTGAGAACAGTAGGATGATCTGAGGTAGGCCTAATCAGTTCGGCCTATCAGAGCATGCTTTGTTGAGTCCCCTCTACGATTTTCAACAAGTAATTCACACCACTGAGATACGTCTGGATGCTGAAATACCGACATCCTGCCATAACCATTCTATATTGATTACCCCCTGCTTTGTTAATATACATCTTAACTTAAGTTGGTATTCTCTCCAAGTAATTGTTTAGAGCTGGTCAGTCAGACCCTCAAGCTATTATGGTCCTTTATGTTGATGACTGGGAGGCGTTCTCTCGGCCTAGCGTTTGTGATCCTTTGTGGGCTGTTCCCTTGGACTGCTCATCTTATGTAGCAGGGTTATCTGGCAGTCTTCTCTTCGGTGTCAGCTTTGAAGTCACAGTCCTGTCTTCTGGTGGGCCTGCTTTTCAGCCATTTATAATGCCCTTCTCCGTTTGCCAGCTGCTCTGGATGCAGAGTGTATGCAAGCATCTTGTGCAGAGACTGGTGGGTTATGATTTTGGATGCAGGTTGCCCGTTTCAGCGGTCTACTTAAGTGGGCTTGTGTTGTTCTTTAGTCAGACCGGCGTGTTGCATGAGCCCTGAACCTTACCGGATGAACTATTTGGATGTAGGGTGGGCTTGGTATTTCCCTCCATGCTTGTGGTATGTTAAGGGGATGTGGAGAGGATATGTATGGATCACATTGTTGAATACCGTCAGAACTGAAGCTCAGTATTCTTAGTAATACCAACACCTACCGGGTCACCAACGGGTACCCTGCATGGTTCATGGTTGCAGTCCTGGTTCCATTGCACAGGTTCACTTGATTTACTGTAACCTCCATCAGTTAGGTATCTGTGCCAGAACAGGCATATTAGCGGACAGTATGCATTGAGTATGAAGAGGGAACGTGGGCTCGAGTGGCTTTGGCTGGAGGAAAAGTGGAGAACACGTAGCATGGGGGGATGACATCCCAGATTCACTTCATTTGCAGTAGCCTGCATGAGTTAGATTATAATGTCAGATCAGGCAAATGTAAAGGACAAAACAGTAACTCTAGGGGGATAGATCTAACCTCTTTTGTCGACAATAACATATTATTGGATATCATCTTAATGGTACAATACATTCAATACATTTACGTGTAACCTCCAAACACCTCCTTCAGTATTACAATACGTCAACACTTCGGTTGCACAGGAAAGCATGTGGTGGCATGCCCACTAGGTTTTAATAAACACATGCATGAGTAGGACATGATACATTTACATGGCGTCCCTTATTTAAGTTTCTGGCAGGTACACGCATGCTGCACCATTACATTTTTACTACCGTTTTGCAAGATATAAGCACTTAAGCATCAATTTACAAAAGTATATGTATATATTTACATACGTGCCTGAAGGTGTTTTGACTTATTAGAGATTGTTGTTTTGTATTAATTTAAATGTGAATTCACACTACCTTGTGTAGTCATGAAGAGGCCATAAGACAGACTTTCCGAAACAAGTGGACAATATATTAGAAAGGAAGTACACGCTGACAACAAAAAAGAAAAGAAAGAAAAAAAGAAAATCAAGATATGGATTGCCGACCTAATCATATTGAATGATCTCCACTTTACCATTAGATGATGGCTACAGTGAAACTGGACTATCTCTTGGCGTACCTGGCTTAAAACATGCAATGTGCAATGGGTACTCCACCCATATGCTTAAGAGAATAGTGTGACTGTGTTTTTTAAGTTTTTGCATTTTTTCTTGCAAAAAGTAGGCACATAATAAATTGTTGATCTATTGTAACACTGAAGGAGGTGTTCAGAGGTTAAACTTAAATGTAAATAATGTACTATACCAGTGACAATGATGTCCTATAATAGTATATGTTGTCGACAAAAGAATTTATATTGATCCCACTACATTTACTGTTTTGTCCTTTATATATGCTTAGCGCAAAACTCTAGAGGTTTATTCGGGCCACCCCTTATGTCTAGTGGATCAGGCAGATGGGGAGACCGCATCTATTCAGTATGGTAATGGAACGTGTGCTCATAAGTGGCTTTGGCTGGAGGATAAGTGAGAGCTTTGAATGTGGGTGACACAGACATGCACAGTTCCAGTCCTGTGCTCAAGAGGGGATTTGGAACACGTAAAAGTGGCATCCCTAAGGGAGCATTCACTAGGTTTTGATTCTCTCGTAAGTCAAGAGAAGTGCTCCTTACAGACTTCTGCTTTCTGGTGATCCCAGTTTGGAATTTTAGTTGGTCTGTTTTTCCTGGGTGTCATTGCAGATGTGCATCAGAAGGAGTACTGGTCGGGATTTTTTCGTATCTTTAGCCTATATGGCTGGAATTTGCTGGCTCTAAGTGTTGTGTAGTGTGTGGCTTCCATTGCCTTAGACTGTGCTTTTCTTCCACAGGAAACCCCTGCATCTAGAGGATCTTTATAAGCAAAAAGTATACATTCCAAACCCACATCCAAAAGGACACGTTATACAAAACGACAACCAGACATCAAAGACCATGCAGATAAGCAACACAACACCCAAGAAAACAAATTAGACAACCCCCTACATGCCTTACACAACACACTCCATGCAGTTGGGCCTTAACGAGATTACAACAAGCAAGAAAATAAACACCAATCGCAAAAATGCACACTGGATGACTCGCATAGTAATTTAGAGCAGTGCAGATGCAACAATGTACTTGTACATTCCTGTGCACCGAAAAGCACAATCCACTAGGAAACAATACATAACATATAACAGAATATATTTCACAGAAATCTGAGGACACATCAACACAGAACAAATTCACCATACAGGTGGGTATCACAGAGTTCACCGAAAAGCACAATCCACTAGGAAACAATACATAACATATAACAGAATATATTTCACAGAAATCTGAGGACACATCAACACAGAACAAATTCACCATACAGGTGGGTATCACAGACTTCACAAAAGTTCTAACGATATTAAGAAATAAACAAAATCACAACTCTGCAAACCACAATGGTCATAACATATTTGTCAGTAAAACACACAAGCATCCGATACAAGGCACTGACCTTAGGATAACTGGGGTCCTCTTAGAACATACTTTTTGTCATGTTTGACGTAGAATCTGGCATCATCACTGATGGCGGATAAATCTGAGGGTAAGGAGGATCTGTGACACCGCCTGGCCTGGTCGAAGCTACTGTCATACTGCAATTAACATATCCTTGATATTCTACACTGAGGATACTGATTCTGAGGTGGACGTGGGTCATACTGGGATTTATTGGCACCAGTATGGGAATGTGTTTTTTCTTATTTTATTTATTTATTTCTGAGTTTGTATAGCGCCTGGTTACACTGTCAGTGTGTCCCCGCGCTGTCAGAAGAACTAGTTACTCAGTCAGTAAGACAAAGGCGGGGCTATTCTTTAGGAAAGAGGAATGTTTTAAGTTTCCTGCGGAAGATGAGCTCCGATGTTTCCAATCTTAGGCTCAGGGGAAGAGAGTTCCATTTATGTGCCGCCAGAGAACGAAAGGATCTCCCCCCCATTCTGGCTCTCTTGTGTCTGGGGACAGCGAGGAGGCCTGCTCCTAATGAGCGGAGTTGTCTGGTTGGCGTGTAGGGGCAGAGTAGGTTCCGAAGGAAGGCAGGGCCCTTGCCATGTACGATCCTGTGACCAATGCATAGGACCTTAAAGTCGATCCTTTCATTGATCGGGAGCCAATGGAGTATTTGTAGAGATTTTTTTGAGGCGGCTCGTCTGGGCAGCCGGAGGACCAGGCGGGCGGCAGCATTCTGGATTGTCTGCAGTCGACGCCGACTAGTGGCGTTGGCGCCTAGATACAAGGCATTGCCAGAGTCCAGTCTCGAAGTGACAAGAGCGTGGACCAGGGTCTTCCTTGAGGATTCTGGGAGCAGGTCCAGGGTCTTACGGAGTTTCCGTAGAATAGAAAAGCACGTACCAGCTACCCGTCTGGTGTGGTAGTCGTAATTAAGTTTTGAGTCCACCCATACTCCGAGGTTCTTGACCTGATCACTGGGGGTAGGGAGAGGCCCCAGGGTCTGTGGCCACCAGGCTGACGACCAGACTGAGGGGGGTTTTCCTACAATTAGCACCTCAGTCTTGTCTCCGTTCAGACGGAGGCAGTTCTTCGCCATCCATCCAGCGAGCTCTTGGAGGCATGATGAAAAGTTCGAGGCGGCTTGTTCAGCAGGTTGGGTCAGAGCGACCACCAGCTGAGTGTCGTCTGCGTATGTCACTACTTCCACCCCATAGCGCTCCGCAGTGGTAGCCACGGGGGTGACATACAAATTGAAGAGGGTTGGACTCAGGCTTGATCCCTGAGGCACTCCTTGACCGAGGTCAAAGGTGTCAGAGCGTGCTCCTCCTTGCTCCACCGAGAAGCTACGGTTTGTAAGAAAAGATTCCAGCCATAACCAGGCCGTGCCTGTCACCCCTCCTTTCTTCAGACACTGTAGCAGCGTATGATGTGCTACAGTGTCGAAGGCTGCGCTGAGGTCCAGGAGAACTAATGCCGCCACGTGCCCGTCGTCCACGTGCTTCCTCAGTGCCTCAGTCGAAAAAAGGAGGGCTGATTCTGTGGAGTGGCGGGCCCGGAAGCCCGACTGGTTGGTATGCAGGAGGCCTCTAGACTCTATGTGTGCTGAGAGTTGTTGGTTGACCAGCTTTTCCGCCAGTTTCGAGAAGAAGGGTAGGAGCGAAATAGGGCGCAGGTTGCTAAGCTGGGACGCACTGATATGGGGTTTTTTCTTAAGAGGCAATACGACTGCCTGTTTCCACCCGTGTGGGACCTTGCCAGTGTCAAAAGAGGTAGACAATATATGGCCCACATACGGTGCCAGAAGACTCATGGCGCTGTTACAGAATTAATTTGTGCATAATCATTTTCAGTCTCCATAGCAACATTGCCTTCACTACCATGCCTCTGGAAAACATGCTTGGATCAATCTTCAATCCAGGGTCTATTGTCCACATTCTGTTCCTCCTTTCTGAAAACAAAGACAATAACATGAAGAAATGCCACCATTCTTCATTTCGGCACTTATTTGCTATTTGGAAATCTAATACAGGTTTTAACTAGCCTCTGATCTTTTGTACCGCAAAAGAAAATAGTGGAAGAAGAGGACCAAAGCATGTGCTTGAATTAAAAAAAAATTACATTTAGACAGTAATGTTGTGCTTGCATGTAGACGCAGGTGTACATCAAAAGCATACAAAACTACAATTTCACTCTTCTTAAAAAAAAAAACACCCACTTATTTTATTGAGCGAAGGTGTTATAAGCATAAGGCTTTATATAAAAGAATGTTGATTCTGCAGACGTCGCCTCTCTATGATGCCGGTTGTAGAAAATATTTATACTGTAGAAAAGATGACAAAACTAAATCTCTGGAAATAAAGCAGAAGAAATACGCAGTACTAGGAAAAATATAATTGCTTGCTCGTTATAATGCGGATTGTGATGCTGGTTAATCCAAACCACAAGATCTACTGCGCGTTCTACGAAAAGTATCCTCAAATGTTAAAAGTTTTAAAAGACGAACTTAACCTTAAAAATAGAACGAAGAAAAATTAAGAACTGAACGTAACCTTTACGGAGCGCCAGTCTATCTGTCAAAACTAGAAGGAAAAGTACCTTCATCTGGAGTGACAGCTCAGTAAAATACAAACTCTGAATCTCGACATGACTGACTCAAATATCAACTTCAGAAGAATGGAAGGCTCATTTAATTATTATTTACAAAGTATTATTTAATTTCTATGCTAGATTCCCCCATTTTAAAACCAGTTAATCTAACCGTGTCTTTTTTCACGTACTAAACAGAGATGAGTCCAGTACAAAGACATAGAAAAATTACAGCAGGTACACACTTCCTGCTTGTATAAAGAGAACATATGTCTACGTGAATAAGAGAAGAAAGAGGAAGTCCTAGGTAAAAGCTGCAGAGGGTCCGATAGCATGCGCAAAATTGACGGGTGGTGGTGAAACAAGGTGGTTCTCTTTGGCCAAATCCTATTGAAGTTACGGAGGTTTTTAACAATGCTGTTAAGGTGAATGGACGAGGTGAATCGAATAATGGGGGTCTTAGTACTGTGATTTCGAAGGTAGATGCAGGGAGTATTAAGAGGGATAGGAAAGTGATGGTGCTTTAGAATATTGAGGATTATGGAACTCATTTATTTGTTGCCGGTATGTATACTCCGTCTCAGCGGTTTGCCTGCCAAATATAGATGTGGGCGGATTTACATTTGGCTACACCTATGACTACTCTGCCCCGCCATAGCCACACCTCTGTGATGGCCCAATAGAGTTAAGGGCTCCCGGAGAAATGGCTGTATGTCCGCCCACGCAATCCGGATGGGCCGACATAAAGCCATTTTTTTTTAACTGTGCTGTGAGGGAGAGTACAAAACAAATAATGCCCTCCACCCTCCGCCCCCCCCCTACCATGTGGGATGACTACCATGGAGAGAAGCATATTTTATTTCATTTCAGGAATCTCTTTTTAGAGAAAAAAAACTTGTTTGATGCAGGGTTGCACCATGTTTGTACTAAACAGTAATATGCACTGACAGGAACCACTGTGATGGGGGTTTCTGCCAATGCATTATAAATGACCACCAGCTTAGCAGTCATTTATAAACTTGGCAGGCCGTCCCTCCACCATGGGGGCGAAGTAATTTACTCTGTCCCCATGGCTGAACAACGGGCTGTCTGTCGAAATATAAACCAGGCCAAATGTTCTTTAGTCAGTAATTTAGTTCGGGCAATATTGCATGGTATAAAATTCGAATCTGAATTCGGTGTGCATGTAATATGGGTGGTATAGTTGCTGACAAATAGGGGATTGTGTGTGAGAGGAATCTTAATGTGTTCAAGTGGAGAATGTATGCGGAGCTTGTGATGGAGTAGAATTTTGAATGGTATTTTAAGGGAAACAGTTTGACAAATGTAGAAGGATGGAGACTTGCTCTTCTGTGCTTCTGTTTCTTGCTCAGATAAACTTAGATCTCCAACTCACCCCTGCCTCCGAAGGACCATGTCCCATTTCACAGTTTCCTTTTCCTCTTAGAGGTCAATCTGGTGTTGTAAGAGATCAGCGATAATTACATGAATTCTCTTTTATATTTCCTACCAGAAGCAGGGTCACCATGGACCAGTAAACAGTATGAGCTAGCTTGATTGTGCTTTGTTGATTGGAGCTCTGGAAAGGAATCAGTCTTGCCGCAATCTCACCAAAAGAGACGTCGTTTAAGTAGCTTGTGCTATGAAGTGAAAAGTTTCAGAACTACCAAAGTACTCCTTGGTGTTTGGCGGTGGCAGCTGGTTCGTGGATGTGTATCTGGGGCTAGGGGTGTGTGGGGGTGGATGTGTGTTTAGATAAATACACAACAGATCGTTAACTGAAAGGACCAGAGACAACTTATTTTTCACAGAGGATCTAAACTGGGATCTCAAATAGTTTTTAGGACGATCAGATACTTTTTGTCGCTCAGGTGTTTGCTAAATCATTAGTGTATTTTTGTCTCATGCTATTAGTTATTTTTGGCTAAATTATTTCAACGAAAACAATTGTATCCAAACAAGTGAGTACAATACTAGTAAAATAACATTTAAACTGAAAAAACCCTCGACACAAAAGGTAGAAAAGACGCACTTCAAAATATTTATTTCAGAACACAATACATACACAACTGGAAAAACTCAAATTTAAAGGATAGACCTAAAAAATATATCCTTTGAAAATGGCCACTTATGTGTAATTATTGCTAACCTTGTTTAAAGTGATTTTAAGTTTTAAGTTTTCTAAAAGACCATAAGGAGCCCCTAAAGCAGCAAACCTTGTGACATCAGCAAGGTCAATGCTTGAGGATTTGTGTTCACTGGCTTTACACTATTACAATAAGATGTTCTTTGATCCGGGATTAATTTGAGACTTTGTAGGAAAACGAGGAACATTGAAATATTCAGATTAAACAGACAGCTACAGAGCAGAGGCCTTTCATACCTTATGTCCATAATAGTCCTGATATATTGCCCTAAAAGAACTTCAACAGTCAGTACATTTGAACGCATTCACTTTGACTTGGTTCCTCAAGCAGTGAAGAGCTGTACAGTAGAGCCCATCACAGTATGAAAGAGAAGTCAAACACAGCCCTCCTGGGAAAGTCCATGGCTCCCGCTAAAGGAGGAACAGCTGTTACTGCAACATTCATGAGATGTCCCAGTCAATGAGATTTGCACAATAACTTCGAAATCATATCACACATTCACAAAGTGCTACTTCATTGACCTGATGTCCAATACAGACAACATGGTTGGCTAGATTAATCTTGGTATCTTTTTTGCATGCTGTAATTTATACTTCTGCAGGGTGAGGCGCTATTGTAAGGTGTATCAGTCTAAAAGAAGATCCAAAGATACAGAAAAAAAGGCACATGTAAACCTGCTCCCTTTCAAACCAAGAGTGTAGCCGATCAATTCCTTAGTTTGAACTTCCCAGGGATAGAGGTGCTACCTAAGTGGAAGTAGCAACGTCAACATTATCCTGTGTATCCGGTGATGCTCACATGAGCTATTTCCTGTTTACTATTAGGGGGGGGGGGGGGGGGGGGGGGGGGGTCAATAAGCGTGAAATTTCAGCCAAAAGTATTTCAGTGTTACATTTTAATTCGACCGGGCAGCATTTAAAAACTGACTGAACATCTTGCACCTATACCTTTTATTTACTAGATCATTCACAAAACTGTAAATCATATCCATAGAAATGTGCATTATGGCCCCATTTACAACCAACGCCAACTATATTAAAGTATAAAAAAATAAATGATTAACTATTTTCAGAATGTAAGTGTTTTAGAGGGATTTAGATAGCATGCTCCACTAGGAATGTAGCTTTAGAACACAATTCTTTAAATTATAAACAACTAGTCAAAAGTATTAATGCTAAGCAATACCTATAAACCAACATCTGTTTTTTTTGTTGTTGCATATAAGCGCACTGAGCGCCTCAGTTGCAAATATATTTATTAGTAACCTGTGGTCCTTCTGAGAGTTCATCCAAAACAGACAGAACATCCTTCTTCCACCTTCCCACTGTACACTCTTTGAAGTCACCTTCTGAACTGCCACATCCAGTGTAATCGAACCTGTGAAATACAAATTTAGATGCAATTACGACGTATGTAAAACCGACTTTGGTTTGAAGTGTATGAGTCATAAAATGACCGATACATTTATAAGCAACGCGGTCTGACAAACCTTATTTAGCTTACGAAGTATGGCAAACTTGTTTAAAGACGCAAACCCAGCTTGCAAAAAAGACAAAAGTGTGAACTTCATGGCAAACTTCACTCACTACTAATGACCACCGTCACACAGCGTATAGGGTCAATAACATAGACCTCACTGTTTCCATCCAATGCCCCACTATAACTGAAAAGGTTGACATGTCCATCTGAAAGATGCAGAAGCCTGGATTACAGCATGTATGACAAAAGTTATATATACAGGATAGTGCTGACCTGCTTTTACTTTTAGGAATTGCCTCATTTTTCTGGTTTGCTATGTGTAGTAAACTACTTCTCTGTGGTGCTCTACTGATTAGAATGTTGATGACATCATAGAATGCCTGGGGTGACTCTGTGGACTCCTGTACTTCCTTTACCACACTATGCATTTTTATGCTCAGTTTATATGATTTTTCCCCAATTGAAAGCTGTATAAAACTACCAAGTTCAAATTTCTCTTGCAGCTGCTGCAGGTGATGCATTCCGTAGCAATTGATGTTAATGTTAATGTTAATGTGTGTATACTTGTAAAGCGCACTGTCGCCCCATCTCGGGGCATCCTGGCACTGTATACCGCTGTGCAACCCTTCCTGGCTTTCCCTGTAAGAGGGCCCCCTCCTAGGAACCCCCAGGGTGAAGCCAGGCATCCCGGATCTGTTGGGGCCGTTGTGGAGATTAAGCAAGCTATTGTCCAGAGTTGCAGCGTGGGACCCCATGATTAGAATAGGCACCGAGCCGAGAATTATCAGGTCCGAGGAAATTGAGCCCAAGACCCGCCGAGGCAGGAATTGAACCCAGGCCTGACCTCTGCTTCAGAGTCTGCCGCTTCTAACCAGCGAGCCACACTTCTCCACAAAAAGACATAACACAAAAGCAGGATAACATGAAATGCCCAATGGATACGATATTTGGCTAGTTTATCTTTTAGCCTACTCGTTCACACGAGCATGACGTAGCAAATGGTTGTCTATTTTGCTCTGGACGTTTGGGAAAAAGACAATCCATCCCTATGTCGCACCACCACCGAGCCTGAAACATGGTATTCCAGGTGCTTCTAAGATTCCATCCCTTCATCTTTGCCTATAACACCAGTATTCACGGAGGTCATCAGTCCTGCCCAACTCTCCCAACATTGGTCATACAATGCTAGTCTAGAGATTGGATGGCACACAAGACAAAAACAAGTATTTGGTTTCGCCAATGTGATTAAAATTAAGCTGTTTTTGTTGTAAGTTGTAATTTGCTGAGTTGTTGTACAGTATACGTTATAGAAAGTCTGTTAAAGTGTTATGACTTGTTTATGTACAAAAGGTAATACATTGTGCTGTTACTAGTGGTATAGCGTGGGTAAGTAATAGCAACATTTTGAAAAATGAAAGAGGGAAATAACAGAATTGATATAATAGCAACACCATGTGTTTAGAGGAGTTCTGACAACTTTTGGCCCCGGGAGTTCTGACAACTTTTGACCCCGGGTCACTGCACCGGCGGCACCATTCAAATTAGGGCCCTATTGCCAGTAGGGTAACTGCACCTGTTACTGTCTTAAGTTTATATTCAAAATAATAGATTTAACAAGCACATCCAAGTGCTGCACAGGTGAAACCTAAAAAAATGTGTGATTACTGTCTTTTCCAGTGGGAACCGTCCCAGCGGTAATTTCAACGGATTTGTTTAAACTGCTGTGACAGAGGTTCATACAAAGTAATTGAAAAGTTTGGCGTCTGTCCATCTGTGACTGATGATTACACCAAACGTTTGCTGCACATCCCCATTTCCTGTCTGCTTGCACATCGAACTCATTCAGCACACAACACAAAATGTGTACTTGTTACCTAAAATAAAATTACATGCTACGAACAGCGCAATGTTTACAATCGGTCTGCCTGCCTACAATAAGTGTAAACAAATAGTGCCAGGTTCCTGTGTCTACTTACAATAATTTCTGAAAACAAATTGTGCAGGCTGTGTCTCTAACTGTACCAAGCATCTTCATTTCCACTAAGTAATTATCCAAAAGGTGTTTTGTTAAGAGTGAGTAGCAACAGGTGCACAGACTCACTGGGGAAAGAGACTAACTCATTTCACACAAACCACCAAATACCCACAAGATGGCAGTGACTATATTGTCAAATGTGGAAAAAAAATTCTAAAAAGACAATATACTGGGCTAAACTACTATACAGCATATAAAATATTGTAGGCACACCACTGAAGGGAAAACTATTACAGAACTATATGTTTCACAAATTGTATAGGTGCCAGGACAATCAATAACCAAATAAGGCAACCAAAGTGTTTAAACATGTTAACTGATCAGGGTCTTGCAAACCTGACTAGAAGTACACTGTGGGATGTGTGGTGGAGGAGGTTGGAGTCTGGTCGCGAGACTGGCATTTGGGTGAGTGGTTTTCCAAAGAAGCTGGCAGATGAGTCAGAGGAGGTGAAGCAGTCTGTGCCCGATGGTGTGGTTGGTGTGGTAACAAAAGGCTCCTCTCCTGTCACCCTTATGCAGTGGTGAAGAGAAAAGAAGGAGAAGGTGTCCATGCAGGGGTAATTGGCAGTGGAGATAACACTGATGTGGGGCATTCTATTGAAATAGAGAGAGTTTATGAGACAATTTGCTTTCATATTTTGGCATACACATCTGTGTACTATGTCACGTATCTTATTTGGACATACAATATTTTATCGTCCATTACTTTTCACTCTTTTCCTCGTCTATCTGTGGATCCTGGAGGTCACAGCTGTTTTCCAAGCTTCCTAAATTGACCACGGTATTTCCTCACCTGTGAGCTCTTTCAAGCACGATATTTATTTCTTCTCCTTATAACGTACTATGTTTTGCATTTTGGGTACTTAGGCTCGGGAATGAGGACAGAGAGCACAGCCAGAAGAAGGGAAGTGGGACTAGAGTCTAATGGGTGGGTTGAACTCATGTCCGATATTAGTCACTTATGATCCCTGTACTATGCATAATGTAATGCTAGTGCATGCCACAATCTGCTTCCTGGCTTGTCCAGAGAAGCCAGACCCTTGCCTCAGCTGAAAGCCAGTGAGAGCTTTGCAGGCAGCGCTGATATGATAGGCGTAAGCACGGTCTGAAAGCCTGGTTATAAAGCTAGTCAATGAGCCTTGAGGGAGACAAATGTAGATGAAATTGCAGAAGGTGAGACATACCAAGGCCCGCACTCTCATTAGCAAAACCTAGTGGTCATTCTGGAGAAGTGAGGGTTTAACAAGGAAAGGGGGCTGTAGATTGACACCCTTTAGCACCATGAAATAGCTAAAGAGTAAAGCAGTAGTGAAAATAAATTTTAACATAGGACAGACCACTTTCATCTCTGCAGAGTTGGCTTGGTTCTAGAGCATAGATATAGGTTATCCTCAATGTAAATCTGAATACCTTTTATGCTGGTGTGAAAATCCTGATTATGAGAGAACTGGTTTGTGTGTAAGACTGATCCTGCGTAATGTTTGCTACCCATTACATTGAGTGATTTTGTACCTATCTTGTATTCTGCACTATGAAGAAGAAATATTCGTGATCATCATCCACCAAGCTTCCTTGATGTCAAAGGATGTGACCTGCATCACAACGACAGGCCCAAAAATAGGGAGACATTACTCTCTAATTGCCAAGTACCTTTGCAACAGGCTATGAATTTCATTTTTAACTAATTTTGAGATTTTTCTAAAAAGCAAAAACGTTAGGGAACCTTTTTTTAAATTTTGTGAATCTCAAATCCTGCTGCTTCCTTGATAAAACGAGCATCACAGTAGCGGAGAGGATGTAGCTCAGCCTCCAGAGCTCCTGGCTCGAGGGCTGGGGACCCGGGTTTTAGTCTCAGCGGCGCAACATCCTGTGATTCTGGGCAAATCACTTAATCTCTCTGGATGAGTTGCTCTATATATATCTGCTGCAAGATTAAAAAAAAGCAAAAAGAGGTACTAATTTATGAAAAAATGCTTCCAGCAAAACGGATGTTAACAATATTTGGGCTACGTAAAAACTGATAAGAGAAGCAGATGAGGAACAAGCAACGGTAAATGCAGGAAAATATTCTACAGCCAACAGAAATGGAGGAAAAGTAAGAGGCAAGCTCAGGAACCAATGAAAAGTCAGTATAATAGAGAAGGGGCGGGATGCAAACCCCTTTTAAGTTTATATAAAAACAATAGCTTTCACAAGCACAGCGCAAACGCTGTACAGGAGAAATCTAAAAAGGTTTCAGTAGTAGTAAGTGGTAAACATGATTAGGGGTCAAATGGTTGTGGCAAAGTGGATATGGCCTTTTGACCTTGCTGCTGTTTTAGGAAAATTACAGCAACATTGTGAAGTACAATCATGGAAGGATAGCCTGTTTTGCGGGAATGGCATTGGAGAAACCAGGTCTAGGAAGATGGGACGGACCAGAGAGTCACAGTGTGGAGAGTACCGGGTCTAAGGGGGTGAGAGAATTGCAGGTCTCTGTGCGGGAAAGTAGCGGAACTCGCTTGCTGGTACATAAGAGATGTAGAGAAAAGCAAATATTCTTTGGAAAGATGTGCTATTTCAGATGAAAAGAGAGCAGAAGGCATTTGAATGGGGTTTGTCAGTAATGGCACTTTCATAGAGGATGGACTATGTGTATGCATACAACCAATATGACGTCATCCCAATTAACATGTTGCAATGACTTAAGACCAGATCAGCAATATTCAAAATCCACCAGTAAAAATTTTTGAAATGGGCCTGTAGACACAACACGGACCACCATATTTTCAAGATTTTTTTGCACTGCTACAATGCAAATGGCACCATAGATATTACCAAAACAAAAGAAAGCTTATATTATTGGAACTAGGTCCTAACTAGAACTGCCAGTAGGTAATAAATACATATACATTTTACTGAAACCTTGTATATTTTGGAAGTGGAAAGTTTCGTTTAGGTGGAAAGTTGGGTTTTGTAGGTAAGAGTTGTTTGGCTCTATTAGCATTTTGTGTTTTTCAATACAGTCCTTTTCGACAGTAATGTTATTTGTTGTGTATTTTTTGTAGGTAATGTAGTAGGTAGTATTTGTTACCGTTGATTTAGTTAAAATTGTACTTAGTTTCACCACCTCTTCTGTGCAGATTTGATTTCTCTTTTTATATTATTTGAATTGTGTGTTTGCATTGCATGTGATGATTCTAGTTTTTCCACTATGGCCATTAGAGAAGTCGGATAGTATTTTTCATTCAAAGAATATCAGTGCTTTACCTCAGTAGATTTTCAGTCGTTTTTTTCTCAAGGTTTTCCCTTTGGATTTTTTTGCTCACAACTTTCAGAAAAGGATTCATGCAATATGTCTGCTCTCCCAGCAGTGGAGCGGTTACTGGGATCCAATTTAGAACTAGAGCAGATTCTTGATTGAAATAACAGGGAAATTAAGGAATTTTGTATTGCGGGCAGAGGAAATTTTACTTTAACATTAGCATCTTACAACAAAAAATCCTTGTTTAAAAAATGGGTGACCGATTCAATGATTTACGTTATATGCTAGTGCATTGTACATTTTCATTACAACAGAGCTCATGCAAATAAAAGAACTACCATGTTTGGGCCACAATAAGAACTACAACAGAAGGTAGGATTGTGCACCTTAATTATCGTTTGATTTCATAAACCTTAGAGATGGTATACACAGTTAGGGTGCTAGGTGAAGCACACAAGTACACAACTGTGTTATTCTGAATGCTTGAATAGTAAGTCATGTTAATCATTTTGTCATGCCTTTGAGAGAGTTGTGTAAAAAGACAAGGTTTACGGCTAACAGGTTCTATGCTATCAATGTTAGGACATAATTAATGGGGTCTAGGTAAATATTTCTGATAATGCTTCACAATAGCCCAATGTTTAATGCACAAAGGAGGACTTTGTTTAAATAATTGCTATTGACTAGAACTATAACTCATAGGAATCCTGTAAATTTATGTTACTCCTTAGGCCTCAGTTTTGAAAAAGTAAATTCACAATGGTAAATATTATGAGGTTTGTATTCTAACAAGCAATTTTGTGAAGATACTTTCGATCTGTGGCAAGGCAAAGGGGGAAACATCCTTTACAACAAAACTTTTTCCACACAGTACCTTTACAACGCAGGATTTACAACGCAAGTTGTTACAACGACTTGCGCTGGAGGGCGCTGTAGGATAGGGAATAGTTTAATTTACTATCCAAAACCTTCCCTACTATCCACGGGGACTGGAGTTGGAATAGTAAATTAAACTATTCACTACCCAGCGCCCCCCAAAGCAAGGCGTTGTTATGTTATGTTATGTTAAATTAACTTATTGAGCGCGCTAACACCATTAGGTTTCTTGTAACGACTTGCGTTGTAAAACCTGCATTGTAAAGGCATGCGTGGAAAAAGCATGCATTGTAACAACATACATCCAGGCAAAGGTATTAAGGAACTACCATGAATCAAAAAGAGGGGGACTACGATCCAGATTAGGGTCTAGTACCCATGTCTCTCACTATAATTGACACGTCTAATCAGTGTGGGTACTTTTTCCTATGTGGAGAAGGTATAGAAATTGTTAAAGAAAAGGTGTGGTTGGAATATATGGTTCCAGGGGGATCTTCCTTATTTGGAAGTGTATCCCTGACACTCCCTTGTGAGTGTCATGCTTTTTCATTGGGTGTTTTTCTCCTCGTGGGGCCGGGGCTGCAATGCCCCATGGGCCCCGCAAGAGGGCTCTTTGTTGGAGATCTTTTTTTGCATCAGCTGGTACGGTGCATGCAGGTGTGTGGGGTATATTGTGCAAGGTGGAGAGTGTGATCTTAAAATTACCTAAAGGAGATCAAATTTTCTTCAGAGACCCTTCGGTAAGGTTAAAATCTAAGCTGCTGTAGTGTGCGCAGGGTTATGATATGCCCCTACTCCGTGAGTGTGTTGGAGTGAACTATTGTGTTTTCACTATTCAGATCGACATGTTTCACGCAATGTTGGTCCAGTACTGGATCCCAAACGTTTTTCAGGACCAAAAAATATGTTTCCTACTCCTGAATTAGGGTGGGTAACTAGAGTCTTATTATACTCAATCCCTGGTAGTGATACAGTAGATCCTAGGTATCTATGTCATGCTCACCCCAGAATGAATCCATAAATCAACCCCTCCTCAAAGGTCATAATGTGCCCTAGGTCAGGGCGGGACTGCAAGATTATTGCGGTTTAGCTCCATGCGCAGTCAGCAGCCCTTCACCTACCCCTCGTCCTGCCAAACTGCAGAGCAAGGAAGTACCAACAGGATACATCGAGGATCATTACAGGGTCATTACATGTACTCCTAGTTCAAATGGGAATTATTTGAGGAGTCAGTCTACACGTTACTGTTATCCATGATTAAAGGCAGTTTACATCACAGGAAAGTGTATAGTGCTGTGGTAGAAAATGCACAGATACCTTGCTGCAGTCTTGATTACAGTGCTAAAGTTAGAGGGATGCATATTTTGATATAATTCATATTAATTTCGAAACAATCATATAAAGCCTTATATTCTTCAACTGTACACAAGAAGGCACAGTGCAGCTGTATAACTATATGTGGGTGATTAATAGGACACATTTTGTTCTCTTAATGAGGGACATTGCCTGCTTCTATACATGACAGATACATTTTAGGCTTGTTAAATTACCATTGTGTTGTAGTTTTCTAGAGCTCTTGTCCCTGAGAGAATCTCAAACACACAAATGTAAATCAAACCATAGTGATGAGCAAACTTATTGACACATTTTTACATTCAGATTTCATTTATTTATTTATTTATAAAGTTTTATATAGCGCGAACTTGATCCCGAAGGATATCAGAGCGCTTTACACAATACAATAGTGTTCGCACTACTGTGTGTTACAGTTGATTTCACTCCTTCCTTCCTCCCTCCAAAACAGTACAATAAACTATGATAAGCAGAACACAGATCATTGAACTATATAGTAGACCGTACTTTTCTTTACTTTCAAGCTGAACACATAAAAACATACTCAGGTTGCACAATTGTTTATACCAGAACTTCATGTCAAATATATATTTAGAAACCCTCATGGCATGCTTAGACAGCCAGTATAAGTCTGTTTTGTAGTTTGTACAATTCGAAAAATCAATTTGCATCACATAAATTTCACTTACAATGAAATACAAGGGAACTCTCAAGGCACCATTCCTGTTTTATGCACCTCTTTCCGAACCCGACCACTAACCCTTCCTCGGCCCTACGAATCCATCTGTCCATGAGCAACAGCGAGATAGGACTAGAATGTCCGGACCACCAGCAGGTCGGTAAACCCTGCAGCCAACCCCTTACCCACCTCAACCTCTCTTAGACAGAGCGGACATCAAGAAACACAAGATGCCAGAGTGCCATAATGTTAGCTTTTTCCAGGGCACAAGTCTTAAAAAAAGAAGTGGGGGGACGCTGACGTCACGACAGGAAGTGACGTCACGAAAGGTGGCTTGCACCATCAGACTCATTGCCTCCCCTCGCTCACCCCTTAGATGCAATTGCATCAAAGAAGCCAGCACGTGAGCAGCGTTCTGAATGAGCTCCGATCTCGCTCCAGAGAGGCCAAAGAGTGAATGTGTGGCTCCATTTGCTCCAGTTATCGAGCTCCCGTTAAAAAGTAAGGGGCCGATTTACAAGCCCCTTGCGCCTCTTTTGCGCCGCCGTTGCGTTACTTTTGTGACGCAGAGGCGGCGCAAAAGATGCGCCATGTTTCGGGCTATTTACAACGTGACGCATCTGGGAGATGCGTCACGTTGTAAAGCCCTGCGCCTTAAGGAAGCGTTCCGGGGGGTTATTCCTCAACACATGACGTTGTAGCCAAATCACTATCTCTATGGGCGGACATTGCAAGGTGCATGCGGAATATCACTTTAACCCAATACTTGATTCCCCAGTGAAGATGTCCCCAAAGATTTACTTGGAATCATAATGGTGGGAAAAAAGAAAGGCATTGTTCATGAGAAGCAATGAAGATTCAATTGGGTTATTCACATTGGCAGACCACACAAACTGAAATAAGTAAATGGGAGTTGCAGTAGCAGGGTAAATGGTGAATGCTGCTTCATTCACTTAAATAAGCAGCCTTTTGATGAGGTTAACAGATTTACCATTAGCAAAAATGACAAGAGTAAGGATTAAACACTGAACTGTTAAGCAAAATAATCATACATTTGAACCTAACACCATGTTAAAAGAAAGAAAGTATCTGGCACTCTTTCAAAGAAAAATGTGACTGTTAATTGTTTAACCCATACGTGTGTTTTTGTACCATTGGTGTTTGGGTTATCTTACAAACGTAGTCTTGTTTAGTGTTTGGTCCTAGTGTTTAACCAACAACAGAAGCCCAACAAAGTTTCATTTGTTTGTAAGCGGGCAATGTTGTTTATTGTGATTACATACTGGCTGGCCTCCAGAAATGTACATGTGTCATATATACCACAATAATATATTAACTTTTTTTTAAGCAAACAAAAAGGCTTTAAGACTGATAGACCTTCAGAAATCATTTTTAGGAGTACTGAAGGGTATTATATTGGAAATTATTATCTGGAGGTTATGTTTCACTCACATCTTAAGTTCGATTGTAATGAAGAATTTGATAAAGCCAAGAATACTGCGGATGGTTTAGTCAGATTCAGCTTCTGTTCTAAAAGTTGTACTTGTGCTTTTTTGATGAATGCATATCAAGTCGATGATATCACTTTCTACCCCAGGAGATGCATGGTGGATAATAAATAATAAGATCCCTTGACATTTTTGACTGAAAGTACAGCACCAGCACTGGTCATGAGCTATGAACCTGGCATTCATCAATTTTAGTTCATGTCATTTACACCTTCATTGTTAGTTAGCTGGCTTAGAATAATGAAACAAGTAAGGGTCTCAATTGGTAAAAGAAACCACAGACTTGAGTTAGAGATGCTAACTCTAAATGCTGGACTCAGAATATAGTATCTTAAATGTGTTCAATAAGAATACTTCCTGTGATGTAATTAAACAGTTATTTAAGGCTTCATTGTCCTCCTGCAACTAAGCTACTGACGTTGTAAAAAACAAAAAAAAGACAAAGGAAGCGTATAAATCTTAACTTTCTTTTTAAGGAATCTTGGGAAATGTGTGACAGATTAGAATTCACAGAGTAGGATATGTCCAAAATTGTACTTCTATGGTGGTCAGACGTAATTGAAAAATACTGGAAATCTCAAATTTTCAAATAAGAGCTGTCTTTGTGATTGCACTGTTTTTGAAGCACTTAAAACTCTATGGGCAAGCGTACCACACAAGGCTATTCGATCTAAATTAAGACGCATCTCCCAGATGCGTCACGTTGTAAATAGCCCGAAACATGGCGCATCTTTTGCGCTGCCTCTGCGTCACAAAAGTAACGCAACGGCGGCGCAAAAGAGGCGCAAGGGGCTTGTAAATCTGCCCCTTACTTTTTAATGGGAGCTCGATAACTGGAGCAAATGGAGCCACACATTCACTCTTTGGCCTCTCTGGAGCGAGATCGGAGCTCATTCAGAACGCTGCTCACGTGCTGGCTTCTTTGATGCAATTGCATCTAAGGGGTGAGCGAGGGGAGGCAATGAGTCTGATGGTGCAAGCCACCTTTCGTGACGTCACTTCCTGTCGTGACGTCAGCGTCCCCCCACTTCTTTTTTTAGGACTTGTGCCCTGGAAAAAGCTAACATTATGGCACTCTGGCATCTTGTGTTTCTTGATGTCCGCTCTGTCTAAGAGAGGTTGAGGTGGGTAAGGGGTTGGCTGCAGGGTTTACCGACCTGCTGGTGGTCCGGACATTCTAGTCCTATCTCGCTGTTGCTCATGGACAGATGGATTCGTAGGGCCGAGGAAGGGTTAGTGGTCGGGTTCGGAAAGAGGTGCATAAAACAGGAATGGTGCCTTGAGAGTTCCCTTGTATTTCATTGTAAGTGAAATTTATGTGATGCAAATTGATTTTTCGAATTGTACAAACTACAAAACAGACTTATACTGGCTGTCTAAGCATGCCATGAGGGTTTCTAAATATATATTTGACATGAAGTTCTGGTATAAACAATTGTGCAACCTGAGTATGTTTTTATGTGTTCAGCTTGAAAGTAAAGAAAAGTACGGTCTACTATATAGTTCAATGATCTGTGTTCTGCTTATCATAGTTTATTGTACTGTTTTGGAGGGAGGAAGGAAGGAGTGAAATCAACTGTAACACACAGTAGTGTGAACACTATTGTATTGTGTAAAGCGCTCTGATATCCTTCGGGATCAAGTTCGCGCTATATAAAACTTTATAAATAAATAAATAAAACAGGATGTTCCCATGGAACAAAAGGTGGAGAAAAAAATATATATTATTTCTACATTTATTTAGCTATGAGGCAATTGTTAATTTTGAGAAAAGTGTTTTAAACAATGTGTAAAAGAAATACATTAATTTGTATATTGACTGGTTTGTTAAATGTTTGCAAACAATTGGTACAGATGGGAATCAGTTGTTCATTCTTTGAGACTTCTACATGGATGCTGTATACAATGAGAGATGTGCACATGCACAGCTCTCATCGTGGACCGCTCTGCAGTTCTGCTAGGCGCCCTGATGTTCACCACGCTCACCACCTTCATCTCTACATCCTTCACACACTTCCACTGGTCATACTCACAGTTCCTGGCCATCTGTACTCTCTGCTCTTTTGTCAGTCAACTGTTATCAGTAGCGTCACATCATCCCTCCCTCCAATTCATCTAATCTGTCACTGATTTGCAATCAGTCTTTCTTCCCCAGAATAGTTTTGGAAAGTAGTTTTTTAGAGGTCCAATGGGGAGATAAACAACATGCTGCAATTCTAATACATAACTCTTCCATCCGGAACAAACCAGCTGCTCAGGTCAGCTGGAAATCCTCTTGGATTATTTTACTTAACCTTTCTACCACCCAGATAGTGGGCCCCCATGCCCTTGCATAGTTCTCAAAATGCTTCATCCACTTAGCTCATCGGATGGAAATTCCCTCACGGCTGCACACAAAGAATGGAGTAGCAGTAATGTTCTGCATGCCTAGGGCAGTATCAACAAATATACTGTAATGTAATGTCTTGCCTCCCAACACCACACCCATAAATAGCACCCAATGAAAATTTAAGGGATGACCACTTGAAAGATGCTACTCCATTGGGGCCCCCAAACATCCAACTCCTCAAATGGGGTAAGCTGATGTAGAAAGAAAGCTTTGTCCAGAGAGAGGACAACGTGTCATAAAACACAATACACAAGAACGCCACAGCATGGACCACAAAACATTTAGAGTGATGTTCGACTAGGCAGAGAAGTCAAAAGGTATGTCTATCACTGACAACCATGAACTGCATTGCATAATGGAATTGATGAGGTAGAGTAACTGTAAACAAATGGGGTACCTATCATCGAAGATTTGTCCTTCTAGCAAAAGCACAGTGCTCTTTATGACATTTTCCGTTCAGACCAACCCACTTGGACTGTCAGGAGCAGTGTCCTTTCTCCTTAAGCACAGCAGGTGGTACCCTTCATGCCACCTCCTTGTTCTTCTGGAATGCTCTGGTTAATGTTGTGTTCCACAATAACTGTTGCAGGCCGATTCAGCTGCCCGCTCCAAAACTGCATGCAACGCCCCCTCAAAATAACTAAGATTGCGGCCTTCTTTTTGCTCTACAACAGCCTGCTAACACCAGGCTTAAATCATCGGCCACACCTCTAATTTTGCAGTCTCGCCTACCACTGGCCAGTGACTTACACTTTGAGATACCTCACAAAATCAGTGGGATGAGAGAGAGAAAATCTTTATATTTGATTAAGAAGAAATCATTACAAACAAGGAGAAAAATACATTGGATTGTGCATAAAATTAAATATATGTAGTCAAATAATTGTGCTTTCTTCCAACTGTAAAAGCACAATAATACATTGAAATTTTAAAATCTTTCTGGGGAAGCAATATATTCCAATTCATTTATCACTCCTTATTGTATCGACGTGTTTTGTGCGTTAATGGGATCTTCCAATAAACTAACCACACTATATTACCCTTTTTTTTAAAAATCCCAAGTTAAAATACCATAGGTAAAGTGCCACCATACATTATCATTGCAAAATGCCAACCTTACTACAATTAACATATATGAAAATCGAATGTTTCACACAAATCAATAAAAGACAACGCTACTTTATAATAATAAAACAATCTTCTTCAAAGGGGAACAAACAACCGGACACCGACCCTAGGAGGGGTCATAGCACTGCACAGACCTGCGAGATCACTGCCGCGCCGCTGGGTCCCTGACGCTGTGGTCGCCCCCGCCGCCGAGCAGCTCCATCGCACGGCTGCAGAGCGGGGCGGACCACAGCTCCCAGCCTGCCTTGCAACAACACCGCCCACTTCCTGTCCACAGCGCCAGGAGGCGCACAAAAGGAAGCAGCTTCCTCCGCGTCGCGGACGCACGCGGGCGGCGCCGGGCGGAGACCCGGGCAGAGGGCGGGCCGTCAGGGGCCGACAGAGGACAGGACAGGCCACGTCCCTAAAATCTACACCGCAAGAATGGGTAAGAGAAAGCCTCAGACCTCTATTACAGGGGGCACCAGTAAAGTCAAAATTGCACGAAAATCTAATGCTCTTGAAAATATCATGACATATTTAACATCAGCGGTGGGGAAGTTAAATATAGAAATCGCCGAGAAAGAACGGGAACTTGGGTTGGATGGTGCCTCAGTGGACCCTATAGAAATGCCGATACCCCTGAGACAACCAATACCTCTAGAACCCAATATTATCATTGCCACTGTAAATGACATTGTACATGAGCACCAAAATACAATATGCCAAGAAGACCCTATAGTTGCTACTGAGGTCCTTGAGCACGCCCAAACTTTGGAGGGGGGGGAAGTACACAATATGCAAAAAGCCAGAAAAACTGTGAAAAGTCATAAAACGCAAGCTCAGCGAAATAGACTTAACACAAAATCACGGCAACCCCCAACTAAGCTTGAAGGTTCGTTAAAGGAAATGATCGAAAGGGTCCTAACAGACACCATTGAAACTACACTAATTAAGATTTCCAATGATATTGTGTAAACACTAAAAGACTGTTTATCTGGTATACTGAGCAGATGTGATAGAATGAACTCACTGTTACTCAAAAAGGTAACGGAGCACTTAGCCTTGTACCCACAGCAGCCTTTGAACCAACAAGGCCAACCTATGGAAGAGACAAATAGTGCCCCAACTATGTCAAATCTGACACCCTTACCACATACTCCTATCTTGGACTCTACAACTAAAACTAAAACGACGGACAAAGTGCCACATACAATTCTCCAGAATATTCCTAAACCCAAGCACAACAATAGACCTAACCCCAACTAAGAGGGCTGTTCTAAAAGAATTAGCCAAGGATCGGGTAATGGACAACGCCTAAAACCAATGGTCAATTTACCTCCAGAGGCAACCCCCTTTGTGGCAGTACTGGTTAATGTCCCGATACTTAAACCAGGAGAGTCAGAAACCCAGGCAACCCTTATGGAAAATGTAAAGAGTTGGTGTGATACAAACTGCTCGGGCCCAAGGGATGTCTCAGCCTCTATAAGCCTGGCAAGAAGAGTAGCCTGGCTGGGACCCACAGGTAAATGTTTCTCTGATGACTGTGTCATAATAAACTTTAACAAACCTCATGTTTGTACTAGGTTATTTTGGGATGCCAAAAATATTACACTGGGACAAATTTGTGCAGTTCCACTGGGTTTTTTCCATCCTCGCCCAGCACAACCACCTCCCTTGCTGATTACGAATGAAAGAATAAACACCCCACAACATAATGCCCGTCTAGCTACCTGGGCAACACAGCCACCAAGCTTCCAAACGAACTACAACAACAAGCGCACAGTGGACACTACTCCTAACTTGGAACTGGGAAATAGATTTGCAGCCTTATCAGATCTTCATGATAATAACTGACTGTCTCTCCAGGAGGGGGAGGAGGAACAGCTCTGCGAAATCGCAGAAGTTAGAAATCTGAAAATAATGACTTGGAACATTTCTGGTCTCCGATCCAAAAGCGAAGACATATTATGGCTGGAAATTATAAAACAATATGACGTGGTTGCATTGCAGGAAACTTGGGACACTGAAAGTAACTTTTGGGTAGAAGGTTATGTATCCCATTTCTTACCAGCCCAAGAGTCACATATAGGGAGAAATAAGGGAGGATTAGGGTTCTTAATCTCAGTGAGTCATATGGGGGTGATGAACATTTTAAATGCAAATTCCCCCAATTGCCTAGTTTTAGAGGTTCTCATGAGCACTGGGGAAAAAAATCTTTATGTTAATTTTTACAATGCTAAAGAAGGCACACAAGGCAGTGATAATATTCTTATGCTGACCGATTTCTTAAATGAGTACAAAAAGAGTCAATCTACTTTTATTCATTACATACTTTTGGGGGATTTTAATACACACTTATGTGAATTGAATTGTCAGTATGGAGTTTGCTTGGAAGATGACTATTTGGTCCATTCGCACTTTGAACACTCAGCTAAAGGGGGTGCACTAGAAGAACTGCTAATTGATATACCGTATTTTCCGGCGTATAAGACGACTTTTTAACCCCGTAAAATGTTCTGGAAAGTCGGGGGTCGTCTTATACGCCGGGTACCAAATTTTATGGTATGTTTTCATGCGCTTTTTCATAGCGAGGACTTCACTCGAAGGTGTCAGACCGCTTCACAATAGGAAATAACAAGAAACAACACACCTTATGTTAAAAAATACAGCCACCGGCACTTTTTTTCATAGCGAGGACTTCACTCGAAGGTGTCAGACCGCTTCACAATAGGAAATATGTACCGTAACAAGAAACAACACACCTTATGTTAAAAAATACAGCCACCGGCCCTGGCAACGTCCACACCCAGGCCCCGCGCCATGAACTGTGCAAGTATCGAAAGCGAGCGTTTTTTTCATAGCGAGGACTTCACTCGAAGGTGTCAAACCGCTTCACAAGCGAGCAAATGGCGCCATGAGTCTTACCTCGACTGCCGCTGCCGCTGTACACGCGCCTCCAACCGCGTGCACATCCCCAGGCAGACGAGGCAGCAGGACGAGGCAGCAGGACGTCCGAAATACGGTATATGGTAACGGGCAGCCAGCGCCGAAGATGGCAGCGCCCGGTGTGTTGACACATTTGGCACGTTTGGCACGCGCTCCTCTCTCCTTGACATGGGCGTGGGCATAGAAAGGGGACTGTAGAATGTTCCCGAATGTTCCCGAAGGCAGTAGAGCACTTGCCGTGATTGGCTGGTTGTTGCGAAGAGGAAAGGCAGTCTGGTGAGCAGATACCGTATTTGCCGTACCGTACATGTGGTGGTGAAGACAGTACAGTACAGCACAGCACCAGTCTCTGCACCTGTTCATACTGTACAGCACCAGTACATCCAGTGCAAATGGCTGACAGTCAAGAACCCGGCAAGGCTCCAGCAGCACATCTAGTGCAAATGGCAGACAGTGAAGAACCCGGCAAGGCTCCAGCAGTACATCCAGTGCAAATGGCTGGCAGTCAAGAACCCAGCAAGGCTCCAGCAGTGGCAAGAAGAAGGAAATATGAAGCCAGTTACAAACTTTAAGTTGTGGATTTTGCCACGGAACATAATAACTGTGCTGCTGCAAGACAATATGGAGTGACAGAAAAGATGGTTCGGGCCTGGAGAGCAAATGAGAAAGCATTACGGAGTATGCCAAGGGGTAAGTGTGCATTAAGAAGAGGCACCCCACATTGGCCAGAACTCGAAAAGCATGTAGCAGACATGGTGGCCGAGCATCGGCAAAGCGGTTATGTCGTGACCCGAAATAAAATCCGATTGGTTGCACTTCAGTGGGCCAAATCTAACCCAGATCTCAGCAACAGATTTAAGGCCACTGTATCCTGGTGTACCAGATTCTTGGGAAGGCATAATCTGGTATTGCGGCAAAAGACAAAAATTGCCCAAAAATTACCTGCGGATCTTGATGCCAAAATGCATAGCTTCCATCGCTACGTTATTAGGCTGCGCAATGAACATGGCTATGCGCTAAGTAGCATCGGAAATATGGATGAAACTCCAATGAATTTCGATATGATTGCCAACAAAACTGTCCATCAAAAAGGTGAAAAGACAATTTTAATAAAAACAACAGGACATGAGAAGTCCAGTTTCACAGTGGTACTAGCATGCACAGCTGATGGCGCAAAGCTGAGACCAATGGTTATTTTCAAAAGAAAAACAATGCCGAAACTCAAGTTTCCTGTTGGTTGTTTTGTGCATGTGAATGAGAAAGGATGGATGGATGAAGAAGGGGTAAAGCTATGGCTTGATAATGTATGGAGCAGGCGACCAGGTGGACTTCTACAAAGACGTAGTCTACTGGTGTGGGATATGTTCAGGGCTCATTTAACTCCAAGCACCAAGCAAAGGCTGGTAAGACTAAAAACAGATGCTGCAGTTATACCTGGAGGATTGGCATCGTTGGTGCAGCCACTGGATGTGTGCCTAAACAAGCCATTTAAAGATCGCATCCGAGAACAGTGGAATGAGTGGATGGTTAGCGGTGAAAAAACATTCACAAAAGGAGGAAACATGCGTGCTCCACAGTTGGATGTTTTGTGCACCTTTGTTATAAAGGCCTGGAACGACATTGATGCAGAAACTGTAATAAAGTCTTTCAAGAAGTGTGGCATATCAAATTCATTAGATGGTATGGAGGACGAGTACTTGTGGCAAGATGAAGAGGATGCCGAAGCAGAGACCACATCATCTGATACGGAATGGGTACCAGATCCATACGATGACTGCCTTACAGATGTACCACAAGATCTCATTGACTTACTTATGAGATCAGATGACGAAGAGGAGGATTTTGAAGGCTTTTAAAGGGAACGTTGTAAATCCTGTAGAAATCGCTTGGATTTATGAAAAGTTATGGAAAGTTTAGTCCACTTGCACTGTTTCATGCACTAATTTATGTTTACCGTACCGTACATGTTTCATGACAAACGGGTATATTCAGAAGTGACAGTTTTTCATATGGTTCTAATTAAAAATATTGCGAGTAAAGCAAGATTGTTTATACAACCAATTTGTTTGAGTTCAGTCTTTGAGTTTGTAAAATAAACGCTTAGGTAACACTGTCCACTGATAAAGCCTTACTGCTCACCCACAGGGAGGAGGATTAGAATCACTAATACGGTAAGTTCAAAATACATTCTCGGAATGGCTATGCAGGACTGCGTTGGACTGCGTTGGACTGCGCTGGAAGTGGGGGTCGTCTTATACGGCGAGTATAGCACAAAACCTAAATTTTATCAAGCAAAGTTGGGGGTCGTCTTATACGCCGGGTCGTCTTATACGCCGGAAAATACGGTAGATATATCAGAACCTGAATTTGTAAACCCCAAAGATAGAGTTGCGACATATAGCGCTAGGGGTAGTAACACAATAATTGATTTTATTTTTGTGTCACCCAGTATGCTTAAAAATGTTATCTCCTATAATGCAATCCAGTCGACATTTAGTGACCATAATCCGGTAATTATGGAATTAAATAACAGTAACCCAACCATAATAAATAATGGAACCCAACCAATTTACCCTACAAAAATCCGGGCTCATGACCAGGGTAGACGGGTTAAATGGTCTAAGATTATTCCAGATGACTTTTTTAATGAATTGTGTGGTAAAGTAGGAACAGAAATAAGCATTTGTAGAGACCCATTGACCGTTAGAGGGAATGTTATAAATGCCTTTGAATTAATATGTAAAAACGTAGCACAGTCACTCACGTGCAAACCTAATCATAAGCCCTGCAAAGTCCACGGGTGGTTCAATGCTGAGTGTTCAAAGGCTCACAAAATCTTGCAAGATGCTCTGAAAAGTACACCGCGTGACACTGTTGAAGTGACTAGACTGAGGAAGGAGTATAAAATAACGGTTGAGACACGTAAGAAAGAAATAAAAGCCAAGGCCTGGGAATCACTATATGACAGATTAACCCTGAGGGACAGTGCTAAGTTTTGGTCCATAGTGAATACACCTCTGTTTAATGGAAGAGAAAATGAGGTGATGGAGGTCAATATTACAGAGAAACAATGGCTGGACCATTTTGAGACTATCTATGGCAGTAAGACCGTCACTAATCCTCTCACCCTCATAGAATTTACGACCATAGTAAACCCGCTGAGAATTTCGGTGAAGGAAGTGCAAAAAGCCATAGAAGACACTGCGGGTGGTAAGGCCCCTGGCCCGGACGGGGTTCCCGCAGATATGTATAAGGCACATTCCCACGTGTGGTCTATAGTCCTTGCAAATGTTTTTAACCTAGCATGTGTGGACAAATCTAGTATACCCGCTTCCTGGTCACACTCCATCATAATCCCCATTTTTAAAAAAGGCCAAAGGGGTGACCCAAGGTGTTATAGACCGATATCGTTGATCGATTCGTCGTTCAAGATATTAGGTAAAGTCATCCTAGAAAAAATTAACAAGTGGGAAAAGGAAAATGAAATTTTGTGTAACGCCCAATATGGATTTAGAACTGGGAGAGGTACAGAGGACCAGTGCCTCAATTTGTACATGACCATCAGTAAATATACCATTGCCACCAGGGGGTCGATCCATTTGGCTTTTATGGACCTGTACACAGCCTTCGACATAGTAAACAGGTCGAGGCTGTGGACAATGCTCCTGGAGTTGGGCATGGACCAGGCTCTTGTAAATTTTCTAGCATACCTGCACAGAGACCTGACTGCATCAGTGCGTATGACAATGGACGGGAAATGTACTACTGGGTTTAGATCAGCCAGAGGTGTACGACAGGGGTGCATCCTGGCCCCCATGCTGTTTTCCTTGTATATCAATTCATTGAACACAATTTTATCTACTGCTACACCAGATATACCCAGCATGGGAGGGATACCATTTACCGTACTGATGTACGCCGATGATACGGTCCTTATCTCTAGAACCCCAAATGGCTTACAGCTGCTCCTCGATTCTTTTGGGACTTTTATGCAGAAATTAGACCTGGTAGTGAATATGGAAAAGTCACATGTAATGTCACTGGGGAAAGGAAAGAAAATTACGAAAACCCTGCGCTGTAACGGTGTTGTGTTGTCAAAAGTTAAAACATTCACCTATTTAGGAGTAATATTCGATGACATGGGCACCTGGACTCCCCAGATTGCAAATAAAGCGATGGCTGTGCGCAGGTCGTCTGCGGCCATACTGAGTTTCGCGAAAAGGCTGGGAGGGAAACCCACAGAAGCCATACTGACCTTGTATAGAGCCAAAACTTTGGCTCTAGCAAGATATGGTGCTGGGATATGGGGTTATAAAGATCCTACCCCAATACAGAAAGAAGAGAACAAATTCCTGCGTTCTCTAATGGGCCTACCACATTCTACCCCTTCCTTCGCAGTACATACAGAACTAGGGATAGGCTATATTGAGGATACACTTAAAATGGCCCCACTACTCCTTTGGGTGAAACTATGGCTGAACCCTAGTTTGACATTAAATCATAAAATCATCAGCGATTGCATGGGGCGAGATAGAGCCAAAGATATAAAATGGTTGACACATATCAAAACCATTGCTATACAATTGGGTCGGCCAGAACTTTGTTTTAACCCCGAAAGCCTGTGTAAAGATGATATTACTTGGATAAAAGTACAATTCACGAATAACAGAAAGATCTATCGTGAAGCCCAGGAAATCGAGAAACCAACAGTAAGGGCACATTATTCAGTAATATCCACTATGACTATGCAGCCTTATTTGACTATTGTGAACAGACCATATCACCGATGGATTCTGACGAAATTTCGTTTTAATCAAGTGCATCTTTTATTGGGTGAATATATGAAATAGTGTACTCCAAGTGAAAATGTCCCATGCAAATGTGATAACTTTACTGATCAAGACTTGATACATTGTCTTTTTCTGCCCTTTTTTTGCTGTGGGCAGAAAGAAATACATCATACCACTTTTGAGGGACAAGGGATTCAAGCAGGTGAAACCTGCATTGATGTTTTTACAACTTATGGTGTCCCCTATTGTGATGTTTGGGGTTGCAAACTTTTTGGTAACATCTATACGTGCTAAACGGAATAGACTGCTGAGAACCCCAATGACAGAATGTATACAGGACTAGTTTAACTTTATACTGACAAGAGTTGTCCATTTTTTGGGAATAAGTAACTCGGTAAATGAAATTACATATAACCTTCATTAATATGACAGATTTAGGGTACATGAAGTCTTTTAATGTTTTTAATTGTTTCCTACTTTTCCTACCTAACTGTTTTTATCAGTTTTATTAATTGTTTACATTCCCCATTAATTAATTGAATCTTTTAAAAAATCTTTTAAAATTGAATTGTATTGTTGATTTGTGTATATTTTGTGTATACTTGTGTATTTGTATGTGTAGTATACTTTTATGATTTTAAAATAATCGAATAAAGTATTTTTGACTCTGACTCTTCTTCAAACTGCAAACACTACACTACTGATTCTATTTTTTAAGTTCATAGATTAAAATACCATGATTAAAGTGCCATACTTAAATGACATCTTACAGTACTTTCAGAAAGGGCCTTTCTTGCATCAAACAACATTCTATATTATTAGGTTTAAGAGTATAAAATGTTTCTAGCAAATCAACCTACACCGGACAAACAAATAGTTGATAATTAAGATTATAACTATTTACTACAAATGGAACCATGTAAAATTTCAGTTTCTGAGCCGTACGTGCAACTTCAGGATCCAATTATGAAGTCACAATTGGCAATTGACAATCAGCATGTTTAGGTTTGACAGTATAGTTAAAATGTCAAAAACAGATTATTAGTTGTCACAAACTACCACCGATATCAGATTGAACGCTCAGAGCCTATCTTTTTTTCTACTATAAGAATAAACTTTACAAACAATGTGGTCAAACAAGCAGATTTCCCAGAGAAAGATTATAATTGCTTGGTGACATGTTCTCACCCCATTTTCTCTAAGGATGGATTTTAATACAGCTTTCCCCTCTAGTAGCAATCGTGGACAAATGGTTACAATATGCAATACTGTTTCATTATAAAAAGCACGTAATCTACAGCTGTCTGTGGGCCAGTTTTGTATCCATAAAGGAATTCCATCCTTTGTGGGATTTCTCCCAGATCGTAACAACATTTCTCTCTTATAAATGGTTTAAAATGGAAAACAAGATATGGTTTTAGCTCCAGTTTGATAAATGAGTTAATAACTGACCAAGCATGCCTTTTTTTCGCAAACTGCTACTTATCCAATAAGATTGATAGGAAATTAGCTGTTTGGTTTAATGTCTGTCTAAACACAGCTTTGTTTCTAGCTACATCTTCAAAGGGTCGAGACTTAAAATTATTTAGGTGACAACAATGGTTCGCAAATGTGCCTAGGTCACAGTAAAAGAAAGAGTATAGAGATTTTAAAAATACAGATTGTCTAATTAAAGTTTGTCGTTTCAAGTCAAATTCCAGTCTAACATTGGCGTGTCCGATATTCTTTGAGACCCTAAAAAACAATTTAAAAACATTTATCTCTAAATTATCAAGAATTTTTGAGTCTTTACCATGAAAAATAACTGACCCATAAGTCAGGGAAGGAATGAACTTTGATTTCATTACCTTGAGTAGATGCTCGTAGTTTGGACATACCGTGTCTCTCAACTTTCTAAAAGCAAAAGACAATACAGTAACATTCACTTTTAAGTAGAGAAAAGGCTGTTTAAGAGCCAATCTGTCATCAAATGTAATACAAATAATCAAAGGTAGAATGGATCACTTGTACCTGTAATACCAGAGTCAGGTGTGGTGATCAACTTAAAAATCCTCATTCACGTACAGGAGTGGTAGAGCAGTATATCTTGATTTTCCGCTTCTCTTAGAACATGAAAGCATCATCATCGTTTTTTTTTTGATAACATGCTTTCCTCCATCTGGAGGTTGACCCACTGGTTTTAGCAGTAGGGATCAGGAATAAAGTGAACAAAAAGTGAGGTTAACGGAAAAATTGGAGTGCGCTAAAAATGCTTCGCTCTCCCTCCTAAACACATTTTATTCAGAAGAAGAGGTGGCAAGATTAAAAGATTAGATGGTGCGCATATAGAAATGCTAATATTCTATAGCACTGTGTGGTTCATGAGAAAGATCGACATGTTTCAGCCCCTTCTATTGTCCAGGAGGGGTCGGAGGGTTTTCTTCAGGACCTAATTATAAGTGCTGGGTCGCTAATTGTGTAAGCACCCTATTTCGGGTAGGTAATTAATTCACCCTTCTTCTCAGTCTTAGGTCAGTGGTACCTATAACTGGAGAAAAAACAGATTACATAAGTTTCCATATATACATGTTACATATGCTTACAGTGAAAAATGATGTGTGTTACATATGCTTACAGTGAAAAATGATGTGTGTAAGTCCAGGTGAGTAATCAAAGAAAATTGTCCCGGACACATTTCGAAATTGACAAGTATAAAGGATGTAGTACCAAGTAAGACAGTTACAAAGATGACAAATATAAAACTGAATTCTGGAGAGAAAGAGTGCGTTATTCAAAGAATACAACCGCTAAATACGCTTGATCATAAATAGGCTGATTTAAGAGCCTTGATCCATACAGAGATGGTGTGGTAAAGTGCACACGCTTGTAAAGCCAATGCCGGTTCAAGCGTTTCTACAGAGCAAGCTAAGGGCGCATGGTATTATAAAGGAAAACGCGCTTGGGAGAATTCGTTCAAGTGAGGCTGATCTATAAGCCTTAATCTATACAGTGGTAGCGTGGTTGGTAAAAGTATACGCATTCGTAAAACCAATGCTGGTTCATGCGTTTGTGCAAAGCAAGATAAAACCGTGTGGTTGTGTAAAACCATATCAGAAAGACGCCATAAGGAAAAGCAATTACACAAAACAAATGTCCGTGTCAAGCGGGCTTCAAGGAAGCATCTGTGCAGCAGTTTAAAAACAGGCAGCGGGATGGTGCTGTGGCGGAGTTACACCACACCCACATCCCTAATAAATTCCAAAGTTTGGCTTCCTCGGGGAGACCGGCGGGCTCAAGTCGAGGGGAGACAAAGCATAAGTACAGGAGGGAGTAATTCTTCGTAAGGCAAGACGCTTGACATTTGGAGCGCTCACCTGGTGCTGCAGGCTCTCAAGCTTTTGCCCGCTCCTGTGACGGTGCCCCGGTGACACGGGCCCGTAGCAGGTCGTTTTTTAAGGAAGACAATGATGAGCATGGTAGATAAACCCAGTGTCTATCACTTTTGTGTGAGAACAGGTTTTTAAAAAGAGACAATTATCAGCCATTATTGATGTATTTATAAAAAATATTCATTATTGCAGGATGGGGTAATTTCAAGTTTAATTTGATAAACAATTTACAAATAGAGCGTGCACTGTCGAATCTCAATCGTAAATTTAGCGTGTGTGCCGTGCTCCCGGATATCGCTCCCTGATCAAGAGCGTGTTTCAATATTACTTTAGTTGCATCCCCAATCCGTGGATATGTCTCCAAAGGCACTAGTCGATTGACTCTCAATGGAGTTTGTTCGTCTTTACTAAGTAAATCTTCTAAAAATTTCTCTATAAACTCATTTGTTTTGAATTATTTTATTCACAATATCTTTTCAATTCTACTCTTGGGTGAGACTCCGTTTCCCAAAATGCATCATTTCCATTTCAACATTGTTTCCAAATCAACATTATTCTTCATTCCAATGCATTTGGCCCACCGGCATTCATCAGGGGAATGTCTATTAAAGTTAAATTGTCGCTGGTTAATATGGGAGGGTAACCATTGAGATGCTAGTTAGTTGTGACTTTCTCGTGTGAATGCACTTTAAGTGGTAGCTCAACGTGTATTAATCATGCAAGTTTGTTTCTGCCATGATAGCGCGTATATCTACATTCAAATTTGTGCTGTTAATAAGGTTTCTTTACCGATATTTAAAACTATAATGCGTGTGCTATATGAACACTATAGCGTGCTATATACTATATGGGGTGTCTTCAGTACTCATACGTTCATTTTGCGATGAGATTTGTAAGACTGTTGCGCGCCCGACTATAGAATACATTTTCATGTGCGGTGCCCTTAGAATATCATTAGTGCTCATACGGTTGCGGTACGATAATATGCGTGTGGCTGTGATTGCGGTTTCACATATGATGCGAAAACAGACAATTAATCCCATGAAGATCGGCCGATCTAACAGCCTTTCTAAGTTCTAATAGAGGATATTATCACTACCCATGCAGTGTAAACTGGCCTTTTATGGCAAAATTATAGCCAATGCTGGTGAAATTATTACCAATTAGGACGACGCGGTGCTTCCTACTCCAGCCAATGGTGGTGCCAAAAGTCCACAAAGACCCAGTACGACCCCTTTGTCGCCCTATTGTGTCGACCCGAGAAAGCATTCATGAACCGGTGGGTAAGTTTACAGACCGGTCTTTACAACTGTGTGTTTTAATGATGAGTTTGTTTCTCAAAGATACAATGGACTTTCTGAACAAAATTAAAACTTATGGAGACATTGGGAGAAGAACCCATAGTATTGTGTACGTCCATCCCGCATCAACAAGGAATAGAGGCTGTCGAAAAAGCATTAATGCAAACAGAATATGAGGAAGAAATGAAAGTGTTACTTATGGAACTCCTAGAATTCACTTTACTACACAGTAACTTCAAATGGCATAACGGATGGTATCCACAAAAGACAGGTACATCTATGGGGAATTGTGCTGCACCTACATATGCAAATATCTTCATGAATTACTATAAGGAAGAACACATTTCGAATACTCAACCATGGAAAAATCAAATAGGGCTAAATCTACGATTCATCGACGACATATTCAGAATATGGAAAGGCACAGCAGAAACTTTGAAGGACCAAATATTACAACTTAACAGGATAGATGAACGAATTCAGTTCACTTATGAGATACAAGAGAATACCATCACCTTCTTGCATGTTAAGATCACGAAAACAGTAAGTGGATTCGAAACGGACTTTTACAGGAAAGATACAGATAGGAATAACACCTTGGTGTACGAAAGCTTTCATCCACAGCCTCTTAAGCATCACCTTCCGTATAGTCAGCTGCTGAGAGTAAAAAGGATTGTGTCTGACCCCATGAGAGTCGTTGAACAAACTGAAAGCATGCTACAAAGATTCAAGGATAGGGAATATCTTGAACATATATAAACACAGGCCAGAAATTGCAGTAACAACACAAGAAGACAAGAACTATTGGCAGTACAATCTAAACAAAAACGGAAGACTGTATAGCATGTGTATGCAAATACTCCAACATGAGTCATCAGTTTAAAAAAAACATTAAAAAATACTGGCCGCTACTAAAACTGGAACAAGATTTTAAAAACACGTTTGACCGGGAACCAATCTTCGAAATACACGAGAGGGAAGAACATTGGAGAAATGCTAAAACATTCCACTAAGCAGAACTTACAAACAACACACAAGGGCACTATACCCTGTTGGAATTGCAACCATTGCAACAACGTATTCAGAGGAACTTATGTAACCCACCCCATGAATGGCCATAAAATTAAACCACGAGTGAACCTAACATGTGATAGTTCAAATGTAATCTACATGCTCAAATGCCCATGTGGGAAAGCCTACATAGGCTAGACAGAAAGAAAACTACAAATATGTCTGAATGAACATAAGAGCAACATCAGGACAAAGCAAATGAAATCCATGGTTGCGACCCACTTCATTGAGGCAAATCACAACATTAGCCAACTAAAGTTTTGTGCACTGGAAATAATAGAGAAACAGGAAGGGAAGGATAATCATAACATCTTACTACAGAGAGAGAACCTTTGGATATACCCATGGGCACCTTAAAACCAAATGGCATGAATGATCGAGTGGAATTTCAATGTTATCTATAGGGAACACATGGATCGACACCTGGGGAGTAAGTTGCAAGAACACATTCACATACGGAGTGAGAAGAGACCTGGTGGGTCACCCATGGAATTTTTCCAGGTGTCCAGTTAAGAGTGTTACACTGAAATAATGGAGGATCAATACACACTCTGAAGTTTGTACTGACAAGTGTAACAAATCACAGCATAAAACGCATCCAAATATCGCACAGGACGTTTCATGCACCGTTTGCTTACACTTGAGATGTAAGCAGTATAGGAGCAAAGTTCTTTGAAGTTTGTACTGACCTGTGTCGTAATATATAATATAACAGTATCAAAAATGTATAATTGTTGCCTAATCTACCGTTTGTTTAAACTCGAGATGTATGTAACATTTTATTGTGACTAACAGTTAAAATCACGCATTTTTTAACAAAAACAAAAACTTTATTAGTTAACACCCGTAGCTTTGGGTACAAGGACCACAATATAGCAGTCCGCTTTCTATGCATAGTACATCACGCCAACGTAAAAATAGCCACGCACTTAACAAATTTGAATCTGCCTGGGTCACCAAACACAACATTGCACCGTGCTGGTGTAGGAAGCACTGCGTCGTCCTAATCGGTACGAATTTCACCAGCATTGGCTATAATTTTGCCATAAAAGGTCCGTTTACACTGCATGGGTAGTGATAATATCCTCTATTAGAACTTAGAAAGGCTTTTAGATCGGCCGATCTTCATGGGATTAATTGTCTGTTTCCGCATCATATGTGAAACAGCAACCAAAGCCATGCGCATATTATCGTACCACAACCGTATGAGCACTAATGATATTCTAATGGCACCACACATGAAAATGTAATTTATAGTCAGGCGCGCAACAGTCCTACAAATCTCATCGCACAATGAACGTATGAGTACTGGTGATACCCCATATTGTATATAGCACGCTATAATGTTAGTGTAGCACACGCATTATAGTATAAATATCGGTGACACGGTTTACCTCACAGAGCACCTCGCGCATGTAAAGAAACCTTATTAACAGCACAAAATCGAATGTAGATACACACACAGTCATGGCAGAAACAAACTGGCATGATTAATACACGTTGAGTTACCACTTAAAGTACGTTCACACGAGAAGGTCACTAATAACTAGCATCTCAATGGTTACCCTCCCATATTAACCAGCGATAATTTAACTTTATAGACATTTCCCTGATGAAGGCCGGTGGGTCGAAATGCATTGGGATGAAGAATAATGTTGATTTGGAAACAATGTTGAAATGGGAATGATGCATTTTGGGAAACAGAGTCTCACCCACAAGAAGAATGAAAAAAAATGGTGAATAAAATAATTCAAAACAAATGAAAGTTTGTAGAGAAATTTGCGGAAGATTTACTTAGTAAAGACGAACAAACTCCATTGAGAGTCAATCGACCAGTGCCTTCGGAGATATACCCCACGGATTGGGGATGCAACTAAAGTAATTTCAAGTTCGCCCAAGCTTGCCCAGCAATTAATTGCGGAAGAAAGACTGCTTTACGGTCCCTGGTTTTGCGTAATTAGTTACATAAAACAAATATGGTAAAGTAAAAAAGGCAGTTATTTTCACTAATTCCATAAATCAAACTGGGACTTTGTCTGCTCCGACTACATTTCTTGGTGGTTAATTGTAAGGCTGGGTATGTTTTTTTCTATGTTTATAGTAAGAGTCCAGGGACTTGCAAATCGCTGTTCATGAGATTTACTATGCGAGTGTATGCCAAGGGATAACACCGTTCAAGCCGGTCACATGTGTCTTAAGGCGATACGCCCACCGCTGTTCTTTTCATATAGGATCTTTTCTGCGTTGTGATTTTTGATCTGCAGTGTCTCCAGAAGGACCCATTGGAGCTCATCAATTGTATGTTCCGACTCATTAAAGTGGTTACTCATTTTGGTTGTTACTTTCTTGCATTTTATGTTACTTCTGTGCTCGCAGATCCTCTGTTTGATCTTGCGACAGGTCCTTTCAATGTACCTCAGATCACAAGGACAAGTAATCATGTAGATTGCATGTGTTGTGTTACAGTTCGTGTGTTATCGGATTTTCCGATTCACGGTTGGTGTTAACTGTATGGACTTCGTTGGTCTAGCCAGTTTACACACCAAACAAGAGCAACATGGGAAGTGGCCAGTTACAGGGTTCATATTCCAGGATGTCCCGATTGTCTCGCTCTTCGGTAGTGGTGTCTGTGGTCGTGTGTGAACTAGGATGTCTTTAATATTCCTGGTCCTTCTGTTTGCAAACCTCGGTTTTGGCCAGTTGTAGGATCCGGAGGTAAGAATTCTCCAGTTCTTCTTCACACTCTTTTTAACAGAGTTGGACGCTGCACTGTAAGTTGTCACACAGGTGAGGGTGTCAGTAGTGTCCTTGGGTGTATTCTCAAGTAGGCTCTCTCTCGGTTGATTTTGTGCCCTTTTCCGACACTTCCGTATGGTTCTTGAAGGGTAGTCCCTATCTTTCAGTTTTAGGCAAAGGTTGCTTGCTTGATCCTTATAGTCCTAGAGTCTTCTGAAGTTCCTCCAGATTCGTAGGAATTGGCTGTATGGCAAATGTAATACGTAAACACTTATAACATTTTATAGTTTTAATCTTTAACCTATTAATATTCCATCCTCTCATATTTGAATTATTCAAACCTATCGTCGTTTTTTGTGTTCATCAAGAAACCATTGGCTTGACTATATTTGTTAAATGATTCTGTAAGTCTTTGTAAACCTATTGCGGTGTGACTTAACAGAATAGTGTCATCTGCATACTGTAAGTATTTTATGTTTTGTCCGGAAAGGTTAGGCGAATGAGCATTAACGTTTTTGAAATATGATGGCAAATCTGCCATAAAAAGATTAAAAACACATGGGGCTAAGACGCAACCTTGTTTAAGACCACCATATGTTTCAAGTTGGTGAGTTGTACATTTACCATCACCCACTTTAACGTGGACCCACATATTAGAATATAACAATATAATCATGTCCCACAGTTGGTTTCGAATGCCTGATGATAACTTTGTCCAAAGTAAATTACGGGGGGACAGAATCACAAGCGGCCTTAAGATCTATTTAACAAATATATAACTTTTGCCTTTTATACTTTGCTCTTTCAGCCAATAAAGACAATGAAGTCAAGTTCGTAATCGTTGACTCGCCCTTACGAAAGCCAGTTTGGAAATTTGGTATAATTTCTTCTTTCTCAGCCCATTCTTCCAATTCATTAAGCAGACAACTAGAAAAGATTTTTGCCTCCACATCTGTTAAGGCAATCAGCCTGTAGTTAGCTGGATTATCTAATGGGCCACTTTTATAAATTGGCTGGATTATACTTCCCTGCCATGGTTCAGGAACCATTTTTGATTTTGCAACATCAGTGAATCAGTTCATCGCCAGTATAAACAAGTACCCTCAAATAACTTTTTAAGAATGAGGAGCCACCAATGTTGGAAGGACAAAGGTAGTTTCATTTGAAATATCTCATCACCTCCTAGCCTCCAACTGGCATAATGTAATCTTCACCCTCAAACCCCCTTTGTTGCATTCTGAAACGGAATTCCAGGAACTGCAGTGTTCTCATTTGTGGCTCTGTGGGAACTCCAATCAGTACAAAGAACCAATTCTCAACTCACTACATAAAGTAGCTGATCATATAGGAGTTCAGTAGACTTTAATTTCAAAAGCAACAAATGTGCCTTAGGCCCATAGGAATGAATGGGGAGTTATTCCTTATTTGCGATTAGCAATTTGCTAATCGCAAATAAGGAGGCTGTAGGAATCGCAATTTATTTTGCGATTTCTACATGAATCCCGATTTGCAAGTCCTTAATAGTGATTCCTTAATAATCGCTATTAAGGACTCGTAAATCGGGACTTTGATTAACCTAGCTGCTAATTCCTTGTGAGCACAAAAAATAAAATAAAATAAAAAGTAGGCATGGTAGGATTCATAAGCGTCTACAGAAATGGTTATCCTCTATTTGCATTTTGTAACCTCACAATATCCCCAGATGCCAGTCCCATAATTCAAAACAGACAGATATTTGCGTTCATACATACTACACTGCTGGCAAAAACAAATAATGTCCCCCGAGCAGGTAAAACACAAACATCTATAAGAAAGCCATGGCAATCATGTGCTACAGGAATAAAATATCACCCCATGAGTATGGGTAATCGTTTACCATCTCTATTAGCGTCCAATTCATGTGGATAGAACCTGTTAATGGTTTCTAATTGCACACCATGTATTTCTTTTTTGAGATATTAATCTCTAAATCCAAGTCATCCATAAATTGCACAAAATTTTCAATGAAGCCTCTCAGGCCATTTGGGGTGCGTGAATGCAAAACGGTATCATCGGCATCCAATAGGTCAGGGGATTTGATTTGAATTAATCATGGGTACATCCTTCTCAGAGGAGATCAAGCACATGTTCAGGCCGTTAATATACAATAAAAACAATATAAGTGTCAAAACACACCCTTGGCGTACACCTCTCGCCTCAAAAAATGATTCAGAGAATATGCACCCCAACATAAACTTGACTTGGGCGGAAACCCCACAGTACAATACCCTTAAAGAGTTTTTGTTTTTTCAGTTTAAAAAAAAAAAAAAAATCCTTGGCTAAACCATCTATGAAAGGTTATTCCATACTTCACCTCAGTTAACCCTGTGAAGGCACTACTGAAATCCATTGACATCAATTGATGCACATTTTCTGTTCATGGTACAGCGCAATCTCAAAGTTAATATTTATAAATACTATATTTTTATAAAATGCGGCAAATAGCAATCCTCAGATTAACCACAGTGTTTTACTTCCTTATTCCAGTTGAGTTCTGGTGTTAGTACACACCAGTAATAAGCAAATAATGCACCCAGATGTTTTTAACGTTACAGGCAACTAGTGGGTTCCCCCTGCACCAGTCCTACCAACTGCTGTCTTCACTCAGACAGCTTGAGTAAACTGGAGCACAGAGATCTTGTAGAGTAATGGCACTACTTAAATCATCATAGTGCCAATTTTCATGATACAACAAAAGACCTTATTCGGGAGTTGAGTGCAGAGTCGTACACGTGAAGCAGAAGAGGAGCGGGAGAATGAGGCAACCGCTTTTCCACACAGAATGAATGTTTCAGAAATGTGTGCGTTTCTATGCCTTGCAGGATAGTTCTGTGAGTAGAAAGTTCCTCGTTAAATATGCGGTATAGAGCACTTTACAAGTTTGAATACCGAATCAAGCTTCCATCCACTCATGGTTAGGAAATAGCATAATATTAAAATGAGTAATAGCTGCACCGGTTATTTAAAGCACTTAGACAAATTGTGTGAACTAAAATACCCTCTCTACCTTGACAACAGAAATACCGTAAATAACCTCAGAATTTCATTCATTTATAAAATTATTCTGCTTGCAGCCTCGTGCCTCTATATCAGCATGGAACGTCTCTGGAACTTGTAATATCCTTAAAATGTACCGTTGGGACTACTTTATTTTAGTTAGAACCGACCACAGAAAAGGCTTGCAAATTTCATTCTTCATCAATGCAACATGATCATACAATCATGGATGTTAGACATGGCCCTACTTAGGTGATTTCCCAAAAACCTTTTTTCTTTTTTTCCTCCTGGTTTTTGCTGATCCTCTTTTCGTGGCCTTATTTCTCTGGGCACAGCGCTGATTGTGCCACCTACCAGAATAGCCTGTCAAAAATGTATCAGAGCTGCCATTGCAGGCCTCTGGGTGCGCAGTTGCGTTTATGCTCAGGTTGGCATTTCTCACTCATTAGCCAACCCTAAGTGGGCCTTCCACTGCCACTAAAGCACCCCAGGGTAAGCCTGAGGGGCGGAGCAAGTGGTAGGCGAAAAGCATGTTCCATGTCCAGTGAAGTGCAGAACCCGCATGAGGGATTTCCCCATCTACGAAGTCGGCTCTTCCCATGGGACAACACGCCCGAGTTTTTGCTGATTCTCGGCTTGTGGTCTTAGGGCTCTAGGCACTTTCCCACTGTAAATGCAGTGTGAAAGTTTGTGCGCCCTTCCTACACACTTTAGGAAGTGGTGCTTACCTGATGTTTTTAAACATGTCTCAAGCCAGCCATTTTAGGCCTGTGTGTACGCACTTGCACCTATGATGTTTTAAAATGTGTACAGCCTGCCAATGCAAGCCTGTGTGTACAAAATTGCACTAATACTCAGGTTGGCCTTTCTGGAACACTGGGGAGACGTTTCACTATCACTAGAGCACCCCTAGGGTAAGTCTAGGGGTGAAGCAAGTGGTAGGTGAAAGGAAGTGCTGGCACGCATGTGCTCCCTGCCCAGGTAGTGAAGAATACCCATGTGTGTTTTGACTACCTATGATGTTTGCTCTTCCTTTGTGTTAACATGGGCGAATGGTGGAAATTACATAACACTGCAATAGTGGATTGCAGTGGAGCAGCCTCGTAGTATTTCCAATCATTGGATTCACAATGACAACTTCTCTCCTGTTGTAAGGGTGGATTTGTTATAAATAGCTTAGAAATGCCACTTCTCGATATGGTCAGGTGAGGCACGCCCTATATGCACGTATACCAAAGGGAGAAATATTACCCAAGGCAACCCAGCTGGAATACAGGTTCCTTGACAGCTATATAACTACTAAATCAATTTCCCTCACATAGCGTAAATAAATTATTAACGCAATAGATCCCTTGATAAACTTGAGAGAGAAGTGGAAGGAAGACCTGGTAGAACTCAATGGTGAGGATTGGATGGAGGCCCTTGTGTCTCCAAGGGAAGTGGCAATTTCATCGAGACTCAAACTAGTATAGTTGAAAATACTACATACAACATACTACTCACCGGTTATAATCACTGGCTCTGGAAATCTTAAAAGGTGTTGAAATAGAGATTCTAGTGCGGAAGGGTCATCGCAGTTAGACCCGTAATAGCCAGCTAATGTTATTACCATACCTCCTATCTCTATTGCTACAATAGCCCATCTCCCTCCGGAGTCTACTTTCTGCTGTAAAATTTTCATACTCGTAGGTTTTTTGAAAAGAATAGAAACCCCCCGCGTGTTTAATGATTGAGATGTTGAGATTGAGAATTCTATCCACCTATTCCTTTTGGCTAGCTCAAGCATTTCGTTTTCAAGTAAGTGTGTCTCCTGGAGTATAATGATCCCGGCATCAGCGTATCGAAGATACTGCATGATTTTATTAGCACGAGGTCTGGTGCGGAGACCATTGACGTTCCAGGATAAAATCCTGAGCCTACTCATAGTACTGGAAATAGGGGCTACATTGAAGGACTGCCAGTTTGTGAAGTTCCATGTTTATCTGCCAGCAATAAGTAAGAACGCTTGGGAAAAAGAAATTACAAAAGTACGATGATTGGAGCTCAATCAAGAGTGGATATTTTTTTCTATTTTTATTGTGCCCCTTGACCCCCCACCGTGACCCCTGGAACCCACCCCCTCCCCTGGGAAACCCTTGTACTCACTGTCCGGAAGTTTCCGGAAGTAAGTGCCCTTTGTTCTTCCCCGTCCCCACCTCATGTGCCTCTCAATATATCGTGATAACTCGCCTTTCAAATGTTATTACATATTTTGTAAGCGGATATTTTTTTTTCCCTTTTGGTTTTTCCTCCAAATAGATTATTATTTATTTTACCACATCTAAGCGAGAGGCCTACACCTATATTATTGTCTTTTTTTTTGTGAGTATTTAAGTTTGTGTGTATATATTATGTATTAATTTTTTTTTTTTTTTTTTTAAATTTTGCCTGAGCATATGATAGTAGGGAACTACAATTAGCGAGAGGTTTTTATCGAGAAGAGTTAAGCATATTTTACCACTCAGCTAGCCCCCTTCTCCTTCCTGCTGCCTAAAGACATTAAAAGTTCGTCTGCAGCCTGTACTGATCGAATGTTGTGCATTTTATTGTCCACCATTATCTTAAGTGATGCGGGGAAGCCCATCTGCACCGTTGCACCCAATTTGCGAAAGGCGTCCATTCTTCTGCCTAGCTCCCACTGTTTATCAAGGGTGAATCTGGACAGATCGGAGCGTATTTGGAAGTTAAAACCTTTGCCTGTTAGTGATATTTGCTTTAAGGCTAGGTGCAAGATATGCTCCTTCAAGGAGTAAGTGTGGAAATTTACGAGAATTTTTCTCGGCTTAGCTCTCTGTGGATTACGCCTGAATGGGTCCCTATGGATTCGTTGTATATCAGTTGCTAAATCCTCGTTGGAATGCAGGAGATTTAGAGATTCTTTTAGTAAAGCGATAATGAAGCTCTTAATATCGGTGCCTTCGCTACCTTCGGGAACATTCAGGATGCGTATATTGCTGCGCCTGGCGTTATTTTCCAAAATCTCCATTCTCTCAGATAAGGCCAGTTCTTCCCTTTTTATTTCAAAATGTCCTCCTGGGTGCCCTCAGCTCGCATAGACATTTGACCCACTGTTTCTTCCAAGGCTTGAGTTCTTACCGACAGACTGCCTATCTTTTCATCTAGAGACTCGCATAAGTTCCTTATTTCTCTTTGATTTGAGGCCGACTCGACAAAGCCTTGCTTAATCTCGGCAGATAGTGATGCAAACATCCGTTGCAACGAGGCGACCAAGATGGGTGCTGAATTGGGGTCTAAGGCTCCATTTACTTCCAAACAAGGAAGAAGATCGCCATCAGCAGAATTAGAAGCAGGGTTGGATGTCAAAAAAGGCTCTGAAAGTATTCAATCTTCCAAGTTATTTTCGGTGTTATCCGAAGCTATACTACTGGGAGGGTCTTTACAACTACCCTCTGAAAGTGAGGGCAGAACAGGCGGTGTTGTAGTAAAAACTTTCTCTGTTCGTGAAGCGGTGACTTCAACGACTAGACCTGCTTGACTAATCTGGTTGTTGTGTGGATCTCCACCCCCCCCCAAAACAGGGATGTTCTGCAGAGTGTAATGCAAAATCAGAGTCAAATTCTTCATGCTGGACTAGGCTATCTATAGGATTAATGAGTGCTGTGACTGAACTAAGTCATGTTCAAGTGACGCCATATCCCTAGCCCCTGGATTAAATTCAATAGAAGTACTACCCCTCTGCTGATGTTCTTGTCCAATTTCCAGCACTTGTGGGATAACCTTGAAATAAGAGCGCAGAGATGGGGTAATTTTAGGAATAGGGACAGGAAGAGGCTTTGCCTTACTGCGCTTTCTTCCCCTCTTTGCTTTGACTTCGGTAGAAAGGTATGATGAGGTTCTCGGGGCCTTCAGGTCAGGGGATACTTTGGCGGAATTTTGGAAACTCTCTGAAGCTTCAGGTAACTCTCTGAAGCTTCAGGTAACTCCCTTCCAAGCTTCTCCCCAACAGTTAACAGCACGCCTTTACCCCTCCTTTTACGTGAAGCGCTAGCCCTCTACAGGCTCTTCGCTGCGCTTTTACCTTTTTGTTTCTTGTCAGGCTCTGCGGCATTCATGCAACCAGGGGGTAGGTTCGTGTGTTTCAGCTCACACCCACTACACTTGTCTTTTACCTCTTTGACGCTGCTGCTGCTGGCTGCTTCCTCCTCCTCAAGCGAGGCACTTGCGGGTAGTCTGGTGGGAAAATCAGCTGTGGAAAAGGACGGTATCGCACTGAGAGCATACGCGCCCTTACTACCTCGGCTCGTGTAGCTTGAATGGGAGTCTCCACGGAGACTCCGTAACCGCCTGTTCCTACGGAGCTCGAGGGCGGCCTGTCTCCAGTGCAGCAGCTCAGGTACGCGCTGCCTGCACGTAGGGCGTTTTCCACTGCCGGTCACAGAGCTCGCTTCCCTAGCGCCGCGGTGCACGCCTTCCTCAACACACATCGGATCACAGCTGTGTGGTCCGTGATGTCCGCAAGCCTGTAGTTAACAGCAGGCGAGATGTGCACAGGAATTAGTCGGAATTTTAATCTTAGGCTATACTGTAGAGGTTTAGTTAATCGTAATGATGTGAAGAGTTCATGCTGGCGAGCCGCGTGAGACAAGATTCAGGCACTCGAGAACGGGAGCGGAGCACTGCAGCAGTCAGCCGACTGCCGCCATGTTTCCCCGCTACTCTCTCTTATAACCGGTGATTTCAACATCACCTTGAACCCTCTACTGGACAAATCTCCTAATAATAGACAGCAAGCTTCCTCTAAATCTAGAAACTGCCTTCTAGGTTTAATGAATCAATACGGATACGTCGATATTTGGAGACTTAGAGAGGGCCAGAGGCTGGGTTTCTCATTTAGAAATCTCAAGTATAGACACAGATCAAGAATAGATTTTATCCTAACTAGCAGAGCTTTGGTCGATTCTATCATCGCATATATCAGATCATTCCGCGATGAAGCTGGAACTAGAGTGGGGTGGCAAGCCTCCCACAAGATTGTGGTCTTTTGATAGATCATTCCTCACATCAATAGATGATATAGAGTTTCTTCAATCAGAAGCGCGTAAGTTTTTCATTATTAACATGGACAAAGCCCCAGCAGGTACTGTTTGGGACGCTTTTAAGTGCACACTAAGAGGCATCGTGAAGAATAGGGCGGCTCATAGAAGAAGGCAGTACATGGAAGAAGTATCTTCTATTGAGAATAGCATGTCTGCCGTTCAGTCCGATATTGATACTGGTAGATTTATAGACAATCATGACTTATCTCTGAAACTTGCAGAGTTAGACGGACTAAAGAGTAGCTTGTCATCGGTCCTAGAGAAGCGTGTCTTACAGAAATGGGAGGCAAGCAAACTCTCTCACTTCCAGTATGGAGAAGGGGCAGGAAGATTACTGGCCTGGAAAGTCAAATCAGATCGGGTTCGAAATAACATTGCCTCCGTCACATCAGAAAAGGGCACCTTTTCAAGCGATGCAGATATTAGGGAAACCTTCAGAACATTCTTTCAATCAATCAATCACGAAGATCTCAACGTCACACATAATGATATCACGAGCTGGTTAGAGGATATCTCCCTACGATCCTTGTCACTTGAACAGAGTAGGTTTCTGGAAGAGGAAATAAGCATTGCTGAAGTAGAGCAGGCTATAAGGGGAGCAAAAGGGGGCAAGGCGGCAGGAACCGATGGTTTACCGAGCGAAATATACAAAAACTTGATATCAGAGGTGTCCCCAATTTTAGCGGCTTTATTTAATCAAATATTGAGGGATGGAGAAGTACCTCCTGCTTCTTTGGACAACGCCTCTATAACCCTCATTTTGAAGCCAGGGAAGCCTCCCTCGGATTGTGGCTCATACCGGCCTATTTCTATTCTAAACACCGATTACAAAATTTTTGCCACTATATTGGCCAAACGGCTTGGCCAGGTTGCGCCTGACATACTACACTCCAACCAAAAAGGCTTTATAAGAGGGAGACAGTTATATGAGCTCAGTTACGAACTAGTAGGATCCATAGACGTGGCCATAAAAGAAGTTCTTCCCCTATCTATTCTCACGTTGGATGCCACCAAGGCCTTCGACAGGGTGAACTGGCTGTACCTGTCAGAGGCTTTGAAAAAATTTAACGTCGGAGATAAATTCCGTAGAGCAATCGACTTGCTATATCGTAGTCCTTCAGCTTCAATCTTGATCAATGGGGGCCTTACGGCACCATTTAGTGTAACCAGAGGAACCCGACAGGGCTGTCCCCTGTCTCCCCTCCTTTCCGATTTATACATCGAGCCCTTCGCGCAAACATTAAGAGACAGTACACTTATCAAACCTTTTGTCTTCGGAGACTGGGAAAAAATAGTGGCACTTTATGCTGATGATATAATGATTTTTACGACAAACATTAATGCAGCATATCCAGAGGCCATTGACCTAGCTCTTAAATGTAGAAAAATCTCAGGATACGAAGTGAATGCCTCTAAAACAGAGTCAATGTCTTGGAATATCAACTTAATTACAGGCAATGAAACTTCAAGACCTCAACTACGATATCTGGGGAAAAATATAGTTAAAGACATTGACTCGATTGCTTCTTTAAATTTTGCCAAAATAGCAGCGCAATGCCGAAAACACATGAGACTGGTCACACCTTCCGCTTACTATCTTAGGTAAGGTTAATCTGGTAAAGATGTGTATTCTGCCAAAGATCTCGTTTCTATTTTATTTAATTCAATTCCACTTTTCTTTGATCCTAAGTTAATTTCAAAGCTACAGAGCGCGATTTCTACTTTCATTTGGAATAATAAGAGCCCAAGAATCTCTTAGAAGAAAATAAGACGCCGCAGAGAGAAGGGAGGGCTGGCGGGACCAGATCTTCAGGTCTACGCATGGGCGTTTCAGCTCTCGCATTCACGCATGCTATTAAAAACACCAGTAGCAACAGGGGTAGGTCACATGTTCTCTACTTTACTGAATTGTGAGGGAGTAGGACAGGGCACTTTTTTGTTTAAATTCGGAGACCCCAAATTTAAAAAATAAATAAAATTGAAGGTATTACAGGGGATAGCATCCACGTGGTATAGAGTGAGGCACGCGATCAAATTGGGGTATTACTCAGAGAATGCTCCTATATGGGACCTACCCGCTCCCCCAGCTTGGGCAGAAGACGCACTAACACATCCACTAAGAGAGGCCGGAATCAACACTTGGGGAGACCTGTTCATGGATGGATCTCTACTTCCTTGGGACTACTTAACCAACAAAGTCGGGCCAAGCCTGTCGAGATTCAAATACATACAAATTTCAAGCTGGTCTCAGACATATAAGGTACAGCCAACCCGGATCAGCAGCTTACCTATAGGTGGTAATAGTGAACTAGTGACGTGCCTGCTGGACAGTCCCCCTGCAAAGAAGGAAATATCACTCTGGTACAATAAGATCATAGAGGAAACAGATGGTAAATTTTGCCTTCAGACATCATTATGGGCTGATTCAATGCCAGGTATAGACGTGGAGGAGCTTTGGTCGGCTTCTTGTGTAGTGTTGTGGGACCTGGTTAAACCTGCTTGCCTCCGTAGGAACCATCTTTTCACAATACACAGGGCATACTATTCCCCGCAGAGGCTGACAAAGTTTTCTTCGACAGGCCCGGTCTCATGCCCAAGGTGTGGACTAGCTGCTGCATCCGACATTCATATGTTTTACGAATGCCCAAAAATAACTTCATTCTGGGACTCTATAGGAAACAAACTATCCCTGTCACTGGGTTATCACATTTCCATTGACCTCGCCCTTGTTATCTTCGGCCTGAGGGGCAATGCCCGTAATGCTGCTTCTAATTTGTTGTTTTATTCTATTCTGGCGGCGCGTAGGGAGATCTGCAGACGCTCAGCCGCCCACCATACACGAATGGCGGTCATCGGTCCTCCAGATTTCTAAACTTGACCTAGCCAGGGGAGGAAATCCGAGCAGGAGAGCTTTTTGGACACAGTTAGAGCAGTAGTTTTGAGAGCCTGGGTTTTTTTTTTCCCCCCCCAGGTACCATGATTAATGCGGGCATTGCTTACCCTTGTATCTATGGCAAGGAGCCATGGTGCTTATGGGGCCTCGGTATCTCGGGCACTATCTACTAACGAATAGCCCTAAGCAAATTCTTTCAAGGCTTATGTGTACGTGCTGTTGGGAACTGGCCTCCCCTCTCTCCCACGACATCCCTGCCAGCTAACGCTGAGACAGTACAGAAGCACAGCCTAATTTTCTTCTCTGTGGCAATTTCTAGTTTTGATAGATTGGAGCCATGCACGCAAATGAGGATAAAAAAAAAAAAAACATACTACTCACATACAGCCCTGGCCCAAAAGGGCTATGGGGAGGGTGCCAGGTATAAGAGAGCGTGTGGAGAAGATGGAACGTTTTTACACATTTTGTGGGAATGTCAAATCATACACAGATACTGAACGAGGAGGTTGGGGTGTATGATGAATATGCTGGGCCATGAACTCGAACTGGAGGGTAATAGGTGCTTACTTAATATATGGGGGCCAACAGACTTAAATAGTAAGGAGAAACTGTGGGCGACACTGGGGTACATGATAGCCAAACGCAATATTGCAAGATTGTGGGGAGCAAGAGGGGCCCCAACACTGGCATTGTGAAAGCAAGATATGGACTGGTGTATGTTCCGAGAAAAAACAGTTTATGTGTCCAGGGGGTGTCCAAAGAAATGGTCACAAGTATGGGCAAAATGGAACGAATATTGTGGTACAATATGTGCACCCACAGTGTTTCCTACCGTCCCTGCTCCTGATGAAGAAGTGTCACCTGATTGAAGTGCATTCTAAAAATGAGTGGCTTTACTTGCTTACTGTATCGTAGCAATCTCCTGTCGGAGACCGGTAAGAATTATTTGGGTGTGTATATTTTGCTAATGTATCTTTGCATCTCTGCTTTCAATAAAAAGAGTTTAAAAAATGCCACTTCGAGAAAGGGGCATTTTTCTGTTCTAAAACTCTTTTAGTTTAACTCGAGCCCACACTGGAGGCTGGGGAAGACATCTGTGCATTCCCAGTAACAGTTATAAACATTGGGCATGCAACTGGAACAACAGATATTTGCTATTTGGAGACCTTGATGGATAGATTGGAGGCAGAGGTTTTGGAACTTGGCCTCTGGGAAGCCAGATCATGGTTAGAGTAAAGATTAAGATCTGCATTCCATGGTCTCATGGCAGACTGGACTGAAATTTAGATGAGACATCTGTGGTTCAAAGAGGAACCTTCCCCAACTTTAAAGGCACACTACAGTATAACTACTGATGCCATACTTCTGCAGACCAGAGATACAATTGTGGGGATGAGGAACTGGACATCCTGGAACTGCGTGGTGCACACTGCCAGAGAAATCTGTTTTGCACAAGGAGGGTTACTGCCATTGGAAGAGACTGTGCACCCTTCCTGAATAGTGGCTGGCATGGACTGACTACCTACTGCAATGTGGCTCTTTAAGGTGTGCTCTCCAAGGGCTTGTTGGCTTGCCCCTGTGGAGGTATCAGGGACACCTAAGACCTCCCGCTAGGGACCCACACTGTCTACGAGTAATAGCTGGAGAGCAGTGCCCTCTTAAGCGCCCACATTGTCTGCTAGATCCCAACTGGCAGCACGCCGTGAGCGAGGGACAAAGTATTGTGCCTGGAGACCAGATTGCCTTGTGCGGAGCCAAAAAGTGTTACCCGAATCTAAGGAGTATGGTCCCTGCATCATGGGGTCCTCAACACGCATAAGCATAAGCATCTTGATTTGTGATGAGCGGATTCACCATTTGTGGGATACAGCATGTCGACCGATCTCTCTCTTGTGACATGCAGACAGCATGCTCATTGCATACTATGTCTGATTCACAGGTACCTGTAATAATGCCTCATTCTACCTTGTGCAGTACCGCTAAACTTGCGCCTGTTTGTGTGACTGTAATTGCTTGGTGTAACCCACATCAAAGCGCACTAGCATTGTGCCTCATTTCTAGGGAGGTACAGTATTTGCAACTTTTAGTTGTGTGTGACCGGTAGTGTCTGGTGTGACCCGTATCAACACGCACAAGATGAGGTGCTTCATTTCCAAGGAAGTTGCAACTCTTCATTGTGTGTGACCGAAACTATCTGGTGCATCTGGTATCTACAAGCACCAGACATTGTGCCTTATTTCCAGGGAGGTGCAGGGTAGTGTTTTCGTATTCGGTTGTGCCCGGATTGCCTGGGTGCTACTTTGATCAATGTGTATCTGACGGGGTGCCTCCTTCTTCTGAGACAATCCCCTGTTTCACCCCCCTATTCAGAGATTGTTCCTTTTGTACTCTCAGTGTGATGGATCAACTGCCCTCTCCTCACCGGGCCCCTACGAATTTGTGTTGCAGGGTTGTATGCCCGGATCAGGCCTGTGTGGTGAGACAAATTGACTTGGCGAGGAAAACTTCAGGGAGCGATCCGAAGTGGGTTAAGAGACTGTGTGACCCCCTGTGCTTCACAGAACTGGGCTGGTGCTAGAAGGCCACACTTGGAACCCTTTAATTGAACGACTATCGCCCTCAGTCTGCATCTGCTCCACATAATGTGGGTGAACTTCGCAGGTGGTGGCCAAACCCCCATTTGTTGACTGCCCCCGAAGTAGACCTGCTACCTACCCCCACCTTCTTCCCTGTGACCCTGGCTAAGTGTGACTCCAGCCACAATCGGCCTAGTATCAGGGGGAGGGTTTTTTATCTCAAACTTGTGGTCTTAGGGTAGTCTAGGTTAACTGGAAGTTGAAGGTGGGCTTGGTCCACGGGGTCCGCATTATCCATTGACCTGCCGGATATTCGCTATATCCCATTACAGTGCTGTGTAAGAGTGTGCTCCATATGGACCTGCCTGATATCCGCTGCACCGCTCAGCGGTTCTGAGTGTAAGGGAGTGACTACATGAGGAACGCCTGTTATTAATTACACCGCACACCCTGTTGCTTTACATGTTGATTCCTTGCCAATAAAATACTACGTTTGACATTGGTTTTTACCCGTTCGGCCTTGGCCCACAGTGCTGTTTAAAAGTGTTGCAAATATCTGTGTGTCCACATTTTTTTATATAGTTGTAATCTGGGGTGCTCCCTATAACTGTATGGTATTTAATTATAATAACTGCCAGGGTGGGCCTAGTTCTGACGTTTTGCACCACTTAAGGGGGGTGTGGGATAAAGTAGGATCTTTCCCAAGTGAGCATACTAATGATGTAATTTTACCACGTTTGGGCATAGTACTGCTAGTGATATTTCCAAATGTGATTTATGCCCAGAAATACATGATGTTCCTGTTGTGTTAATTAGTGTTGGTGTTGAATACAAACTTCGTTTACATACACCATGTGTGAAATATCTTTTGTGCCGCTTAGTGTGTTTATTGTGGGAGTGCTGTGCCAATGCTTAACACATTACCTCTATGATAAGCCTGACTGCTCAATGGCAAGCTACCCCACGGTGAGTGCAGGTCATACCGTGAGTGTAATCACCTACCTCTGATGGGAGTGATAGGCTCTGACTGTCTGGGGCACCGCCTCAGTCAACCAGAAAGGGCAAGTTCCAGCAATCGACCAATGATTATCATAGCCTGACCTACCATGCACAGATTGAGAACTTAGCAAATCTATTTACACATAAGGATAACAACATTTTGGAGGTTTGTTAATAGGCGGCTAGAATTCAAACCATTATTGAACATTAACTAGGTTAGGTTTAGGCATTCTGGCATACATGAAAGTGGGATGTGGACCTTTCAAAAGACAGATAAAGCCTTGTTAGCTGAAAGATGATTTTGTACATATCTACTGGGTGGGGCAGCCCCAGACCTAAAATGCACTTTATTTACAAACAGTTTTACTAGAAATTAAGACCTCCTGGCCTTGTGTTCACTCCGTTCTAGCAGTCTAAATTTGGTCCAGTACCAATGCAACACTAAAATAGGCAAATATGGTTGATGTGTTATCGAACTGGTCAATATCAATAATTACAGTGGGCTTCGAGTCAGCCCAAAGTTTATAATTGGTCGTTTTTTTGTCAATCTGATTTGCTTGCTTCCTATTTGCTGGCTTTCCTTCCTTGACTTGTGTCTTTTCCTTCCTTGCTACCCATCTTCTCTATCATCCTTTTTATTGTGCAACTCGTACCTTTCCTTTTTTATTTAGCTTGCAGCACTATATGGAAGATCATGTGTTACCTTGCTGTCATCCCTGTGTACTGCTTCTCTTCCTGACAACCCTGCCATTTCTGAATTGCCCCAACCTCCACAGCTGGCTTGTTGCTTCCCCCACTAGTTCACCCTCTGCTTCCTTTTATAATCCCCGCCCACTCTGCTGCAACCCCTCATCTCAGCTCGCCGGGGTATTTACCTGCTTCCTCTGCCCCTTCCAACTTACCTACCTGACCTGTTTTTTCAAATGTATTATTTTAACTGTTTAGTTCGGCAGCTGCAATTTGCTAGCTGGCTGTTCTCTTCTAAAAACAAGCGTTAGTGCACCATTTTTTCCCCATTTATCATTGCAAAAGCATCTACCACCTTGGGACAGATTTTTTTTTTATTTTTTTTTAATGACTGCCAAGTCTTGACATATGCGCACTGTAAAAATCATTGGCAAAGCCAAAAGGTTTGTATTGCAAAAACACATGACCTACTATGTTTTATATTTGGTCATGATTAACTGCAGCCCAATGTTTTTCATTAATACTTTTTCCCATATGATGCCGAATTGTGAGACATACAATTTCCAATGGAAAACATGTTGCGATAACAGATTTATCTTGCTACTCAGGTTTTATTGCTTAGGCCTCTTTAAAATAAAGATTTTCTGAGTGTGAATGTAAAGGTGGTCATGTAAGCTTGACTGGATGAGGGCCATGCCTCGTTCATAAATAGATGATGCTTATTCCTTAAAGAAACCTGACCCCCTTGACTGTTGCTTCAACTGGCCAAGCCCTCTAAAAAAATTAAATTTGAAAAAAGGAGGCGGCGAATCTAGGTGGAATTTTAGGACTTACTTTTTACTGGCATCTACTTGGCAACAAAAAATGATTAGCTGTGTCACTTATGAAACCACGAATTAGAAATTATGAAGTGAGTCAATAAAAACCTTTAATCACGTAGCATGTTTCAGACATAGCATCAAACATCAATGGACTAGATGTAAAACAAGAGCAGAAACAAAGCAGTCCTTACCTTACAAAGGAATGTCCAAGTGAGTTGCAGAATTCTTCAAGGGCAACTCCTTTCTGACCATTCATGTTGGAAGCATAGCCGGGAAGGAAAATAACACCTGGATTCTTGCCTTTAATCTTCTGGTAAGCCAGCTTCGGAAGATCCGGTCGATTTAGGAACTGTACTGTTGCCTTGTGCCTGCAACCTACCACAACTAAACAACACATAATTTACAATCTTTGAAAAGAGAATTTCTAATTTATAGTCACATGCGCCTGGGCAAAACAGAAATACTGAAGACCTAATTATAGAAGCAGAAATAATTTTATGCAGGAAGTACAGTCAGGTTGAATAATTTAAATAGAAACTGTTGTTGACTTTATAAGTAAACATATAAATAATAGTGAGCATGGGGGTCACACAAGCATATTATGATCAACAAGCTTTAGCCAAGTCAAAGTAACTTCAGTGCACCTTTCCCTTAACGCCCAGCTTCAGTACCTGCAAACATTTATTGCAAGATGATCTACCATTCAACATAAAATAAGTTACAGCACATAACCACTTGATACACAATTTCCCTAAAACGTTTCTCCCACTTTGTACTACTTTAAGAAACATATATTATGTGATATAAATTTGAGTATTGCAATATTAAAGACAGCACCTTTATAAAAGTTTGCAATTTCCGCTCCCGTTTCAGACCCATTTCCTTGGTTTTGTCGTCATGTAATAGCCTTCTAGATTTAAATCACAATTAATTTCTGTTGTTTAGAACCAACAAAACCAAACATGTATCTTCAAAATATAAGTGATTCTAAAAGTCATGTGAATATCCATCATAAACTGAAGGTAATGTGAAACATAATGATGCAACCAAAAATACGCTACAATGAAAAGATTGCATTATCACCACCAATGACTTTGTAATCCTAATTGCATTTATATAGCACTTAAGATCCCATACGAGGCGTCGAAGGGCTTTCTGACGAGTAGCACACTACTCTGGAACCCAAACAGGATTAGTGGTGAATTAGTATAGGGAAATATGAAATTATTTTGAGCGGGGGACATGCGAGTCTTTTAATTGGATTGAGAAGGATAACGGAGGGATAGAAGAGGGAAGGTCTAGAAAGTGTCTATTTGGAGATTATAGCAGCAGGCGGTGGTTGGAGATGAGGGGAAGGGGAAAGAGTCCGAGGGAATGGTGTAAAAGGCTTATTTGGGAGATCTGAACAGTAAAAGAGGTTTGAAATGATGCAAGGTGGGGTTGAGGAGGGAAGAGTCTAAAAGGGGTTGTTTTGAGGGTCATAGTAGTAGAATGGGATGTGGGATGAGTCAGAGTGCAGGTAAAGGATATTTTGAGAGAGGATTAGGGTGAGAAATAGGGTTGAGCATTTGAGAGAGTAGTAGATTTTGGTTTGGGATGAGTCAGAGAGTGGAGGTAGGGTGAGCTATAGGGTAGTGCTTTGGAGATGCTGAATTAGAAAGGGTTATTTTGGGGGTCATAGTAGTGGAATGGGTTTGGGATGAGTCAGAGTGGAGTTAGAGGATATATTGAGAGAAGAATAGGGTGTGAAATAGGGTTGTGGACTGGCAAGAGTAGTAGATTGAGGTCTGGGATGAGTCAGAGTGGAGGTAGAAGATATATTGAGAGAGGTATAGGGTGAGATATAGGGTAGTGCATTGGAGATGCTGAATTAGGAATAAAGTAATAAATATAAAGATACACGAGTACATGGAAGGTATATATATATATATATATATATATATATATATATATATATATATATATATATATGTACAGTAATATATCTAGATTTAAATTGTATATAATAAACTCAGACTTTTTAAGAGTGTCGCCGTACTTTAAGCCAATGTATTTGTTTCTATATTTTACTCAATTGTGAAGCAATTGTAGAAGAATAGTTATGATAAAAATGTACGTATTTATGCAGTGACATATATATATATATATATATATATATATATATATATATATATATATAATATATATATATATATATATAAAGAATAGACTAATAAAGCCATAAGTAATATGTATGTTTGTTCGGCAGAACTAACGAATATCTATATATTTATTATCATGATTATTATACAAATTCATACAAAGGAAAAAACATAGCTAGGTACACATATATAGTCCATATAACGGCTTAAATACACAGGGATAGGCTGTATAGTTATGTTAGAGTATGCAGGTTATATGGGGAAGAGCCAACTCAATAAGTCATCTGAAGATAAGGAAGTTATTCATGGATCTTATGTTTGGCGGTAAAGAGTTCCATAGTTTGGCTGCTTGAACAGAGAAGGATATGCCACCTATGTTTTTTTCTTGTATGGTGGGATTTTGAGGCGCGGTGCCAGTCTAAAGCAGAGGTTCTTTTGTTGAATTTTTTTATTTTATTTATTTAAGAAGTTTTATATAGCGCTAGCCTGACCGGAGGGTATCGGAGTAATTCACATCAGTTACACAGCAGAGGAAAAGAGAGCAGAAGAAAATACAATAAAGCAAGAAAATCCAGATAATAATAATCATAGTGACAGTGAGGTAAGAGTTCCATTTCAAGCTAATGTTAACACCGAATCGGGGAGGGGTGGTGTGTCAATCTCAAGGCTCCAGCTGCTCCTATCTGTTCGCTAGGGATCGCTCCATGTATCGCTTTGTGGGTGATACAAAGCAGCTTGGGTGTGGATCTTCTGGCAATCAGTAACCAATTTAGGGCCTTCAAGGCAAGGGAAATGTGGGTTTGTGGTTTTATATGCAAGAGTATGTATATCAAATCACAATCTGTTGTAGTCTTTTCATAGGTGTTAAAGATCATCCGTGGGAGAGGCAATTGGCGTAATCGAGTTTAGACTGAACAAGAGAGATAGTAGCCTTGTGTGGAAATCCCAGGTAGGGGAAGATGTGTTGCAGAGTTTTTATAGTAATGAAGCTTGATCTTGTTAGTTTGTCCACTTGGTCATTCATTGATAGCTTGGAGTTCATGGTATTCCAAGGTTTCTTACTTCTTAAGATACTTTAGGTGGTTTTCCCTGATCATCAGACCAGGCAACAAGTGGGTCCTCATTTTTCTATTAGCCACATGTGAGTATTTCCGTTTTGGAAGCATTCAATTTGAGATGGTTCCATGTCATCCACTGATCCATGACTCTGAGTCAACTCAAAATGTGTACGTTTCGAATGGCTTTGTGGGTTTCCAGTTTAAGAAGTATTTGTGTGTCATCTACATAGTTATAGCATTTGAGGTGAAATTAATTGATCAGTGCTGGTAATAACATCATGTAGATATTAAAAAGCATGGGTGAGATGACAGAGCCTTAAGTGACCCCAGTTTTATGAAGTATGGTTTTTGGATGAGAAAGGAGGGGGCAGGGGGGAATGGATGACATTTGTTCTGTTTTGAAGGTAGGATGTGATACAGATGAGAGTAGACCCCTCTATGATGGCTTCGTAGAGTCTTTGTATTAGAGTGTCGAGGTCAACTGTGTCAAAGGCAGCTGAGAGTTCCAAGAGAAGTAGTGCAGCAACCCTGTTACTGTCAACTGTGTTCTTAAGGTCATTCCAGATGGCAATGAAGGCAGATTCTGAGCCTCTTCCTCGACTAAATCCTATTTGGAAGTATGCAAGAATGGAATTATCTTAAATGAATTGTGACATCTGGGCAAATGCTGCTCTTTCTATCAGTATGCCAAAGAACGATCCACTTGTAATCTGTCTGTAGTTGTCAGGGTTAACCAGGTCTAGGTTTTTTTTCTTTAGTAATGGGCCTATGTATGACTTGCTTAGGTCTTCTGGAAATATTCCAGTAGTTAAGGAATGGTTGTTGATTCTTTTTACTGGTGTGGCAGCAGAGATAGTTAGAAGAATTTATTGAAGGTTTGTGGAGGACAAGGGTCAGAAAGACTGCCGCCAGGCCTGCTTGCTTTGACCAGGTCCATAGATTCATTGTATGACATTTGTTGGAAGGATTGCAGAGGCTGGGTTAGCCTACTTTTGGAGGGTTTTTTTGGAAAAGGGTCTGTGCTGGTGTTTTTTCTTTGCTTTAAATAGGAGTTCAAGTGTCTGCCTGCTTTGGTTATGCAATGATTTGCCAGTTTGTATGTGAATTCTTGAGTAATTGGAGGAGTTCCTTCTATACAATTTGGTTTCCGAAAATCAGTGAAAATTTTACAGAACTCTTTATTTGCACAGATTATCATTTTGAATTCTGCCTGAACAGTGCTTTTTGATTGATGACTAACAAAATCTGTTAAGTTTTTGTAGGCAATGTTTGTCTTGATTTGTGTTTGTTTTGAGCCAGGTGCATTGCAGCTAATTTGCTTTTATCTTTTAGCTCTCTAAGGTGCCTGTTTTCTTTTCTTTTGTTCTGTTGTGTTGTTCATAGTGGTATTGGGATATCAAAATATTCCTTTAGCCTCTCATATAGTTTATGAACTGAATTTAATGGGTCTATATCTGTATTGGATGTTAGTTGTATTTCTAAGCGTTCAAAACTGAGTTTATTTCATGGATGATATGTGGATTCAGGTAAGGTTTTAGATGTGTTGCTATATGGTTTTTTAATTTGGAAAACAAGCAAATGGTGGTCTGACCATGTGACTGGAGTAAGTACATATGATTGCTGGAAGAGATTATATGTGTGGTGGAGTGGAGTGGAGTGTAAGGGTTGTGTTTTTTTTGGTAAGAAGAGGAGGAGGGTGTTGGTGGATGAAACGATGGAAGACTGCTTATAGGTTTGATGGTGGCAGAAAGGGCTCGGTTAGGAGTAATTAGAGGGTAGAGCTGGTGCTTTGTATAAGCAGGGAGCGTGGTTCTTTGTTAATTAAGTACAGTGTGGATTTGGGTTGTGTTGATGAGGAGTGAATTGGTTAGTGGTATAGGATAGAGTGGTGGGTTGTGCGTAAGGGAAGGTGCCATTGTATGGTAGTTGGGGTAGAAGGGTGTCGTTTTCTGGGGTTTTGTAGTGGGTGTTGAGACATTGAAATGTGTGTAGGATTTGTTTGCAGTAAATGTATGAAGTGCATTTGCTGTGTTGTTCATATGTTTGTGGATGTGGGTGGGTTAGATGTTGATGGGGAAAGGAAAAAAAGGCAGTCTTTCTGTCTCTAGGCCAAACAGGCCACTGCCCTTGTCCTCTCTGCCCTGAGCCTCGACGCCTGGGTTGAGACGACTTGAGTCCTAGACTTAAATAGCCCTAGTCGTCAGGTGGCCCTTTCGGCCAGTGGGAGCCCTAGCTAATCACAAAACTAGCCCTACGCCCAATAAAAAACCAGGCACTTACAGGTCAGCAAAAATAAAATCACTATAAGCATATTCCAAAAATGCTATTGTTTAAGTGCCAACGGGGAGGACAATTAAAAGCTTCTTGAGGATTGTTGTTGTGGGACATCATTGTTGTGTTTGTGGGAACATTCTTATTGTTTTTTATACGTACGAAATCTTCAGTTATACATTGTTAAAATGGTACGCTCATTGGCCAAACGTAATTCTTGCCTATTTTTTCAGCAGTCAGGTCTGCCTGGTGAGACAGTGACAGCTCATACTCCTGCTAGCGCCAGTCTGTGTATTGTCATTTCATCTCATAAAGAAGACCTGAAGTCTCCTGGGGGGCGGCACGGCCACACAGCCGCAGTGTTGGGATGGAGCAACACAGCGCTAAATTAAATCGTGAGAGCGTGGTAGCAATTTAGGCAGCATGCAAAGCTGCTCTTTCATTTCTCCCTCTATGATCGAGGGCCTTTCTGGACCCACGAGTGGGAACAAATGCAGTTGTCTCCAGCGCCAGTTTCTCACAATTTTGGCAAACTCCCTGGGGAGTTTGGAGTTTCTGTGCTTATACTGCTGATACCCATCAGACACACTCTTGTCTTTAAGATAGGCTAGCTTCTAATTGGCACCAGATGGGTGTTGCTTTGTGAAAGATTAGGGCAAGAGTGCCTAGGTCTGTGAGAGTTTCCAGCAGTGAATGGCGGTGCCCAACATAATGATATACGTAAGCACTTCAACGGCTCGTCAGGGGCAGTACACACTATATAACTGAATTTACAATACAATTTATTGGGAAATATCTCTTTGACGTCTTAGGACACCTCACTTAAAAGTGCAGTCTGCTTAGCCCTGGAGCAATGAGAAGGCAAAAGCTGCTCCTTTAAGCGATGCAAGGCATGAACTTTCTGGTGGGGGAAGGCTTGGGCCCTGAAGCCCATGGAACGCAGAGGCAATTTTGAAGAGCAACATGGCTGCGCTTTGTCCTTCACCAAGGATTAACGGTACCCAGATCTTGAGAACCCTGTGCAAATGGGAGGTCAGCAATGATGGAAATGGGTCAGATGGTCTGGCAGACAATTCTGGAGAAGAAATCAAATAAAAAGAAGATGATGGACGGAGGGTTGAAACTTTTCAGACCCTCACCCCCAGTCACAGATCTCGGTTGAATTCATCATCATTCATTAGCTCACTTCATCACCCCAGTTGAAACCCAGACATATGCAAATCAATTTTGACCCTGTTCCTCATGGGAACACTCAGCTTGAACTGCCAAGCTACGTCTTCCCTGGACTGGGAACAAGCATCCTGGGACCGGCTTTGGGGTAACACCCCTCATCAGCCAGACTAACTTGGACCCAGTGGCAAAGTGCACAAGGGACCCACATCTGGGCATACCCTGCCAACTTTGGGCGAACAAAGCAAACACAAGGAGATGATGGACGGAGCGCTGAAACTTTTCAGACACTCACCCCCAGCCACAGATCTGGGTTGAACCCATCATCTTTCTTTAGCTCACTTCGCCATTTTAGTTCAGACCCAACCATATGCAAATCAGTCTTGACCCTGTTCTTTATGGGAACAGTCCAGCCTGAACAGCCAACCATGGTCTTCCCTGGACCGGAAACAAACATCCTGGGACCAGTTTCGGCATAACACCCCATAACAACTGATGAGGGGTGTTAACCCCAAAACAAGTTGTCACACTATAGCCCAAGTGCATTTTCTGTGTTATTCCATCATAACCACTTTTGTCTTACTGCTACTGAAGCATAGGTTGAGACCTAATCTAAGTCTTAATATCCCTGATCTAAGTGTGGGGTTTGGGAAAGCGTCAACATAAGGATACCACTATTCATTTTGCCATGAATTCAGTATAAATTGGATGGATGGCTTCCCCTATCAATACTGCATATCCTGTTCTATAGTTTTATTTTTAATCCGTAATTAGGGTTCGCCCTTTGTTTTCCCTATCTGGAGATTTTAAATTATGTTTAAAACCAACGCCCTACATATTCTTTCCCTGAGCTTTCTGGTGCTCTTGGCCCACTTCAACTCACTGTGCATGATCTAATTTATTTTTATATAGTGATGGCATCTTTAAGCACTTCCCGTCTGCAAGCGCATCCAGAATCTTACAGTCTCAGCATAAGCTTGGTAACTCCAGGATATTAATCCTGTTTCGTTTCTTTTTGCCGGGGTCATTGCCGACCATGGCAGTAAAAGTAGGCTTTTCAGGCATTTCACCTCTTCATATTCCCAATTCAATGTGCCACTTATTAACCATTCAACTCCATACTGAAATTGCCAGCGGATAATAGCTGCATAAGCAGCTAGAACAGCAAAGCATTTATTACATTTCTTAAGCCCACTTATTGACGTGAAGGTTCTCACTTTGAGTGATTCAATATGGTCTTTCAACAATAGTCTTTTTATACTCCACATTAACATTTCCAGTATTAATTTTTTTTTAGAAAGTTCAAACAAACAGATTTGTGATATTTCCTTTCAGCCCGTCATCAACTCTGTGGAGCTTTACCAAGGTACTGGAACAGGCCATAGAGGCAGTGCAGTACAGGGACTACAGTTCTTGTGTGCCTGGACAAAATCCTTCTGATGAAACTGTGACCATGTGCCTCTAATCCAAATTATAGACTACAATAAATTTTTTGGCCTGATCCAGGCTTTATCATCAATGGGGATAAGTCAGAAAATTGTCTCATGCACCAGGAAACTCCCTAAAAAGCAGATGGTTATAGGAAAAAAATTAAAAAAAGAGCTTTCAAGGAAGCAGATTTTCCAACAGCAACTTGTCAGATTAATGGGTTTTTTGGCCGCGTCAATCCAGACTATCGTTCTAGGTTCTCCCCATTATCAGGCTCTCACGAGACTCAAGGCTTCTCATCTATTTTACAGGACTTGCATATTCGTAGAAGATGAAGCCATCACGAGAAGTTATGATGGAGTTCCTATAGTGGTTGGATCATATGGAGTCCTTAAATGGCAGAGGCATTTTCAGCACGTCTCCAGGCTTACGCATGATGAAGGAAAAAGTATCTCACTCCGCCCCTACTGAAAATGGACAATTTATCAGAAGTTCGATACATAAACTGCTTATGGGGGAGCGGGAATCAAGACACTAGCGGAAATGGTCAAGGATTTTTTTGCACATTGTTTAGGCAAGAACATTCTGGTCTCAGCAGAGTAGCTCCTAGGGAAGCAGAAGCAGGGTACGCCAAGTTTCTGCAAGACTGTAGTCGATAGATGCCAGATCCAAAGGCGTTTCAATTCTCATTCAATAGGTGGGGGTCTTGTGATGTGGATGTCTTTGCGTTCCACTGCAGCTGTCAACTTTTGAGATATTTCAGCTACAGGCTGGATCCATTGGCTGAGACCATTGAAGCTTTGATTCAGGATTTGGGAAACATCACAACTATGCCTTTCCACCATTCACTAGGCTACAGAAGCCTTCGCTCGGGATTGGGAAAAACATCACAACTACGCTTTCCCACCATTCACAAAGATCATGTGGCTGTCTAAGTATGTAAGGCGGCAGACAGAAAAATTAAATCCTAGTGACACAGTATTTGAGATTACATGTTTAGTGTCCAATTCTTTGGAACTTTCTTGGGACTTTCTAGCCCTTCTCTTCCATCATCCGAATATACAGATGCACAATCGGGGCAGATCACACTAGCCTTGGAAAGGTCATTCTATCTGAGGATATGGGGGATGACAGGAGATACTGGGAAGTCCCAGGAATTTCATTTCAGTGTACACCAGAAAGGCCTGGATAGAAACAACTGTTTAGTGATTAAATTCGGCCTAGAGAAGATTCTTCCTGTTGGGACTGAGATGGTCAACAATTTAAACTTCCTCTCCAAGTTCGCATGAAAGGCTTGAATATGGAACTAAAAACGCCTGCAAATAGACAATTTCAGCATATCAAGTTGCCCATATAATGGAGTACTAAAGGAGAAGATCCCACAGATGTAGCCTGCTGAGTGGCATTCAACAGAATGTGCCCCCTAAACCCAGATACTAAGATATGGAATGTGGTTGGAAAGCTTTTGAGGTCATGGCATTTCAATCAGTGCCTCCCAAGAATAGAACTTTCAGCTAAACTAGGTAAGTTAATTTGGCTCTTTCCTCGCAAAGCAGTGGCAGATTGTAGAGTTCTTGATCTTTCTGCTACGATCTATACTCTGGATGGAGAAATCTTTACAGTATCCAGGAGAACAAAAATGAATACTTAAACTGTTGTATATACAACTTTCCCAAATAATCCAAAGCTATTCATGGTCAGATGGTTTAAAACATCTGAGGAAGTGACCAGGGAGGTCAGACCTCCAGGGATACAACTACTCCTATCCATTTGAAAACCCTGTAGACTAGTGTCATCCCTGCCAATTGCTACACAGCTTCACTAGATCACATGTGAAGCAGGAATAGACCAATCTGTGTTTGGAGCTCACTCTGAGAGGAGCAATGACTTTAACATATTTTTCTCTGGTTGGACACCTAAAAGACAGCCTTGATGCACTGGATTGGTTCACAGAGCATACTTTTAGAAAATTCTATTTCGAGCCAGTGGTAGTATTAGCATCAATGGTCGTCAGCAAGCTTTAAACACGTACAATCCTCGCTTCTGTTCCTGAAACAGAATGTAAAATGTCCTCGCTATGGTGAAGGGCTAGAAGGGGAATAATATTAAGGGCACAGAAGGGAGGATTATCCCACCCACCTTTTATTTTTTTGCAATCTGCAATCCCAGCCTGAACGATAAAAGTCATTTAGACACTTGAATGAAGCATCTTTATTGTTAATATAAAAGCTTTCAAGAACTGAGCAAAGTGGTGAGTAATGGTTATATGTTATGTAGCAATAAGGAATTATTATTTTGTTAATGTACAAAATGGTATGTTGAATAACTTCCTTTATTTTGAGAGGGGCTGAACAGACAAAATTTCTAGTGAAAGCAAGAAAAAGAATATCCGAGTATATGCTGATTACATGTAGAAAGAGTGAGTGCAGTCCTCTTGAGGATTGTAGTCTTAGAACTGCTAATATCCGACTACTTGCTTAGTTAAATGTTTTTTCTGATGTACTCAGGATCATGTAGTTCACAGAGTTAATGCATGATTGTTTTTAATGGCTGCGGATAATAAAATGGTGAAATATAATGCATCATCCTGGTCACAGTGTCCTTAAAAGAAATGAAACTTTCCTTCATGATAGCTAGGAAAGGTTATATTCTTTAATCCTGTATTGTAGCATTTTCTATGAACTATTTCCTACTAGATTAATCTTACTGCAGAGTTTAAAACACCTGCAACCTTGTGACCAAGATGTGTTTAAAGTCAGATTCCTCAAGAGAAATACTTAGTACTTTAGACCAAAAATAAATTTAAGACAACCATTTTGTTAGTCATCCACTTGTGCTTGGTCCTCGTAGTTTGTTAAAGTTTAAAGTTGATTTGATCATGTTTAAAAACGATAGGTAAGATTTTTTGGGCAGACTATTTGATCCGCTGAAGCACAATCCTCTCTGAAACAGAACGGTGCATAAGGATTAGTTTCTATAAACGTCTTTCAAATGTAACCAATATTTCAGATAAAAAAATTATTAAAGGATGATGGGACAGGAACGTCCGTCCCCTGCATGGTACATGGAATTGTACCCCTGCCCCAAGTGACCCAACTGCCTGTGAAACTGGCATTCTGATTTTTACCGGCGAAGTTAGAACGCTAATCTAGGATGTGAGCCAAGGCCTAAGCTATACATGACAGCGAGATAGTCTCCCATGTGGACATATTTGCTGGGACAAAAGGATCCATTTTTAAATATCCATGGTTTAGCATGGCACAAGGTATAAGCTGGTACCAGCATTCCCAGACAGCAGAAGAGTATTGCTTGCATGCCTGAAGCCAAAGGATAGTGATCTAGACATGCGAGTAAGGGAGAATGGAGACAAGACAAACCTTTAGAAATTCTGAGAAATAGTTTTAGCAAGGGACTGCTGATAAGAGTTTAAGCATTGTTATTGTTATTTGGTAGATTGGGGATATCAGCAGATTCTGTGCTTAAAGGTGGGTACAGTTCCAGGACAGGGCCTTCCCTTTTGTATGTCCCTGAATGCTATTTCTGGAACATTGATGGCTGCCAGGTGGAGTGTTTTCACACTTCATTGTGCCCATATTTTTTTTAATCCTGCTTTTAGCTAGCATAATCACTACCTCTAATAGGATTCGTCACCTTGCACAGAAGCTGTGTCTGTACTACAACCAGAAACCTCAAACCCTTTCCAGGACTTTACAGTGGATCCACATTCCCTGCCTGTAAAAGGAGCATAAAAGTGGGCCCTAACTCATCTCATTTTATTATGCTTCCAAGTTCTTCTTGGCAAAGGAAGAGAGTGTTCCAGAGATTAATCAAAGAGCTGCTGTGAGACAATGGCTGATGTCTGCAATTCAGACAGTTTTCCAGAGTAAGAGGACAATACCTATGACAGGCTTCTAAAACGGGTAGCTCATGAGCTACTGGTAGCTCTCCAGCTACCTGCAAGTAGCTCTTTTGTATTCAGTCCAGCCTACTAAATTAAAGGTTTTTGCTTTGTTGGAGATATATATATATATATATCAGCAACTCCCCTCGCATGCGGAAGGATGATGAAGCCGTGTCTCAAGCCACCATATTCTTTATTTGTCAGCCGATATCGGACGCGTTTCGCCTGCACAGCAGGCTTGCTCACCAACAAATTAATAAAGTTATTCAACTGTTATTTAAACCCTTGTGTCGTGCTAAGTCACGTGAGAACAATCACTCAGTGTAAATGAAGTCAGACTAGTACTGCTTTCCATTCCATACACATTTATAAATATTGATAGACCAGTACTGTAACTTCCTTGAAATCTCTCTGCCTTTTAACTGTTTTTTAATTTAGGTTTTAAGGGTTTATTTTGTAATTTGTGTGCACTTTTTTAGAAGACAAGTCTAAAACATCAGATGCAATATACTAGCTCTGCAGTAATAAGCCCACTTGGGCGGGACCGCAAGCTCTCTTTGAATAACTCCCACTTTATTATATTGTTGGTGAGCAAGCCTGCAGGCGAAACGCGTCCGATGTCAACTGACAAATAAAGAATATAGTGGCTTGAGTCACGGCTTTGTCATCCTTCCGTATGCGAGGGGAGTTGCTGATGTAATTGGACCCTACTTGAGAGGTCCACCTAGGCGAAGCGCCCTCTCTTCAGGAGCAGCGACGGGTGACTAATGTGCAAAGCGTGGATATATAGATATAGATAAAGATATATATATATATATATATATATATATATATATATATATATATATATATATATATGTATACATACGCACACATTAAAATAGAGTGTGTATTTGAGACGAAAATCTGTGTATTTGCGGAACTTGTAAGCTGAGGTTTGGAGAAAAATGTATGAATTTCCAAAATATATTTAAAGCTGATATTGGAGCGATAAATTGGGTGGTGTTGTGGAGACTTAATACTAATATTATTTCTTAAGATACCAGGGGCATTGCAGCTATGGCCGTTATGCATTACCCATGTAGCAGCATTCAAAATTGATAACGCCTTTTTTATATTATTGCTAGCAATCCTTTCAGTTGCACGGAGGTGATCACTGCTAGCAATCTTGCAAGTGGTGGCCACTGATGTCATATTGTTTGATGTGGTCACTATTACAACTCTAATATTAGTAGCTCGGTATGATTTTCATTAAATACAAGTAACTCCTTTTACAGAAAAGGTTGGTGACCTCTAACTTAAGGTCTGCAACTTGCTGGAGAATCTGTGCCTGCCAAACACCAAGATGAATACCTGCTCAGAGAGGGCATGAGACTGTCTGGCCCTGCAGAAGGAGAAACTGTCCATGAGGAAAAGGCCTGCTATATTCTAGGTGTATGGTACACCTAGAAGAAGTGACTTTATAGCTGGAGCATCGCCAGGATTGAATTGTGTGATGGTGGTCAGCTGGTCTCCCCAGGAGCTGTTCTATTGTTGCCTGAACCGGTCTTGACCCACGAAAGAGAAACAGGCCCACCATTACAGACCAATCCTTGGCCGACCAAGTAATAGTGAGGCATGAGGTCCAAACACTAAGAGAATGTAGACACGAGCAACACCAAACAGCAATAAGCATTTATCTTTATCATTAACACTCTTCTGGGCTAAAGAACTATAATAACTAAACCACTAGTTCCCCATGTGGTGTCATTCATTGAAACTTGCACTGGTTCCCAATTCTGCCAACAATGCACTTATGGGAAGGCAGCACCACAGAACAGGGAGGGCAGGTATTATAAAGCAAGGAGGAGGGCACCAGTGCGGATGCATCATTTCAATATAAGCCTGGGGTTGAGATTGTTGAAGCTTCACTTTACCTCTCTAGTTATGTTTGTACCACTGTGATATTAAAAGTGATTTCTTCCCTTTAAAAAAAAAAGCAGTAGGCTGGCCACTTATTTACTGGGTCTGTAGGTTGATTGCTGATTTCAGAGTGGTTTCCACTCGCACTATCTCCCTGATAAGCCTTTACCCACCGTCCCTACCCACCAAATGGGATCTGGCAAAGGACATAAGATTATTCCAATTATAGAGTTGATCACCTCTAAGTTAACCATTCTTGAGCCACAATTTCTAGCTTAAACATTCCTGGTAATCTGCAGAGGAGTATTCCATTGTGGTGACGATAGTGTGTATGGTGTTCCATCAAAGCATTTTAAACAATAGCATTTCTTCCAGTTTTATATCTGAAGTTGAAGATGATTTAAGCAATGTCTGTAGACCGCAATTCTTAGACTTAGATAACACTTGTAATATTGAAAATGGCAATAGGGCTGCATTTTCAAAAAGTAACAACAGGTTTGTTCCCATCCGTTTATCTCCAGAGAGAATGTAAACTGGTATGAATCCAAATCAGGGAATCCAAACCCACCTAGTTTTACACATCCATGTTATGGTCATGTGACCAAATCTTGCCTTTCTGGGCAGAGGTCTTGTTAGCTCGAAACTTACAACTAACAGACATCAAGAACACTTTGATTCTAAATCCTTATGAAAACACCTTGAGCTTGCAAAGTTCAAAATGCAGTTTCATATTTTGTTCCTCCATTTTTTAAAACAACTGGTTTTGAATCAAAGTTTTATTTGAGAACTGAGACCTGGCTCAGTGGGCAGGGGAAAAGTGATGCATCGTCGCAAGATTCTCTTGTACGATGAATATGATAAAATATGGATCTGTTGTGATAACACAAATGCTCAAATTGCTGATTGTTCTCCAGCTTGACATACTATAATTCTTACTTAACTGCTTGTGTGCTGTTCTCTACGTCACGCAATAACTTACTTTGAATTGTTAATGTATTGTTCGGATCTGGGTAGGATTTGACTTATTTATTATCAGGAAAGGCTTTTTTGTTTTAGGAAAAGTTTTAAAACTGCAATATACATTAATATTATCAACAGTAATTTATTTGCAGCAGAGCCCAAGAAGGATAGAGCACTGCAGAGCTTGAGAAGCACAACTGGAATAATCTAATCAAACTTTGAGTGTCTTGTCTTGGTCAGATCATTCTAGATCTGAACCATGAAAAACACTGTGGAAGCTTGGACAGAAAATGTATAACCACTTGTTTGGGATTTGTAGAAGCATGCAGTGGAAAAGAGCATCGGACTTAGATCAGGAGTTTCTGGCTCAGTTGCTATATGAAACTCATGTATTTACATCAGAGAGGCAACACAAGTGAAGGGTATAGAGAAGAAATAAGTAAGAAAATCAATCAAGTGTATAATAATGATCAGGCAACTTCCTTTATACTGTATACGCTTTTGTTTTTATTCGTCTTCAATGCACACAAAGGTGCAGTTAATATGTTTCGCCCATTCACAGGCTTCCTCAGGGCATAATCCAAATCAAATAAAGTCGAAATGGGATTAGTGTCAGATGTTCAAGCAACTATGCAAGGTACACTCATTTAAGATAGGGATCTCCAATTATAATGAATGTAAAGGGTATGTTCACAGTAATGGAGCTCAGTACTTCAAACTAAGTAGTAGAGTTGTCCAAGCCTTGTTTGGCAATAAGGAACGTCAGTGTAAGCGGTAGTAGTCAAAAATATAATGAAAATCTACAGAAATTAATGACAGGTCCCAATGATGAAGAGCTCAAGGGAAGTCACAGGAAAACATGAAATGTGTTTTTCTGTCTACGGGTAACCCTTGCCCTTAAAGGAATCTAGGGTGCAGTATTTTGCACTCTATGGAATTTTCAAAAGATGAAGGATGGAAGGCATTGATTGACGCTGAGCCTGCAGTCAAGACTGGGTGAGAGCGTTAGCTACTGTTCCTTTGGTCAGGAAGAGTAAGTAGGGTAGACTTGGTCTGAGAGCACAAAGATTTGGAAAAACTGCTAGCAATGGAGACGATTCAAGGAATAAAGCAGATATCCATGTTGAGAACAATACCCATGTGCTGACAGTGGAGGAATGGGGTGGTGTTTGGACCCAATACAGCACAGCAGCTGGAGGAAGGCAAGCGTTGCAGACTACTATTTGTGAAGAGGACTCATGTTTTATTACCACTGACCTTTAGCCATTTGACTTGCATACAGTGATGAACAGTCTTTAGGCGGTGATGTGTTTTTTTTGTCACTGGATGTTGTAAGAATCCCAAGTAAGTTGAACTGTTAGCCCGTCATTTTCTTGCAGAGGTTGTAGATGTGCCCCCTTAATACTGCCTGGGCACACTCAATCACTGATAGTGCAGATGTCCAGCAAAGGAAATGCGGCAATATATGTGTTCGATCCATTAAATGAAAACCTTCTGATAGAGATTATGCTCTATGGCAATCGCTCTGCTGAGATTCACATGAAAAAATTGCTGCAACACAACTAGAAGGAAGATGAAGGTATTTCTGAGGAGTAGACAGTGATGCTGTTTAGTTCAAACTGTATAGTGAATGTTCATATGGCCTGAACCCAAACTTCTTTTGCAAGAGATTGCACCACTCCAGAACATTGCGCTTTCAACAAGGAGGAAGAAAGCAATTCATTCTCTGACAGTTAGACAGGTATGATAATTTCTAGTCTGGTAAAAGGATGTCAATTAAGATCAAAAGCATTCTTATTTGAACAAAACAGTTCTATTATAAGAAACTCTATGAATGTTAAGGCTTTAAAGGTGTTTAAAAGCATATATAACTGCATTATTAGCACAATTGACACATGTAGGTATATGGGTGTAAGTAGGAAAACAGCTAGATACATCTCAACACTAGAGTGTACAGGAAATCTAATTTTAAGCTTCAGAAAGTGATGTCCTGATGTAACAATTCTACCATCAGTAGCTGATATGATACTAGGCGAGCACGGCATTCTAAGAAGTGCCCCTTACAGAAGTCCTGCTTATCCGTTTTGGATGACTGCCTCTTAAGCCTTCTTTTAAAGTTTCATGAACAGCTTTCACAATTAGTTTGTTAACTAGTGCAGAGTACAAAATATATTTGGTTACCTCTCTCTTACATTTTTGTAAAGTATTTTTTTGAATTGATTTTAACTTTTCCGGTCATGTTATACAGAGCAATATAGATTACAAGCGATGAGCATAATAGTAGTATCATCATGCTAAAATGATACATAGCTGCAGCAATCGCATGCAATATTGTCTCATTGTAGTGTTCGGAAGTCTAGCAAACAGTAACATTGAAACCATAACTTCAAACGCCTCCACCCAGCCATTGTCCAGTGTCTTTGCTTTGACCAAATTTCACTCTCTACTCTGCAGGCTAATTATTTAGAACCACGGCACCCAGCCCAAGCCCCATAGAGATCACTTCCCATTTCCATCACAAATACTGCTCTCTGGGGTGGGGTGGGTATTGATTACATTGGTGAAGGAGACTTAGCTGTCTCCTCTTCTAGCACCTGTAACAAATCCTATTTGCTTTGATTCAGTGAAGGTCAATGCTTTAAGCAGGTTGATCAGTTTAAAGATTGGCAAAATACATCCATATTAACAGGTTTTATTTTTAAAATTTCATTTTTAATATGTTACACTGACCTATAATACTAATTGATAGTTTACTCCAAAACTGTAAAGGTTTTATTTTTTAAAATGTTTTATTCCCCTAGACATTAACATCAATGTTGAAACACAGGTCACCAAGTGGTGCACTCAGTGGGCCCTGTTACCCCGATCACTTAATTTAATTCTAGGGGATGAAATAGATTAATTCCTCTGAACACCTATTCTCCTTTCATTTTTTTCTCTGTTGTAACAATTCACCTAAATCTCAAGTACCAAAATGAAGTATCCCACTTTAGTCCTTTAATAGTCTTTTGCCACTTGTAATTTGATGTAGGAGGCTTAGTCAAATCCTCATTGACTTTAATATACTCCGTCCTAAAGGTGGGTATCAATTTTGGATCACTCACAGCAGCAACACCTTGCTCTATTACCAATTTAGGGTGGACTTGCATTGATCTTACGTGACACAAGTTTATAAACAATCTACTTAGGGATCCCCTATGTCCAACTGCTGATAACCAAACGCCCCGTTCCTGAAGTATAAGAGACGGACTGAGCGTAGTCAGGGGGCAGACCAGACTAAATCCATTTTCTGGTTTATTTTAGATCATTCTTAATTAATAGCATCACACGTCTGAATTGGTCTTCCTTCTGGACCACATAAGGGCTACATCATACATGCTGTTCTGCATCAAACACATTCCAACCAGTGAAGAGACGTGTGGAAGCAGTCCAAAGACATTAACACTTAGATAAGTGGTCTCCACCACAGGCTCCCTCAATAACCATTTAATATGGAAATAACAGGCTTCAAAGTATTCACTGAACTATCCGAGATACAGTCAACAGACTGATTAACAATTTGAGGTTATTCTACATAAATCATGAGCTACATTTGGATGATTTTTTTTTTTAAATGAAGAAAATAAGTGATGGATATTAACACCATTCCTTAAATCTAGGAACAAAGAATACTTTTAGCTTCTAAATTTTAACAATCCAGTGAGGGGTTGAATATACCAGACTGGAAATGAGAGATTTCCTGACATGGTGCAATCGGTACTGTGGGAGAGAAATTATCCTTAAATTGGATTTTAACCAAGTTATTCATGGAACTAGCTAAAATAAGCCACATCAGAAACCACTGACATTACACTGCTTCCTCCAGTTACTTATATTTTCATTAGTTTGCTACGCAAGTCTTCTACATTTTTCTCCAGTCTATCAATACAAGTTTTGCATAAGCTTAGATAAAACTTGCAAAAAAGACTGACCTCTGCCACTATCTGGTTCATGCAGTTAGCATACGTCAGGCACTGGCGCTGCGCACAAAACCTATGAAATTGGAAGCTCTGATAACCAGGGGCTGGGCACATCGTCCATTCAGGAGGGAGAGATTGTAGTGGTTGAAGCCAAATCGCCTCACCATACTCTTTGATGTGTGGACATTCGGTCATGCATTTGCCATAGAATATGTTAAACTGAACACAAATCCATGAAAGTGCAATGTGCAGAGGGCATCAGAAAAGAGGAAAAATATTGGTAGCAACGCCCAATTAATATTGGTTAAGTGTAATAAATCACTGTTTTTCACAACATGAACATGAACATGTTGCTAAGGTATAGTCATCCCACAGGAGGTCTTCCTTTTTGAACCAGGCTGTTGCAGGAACCCCTTCACAGAGTGGAAGACTAGCAGCTCCTGTTCTCTTGCTTGCCCAAAACATCAGTATCAATGGAATGGTCCTGCAGCAACTCTAGATCATTGACAGCATCACATGCTGTGAACAGTTCAAACCCAAGCAAAGCAAGATCACTCACTTCAGCATACTTAACTGCAATGCATACATGGACTGCTGTCATTCATGGACCATGAACGTGGGAAATCTGAGACGTCAGTGAAGAATTCCTGGGTTCTTAAATTAAACTTTACTGTATGTACCCCTTTTGACTTTTATCGCACCCATCTCTCTCTTAATTTCTACTGCAAGTGTCCACACGCCCATGAGCCTATACCATATCCCGGCCCAACTTACCCATATTATAATAGAGCTGCCGGTAACGAATATGTTGCTTTATCCTGTACTGTACTGTACTGGACTATGCTTCTACCTATTGTATGCACATTATTGCTCTAATAACCAACGTTTCCTCAAATCGCTATCAGCAGTAACCTTGTTTCTCCAAGCGCCCATCATGGTCTCACTGTTAAATCATCTGCAGCTGTTAAGCTTAATGTCAATTATTCTGCAATAATGTAATATATATGCATAATTAAGTCCCTCCACTCTTTCTTCTTTTATTTGGTTTGGTTTTACTTTGTAGGGGCTTTTGTTCTCTTTATACATAATTTGAGTATTTGCCTTATGTTGACTTTTAAGTATGCTTTGTACCTTATTGTATTATTAACTTCATACTTCTTGTGTCTCAATCTAAAACTCAAAAGTTTTGCAATAAAAAAATTAACCTTGAATTAGGATGCAAAAACAGCATCTCTCTCCCTTCAGATCAAAGAAATAGAGATGTGCGCACAGTCAGCCATTGGCAATGGGATAAGACTGCACAGATTTGACTATTTAATGATTGAAAGACCAGTCGATATTTCAAAGAACTGAGTAAACATGAAGTGAGCTATACAAACAATTATGAAAAGGGTAAAAAAAAAAAAGTGGATGTATTCCGAAACACAAACAAAATTGCTGAAAAACTCTGAGCTGCAAGTGGTTAAACTCCAAATAATCATTTACAGAGGCACACGAAATGATGGACTGCAGCACATCCTGATGTTCTTCAATTAAATTCATGGGTGAAGGAAAACTATGCTATAGTCATAACGATATAAACCATTTGTAAGTAATTGATATCTTAGAAGCATTCAACGAGTTACGTGGTATGTAAAGAATGTATCTTGAGAAACATTAAGTGGTATGCCAACTTCTACTTACTTCTGGTTCAGTTTCATCCATCTGCAATATTTACCTTCCACCTTTTGCTTTTACTGATCACCCCCTTAATCAGATTCCACACTTGACGATTTTATAACACTGTCACACGCAATAGACAATAGTAAACAAATTCATGAAAGATTATATGATTTCCGTTGCCATCATGACTTGACAGCACCCATATGTTCAACAACCCTACACTCCATAAGCAATGCCAGGCTCATTCCTGGCACTACACCTGCCATAACGTTTGCTATACAAATTGAACATAGCTAATCTTTCCATCGCCTGGCATGATAAGGACTCAGAAATCCCACACATGATTGAGGCTAACCATACCATACCACACTGACTATCACAAAGAGAATCAAGAGTCAATATAAATCAATGAAAGAACTTTGTAAAGCAGACCTGGCCCTCCTAATACTCAAGTCACTACCAGCTTTTATGAGCAAGCTCGATTTGGCCACCATGCAAAACAAAACTTAATTTCTGGTTACTTTTATTCTTGGGTCATAAAGCGGCAATGAGACCGTACAATTCCAGAAAAAGTACAGAGCTCCAGGATAATCCTGAGTACATGAACCGTACCAACATTCAGCAAGAAAAATCATGTTTCACATCTTTTAAAGCCACAGAAGCAAACTATTCAAGTCTTTGCAGTTAGTCAAATACCAAGTGCACACCTCGATCAAAGTACTATTTCACACATTTTTCAACCGCCTTACTATGTTCAGCCCAAGCCAGGATTAACGGACAACTAACTGCACCTGCTCTTATTTCTGACAGTTTATCCTGTTGCCTCTACAACCTCCTATACTGGCGGTCCAGCGCTCAGCTTTCAAACAACAAACATGGACATCTGCCTAACTACTTATAAAAGTCGGTAATGCCAACCGAAGGGCTTCATTCTTTTACTTCTTAATTGTCAGCAGTTACTTCAATACAGCTCAAGCTAAACATAGCGAAATCTTTAGCCAACCACACACCCCCACTCAAGAAGGCTAACCTCAATCTAGCCAATGCTTAAAATCAGTCTATTTTCTAATCAGGTATGTGTTGAAATGGCAATGGTGCTCTGATCAAACTTGATTTATCAACCAGATTTAAAACATTGGACCAATGACTTTCTTGTCTGTGTCACACACCAATGTGTGAGTGCTCAATTTGCATAAATGCCATAATTCCTGGCAAACACGACTCAGGCAGAGTACTCCATAATCAACCTTTTTCTCATTCTCCAATCCCCTCACAAATGTTGGCTCTCTCATCAGAGAACCTGGATGCTTACATGTCTGCTTGTGACATCCAGCTCTTCCACGATCTATCCAAACATTCACGTCTATCCACATCCATGCCTTGACTCTGCTTGCATGAACTCAAGATGGCTTAAATATAACTCTTTTAAAGACCGTAAATATGATTTTCAATTCACAACTGAAAATCTGATCAACAGACCGTAGGTATAGGATACTTTCATATGCCAGGTCAGGGACCATGATTTCCCAGTTGACAACTCTTGAACCTCAAATTGCCTCCCAGTTGACAACGCTTGAACCTCCAATTGCCTTAGATTCTCACAATAGATTTTTCTCAAGCACTCTGCCTTACCTTCCCTCCCTTGACTTTCCTTCATCATGTTACTGATGGGATTTCTTCTAAACTCGGTTAGTTGTGGGAATGTGTACACTTTCGCTTGATATAGAATTTATCTACAAAAAGTTCAAAATGTGTCAACATAACTCGTCAGTCAAAGTGACAGACGTGAAATCATCACTCTGATACTGCACTCACTACAATGGCTCTTAATCACTAAATAAACAATTTTAATCGTGTGTCTCACACACACACACACACACATGCCTTCCAAAATATCAGTTACTGATTCCTAACTAAAAATCTTACACTCCTTCTCACTCATCTTATACACCAGACTCCTTGAGATTCCTTCCAAGAATATAGCAATGAAAAATGTCAAATTATTCTCCAGGCAAGGGCTGGAATCTTCTCCCTACTGAGATCCTGAACATTTACAATTATGTTTCTGTAAAAATAAATAATGCATGTTTTCTATCTTGAATTCGGATGTTTCCATAATACATAAAATGTAAAGGTTTTGCAATGCCATTACAACCTGCCTGCTCCCAAACAAGTCGAGTCCCTAGCTGTTTACTCAGCCACAATTTCTATCCTTAATTCTGATCCCCCACCACCCCCAATGGAAATGTTTGCTCTATATAGATACAATTCAAATGCAAAGATAAATACAAGGTTTTGAGGGAAATTAAAAGTTACCACCTTCAGAGAGAGGTTGTACTGCCTTGGCTGTTTATTCTCAAAGGCATTCACGTATGTAGAGCTGATAACTGCAATATCATCATCAATTGGAACATCCTAAATCACCATACTTTGAGTCAATCAAGCCAGGCAGAGGCACTACTCCATATTTTTTCTACTAGAAACCCGACTTCCTGAACAGGACATGACACATGAAAGTGACAAGTTATGTGTCAGAACAGCTACTTTTATTAGCAAAAGACAAATAATTAATGGACGGAATGCAGAACAAATCAAAACATTCACCCCCAGTCAAGAGATCTGGGTTAAATCCATCATTATTTTGCTCACCATGCCACCCCAGTTTAGACCAGGCCATATGCAAATCAGTCTGGACCCTGTGCCTCATGGGAACAGTCCAGCCCAAACTGCCAAGCCAGGTCCTCCCTGGACCGGAAACAATAATCCTAGGACCAGTTTTGGGGTTTCACCCCTCATCAGCCAGGATAGCTTTATTCCAGTGGCAGAGTGAGCCCAGGACCCACGTCTGGGCATACTAGGCGCACTTAGGGCGAGAAAGCAAAAGACACACAATTGATGGACGGAATGCAGAACAAATCAAAACATTCACACACAGTCAAGAGATGTTGATGTTGATGTTGAGGTATTTGTAAAGCGCGCTGTCACTCCAAGGAGCATCTTGGCGCTGCGACTTCATTACTAGTGAGTTGATAGGTTTTGACCGGTTGTGAAACATTTTATATAATCAGACAAGTGATTTGCACACTGATTCGGCTAATCCGTAGATCCATGTTTTTAGGGATTTTTTAAAGATCTGTTCTGATGTAATTGAGCGAAGATGTGCGGGGAGTGTGTTCCAGGCTTTCGCTCCTAAAACTGCCAATGATTTTCCTCCCTTGGTGGCAAGTCTAAACTTAGGGACAGTCATCAAATTGGCAGTAGCTGACCTGAGTTCTCTGGTGGGATGGTATCTGTGAAACTTGTTGGACAGATATTTTGGACCACGCTTGTGAAAAGCTCTAAAAGTGATCACAAGGATTTTAAACAATATGCGCTTCTGAATAGGAAGCCAGTGCAACATGTCCAAGGCGGCCGATGCTGATGATTTTCTGGGCCACCTTAGAACCAGCCACGCCACCGAATTCTGTAACATCTGTAATTTGTGCAGGGTGGATTTTGCCACCCCTGCATACAGACTGTTACAGTAGTCAATTCTTGATGTGACTAAAGCAATTGTTACTGTGCGGCGGGCTGATAAAGGCAGGAAATCAAAAAAATTTCGGAGACCTTTTATGATATTAAAGCAAAAGGCTGCCACTTCTCTAGATTGTTGCTTAAAAGAGAGCATCTCGTCAAATTTTATTCCCAGGTTTCGAGTTGCACTAATGGTGTTTGGTGGGGCTTCCGCATCAGATGGCCAGCAGGTGTGTGGGGAGAAGAGGTTGTTTTTCCCAAATGGTAAAATCTCTGTTTTAGCAGAGTTGCATTTAAGATGGTTATTATGCATCCAGTTGAAAGTGGCAGTCAGACACTCTTTCAGAACCTGTTCTGCTTTATCTGTATTATCGTCCAGAACCAGGACCAATTGAGTGTCGTCTGCATATGCTATAGAGCTTACATCATAGGAAGCAATGAGGTTGATCAGGGGCACCATATAAAGATTAAACAGAGTAGGGCTCAGGCTTGAGCCCTGTGGCACCCCTGAACCAATCTCCTTTTCCTCCGAGTGGAACTGTCCGAGCATAGTTATCTGTTTTCTATGCAACAGAAAGTTTTTAAACCATTTTAACAGAGATCTGGGTTAAATCCATCATTCTTTTGCTCATCATGCCACCCCAGTTTAGACTTGGCCATATGCAAATCAGTCTTGACCCTGTGCCTCATGAGAACAGTCCATCCCGAACTGCCAAGCCAGGTCCGCCATTTGTTTGCCTAGCACTTTTCACCCTAAGTGGGATAGGTATGCCCAGACTTGGGTCCCATGCTCACTGTGCCACTGGATTCAAGCTGGCCTGGCCGATGAAGGGTAATACCCAGAAACCGGTCCCAGGATGCTTGTTTCCGGTCCAGGGAGGACCTGGCTTGGAAGTTCGGTCTGGACTGTTCCCATGAGGCACAAGGTCAAGACTGATTTGCATATGGCTGGGTATTAACTGGGGTTGCTTGGTGAGCAAAAGAATGATGGATTTAACCCAGATCTCTTGACTGGGGGTGAATGTATGATTTATTCAGCATTCCGTCCATCATTTGTTTGTGTAGCACTTTTTACCCTAAGTGGGATGGGTACGCCCAGAAGTGGGTCCCTTGCTCATTGCGCCACTGGATTCAAGCTAGCCTGGCTGATGAAGGGTAATACCCAGAAACCAGTCCCAGGATGCTGGTTTCTGGTCCAGGGAGGACCCGGATTGGCAGTTCGGTCTGGACTGTTCCCATGAGGCACAGGGTCAAGATTGATTTGCATATGGCTGGGTATTAACTGGGGTGGCATGGTGAGCAAAAGAACAATGGATTTAACCCAGATATCTTGAATGGGGGTGAATGTATGATTTATTCAGCATTCCATCCATCATTTGTTTGCGTAGTACTTTTCACCCTAAGTGGGATGGGTATGCCCAGACGTGGGTCCCTTGCTCACTGTGCCACTGGATTCAAGCTAGCCTGACTGATGAAGGGTAATACCCAGAAACCGGTCCCAGGATGCTTGATTCCGGTCCATGGAGGACCTGGCTTGGTAGTTTGGCCTGCACTGTTCCCAAGAGGCACAGGGTCAAAACTGATTTGCATATGGCTGGGTCTAAACTGAGGTGGCATGGTGAGCAAAAGAACAATGGATTTAACCCAGATCTCTTGACTGGAAGTGAATGTATGATTTATTCAGCATTCCGTCCATCATTTGTTTGCGTGCTACTTTTGTTAGGGCATATACAAAAGCAAAGTAACTCCGGAGGTGATTACTGATTAAACAAGCATTGGAAATGCAATAGGTCTCGCAGCATTAGAGTTAGTGCTTTTAGAATTGTTTATGGGTTTTTTTTGTAAATCTTTAGCATTTTTGTTTCCTGTAGCCAATGCTAAAGAATTACAAATAAAAAAAGCCATAAACAATTCTAAAAGCTCTAGCTCAAATGCTCCGAGACCTATTGCACTGTGTGAGGGTGAGGGGTTGAGGGTGAGTGAGGGTGAGGGTGGGTGAGTGAGAGTGAGGGTGAGTGAGGGTGAGTGAGGGTGAGGGTGAGTGAGTGTGAGTTAGGGTGAGGGGTTGAGGGTGGGTGAGGGTGAGGGTGAGGGGTTGAGGGTGAGTGAGGATGAGTGAGGGTGAGTGAGGGGTTGAGGGTGAGTGAGGGTGAGTGAGGGTGAGTGAGGGTGAGGGGTTGAGGGGGAGGGGTTGAGGGTGAGTGAGGGTGAGGGGTTGAGGGTGAGGGGTTGAGGGTGAGGGGTTGAGGGTGAGTGAGGGTGAGGGTGAGTGGGGGGTTGAGGGTGAGCCACAAAACACAATGAACTTAGGCACTCATAAAAAGAGACATTCATATTATGAGCAAGTCGTGTTTGGGATCAAGTTTCTGAAAGCCCAGCTATTTGTCCTCAAGGCCTCCCTGGTTGACACAGGCACTCTGGCAAATTAATTTCCAAATATGCTTTTATCCTTAATGAACGATTCAAATGTGCATTTATTTCATGTATGTATTCCCTGCTTTTTAGGAACACATCCATTTCGTTTGTGTGCACAAATACAATATTATTGTATGCAAGCAGGAATTCACATTTAGGATTAAAGTGAATAGAACTGCACTGGGCAAATCAGTTTGAAAGGAAAAAGTTTCTCTTCTGGGCAGAGCTGGGAGAATTCAAAGTGGAAAACATCCATTAGAGTGTCAGCATCACTTTAACATACGGCCAGTTTGTGCGATCGACAGTGTTTGGGGCCCATTTGTGGTGGAGACGGTTATAGAGTCGATAAGATCTCTGCAGACTCCAGAGCAGCCAGCTGCTTTGTTTCCGCATTGTCACTTTCATGTGCACAACACGCTCTGTAGGCTTTCAACCTATGTGTCACTTCCTTTTACAGCCAGGGGCACGTGAAAGGAGTGTGTCTTTCCGTTCTTATCTATGTTTATAATAATTTGCAAGCCTTACACTTAAATTAAGGAGACAACTTGAAGAAATGAAAAAAAAAAACAGGAACGAAATTAAACCAGGGATTGAAAAACTGTACAATTACCACAAACTGGGTCATGCAGTGTTGATTCAGGAATGCATGCCTGCTTGATGCACCAAATGGAAAGTTTATCGATTAAACTGTACAGTTTAAAACCTTTTGCAAAGGACGCCCTGCTGACGAGGTTGAGTCCAGCCAAGATGAATCAAGATCTGTCTGTTATCAGCATAAGCACAGAATAAGAACCTATATAACCTGATCAGAGCAGCGAATTATGCCACATAAATGCTGAACATGGTATGGCTCAACAAAGAGCCATGTGGGACCCCACACCTTGCGATCAAAACTGATTGAAAGGAAAGGAGAAATTCTGCAATTGTTTCCCTTTTGCTTTTCCAAATGTTATGTTTGTTTACTTAATTGTTACAGAAAATCAAGATGTTTCCAATTCCTAATACTTTACAAAACGTAAGAACTTTGGAAGCACGTAGTATTTTATCCAGCCCTGAATTCAATACCAAGGCAAGAACATTTAATAAACATTAAGTGGTTTATGTCTAAAAGATGTTTTAAAATTGATAATCTACAGCCGACCATGATGGCTGCATAGCTGAGAAGCTCCGTGGGTGAGGCGGCCCTTACATTAATCCGGCACAGTAATCCGCTGTAATTTAAGGCTCCGAGGGCAGTCCCTGAGGTCCAGGATGGGGCAGCATCGAACATCAGATATCCAGGAACGAACCGACGACGGGAACGCATAGCGCGATTGGAAGAGATCAGCGGCCTGCATCGCGACAGTGAGCAGCGGCTTCCAGTACACAGCGGGCTGGGCGGAAGTGCAGGTGAAGAGGGCTTAACAGACCGGAAGGAGGCCCTGGCAAAATCACCCCTGGAAGCTCACATTACAGACTCGGCCAGAGGAGTCCCGGACGGCACATACCACGCAGCGGGGATCAGACAAACAAGCTCCCAGGACGCTGCACTGCACAATAACTGATAAGGGGGCAGGATAAACGGAAAAACAGGCGATCAATAAACTGGGACCTGGGAAGCCAAAACGAGCACTCGGACAGGAGAAACGCGACGTGCACCAGAAACAAAAATAAAAATAAAAATAACAAGACGGAGGGAAGAGAGGGGAGGGGGGAGGAGAAATGCGACACGGCGCGAGGGGAGGGGGGAGGAGAAATGCGACACGGCGGGAGGGGGCGGAGCGGGTAAAACACGACGGAATCAAGATCTGTCTGTTATCAGCATAAGCACAGAATAAGAACCTATATAACCTGATCAGAGCAGCGAATTATGTGGCAAAATCACCCCTGGAAGCTCACATTACAGACTCGGCCAGAGGAGTCCCGGACGGCACATACCACGCAGCGGGGATCAGACAAACAAGCTCCCAGGACGCTGCACTGCACAATAACTGATAAGGGGGCAGGATAAACGGAAAAACAGGCGATCAATAAACTGGGACCTGGGAAGCCAAAACGAGCACTCGGACAGGAGAAACGCGACGTGCACCAGAAACAAAAATAAAAATAAAAATAACAAGACGGAGGGAAGAGAGGGGAGGGGGGAGGAGAAATGCGACACGGCGCGAGGGGAGGGGGGAGGAGAAATGCGACACGGCGGGAGGGGGCGGAGCGGGTAAAACACGACGGACGTGCACGCGCTTTTAAGCTCAATGCGCATGCGCATTGAGCTTAAAAGTCACGGGCACTGCAAGGAATCGCCACGATTCCTTGCAAGTTAGATAAAGAGTCGATGAGCCCCCATAGTCTCGCTTGCTCGATGCGCATGCGCATCGACAGGCGAGACCTAAAAATGGCACTGCTTCAGCCATAGGAAGCCACAGGCAGAAGGAAGTGCCTGTGCTTAAACTGAACAGCGAAACAACACCACATCAGAAAGCAAATGCTTATGAAAAAGCAGAAATGGACAGAGCAATGTTGAGGTAAGAATATAAGCTCAACGAAAGACTGTTGCTGACGACTAAAAATAAAAATAGTTCAACAGGCAGGTTAAGAAAATTTGCAACCACTAAGCGGGAACGCATCACCTGGGAAAATATTAGTGGCATAAGATGCAGAAAAGGGGTACATAAAGCTCTCTCAACACTGGACCCCGAAGGGCGAAATCATCAAACATCCCATGTTGTGTTCACATCCTAGGAATATTGCATTTGTGGACTGACTGACATAAGGAACTCCAAATGTGTTGCTGGCTTGAACAAAAGAGACGAGCAAGCAATCACTCAGTGCACACATCTATCTAAAATGACATGTATTATATCCTTTACCATAGAAGTAAGAATACAGTTGCTTGGTATAAGACCTTAAAATACTGCAACATGAAAAACAAAACTGTGCCACAAAGTCAAAATCTTCAGAAACCAAACATCATGTCCTCATGCACACAACCCAACCTGGTGTGACGGCACGTATTACAACACCATGCACTCTGCATAGTCAGGTACATTTGTAATAAACAGGCATGCTCTTGCTAACTATTCACCATGACAATAGCAAAATTGCAGTGTGAATTTGATGGCTGGCCATTACCTTATAATGTAATGTTGCGATTACTTACCCATTATAGCATTACTCTGAGTCCTTCTCTGGCCGTAATGACTCACTCAATAAGACCCCTGTGCTCCAATCACAAACCTTTCCAAAAGATTAAAATCCCTCCTCCCCATCCATACTTCCTGTTCCGTACCAAAGCACCACACATTTGGACTTGCCAAAAAGGGTGGGAGGGATGGCCCAAGTCATCACGGCGAGAGAAGGACTCATAGTAATGCTATTACCAATAAGTAATCGCATCATTACCCCTTTGCCCCTCTCGCCTTGATGACTCACTCAATGAGATGTACCAAAGTCAAAAGGCGGCCAGGACAACCACAAAGAAAATGCAGAGACAAGGCAAAGCCACAGGCAAAACCAAGGACAAGACAGAAGCCATCACTGCGGAACCCAACAATCCACACCCGCACAAGAAACAAAAGGCGGAAAGAAGCGCCACCAAATGGCAATTCAGCAGAGTGCCAGCCACAAGCAGAGGAAAGGGAGGCACCGCAAGCACAAGCCAGGGCACCATCAAGAACCAACCAGGCCGTGGGAGGAGCCAAGATGGCGACCGGAGCAGACCTCTAGGCTCCCGGCTCCGCCAGCCTGTTACCGCCGCTCCGTGATCCTGGCATGAATCCTGACGCATTTCACTACCGGATGACGGGCGGCGCGGCGCTGATTCTGGCGGTGTGTTCCCGGTCTCCCGACCTGCCCGGCGGCCGGAGATAGCCGCGGTAATGCCCACAGCTCGAGAGCCCGTCTGCACAACAGCTCCTTGCCGTTCCCCGGAGACCTGATGGCGGCCGGGATACCTGATCGGCGCTGACGACCTGGCACCGGTGGGGACCTCGCGATGCACAGTCTGTGCAGCGACGAATACGGCGTTTGTGGCAGGAGGCCAGGAGCGAGAGCTCGTTCAGCTGAGGCACCCTCTTGCAGCAGATCCTTTGTTTGGGACAGGTACGGGCGGAGAGTGTTACACGGCCATGTTTGCTAGCCTGTGCTTGCCTGACCCCGTGCCTCGCTACCCCCCTGGTACGGGACGCCTCTCCGTGCTGTGTGCCTCGCTAGTGCTGTGCTTTGCAATGCTGTAGCCCTGCAAGGACGCTCGCCTGGGCCACGACCATCCTGTGTAATTTCCCCGGATTTTCGCCATGGGGGCTCTGTTCGAGGCACCGAGGAGTGGGGGAGGGCGCCCGTCCCTATCACTGGCCTGTGTAGCCCCGCCTGCGATGGAGTCCGAGTCCCGAGTGCCTTCCTTGGGAAATGGGAGCCGGAGGCTTCAGCCTGCTATATCTCTAAAGACCCTCCTGATTGCCCTGCACGACCTCCGCGCTGATATGCGCCAAGGCTGCCAAGTGCTGGGGAAGAAGATGGACGACATGGCGTCGTCGCTACGGCGTGACTGCAAGGTACTGACCCATCCGAATCTGCCCTCATCTCCGCTTGCGCTACAGGGCGATACAGTGTTTCCTTCTGCCGACTTTACAGAGGTGCCCGCTCCCGAATTTCCTGACGCCCGAGATTGTCTGCCTGCTGCCTCAATCAGGGATACTTGGTTTCTCCTTTCACCGGATAGTGCAACATTGTTGAAATATTCATCGCGAGTGCCTTGGGACATATCGAAATCATCGTTGCCCTCATTATTGGCTCCTGGGTTGTGTCTTCTGACTTTGACTTCGGAGAACTTGTATGCGTTGCAGGTTCCCAGGGTACCCACTATTGCAGTTGAAGGAGTTACTGTTGGATCTCGACGGCCATTTTGCGTTCCTGCGACACTCTCACTTTCCCTGTGGCCATATTGTTTTGCTGCTCTGCTGTGGCTCTACCTGGTGGGCTTCCGACGATCAGGACAAGGCTGATGACTTCTCCCTTATTGACACTGATTGTCCGCCTGGTTGTGACCCCGGACTGAAATACTTATTGATGTGTTGATTGTGCATTCGGTGAGACTTTTACCTATTTCGTACTGCATTCCTGCCATGCGCGCAGGTCTCTCCCTGCATCACAAGTCGCGAGTATTGTGTTATGTCGTTTTTGGTCCCTCTCTATGGGGCGACTGTTATTTTGTGGGCGGGCCGCTCTGGGACAAATGTTGCGGTTGGTGGCTGTTGGGCCTGTATTTGACTAGCCGGGGGGCTCCGGACCGGAACACTAGCATGACGTGGGGGGTTTTGGATGACTGGGAGTCCGGGAGTCCTGGTGTTGTAATGGCTCCTCCCCGCTTCCTTTTATTTGGGAGTGGTAGATTAGCTCGTTCTTTTCTTCCTCCCTATTTCCAAGTGTTATAATTCTTCACTTTTTGTTCCTTTCTTTCTTCCTTTTCTACGTTTTCTTGCTTCGTCTCACCTTTTACTTCTACCTCTTTTCTTCTCTTCTGTATTTCGGGTTTAAGGGGCGACAGACACTCTGCTGGGGGGGGGTAGGCCATAGCCTCTGCATGTGTGTAGGGTGGGGGGTTACATTTTATTTTTTGTTAGTTTCTATGGGACCGGTTTTTGCTTCCTTTCTGTTTATCTTTTTCCTTGGCCCGTGTTCAGGCATACTGGGTGAAGGGTGGCGGAGTGGGTATGAGTGGGTGGTTGGGATTGCTACCCTGCAACGTGAACAATGTGTGGCCATCCTGCCCGGTCGGGACTGCTTGTTGAGAAGTGGTCTGTGCGATTCATAGATATTGTCATGTCCCACCTGCATGGACCTTGTTCTTCTTTTATCATTTTATGAGTACGGAACACTACGACCTGACTTTACTAGTTGCACAAAAAAAAAACTTGAAAACTTAACCTTAAATACTCCTGTGTCATGGTCTTACGGCAATTTCCAGTCTGATTCCCGCTTACTAGCCGTGGTACAGCTGTACTACTGTGTCACCGTATTGCATGCCTTGGTGCTAAATGAGAGTTCGTGGCCGGCCGGAAGGTTGTAGGCCCGTATTTGTACTGTATTTCGTGCACAATAAAGGTTTTCAAAAATTTAAAAAAAAAAAAAAAAGAACCAACCAGGCCACAAACACCAGCAGGCGGGAGACACACAGGACAAACAGCCAGGAACAGACAGTCGGTGAGCAGACGGCAACAAAAACAGCACCAGCAGGGTGACAAGACAGGACTTACAGACCTCAAAGGTACAATGGGGGTGACCAAAGAGGCCGCTAATCCAGAAGCAAAGCCCATGAGCACAGCACCAGAGTGAGAGGCCGGAGACCCAAAAATAATAAAACCCAAACGGACCTGGAACCAGGCCCAAGAAAGACCACCAGACCCCCGCAAGGGGACCAGAACCCAGAAAGGCCCCACTCAGAGGAACCCAGCACCAGAGGCAAACAACAAGCCAAACTCCACTCAAACGTGCACAGCACGCCAGGACGAGGCAGAAACCCAGCACCGTCAGCACAAGGGACAGGGCAAGGGAGAAGCCGCCTCCAGGGATCATCCGCCTGCAAGAACGGGCAAAAGGAACCCCACCACAGAAGAAGAAAAGCCAGCAGAGAAGCCAACAAACAGGCACCAACGCGGAGACTGGGATACAGGCCGGATGGCAGCTCCAGGAACCGGAAAAGCACTACTCCACAACAAGCACACAGAACCGCTGAAGATCAGAACAAACATGCAGAAGCGCCAAAGGAAAACCCCAGGCTCTAAGGGATGCCCAGCGAGGCCAGCCACAAGGGCCCTACCAGATAGGCCAAGCCAGCACCGCCACCCTCGAGGAACTGCAACGGGGAAGGCAGCCAACCGCACAAACCAGGAGAACCAACAACCGGACACCACACGCCCAGCCGCTGCAAAAGCCCACCCAAAAAAACAGCACAAAGGAACGAGCAGGCGTGGCTCCAAAAAGGCAGACCAGGCACTAGAGAAGACAGGGGAACAGACGGCAGCCGACAATTATCCACCAGGCGAACCATAGGATCCGAAGGCACACAACCACTAGGAGATAAACGAAGGCCAGCCAAGAAGAGGAGCTGAAAGAAAACAACCCAGGGGAAGGTGGCAAAGGGACAAAGAACCATCAGAGCCCGAAGGCCCCAACCCGCAACAACTCAGTCCAAGTCTAAACGTTCCAGTGCCCAAGAAACAGAACATCCAACACACCAAACATGGAAAAGGGCAGCAGCAGGCCAAAGCCACACAGGCTGGACACACAGCCCAACGTGGCACCGAGCACAACAGTACACAAGAGGCCTAGGAGATGCCTGAAAATTCACCAAGAAGCCACACACAAAAGAGGCAGAGGATGCCACAACCAAGACATGCACCAGCCCCAAGAAAAGGCTGCACGCCGGCCACAGAGAAGAAAAGCACAAGCTCAAGCCTGCGGCCCAGCAAACTGGTGGCGGACAGGGAACTGGGTGTGTAGCCCACCACACAGACCCCCCCCAACACGGAGGCCCCAACGGTGACGAGGCAGGAGCTGAGCCCGCCAGGCAACCAGGCCCCTGATAAGCAGCCGCCCGTCGCACAAGCCCAAGGACGCGGAGCAAAGTCCATAAAGGGAAAAACATCCCATACAGCAGGGGAAGAGGCATGAGGAGGAAAGCCAAAGAACAAGCCAGCCGAACAGCAACAAGAAGCCATGTAGGAAAACCAGGCTCGCAACCCGCCAAACCAACCCCCACAAATGGAGGCCAAAAGAGGCTATAGCAGAGCTCATCAGGCAACAGCCCAGACAGGCAAGGAAAAGCCAGAATCACAAGCAATAGCGTCCAATGACTGCAAAATCCAGGAAGGCCGCCAGGTGCACAGCACTCTGACGAAAAGCGAGGTATACACCGGCCGAAGAGAAAGCACCACAGACCTCGGGCCGAGCAATCCACTGTAGATAGGCATGCTCACCCCAGCCGGAGGGAGGCACAGCAGGACTCCGGCAGATCTTCTACCTGACATCCACAGAAAGACCCTTGTACAGGCCTTGGTGATAAGTCGGTTAGATTACTGCAACAGCCTTTAATATCAGCTAATGAGGATGCATTGAACTGATTGCAGGTGGTCCAAAACACGGCGGCTAGATTAATTCTTAATGCCCCCACAAGAACTCCATCTAAACCCCTCTTGAGGGAGCTCCATTGGCTACCAATACGGCAACGTATTAAATTTAAAATTTGTTGTACAGTGCACAAATGCCTCTTTGGAGATGGCCCCAAATATCTTGCTCAAAAATTTCACTTATACAAACCGGATCGTCTTCTACGATCTAGCAACCAACTTCTACTGGAAACTCCATTAATTAAGAAGACCAGAAAAGGGGGTCGTGCCCTATCACTTATAGGACCGACTCTGTGGAACAAACTTCCCATCAGTCTTAGACAAATCACCAACCACCTCTCCTTTAGGAAAACCTTAAAAACACTTCTGTTCCAAGAAATATTATCCTCCTATAGCTTTTCCGCAGAGGCACTGAAGTCTGTTATCCAGGGCGAACAAAGCGCAGAGATACCCCTTACGGGGTCGAATCCAGCGCGATACAAGAAATTAAATAAATAAATAAAATAAATTGGTCCAACCCCAAAAGCCCCACAGTAACCCCAATGCCGGAAGAAAGCACTGCAGACCTCCGGAAGGACAGCCGAGCAGGACACCGCCCACGTGAAACCTGCCGAACCGGGAGTAGACACAGACACAACATGGAAGCCGGGTAGAAAAGGAAAACCCAGGCCACAGCACCTCCACAGAACACTCTCGAGGAGCGGAGCACCAACTTCCTCAGGGGAGTAACACCCCCCTCGATACAACAAGAAAAGCACATGTTGTACTTACATTTCCTGCTGCTCAGCCAGTATGCATGTGTGTATTATGGAACCTTGGAATGACTGTGTAGAATGTTGGTGTGCCTGGTGGACTGGAGGAATGACAGTTAGAGAGAGTGGGCTGAGCAGCAAAGATGCAGCTCCTGGTGGGGCATTGAACTAACCTTTAATCAGTTTGTACAACTTATCTACTTGTAACTACCTTCCTGTAACTTACCAATAAACCTCTACTTTGGTTTATCTCGTGACTACCATTCATCCTTTCAACATTGGTGACAATCTGGAGAAAAAACCCTGCGTGTACTGGCTATCTGTCTACTTGAGGTAAAATATTTGAATTTAATAAGAGACCCTTTGTACTGGTAACTACTTGAAGAAAAGAAACGGGAAAACAAGGAGAAGAATGCCCATCTAGCCCCACCAGTGTCCTCCACCATCTGGACAGTCTGCCATGGGCGCTTCACACTCCTTATATTTATTGACTTAAAAAAAAAGGGAAGAGGTGAATAAAACAACAGTGTGCTTCAACGTGTGACAGCTTCCTTAAACGTGATTGTGTGCTTCATCATGTGACAGCTTTCTTAAATGTGACCGTGTGCTTCAACGTGTGACAGCTTCCTTAAACGTGATTGTGTGGCTTGAAAGCAACCTTTTATCTATCCACGCTGAAGCCTGCAGTCGTCCAACAAGCATTCAAAGAGATCTCTCATCTACATTTAGCAGGGAATTACAGTGCCTGACAACGCTTAGAAGCAAGTGCCATCTACTGAGGCGGCCAGTGAACTCAATTTGGCTTTACATTCCTGTGAGCACTTTTGTGATCTGTCTGCGGTGAGGTGTTCTTGTGGAACCTCCAAAAAAAGGTCGGCGGCAGTCAGTTTGGAAAGTCACTGCCATCTATTATTGCAGGTCAGACAGTTTCTTTTATACTTGCCCCCGTTTTCACATTTAATACAAAACAAACATTTACAATGCAACGGTCTCGCCTTTGCAAAAGTTAGAGCTATTGGCATTGTAAATGACAACATTTTTATTTATGTGTTGGCTTTGAAAACAGATAAATAAAGGCATTGACATTTACAATGCCAATTGCCTAATCTCTCACAAATGCGACACCTATTGCAATTGCACCCACAGACACACACACACACACACAGAGCCCCACACACACACAGAGCCACACACACACACTAAGCCACACACACACACTAAGCCACACACACACACACAGCCACACACACACACACAGCCACACACACACACACAGCCACACACACACACAGCCACACAAAACCGGATCAAAAGCAGGGAACAAAGGCACGAAAACCGGGTCACAAGCAGGCAACAGAGGCAAGAAAACCGGGTCACAAGCAGGCAACAGAGGCACGAAAAACGAGGCACAAGCAGGGAGCAGAGGCACAAGCAGGGAACAGAGGCACAAGCAGGGAACAGAGGCACAAGCAGGGAACAGAGGCACAAGCAGGGAACAGAGGCACAAGCAGGCAACAGAGGCACAAAAACCGATCACAAGCAGGCAACAGAGGCACGAAAACCGGGTCACAAGCAGGCAACAGAGGCACGAAAACCGGGTCACAAGCAGGGAACAGAGGCACAAGCACGAAAACTGATCACAAGCAGGCAACAGAGGGCACGAAAACCGGGTCACAAGCAGGCAACAGAGGGCACGAAAACCGGGTCACAAGCAGGCAACAGATGGCATGAAAACTGGGTCACAAGCAGGCAACAGTGGGCACGAAAACTGGGTCACAAGCAGGCAACAAAGGGCACGAAAACTGGGTCACAAGCAGGCAACAAAGGGCACAAGCAGGGAACAGAGGCACAAGCAGGGAACAGAGGCACAAGCAGGGAACAGAGGCACAAGCAGGGAACAGAGGCACAAGCAGGAAACAGAGGCACAAGCAGGAAACAGAGGCACAAGCAGGAAACAGAGGCACAAGAAGGGAACAGAGGCACAAGAAGGGAACAGAGGCACAAGCAGGGAACAGAGGCACAAGCAGGGAACAGAGGCACAAGCAGGGAACAGAGGCACAAGCAACGAAGGGGGGTCAGGAGATCACGCACAAAAAACGAGGGGGCAGGGGAGCAAGCACAAGCAACGAGGGGGGGCAGGGGAGAAAGCACTCAACAAGGGGGCACGGGGTGGAGGAGAGCTTACCTGTGTCATCAAAGCTACGGGCCGCGACCAGGAGAGACTCCACACGACCACATTTCTCCGAGGCAAAGCAGAAATGCCCCGGAGAAACGCAGCATTTTTGGATTCGGGCGTGTTTTCTTTCTCTCCTCTTCCCATTGGCTGGAAGGTAAAATTCCAGCCAATGGGAAGAGGAGAGAAAGAAAAAAGAAAGAAACTAAATTACACACTCCCGAATCCAAAAAAGACGGGGCTTGAACGGAGCGACGCCCCTCTGCTCCAATGGCTGACCTCCGTTTAGGAAGCCAGCCAATGGAGAATAGGGGCGGGTTCAAGCCCCGTACTAGGAGACATAAGATCTCCCCTGCGGGACTGCGCAAGCGCAGCCTTCATAGGCTTCGACCTAAAAATTGTATTTAAGGTGCAGGAAATTGCATGGCAGTTGCTTGGGAATATAGCGCACAGAGTTTGTGGTAATTTAATCAGGAAAATAATCTGAACCTCAATCAAAAGGAGAAGAAAACCGACCTAATAAACTGAAGCCCTACTGTTGATAGGCAAGTAGATTGGCAAATTAAACTACCAACTCTGAGCTCATCATTGTGTCACACGTGTCAAATGTTGAAGTAGGAAACGTCACCATTGTGCAGGGTGATTTACTCGAAATACTTACTGTTGGACTTGGCCCTTTTCCCGGAAATGTTTTGCTTTTCGCTCCCCTAAATTCTGGAAGTCCCCCCTTGTAATGTAGTTGTATTGGCCCGGTGAGGTTAAAATGCCCTGGGTAATGTTAAAATCAATGCTAGGTGCAGGTGCCCACTACCTTCAACATGGCTGCCATAGGCCCCTGGTACTGCAGTGTGGTCTTGTTAAGGCGTATTCTAGTTGCCAGGAGCTGGCTGAGACCCCATACATTGTTGCCAGTCCAGCCTGCCTTGCCTGCCCACAGTTAGAGTAGGGAAGATCCTGGCACCTCCTAGAATAAGGGCGGAGCCTAGTTTTGCCGCCTTAGAGGGTGGTCACCTGACCTGGGCCTTTAAAAAGGTAAGGGAGGGAAACTTTCCGGTCAGTTGGGGCATCACTGACCTGGGGGACCCACGCAGGAGATTTAGGCGGTCGGGCCTAGTCAGGGACTTATGCCACTGAGAGTGACAGGGCTAAGTGCTGCCTCTTAAGTTGAGTGAGTTGCCCTGAACTAACCCACTGATCTGGCCCGGCGAGAGGGGAACCCAGGGACCATCTACAGTGACCTGCTGACAAGCCCCCAACTCAACCCCCCTTCAAGAAACAAGGAGCTATCCACAAGGGCGCCAAAATCCATCAAGCGCCAAGAAGAAGAAGTCTGACTGCGCTAACCAGGACCACTGGGGATCCACCAGGTATTGGGCTGTGCTCCTTTTGCCCCTTTGCCCTGACCTGGATCCCTGCACAATCCTGCCACTGTCGTGTGGCCTGTCCTGCATCATCTAAACTGCCTGTACTGCTAAGCGCTCTTATTGCATCCTGAACTGCCTAATTTACCACAGCTGACTGAACTGCCCAGCGCTGTCGACCCCAGAGCTGCTGTGCCCTCATGAGAAGCATGGGGCCTCTGAACCCAGCTGCTGGCCCGATCGCTGTGAGCGCTGCTGTCATTGCCCCGAGGCGCTGTGTTACCAGCGTTATTGCCAGGACTGCCTTGGTGCTCTCCTACGCTGTGCCGCAGCAAGAGACCTTCGTGGTGCCTCCCAGTTCGCTGGACTGCCCGTAGCACTGTGACCCCAGGTACATTAGCTGCCTCAAGCGCTGTAATCCCCAACCTGCTGGTGCACCGTCTAGCGCGGTGTCTGTTCCCCGCAGCGCTACTTCCCTGAGGCGCTGACTAGCCCCACTCACCGCCGCAGTCCGGAGACTCACTGGCGCTGCCCTGAGGAGCGCCGACACCGCCGTCGTGTTGCCGAGGGCGGTTGCCGGCTCAGAAGAGAGTTGAGGAAGGCGCCGCCGCACGCTTCAAGGGGAAGCCGCCGCGATCACCTGGGAAGCCTCCTGGCCGCTGCGTGTCCCGTTGTGGCAGCCCTCGGTGTCAGGAGAGGGCCGCCGGAATTCTAGTCAGGCCGCACTAGGCCTCGTTAGGCCTGAAGCCGGCCTCTGCCTCACGTGACGGGGGCGCGTTCTCTGCCACGCCCCCGACGAGCTCCACGTAGCCATTGGTCCTGGCTGCCTCGCCCCCAGGAGTTGCACCGTCATTGGCCGCTGTGGCCGGGCCCCTCCTAAGCCACCTTTTGATTGGTACCCGGGCCGTGGGCGCTACGGAAGGCCCGGGAACAGCCTGTTGTCGCCGGAGGGCTCAGGAGAAGTGCGAGAGCCCCACACCAGCCAGCGCAAGCCACGAAGGGGCTGAGGGAGAATCCCCAGGCCGCGTGAGGCCTACCAGAGGGCCGGAGCCCTCCACACCGGCTGCAATCCACCGCAAGAGGCCCGGAGAGCAGGTAACCCCCGGGGAGGAGGGCGGAAGGCCGCAGGAGGCCTCGAGTTCGCTCCTCCCCTGGGGAAAGTTGAAGTTGGGCTCTGCTGGCCCTGAAAGCCTATGAGGAGCGGATACCCGACGGACAGAGCCCTGAGCTGGGCCAGAACGGTAAACAACCGTTACAATGCAACTATTACAACGTACTACTTTTACAACGCAACTACTACAACGCAGGATCCTTTACAACGAATGCCTTTACAACGCATGACATTACATCGCAGATGCTATTACATCGCATGCCATTACAACATAAGTATAGGTAAGTATATCATTTTATTAAAACATTTATTTAATTTTTTTTAATTAATTAAATATTAATAATTTAATAAATATTAAAAATAAAAATAATTATTAATAAAAAAAGTACTTTAAATAAATTAAATTAATTAATTCAAGTAATTTTAATATTAATTAAAAAAAGTTCTAAAAATAAAAAATATAAGTAATTTTTACCCCTACACTATCCAGCACTTACCCTACTATTACACCCCCCTGGAGTTAGAATAGTAATTTTTACCCCTACACTATCCAGCACTTACCCTACTATTACACCCCCCTGGAGTTAGAATAGTAATTTTTACCCCTACATTATCCAGCACTTACAATACTATTACTCCCCCCTGGAGTTAGAATAGTAATTTTTACCCCTACACTATACAGCTTTTACCCTACTATTACACCCCCCTGGAGTTAGAATAGTAATTTTTACTCCTACATTATCCAGCACTTACCCTTCTATTACACCCCCCTGGAGTTAGAATAGTAATTTTTACCCCTACATTATCCAGCACTTACCCTTCTATTACACCCCCTGGAGTTAGAATAGTAATTTTTACCCCTACGCTATCCAGCACTTACCCTACTATTACTCCCCCCTGGAGTTAGAATATTATTTTTAAACACCTACACTATTTTTAATATATATATATTTTTTTCAAATACATTAATACAAATTTTTCATTATATAAATTAAATTAAATATTTATTAATTACATTTTTATTTAAAATGATATACTTACCTATACTTACGTTGTAATGGCATGCGTTGTAATAGCATCTGCGATGTAATGTCATGCATTGTAAAGGCATTCGCTGTAAAGGATCCTGCGTTGTAAAAATTGCGTTGTAATGGTATGCGTTGTTAAAGTATGCGTTGCAACGTCATACATCCGGCCAGAACCATTATAGGAACCTGGATTGCCCGGCCAGGTCCGGCATTGGGTTGGTGAGGCGACGTTTATGCCGCTCATTGAATTGGGAGTTCCTCTTTATTGGAATGGTTATTTGTGCCTCAATGAAATGATCCTCTACCTTAGGCAATGGCTATTTTTGCCCTGAAGAAATGTTCTCTGGGCTAATGTAATGCGTTACTGCTGCACAGAATGAGTTACGGCAGCTGAGATTAATGCTTTGCTCTTGTTTAAAGTTATGCTGATTTCTGTCGTAATGGAAGGTTTATTGTGGGGTGAAGGGCTCCCTGCTTATTTAATGCAATGGTTCATTAGTGCCTACAATTAACTAATGAAATTCCCACTGTGCTTTTCTAAGGGAAGGTTTACTTCTGCTAATGGAATGTTTACCTTTAATGAAAATGTGTAAGCTCCTGGTTAGTGCTGCAATTCCTGAATGCCTACAGGTATCTATTGAATTGGTGGTCCTTCCCTACTGAAAGGTTTCATATATGCAAGCCCAGTCCTATAAGCTCATTCTTGCGACATGAAATGCTTATGCTTGCCCATTGAAATATTTAGCCCTGCATAGGGGTCTGTTACTGTTCTCTCTAAAGGTGGCTTGATCCTTGATGAAACGTTTAATGGGTCATTACTATTAAAAGAAATGTTTCTATTGATATAAGGAGATGTGGCCTTATCTCCAAAGAGTAGGGCACTGTTGTTCCAACCTGAGAATTCCTGCTCATGTACCATTGCCTTACGGGTTCTTAGGCACAAAGTTTATATATATATTTAATGGAAGGGTGAATCCCTGCTTGAGGGGAATGTTTTTCCATACTTGCCTCAAATGACCTAACGCCATGATTATTCTGGCGTGATGAATTGGTATTCTTGCCTAGTGGAAGTGTTAATTTTACCTAACGAAATGCTCCTTCTCACCTTGGGCATGGTTTATTCCAGGTTAATGAGATACTAAAGGAAGCCTACAGTCACCTACTGAAATGTCCACTGCGGTGTAAAGAAACGTTATTTCTTTCCTGATAGGATTACTGCAAGGTGCTGCATTGATGATGAATGTTTTTCGCTTTACCCCATGAAATGTTCTTGATTAATAGGGGTGCTGCTCTGCTTATTCATGCAGCAGGTAATGTGTGGTTTTCACCCTAACGAAATGTTCTTATTCTCACCCGATGAAATGTTTTCATTCCTATCTAATGTCCAGGTTGTTCCTGCCAAGGAGTTTACTGAAATGTTCACCCTTGCTTGGTGAGAAGTTAATTGATTTGTCTACTGAACGGGTTACTTACCTGAATACCTGTCGACTCTTGCTATAGTATTGCTCATCCTTGCCTGATGAGCTGGTTGTCCAAGCTAATTCTCTCATGAAATGTTTATTGTTAACTAATGAAATGCTAATCCCTTGATGAAATGGTTTTTGCAATATGCTACATTGATTATAGAACTGCTCCCTTTTCTCCCCTCCTATGAAATGCTTTGATGAGCAATTGATACTGTGATTTTCCACTCCTGAACCGTAATCTTATATAAAAGTTATTTGATTTGTAATCAAACTCACTGGAGTGGCGTCAGTCATTGCGTGCCTTTTATTGTCTCAGTGGATGCGTGTGCTGTGTAGTCACTTAACACCTAAGCTTTCGGGTGCGTACCTGCTCGTGCCAGGCTACCCCCGGGGAACTGGTGACCCCAGTTCCTACACTTACGTTTATTGTATCCACTACAAGATGTGATAGACAAAAGGACAGTTTCCCAGGTACCAATGGAAAAATACCCGGTGGAGTTTCAAGCATTGAAACAGATTATCTGTAGGTGACCATGAATCCTGGAAGGGATAACAATGTCTTTGTCTGAAATGTTTAACAGATCAGAGGGAATATGTTCTGAAAAGACTGGATCTCACATCGAGACGAGTAAATGGTAACAGCATGCTGCACGCACAAACTTTTCATGTCAGCACTGAGAAGCAGAATGCTGTGTCTCACCCTCCTCTTTCCCGCCGTCATTATCTGTCTACTTCCCCTGCTCCAACCCCCCCTCCCCTGAATCTCTCACCTTGCCTGCTTTTCCCCTTACGTATTTGTGCTTATTGTTTATCTCGACCTTACAAGTAACTATGTTGCCATGCTCTAAGAACTGTGTAACCTTTGTAATGATGTAACCTTTAACTATGATCTGATGCTCATGTAGAGCGCTCTGATACCTCCGGGTCTAGCCAGCGTAATATAAAACCTTTTCAAATAAATAAAATAAATTAAAGCAGCGGTCCTCCCCAATGTAATTAATTTGTAAAAGCAATTAGAAAGTCAAAAGATTCAGTAGCATTTTCTAACGATGGGAGTGATTGAATCGGTGTTTGAAGTATCAACGGTCTTTAAAAAACAAACACCAATGAAGAGTGTTTTTTAAACAAAAGGATAAACATGGTTTGTCTGCTTTCTAACATTATGTTGAAGATGCCATTAGTCACAAATTGGCCTCAGACCCCTGCTCCTCTTCCTCATAGTTCTATAATGTACTAGAAGTGTTAAACCCGGTGGCAACTAGGAGAGAAAGATACAGCCATTGGTTTGTTTAAAGCACAGCAAAATATCAAGGAGGGTGCAGGTTTCAGAAACATACAAAATACACACCTGGAATTGTAACAAAATCACTGGTGATTGTATAATATGTACCGAATAAAGCTTCATGAAATGAATGACTGGTGATAGAAAACATAGTCAAAAGTGCCCGAGTTACTAGAACTTCCGCAACACAAAAAATGCAGCCTCTCCTCTAGAAAATATGAACGTAATTATTTGAAAAATATGAAAAAGGGAAAAAAACACCAGAGCAGAAAAATAAAACAAGCACTGGCGTTGCCAATAGGTCTCGCAGTAGGAAAGTTGGAGCTATTGGTTTTGTAAATGACAAAGCCCTTTATGTTTTTAAAATGAAAACAAAAATAAAAGGCATTGTTATTTGCAATTGTAATGGCTCCAACGTTCCTACTGCGAGACCTATTGTGCACTGCACAGTGTGGGTGAAAGTGGCACTGCGTGGGTGTGAGTGGCTTTGAGTGAGTGGCGTTGCGTGGGTGAGTGGCGTTGCGTGGGTGTGAGTGGCGTTGCGAGGGTGTGAGTGGCGTTGCGTGGGTGTGAGTGGCGTTGCGTGGGTGTGAGTGGCGTTGCGTGGGTGTGAGTGGCGTTGCGTGGGTGTGAGTGGCGTTGCGTGGGTGTGAGTGGCGTTGCGTGGGGGTGTGTGGCGTTGCGTGGGGGTGTGTGGCGTTGCGTGGGGGTGTGTGGCGTTGCGTGGGTGAGTGGAGCTGCGTGGGTGAGTGGAGCTGCGTGGGTGAGTGGAGCTGCGTGGGTGAGTGGCGCTGCGTGGGTGAGTGGCGCTGCGTGGGTGAGTGGAGCTGCGTGGGTGAGTGGCGCTGCGTGGGTGAGTGGGGCTGCGTGGGTGAGTGGGGCTGCGTGGGTGAGTGGCGTTGCGTGGGTGAGTGGCGTTGCGTGGGTGAGTGGCGTTGCGTGGGTGAGTGGGGTTGCGTAGATGAGTGGGGTTGCGTAGATGAGTGGGGTTGCGTAGATGAGTGGGGTTGCGTAGATGAGTGAGGTTGCGTGGATGAGTGGGGTTGCGTGGATGAGTGGGGTTGCGTGGATGAGTGGGGTTGCGTGGATGAGTTGTGTTGCGTGTGTGAGTGGTGTTGCTTGGGTGAGTGGCGTTGCGTGGGTGAGTGTGGTGTTGCGTGGGTGTGAGTGGCGTTGCGTGTCTGTAAGTGTTGCTGTGTGGGTGAAAGTGGCACAGAGCCTTTGATGTGGCGTGGCGCAGGAGAAATGCTGCTGCTGCTAATGAAATATAACGAGCCAGACCTCTTGGCTGTACCAAGGCTTGTTACACGTTGGATACATCTAGCTTTGCAGTATCGAAATCTGGACTCCACCGTGAAGGCTTCTCGACAGGACACATGGAAATGTGGGCCCTCGGAGAGCTGGATTTTCCCAGCCCTCGTTATTTTCTGTTATTTTCTGATGCGCCAGCGCTGACACTTCCGGGACATTTTCACACTTTCGGGGGAGCTGAAACTAACAAATGATATGGTTTTCTTCATTTTCGAAAGTGGGTTGTGAACGCTGCTGTCTACGCCACGTCTGATTTCAGAGAGATTATTCTATTGAGTGGGTGAGAGTAAATGAACATCGCTGGGTAAAACGCATCCCCCAGGCAGGGCCCATCGATTTGCCATTGTGTGTTTTACTGTTTGTTTATGGTGGTGGCGTAGGGACACAAACGAGGGCTCCAGAGGGGATTTGTGTGCTTTTCTCAACATAAGCTTAACCAAACACTGGAACACTGTAATGAAGATGAAGGCGCTGCCCTTGTCTTCCGACAAAAAAGCACAAACTGGGCGCGTGAAAATACAATTATAACCTTTGATAATAGCGCATTGATAGCGCTCCTGCACAGTCTGGCACCTTTCAAATGTTCTATAAATAGGTGTTAGTCCAACTAGCAATCACTCAAGTACAGCAAAAATTCGGATTATTAGAATCATTACAATATTAAAAACACAATGAACTCAACGTGTATTGGCAAACTCAATAGGTGTAGGTCTAGCTTTAATGTGCAAAAGTATGCAAACAGCATGTGGACATGCTCGTGTCTGTGCTTAGCAAATACTGACCTATCGGCTTTGCAATTACTTGTTTATGAGTGTATGGGAAGGTAAATTGTAAATCTGGATTAACACATAAAAATTAAAGCCTGCTGTAGTGCAAATAGAAATCAAACAAGCAATACAATAAGCTGACTGCTATGGAAGTGGTAAAGTCTGATAGGGGAGGGAAAGCTCCTGGTAACAAGACAGAGGCAAGGAGTGTGGCAAATGGCCGGATGGGGGCGGGAGAGCCTGGTGGGGGTGCGGGAATGCGAGGGGAGGAGAATGGAGGGGGAGGCATGGAGTGTGGCAAATGGCCGGAGGGAAGCCGGATGGGGGCAGGAGAGCCTGGTGGGGTGATGATTTTGTGTGGTGATGATCTATCTTGTCCTAACGGCTAGTGGTTCTATATAGGCGAGAGGGACAGCTATAGTAAGTTATTTAGAGGGCGAGGTGTAGCGAGGTTGACCCTGGTTCGGAATGACGGCTAGTTATCTTTTATTGTATGCGTCCGCAGCTCTAGTGTGGTAGGCAGATGCGCGGACGGAAGCCGGATGGGGGCGGGAGAGCCTGGGGCGGGAATGCGAGCGAGGGGAGGCGGATTAGGAGGGAAGCCGGATAGGGGCGGGAGAGCCTGGTGGGGGGGCGTGAATGCGCGAGGGGAGGCAGGCGGATTAGGAGGGAAGCCTGATGGGGGCGGGAGAGCCTGGTGGGGGGGTGTGCCTGTGGGAGGGTGATTGAGAAATGTTGCCGAGTGGGGGGGCGTGCCTGTGGGAGGGTGATTGAGAAATGTTGCCGATGCGCGTGCATGTTAATCACGTGGTTCACGTGAACTGCATGAAAACCGCGGGGCTGAAAGCCCTTAGTTTGACGCTGTTTTCGCCACTTGAATTCTCGCTCCGCTGGATGCGCTTGCGCACATCGATAGGTCGCGAGACCTAAAAATGAATAAGTGCAAATATAGCACAGAAAAGGCTAAGGAGCGGAAAAAGAGAGAACGGAAAAAGATTCAACAGACTGAATATTACAATTGGGAAGCAAATACTGGTTTGAGAACAATATAATAGGGATTTTGGGAGGATGACTGGAAAGAAATGGGGCTTGATGCTGCACAAGAACATTTTAAGTGGATTTAAAAGGCTGAATGTAAGCTCGTATAATAAAGCACATCACTTCGATTTCATATATACAATGGAACAGGAAAAGTAGAAGGGCGGTCCGTGCTAAGGCAGCTCTCCGACTAGGCCGTTGTATTCTCTTTGTTAATGCAAAAAAAAGGTACAACATTAAATATCCATATATTTTCTAGGACTGCAGTGAATGTTTAACCTGCCTTCTTGCCAAACTGTCTCATCAGTAGATTCCTTAACATTGATCAAGTGTTATACTATGCTTAAAAAACTGTTAATATACAAATATAAGTTGCAAAGTAGTCAGTTTATAGATCAGTGAAGACTTCCTACTTTCCAAAAGAAAAATACTGAAAAAAACTGGAAACAACGAATTTAGATATACACAAAAATGACAGGCAACATCCTTGGTTTGATAAAAAAGTGTGGATCAAGATTCAAGGGTGTTGTAGTTAAATAAACATTATTTGAATACCAGAGTCTTTAAGTAAATAAACCCAAATTACCATCAGATGGTAAAATTTAATTACATTATAAAAATTGGTAAAATCACACGCAGAAGCAACTAGGGGGTCGGGGTGGGGAGATCACAAGCAACGAGGGGGGTCGGGGGTGGGGAGATCACACGCAGAAGCAACGAGGGGGGTCGGGTGGAGAGATAACACGCAGAAGCAACGAGGGGGGTCAGGTTGGGGAGATCTCACGCACAAGCAATGAGGGGGGTCGGGTGGGGAGATCACACGCACAAGCAACGAGGGGGGGTCGGGGTGGGGAGATCGACGCACAAGCAACGAGGGGGGTCGGGGGTGGGGAGAGCACACACACAAGCAACGAGGGGGGTCGGGTGGGGAGATCACACGCACAAGCAACAAGGGTGGTCGGGGGTGGGGAGATCACACGCACAAGCAACAAGGGGGGGGTCGGTGGGGAGATCACACGCACAAGCAATGAGGGGGGTCGGGGTGGGGAGATCACACGCACAAGCAACAAGGGTGGATCGGGGGTGGGGAGATCATACGCACAAGCAACGAGGGGGGTCGGGTGGGGAGATCACACGCACAAGCAACGAGGGTGGGTCGGGTGGGGAGATCACACGCATAAGCAACGAGGGTGGGTCGGGTGGGGTGATCACACGCACAAGCAATGAGGGGGGTCGGGGTGGGGAGATCACACGCACAAGCAACCAGGGGGGTCGGGGGTGGGGAGATCACACGCACAAGCAACAAGGGGGGTTGGGGGTGGGGAGATCACACGCACAAGCAACGAGGGGGGGTCGGGTGGGGAGATCACGCGCACAAGCAACGAGGGGGCGCAGAAGCAATGAGGAGGTTCGGGGTGGGGAGATCACAGGCACAAGCAACAAGGGGGCTCGGGTGGGAAGATCACATGCACAAGCAATGAGGGGGGGTCGGGTGGGGAGATCACAAGCAACGAGGGGGGTCGGGAGGGGAGATCACACGCACAAGCAACCAGGGGGTGTCGGGGGTGGGGAGAACACATGCAGAAGCAACGAGGGGGGGGGGTCGAGGGTGGGGAGATCACACGCACAAGCAACGTCAAACACATGCCACGGAAACCCCAAACATGACCACATGACTACAAAGCTAGCAGCAACACACCGGTGCCGTCTCCCATTTTGAAGGCCTGCCATTACACTGAGTTTGTGGCATAGGTAGCCTGGGGGGTTCTGCTGGTCTCTTCGAACGTAACACTCTAAGGGAGCTTCCTGGCCTCGGACTTCCACACACACCCTGAGAAGGGTCCTGGTTCTTCCGACGCCCCCTTGTCGGATACTTAGGCACTGGCGTTGTCCCTATGCCACCCGTCTTGCCTCCGTACGTACATAGATAGATGAAGTCATTGTGGGGAAACGGAAGTAGGAGTCCGAAACAGCAACAGGTCGGGCGGGCTGGGCGGAGGAGGCACCGACTTACCCAGGGGGGCAGCTCCGCTGTGGAGATGCGGAGCTTCACGACTTCTCCTCATCCTCCAGGAAGCCCAGGGCCCGCGAGAGCCGGGAGCCCTTGGCCAGCTTGTTCTTCGGGCGCCATCTTCGGAGGAATGCAAAAAACAAACCTTGGCGAAAAAAAAAAAATAACATCCGCCCACCGCCGCAACGACGATCGCAAGGGGGCGGAGAGGGAAAAAATGTCCGGAACGCCCACGAATCGCCTCGGACGCCTCTCTCTTCCAATGCCTAGCCTCCATTTACGGAGCTAGCCAATGGAAGAGAGAGGCGGGACAAAGCCAACAACTGTTCTAACATAAGATTTCGCCTGCGCGAACGCTGCTGCGCAGCGGACGCCAGGCGAGACCTAACAAGCATTTACAATGCAACGGTCTCGCCTTTGCCAAAGTTAGAGCTATTGGCATTGTAAATGACAAATTTTTTATTTATGTGTTGGTTTTGAAAACAGATAAATAAATGGCATTGTCATTTACAATGTCAATAGCTTAATCTCTCGCATATGGCACAGAAAGAACTGAGCGATGAAAGACAACACATAGAAAAGTAGAGCAACAAATCAAGCTAAGGTAACACAGGGCAACCTAAGGCATTGCAGGCCTTGAATAAAGTGACACAGCAAACAGACAACGAATGGGGTCAGTAAAACAACACAAGAGAACCTACGACAAGACTTGAACCAAAGCAACACATGATGGCAAACTAAGGCAACACACGGCAAAGCAGGGCACCCAAAGGGAAACAAACAGAAAATAAACCAAAGTAATATATGCCTCACATTTCAGCACAAAAAGCAAGACAATAAGACACAAGGCAATCTAACGCAACACACGAAAACTACCTTAACATGAGGTACCCTGAGGTAATTAAAAGCAAACCAAGAAATACAAAGTAGGAAAAAGGCTATTTATAGGATTAATTATAATATGACGCCAATGGGGAAAAAATCAGCTTGTCAAAAGGAAAAGGCAACAAATAAGAGGCAAGAATTGTAGGCATTGCCTCAATCAAACATTTTTTTTCAAAGTAATAATCTATACCGTGATGTTACCCACTTCTGCTTAGGGGAACTCAACAATTTTCAAAATAATTTGAGTTTTAAAGTGTTTAACATTGGTCTGTTCAGTACCCACAATAATAGTATTATCCATCTTAGTGGGGCAACTGTTTTGAACTCAGGAGGAGTGGAGGGAAGGCTTGGACAAAACTGCCCCGCTGCACAATGTTGACATGTAGTTTACACAAAGACTGCTGCAGCAGGCGCTCCCCCGACTGAGCTACCCTGCAGGCTCTCGTGCGTTCGAAGCGCTTTAGTAACATAGCCCCTACACAAATGCTTGTTTCAAGAGCATGCAGGAATAGTTCCACTTCATGAAATTGACTAATTTCCATGCCTTTTCTTGTCTAATGCCCGTTTTATTCAGAACTAAGTTTGAGGATAACACAAACAGCGATGGATGCAGTTCAGATGCAGAAATATTCCTATGTTTGGGCCTAATCACTTGGTCACTTTTCGAGCACGTAAATTACGTACTCATGTGCCTTTGAGAACTGGGCCCCAAATATTGGTATAAAATGGGAGCATTAAGGGAGTACTCATATAAAGCTAGTGCAAACAGTAAGGAGTGTGTCTCTTTGCTATTGTACTAATAGGACATTGGGTGTTTGGGCTCATTCACAAAGACATGCAAGAGTACATAAAAGACTACCCCTGGGAAACTACTTCAAGTACTGAAATGTGTTTGTGACTCAGCACCACTGTCTTTTGTTAACTCAGTCCCTAGAAAGAGGAATGGATTGGCACAAAAACTGAAAAATGCAGTTGGTGTTCAAATTAAATGGCTAATACATGAAGGCCGTGGTCACTGAGTCATGCCACCAGCGCATCACCTTTCCAGCATTCTCTATAAGTTCGTTTTTTTCAAATGAACAGTCGCGTAACAATGAAAGAGAAGCCTACGACTGGAAAACAGTAGTGTCTGTTGTACCTGACACCATCTCACACAAGCCACTCGAACTGGGTCAAAAGGGCCGAACGAAGGCTGAGCAGCATTCAGCAGCCTCCGATAGTTCCAATGGTAACACCGGAAGTGAATACGAGTCAGGGGAGGTGCGGTCACTGCTGCGCTACGGTTTTATCGGGCAGTATCAAAACGTGTTCCTCTCACACACCATGCTGAAACTTCTGTTTTAAAACACCGGGAGCGGCATTGCAGCAATTATGAAGCACAAGCGAGTCGCGTGCTATTGCAAACGCAGTTTAAAACAGAGAAACTACACACACTGAGAAGACATGTTATACCGTAGGTCCTTTGAAAATACATTGCACAGAAACAGCACGAATTGCACAGCATGCCAGCCACTGGGAGATTTAAACAAAAAAAACCCTCACGGTGGGAGAAATGTAATGCATGAAAACATACATTTAGCCACCTTTGGCGTGACATGTTACATATTTACAAATGTCTCTCAAGTCACACTGGTAGGAGCTTCTCGAGCGCCTGTCCACCAGCAGCCTGAAAGTTGCCTGGCCATGTTTACAACCAAGGTGCGTGCTTCCTGCCGGCACAGCTGAGCAACTCTCATCCAAAGCAACAGAAAACAAGCACCCTGGATGAAATAATAGCAGGCCGCAACCAAACACGGCGTGAGCAACACTCAAATCAACAGCGGGAGGGGGAGCGGGAACGGGCACCCGGACAGCGGGAGGGGGGGCGGGAACGGCCACACGGACATCGGGAGGGAGGCGGGAACGGCCACACGGACAGCGGGAGGGGGGGCGGGAACGGGCACATGGACAGCTGGGTAAAAAAAAAACAAGCACTCACCTGGACTTCTTCCGGCGGCGGTCGGCCTGAAATGGCTGCCACAAAGCTCCGGCATTTTCGAGATTCGGGGGCGTGTTCTTGCAGAGACGTCAAGATTAAATACCAAGATTTTAAAAAAGCAAGAAACGCCCCAGAATCGCGTCGTGACGGGGAAAGAGTGACGGACAACCATGTCTTTCAATGGCTAGCCTCCATTTATGGAGCTAGCCAATGGAAGAGCAGGCGGGACAAAGCCCCCGTACTGTTCTAACATTAGATTTCACCTGCGCGAACGCTGCTGCGCAGCGGACGCCAGGCGAAACCTAAAAATGGCCTCAATCCCAGCACTATGGCAGTATATTACAGTTACTGTTGTTATGCCTGCGACATTTGAACATGCCACGAGGCACATCCTCGAGCCTCTGTCGCGTGAACTCTAATCTGCTGCATCTTCTTGTTTTCAAGGAGCTTCCCATTTATGACGATTCCTCTCTGTATCACCATTGCTGTGTGGCAATTTTTAGAGCGTGCATGTGCCGAGAGCCACCCATCCCTACGTCGTTTTACGTGCCGCCATCTTTGAAATCTGAGGTTTCAATTCACATTGTTATCAGCGGGAGCTGACAGAACTGCGGCAAAGTTTGGATGACAACTTTTGCAATGCTTGATTGAGAATTACTTCACTTAACTGGTAACCCTTATTTTGGTGAAGAACATGAGTACTGTTAAATTGTTCTCACCTAGATTCACTGAGATACTATGACATTTGGGGATCTTCGTCATGTTTCTCTGCTGAACTGTAACATTTTGGTATTCCGTTTCATTATCTACAACCTGCTCTAACAGGACCTTAGTTTCATTATTTACAGCCTTGATTCACCGAGATGCTTTGACAGATTAGTGTCTTCGTCACGCTGTTATGCGGATATGTGACTATAGTTTTCACTTCCTTTATCCACAGCCTGCATTACCGAGATGTTACAACGGGAAGTGACCATCTTTACTTTACATTGCATTCTTCCATTTGTAATTGGTTGTAGATGATTCCACTTATGACAGTGTGAAATATAGCAGGTGCTTCTTTATTTTTCTCAACAAAGACCCTATACCAGTGTGTTCATGTGAGACATCGCTCATCATGGCTGTGTCAACATTCATGCTGGACTGTGTTCTGGTGCTGTTTGAAGCATTATCATCTTTAGTCATGCTTGCATACCTTGCGTGTAAAAGTAGTTTTTTTGTTGTTAAAGTAGCACGTTGCTGCTGGGTACTTCGCACGCTTATCTTTTCATTTTTTAGGTCTCGCCTATCCCATTCTGCAAGGAATGGATAATCGAGAATTATAGGAGGCAAAAAAGTTCTCAAACCATCGGGCGGATTTCAAACAGTTCATGTGACCACAAGCACGCGCATTTCCACACATCAAAGCCATCAGCCTCCCTCCCACAGGCTTCTTCAGCGTGCGCAGTGCGCGCTGGCCTCAATTCTCCTCCCCCTAATTGCTTTCACTTTCGCGGCCACTTCAAAGGGATCCTTTCCCTGCAGCTTTTTCTTTTCTTTCGCGTTGTTCTTGTTGTTTTGTGGGATTTTTTTGTCCAGATGATGCATGTACTTTACTATTCGAACAGTCGCATGCTTTAGTTGTGCTTGGGATTTTGTGTTTGAAGAGCGAGCGAGAGAAATGGGTTGAAACTTGGATGTTGTAGTAGGAGTTGTGGCTAGTGGGGACTGGTGTGATCGTCAGGCTGCTTTGGTTCCACTAGCGGGTCACATCACAACAACTTAGCACAACTATAGTGTGTGTGTTAAAGTCTAGACTGCATTGCTGATCTTCGATCAGACTGGTGCGTTCAATGGACACATGGGGTGGGGAAGGGTGGGCGGTTCACATAAGCATGGAGATCATTGGCCCCGCCTCTGGTAAGTAACATGAACTAGCGCATATTGCCATCAAAAGATCCCACTTCGTGAAGGCGCTTCTGTCGGCGCTATTGTATTTTTAGTACGAATTTATTTAAGCATGCTGGGGTTTTTAGCCCCACACCAAAAAGGTAACATTAAATCTAACCCCATTAACTTTACAGCTGCAGGTCTGGTTTCTAAATCCCACGTATGCCTTGCTGCTCCAGTTAAGGATTTTTCTGTGCATTCTGGGACTCGTAGTCCCGGGATGCTGAGCTCCAACCTTCATTGAGGCCAAATTTGGCTTCTCAATTTAACTTCACAACTTGGAAGGAGACCTAGGCACACCCTATTAGCTGAACAGTATTCTCGATTCTGTTGCTCATAGCAAGCGAGGGGTCGCAAGTCGGGTGGGGTCCGGACAACAGCTGTATGTCGTGAGAAGATTTGGGTCCAGAATCCAAAGGGCAGTGAAATGTTTCCAGTATGGAGAGAAGGAAAGAATTAATCTGTTCGGATTTTTTTATAGTGTTCTCTTTGCAGTGCCAGTGTAGTCTGTATCCACCACGATGGTGCGCCCCTGTGTTAAATGATTTTTACCATGTTCACCCTGTAAAAGGCAGCTCAGCCCACACTGGCAGGTTTGTGAGGGTGAAAAACCAAAATGTAATGTTCTAAAATGACCTCGGGACACCTCTTGGAACTCGAAAAAGCAGCATTAAAGAGGCGTCGACAATATATTAGCGCTTTACCACTGCATGATCGGTGCAAAACAGTGAGGTTACCACCGTCTGCCCGTGTGAGCCCGTGAGCATTCGCAGTGTTTGCAAGGGGGGCGCTGTCAAGGAGGACAGGTCTCACAGTCATGAACAGCTGCACGCCCTCCCATGTTTTGTTTTAGCATGGGCCACCTTTTTCGTAATATGCTGGTACCTCCAGCATAGATCAAAGATCAGACTGGATGCACAGCAGTTGCTGCGCAGACGCAGCACCTGCAGTGTGACCCAGCTAGCACCACATCAGTCCTTTATTAGTTAGAAGGAATAGATTGACTGACTGAGCTTTTTGAAGCCATATGCACTTGTTTGCCTAGCAGCAGCCTACATCGCTACAGGTGTCCTAATCCCTCCGATAATTAATGTGTGTCATTGATTCCCAGGGTGCACACCGGCACTTATTTCAGGAGTTCATCTATGGGGACTCTCACTTTCTGTACTGTCACTGTTTTGATCTGCAAAGCGCCAAGAGGTCCTCAGTCCATCTTTAATTCTCTCAAATGTGATCACAAATACATTATTCATTCTCTTTCTATTTAGTCTTTGCTGCGTTTCTGCAGACAATAGTGGAAATAAATGAAGGACTGTTTTTCACTTTTCGTGAGGAATGTGCCTTCTGACAGCGCCAAGGGGTGGGCGGGGCCTCCAGCTGATATTGGTGCTACAGCTGCTGATGAGTAAGTGAGGAAAGGAGGGCCTACCTGCCTGGTTTTGGGGACAGCACTTTTTTTGGACTGCTTGAGCACAGATTCCCTTGCAAAACGCGGCATGCAGCCATGCTGCATAAAATCAAGTAGGCATGGTCTTACTGTGGACTTATCTTTATCTATTTTAACAGATATTTTCTTAAAGTGAATTTAAAATAGAACGTGTTGAGTTATTTAATTCCGAATTTCAAAAAGTAGAACTCAATTATAACCCAGTACGGATGAACTATTGACAGTTGTTTTGTGCTTGCAACAGGTGGTGCAATGGTGTAATATCAAATAGCTTGCCTGTGCAGTTGATTTAGTGTCAGCATAACTTTTTTGGGTCGTGCCAGAAGATTTGTGTTCACATCTATGATAAATTTGTTTTTTTGTTTCATATGTTGTATTAGTTACTCCATTTACACAATTGCTTTGGTACTTCTCCATAGATTTATTATAGGAAGAATGTACGGTACCTTTGTGGTTCATACCCACATATTTAGACGGTTGTTACATGTCGCGGCTTTAAAATAGGATTTTCTGATCTGCCCTCCCCCCCACCCCCAAGCAGTGCCCACGCAGTGGGTGCCACTTTCCTGCCTTCCCCACCAGAAGCCGGGCCAGAGTTTCAGCACTGATGCGGAACTCGAGCATTCATTGCCTCCTGCCTTCATACCAAGTCGCAGTCAATCTGAAAGCAAATTATTCCGGTCACCATTTCTGTTCCTCTGCGTTTTTACTGTTTTGAAAGGAAATCTGTGAAACACATCTCTCAGCAAGTTGTCATAGGAGAGTCGGGCTTTCTTATCGATGGAATGTCTGATTACAGAATACCACTTTCCTGCGACGAGCCAACAGCGCGCTCAGGCTATCCAGGGCAAAGCACCTCTCACCCACAAATCAACCCATCCTCTTACCCACTCATCTAACCACCATCTTACCCACTCATATCACCATCCTCTCATCCATTTAGACATCCTTTCACCCACTTATTCAACCATCCTCTCACTCATTCATTATTCTATCCACCCAACCCATCCATCGTTCACCCACCCACATATGCATCCTTCTAGCCAGCCATTTATCTTTCACCCACTCCGTGTTCATCCTTTCACCCATTCATCCATCCATCTTTTCACCCACTCATACACCCATCCTCTCACAAATGTATCCATGATTTTATGCACCCACTCATCCATATATCCTTTTATAAACCCATTCTTTCACCAGCTCATCCATCCATCCTTTTTCCCCTTTTCTAGTACTAGCCCATCTTTTTTCTTTATTGCGTTAAAGTTGCCCGTTTATCTGCCAAGTTGCAGACAGAAGTGGTACATATGGAGCCCCACCCGGCTCTAGCTGCTAAAGTGGGGGGTTCAAAATGTCAATACAATAGATCTATCATAAAATAAAATAAATAAATACAGAACCACACACACAACCACAACACGCACAACCACATACACACACACACACACACACAAACAGACCTACACACACATACAACCACACATACACAACTACACACAACGAAGAACAACCACAAACAACCAGACACACAACCACAACCAGATACACAACCACACACACAACTACAACCACACATACACTACCACAAACACACATATCACACACACAACCACACACACAACCACACACACAGAACCACACCATCAGTGCACACTTTCACCAGGCACAGACACCATCAGTCGTCAGTGCACGCTTTCAACAGGCACAAACACCACCAGCCGTAAGTGCACGCTTTCACCGGGCACAAACACCACCAGCCGTCAGTGCACGCTTTCACCGGGCACAAACACCACCAGCCGTCAGTGCAAGCTTCCACCAGGCACACACCACCAGATGTCAGTGCACGCTTTCACCAGCCACACACACACCATCAGCCGTCCGGGCACGCTTTCACCAGGCACACACACACACCACCAGCCATCAGTGCATGCTTTCACCAGGCACACACCACCAGCCATCAGTGCATGCTTTCATCAGGCACACACACCACCAGCCTTCAGTGCACGCTTCCACCAGGCACACACACCACCAGCGCACAATTTCTACAGGCACACACACCACCAGCCATCAGTGCATACATCAATTGTTAACGCATCCACAATTAACTATTGCAGCACTCGCAGTATGGCGCACTTTACTTTTAAACATATTCATCTAAAGCGCAGCATGCCACCATTGCAAAAAAAAAAAAAAAACAATTTCTTTTAGCCTACAATTATTGGCTTTTGTTGCAATTGGTGGTGCAATATTTAGCAATGCCAATAGCTCAAACGTAATTAATGTGAGACCTATTGCATTGCAAATGCTTGTTTTTTTATGCTGTGTGTCATGTAAACTGACTTTTTGGATACTCCTTTTAGGACACTTCTTAACACTATGTTATTATATGTTTCTAGCTTTAGATGTGTTGTGTATTGAAGCTGGTCTCCATACACTTGTTCTATTCTTCAGTGTGAGTGGTGGGCACACCCTTCTCACTAATTTCACCCTACACAGTCTTTGTTTTGGCCTAGCATCAGTGTTACCCTTGCATCAACCTTTACCATATGTTCATCCAGCAGTGTTCTCTCCTTACTTTTATTGTGTTTACACATCATTTTCTGGTGTGCAATGGGCTGTGCACTCATATTTGGTTTGTTATGCACATTGGGCAGTGTACCCACTTTTTACTTAGAAATGCGCGATGAGCAGTGTACCCATACATTGGCCTCTTTTTAAGTTGTGCTTTGGGCAGTGTACCCACTTTTCAATTGGAAATGTGCTTTGGGCAGTGTATTCATTTTTCAGTTGGAAATAAGCTTTGGGCAATGTACCCATATGTTTATATGTGTTAGAGATGCACATTGGGCTGTGTACCCACTCTTTGGTTAGTATTGTACAATAGGTTATGTACCCTACACTTATGTACCTTTGTGCAATGGGTTGTTTACCCTACACTTGATTATTATGTACGCATTATTTGAAGTGTACCATGAGTTCCCTAGTGTAGGATAGTGTGAATGGTTTGGTATTTACACTCCGCGGGTGTTCCCCCATTCTACAAGTCCTGCACAGTGTCCTCTTTAGTGCGTGGTGTGTACAAATGGGTGATTAGTTAAATTTTACACCCCCTTGATTTCAACTCTTCTCCCAACCCCACACATTATTTCCATTTTTACTTTCTGAGCATGTTACCTTATTGCATTTTCCTATTTCTGTATTTTCTTCATTATAATCCCAAGGGAAGGGGGTGTGCCATGCTATATCTTCTCGTTTGCACCCTGTCTTTGCTGTCTATCTGCACTTAATCTTCCATCTTCTGTTCTTTTGCAATCTGCACTTACCCTCTCTTGCTCCATAATTCTTTTTCACTTTGTTCCTTCTCCATAGTCACATTGATTTATATGCAATGTTGTATCATTTCTTCTACAGATATGTGTTACCCTCTCACAGGGTTATAACTATTTTTGTTCATTGTTTCCTTAAGGGGAGAGGATATGTTGTACTTACATTTCCTGCTGTTCAGCCAGTATGCATGTGTGTATGTCTGGAACTTGGAATGCCTGATGACTGTGTGGAATGTTGGTGTGCCTGGTTGGCTGGAGGAATGACAGTTACAGTGAGTGGGCTGAGCAGCAAATATGCAGCTCCTGGTGGGGCCTTGAACTCACCTTTAATCAGCGTGTACAACTTATCTACTTGTAACTACCTTCCTGTAACTTAACAACCTCTACTTTGGTTTACCTCGTGACTACCATTCATCCTTTCAATAGCACTGTTGTAACCTTCAATCTAATGTAGTGAAGGTTAGCGTTCTAGCCTATCTGTGTTCCCTCTCTTCCCCTCCCTTCCCTCCCCTGCTTATTGGCTATTGCCGACCTACGTCATATACCTAGAGGCAGTGTTAGTTCACGGGCGGCGATTCGAGCCCCAGCTTTTCATTGTACTGGTCCGTCACCTGCGGGTCTTTGATGTTAATAAACTTACTACTTCAACTCAATTGGTGCAGTGTCTTAATCGGTATGACACTTCAAGCACATCAGGATTCTCGAATATGAAACAAGAAAAGAATAACTACTGCAGGCCCCATCGATGTAAATCAGCAGCACCCTGGCGCCTCTGCATCATAAAAACAAACACCATGAGTGCCCATTGTAGCAATGGACGTGACAGCTTTAACAACCACTCAGAGAGAAGCAGCAACTGTCCCTTCTTCACGCCTGGGCATCCACTTCCAACCTCTTAGAACAGAATCTCAGGACGCAGAGCCACACTTCAATGACGCAAAGTCAGACCGAAGAGAAAGATCGGAGAGCCACCTGACAACTTACAATTAGCGACGTTTACGAAAAGACGCAAACAACGGGAGCCCAAAGTACAAATTCCGACATGAAAAATACACCATGGTAATGAGTGCAACCATAGAAAAAGCAGAGCAACCATTAGCACTTCACAGACTGAGGAAACCATTTAAAAACACTAGCCGAACCAGCCCTGCAACACCACAGCCAGCAGAGGCGGGCCCAGCCACAACCAAGCATGCTTGGGAGACACGGTGCCCAGCTACCAGCCCATGTCTCCTAGCTGGCTGGAGGCAAGCACCGCAGATCTCTGGCTCGGCCAAACTAATAAACGTCGGAAAGGCACTGCCCCGCCGCACAGAAGGCAGCCTGGCCTGCAGTAATCAGAAGCGCCGTTGTACGCGTCCCAGACATGGCCAGATTCCAGAACAGAGGTCAATGCGAACTCCCCAACCCTGCCAGCACCACACGGCAGGAAGCAGAGCCACTAAAGCATTGGGACATGTGCACCACGCCTGCACATAAGAATCAAGGGGAAATTTGCACGGAACAGGAAGAATGGAGGGAGGATGGATTTTTATCTATGGGAAAGGATTGTGATTGGAGGCAAAGGGGCCTCATTGAGTGAATCATCATGGCGAGAGGGAGGAAGGGGTAATGAAAGACAACAATTCCATATAACATTTGCCATATAGAAAACCCAATGTGGGCCTCTGTTAAACAGGACAAACCTACAACATACATCCAAAATACCACTAAACACAATGGGAAACGGTCTAGGTTGGTATACTAGGCAAAACACCTGCACTACTACTTTAATTTTACAGGAAACAAAAAGATATATACCCTAATTAATTACTTCTTCCATATACAGTTTTATACTGCACTGCTGCTGTTTCTAAGTACGGTCAGTAATGACCGAAGTAAGTCCTTCACCAATATACTGTGTCATGTGCCTGAATGGTCCAATTTAACCCCCCCCCCCCCCCCCCCAATCACTGCAACGACCTCTATGATACCAGACCCTTACGGGTGATTGTGCGCTTTACAAAAGGTGGATTATTATTATTTCAAGCACCCCTGCACGTTCAAAGAGCACTAAATGAAGGATGAAACCACTAACGCCATTTCTCTAGAGATGTTGGTGCAGGAACAACCATTAGTAACTTTTGAAAATCAGTTATGTAGTGACTTTCTAGCAATGTACAGAACTTCCTTCTTTGCCCCAATGCAACACTAGTTTTATACACTAATACCATCAGTGGTGCCACAGGCCCTAATAGAGCCAGCAAAATCAATAGTAGAAACTGGTTGCATTGTAATCAAACTGCAGGCATTAAATGATGGTCAACAAAAGTTTTGCTAACCGGGCAATGTGTCGAGGTCAAGTAAATTATTAATCAGGAACTGCAGAGAAATATTTAGAAGAGCAAGGGGAACAAAAAGTAAGTCAAAGCTGACGTGTTGACCCTAAAAGAGAGACTTTGTCCAATACAAGCTTTAGCATCATCACTCGTTTTATCTGCAGGGCTTGGGCACTGCAGAGAAGCAGGACAGCACTAATGACCTTACGTCACAACTGGAACATCAAGAGGTCTCCAGATACTTTACAGCTTAATCGCATGTACTCTGACGGCTTCAGACACCAATTTTTCGCTCACAACCAACTCACTAGGATGCACTGTGGACACAAATGTAAACCACAAGGAATGCATCACCAAGAAAACAAAGACTTTTTTGTACCAGTTCTCTATTACAGAACGTGAGGCCATTCCTCCCAGAAAGCGATTTTAGAACTACTGTACAACCTTTTGTACTCTCAAATCTGGATGGTTGCAACAACTTGCTCCATGGCCTTACAAATTCCACGCTTGTCCCTTTCAAGGGCATCCTACATGCCTCAGTATGCATAATCCATGGCTTGAAGAAATATGACCACATCACCCCCATCCAGATGGAATTCACATGGCTCTCCTTTCTGGCCCAACCTTCAAAACCAACTGCATAATTTGCAAAGCCATCACGACTAGCTCCTCCATCCATTTGAGTGATAAGCTCACCATCTCCAGTGGTCCTCACTGCGGGTGAGCTGAGAGCATCATCAGAATGAAGGCATAAGAAGGTTAGGAAAGGAAAAAAGCAAGGAAACAGGCCTTCTCTTTCGATCCACTCATGATCGAGAACTACCTCCCTCTAGCCACCAAGCCAGTTTCAACCCTCCAATTTAGGGATGATCTGACAATTCATCTATAAAGAACACACATCACAATGCAGTGACTTCTGCTCAAATAACCCAGCTATTGCTTTGTTATTTTGTTGACTGTATTTTAGCTTTCAAGGCTGCAGAGCACTCAGCTGCTTTTGTCTATGTTTGTACTATACAAATACTACATACGAGTATTCATTTGTGCAAAATTCTGTCACAATAATTCAATTTAAATCTAAGTCCATATCAAGAACTGTTTGTTAAAACACACAGGGCCTGATTCACAAAGGTAAACATAATCTTTGGTCTAAGTTTAGGTTTTGTTTGGTAGTCACATGTTAACAGTAAGCTCACAACTACAGAGATTCCACAGTCGGGGTCGAAAATTTTGCACATTAAAAGATAGGACAGGTCTCCGCAGTCGTAAACTTACTGTTAACATGTACATTGTGACTACCAAACAAATCATAAAAGTGTAAAATGGCGTAAGTTTTCCTTTGTGAATCAGGCCCTAATTACAGCCGTTCTTTTAAATTAACAGTCTATGTTCAAACGGGATTAATATTTACTGTCTGCACCCGGTAATTACCAGCTAACGTTCTTCTACAACCAGGGCTTTAAGTGGGCCAGGTCCTGCCGGAGCTCAGCACCAGCAGTTCTTAAAAGCAGGTGCCGAGGCGGGTCCCTACCGGGCTTTCCATTTTCACCTTCAGGGTGGGGGAAAAAGAAAAGCTTAACTCTGAAATAGAACCACCTGTCACTGTTGTTGATGTAACTTCAAAGAGACTTAGTTTTCAGTTTTATATAACGCAATCTTGTAGCAAACATGAGCACCAGTTACATTACACAAGGACGTATTCATGTTTTGAATCACAGGATGTTGAGCCATGAGGCTCGAACCTGCTTTCTCTGCTCGAAAGTCATAGGTCTCGACTTAGCCACAACCTCGCCCACAAGAACGGAAGCTTTTTCAATATTATATACAACAAAGTCATTGTTGTTGATTATTTATCTTATGCAATTTACAACCATTGACCAGGCCAATAGTCCTTGTTTGTTGTAGGTGTAATCTTACTTGTGTTATATATCTGGATGAATGACCAGAAGCAGCAAAATACCAGTGGCCAGGCACACCATGCTAAGTATTGGGCGGACCCCAATGATCTTAAGAACTTCCGGCCCATCTCCCTGCTCCCGTTCCCGGCGAAGGTCATCGAGAAAACCGTCAACTAACAACGGACCTGCTACCTCAAGGAAAACGGTATCCTGGACCCGTCCCAGTCCGGCTTCCGCAGCAACCACAGCACCGAAACCGCCCTCATTGCCGCTACCAATGACATCAGGACCCTGCTAGACAACGGAGAAACTGCGGCCCTCATCGTCCTGGACCGATCAGCTGCCTTTGACACGGTCTGCCACTGCACACTATGCACACGCCTACAACATGCCGGGATCCAAGAGAAGGCCCTGGACTGGACCACCTCTTTCCTCTCCCGCAGAACACAGAGAGTCCGCCTCCCCCACCTTCCGCTCCAAAGCCACTGAGATCATCTACGGCGTTCCCCAGGGCTCATCCCTCAGCCCAACGCTGATTAACGTCTACATGACAGCGTTCGCCCACGTCGCCCAACTTCACGACCTCAATATCATCTCCTATGCCGATAACACCCACCTGATCCTCTCCCTTACCAAGGACCCCCACACAGCCGGCTGAAGCTGAACTCAGACAAGATGGAGGTCCTCATCCTCGGATCCACCCCCTCGGCCTGGGACGACTTCTGGTGGCCAACCGCACTAGGAACAGCTCCAACACCCACCGATCACGCACGCAACCTAGGGGTCATCCTCGACTCCACCCTCTCCATGACCAAGCAGGTCAACGCCGTCTCTTCCTCCTGCTTCAGAATACTCCGCAAGATCCACAAGTGGATCCACACCGAAACGAGAAGAACTGTCACCCAGGCCCTTGTCAGCAGCCGGCTGGACTACGGAAACGCCCTCTACGCAGGAGCCTTGGCCAAACTTCTGAAACGGCTGCAACACATCCAGTACGCCTCTGCACGTCTGATCCTCGACATCCCTCGCCGCAGCCACATCACACCCCACATGAGAGACCTGCACTGGCTCCCCGTCAATAAGAGGACCTTCAAGCTCCTCACCCACGCACACAAGGCACTCCACAACACCAGACCAGCGTACCTCAAAAGACGACTCAGCTTCTACGCCCCCACCTGCCAACTTCGCTCCGCCGACCTCGCACTCGCCACAGTCCCCCGCATCCGAAGAGCGACCTCCGGCAGCAGATCATTCTCCCACCTCACCGCCAAGACCTGGAACACCCTCCCCATCCACCTACGGCAGACCCAAGACCTGCTGACCTTCAGGAGACTCCTCAAGACCTGGCTTTTCAAGAAGTAGCAGCATTGCCCACTCCCCTGCACCTTGAGACCCCCACGGGTGAGTAGTGCGCTTTATAAATGCTACGATTGATTGATTGATTGAAGTAAAGATTTTTAGCTTTTTTTAAGCCACGGCCTTAATTACATCAGTCACGCCCCTATGTGAGACACCCCAGTTTTTTCATCCTATTAAAGCAGCGGTGCATCTTGTAAACACCCTCTGCAGATGTGTGCCAGTGTTGGGTGATTTGTGGTATCTGACTTGGGACATCAGTGTGTTGGTAGAACACCAGTGTTGTTTCAGTATGCTATGCGTGCCAATGCTCATTATGGGGCGGTTTGCGTAAAATTAAAAGTTTTATAAACACTTCAGGAAAATTAAGGAGTGCCGATTAGAGAAGGGACCTGCACCGCCCAGACAGGTACAGGGGGTCTCTGGCGGAATCTAATAGGAGACGGTTTGTACATACTCTATCCTCATGGGATAAAACAGCATTATTAAAGCAGACAGGATGGGGTATACTGATCGAATTCAAATGGCGTACAGAATGGAGAAAGTGAATGTCGATGCACTGCAGCTCCGTTCAGAGGGTACTAACCTGCCGGTCTGACCCTGCTGCACAACCCGACCCCCTGCGGAAGTTGCCCTCCGGGCCAAGGTACAGCAGTCCGAACCCTACACCAACTCCACCGCAGACCTAGCAGCGCCATCGCCCCACTACTCCTCTCGTAGTAGTGGAACCAACGGGGCACAGCGGCGATGACGTCAGAGAAACAGAAAAGGGACTAAAAACAAAATTAGTGTAGCTTCGTTGCTACTCTTGTAAATGCTCATCTGGACGCATCCATGTTGAGGTCAGGCTTTCCGTCTGTCACACGTAAAAATTAGTTCGGTGCGCGCTCAGCTTTATCTCGCTAGGAGGAGTGTAAAGGAGGCTGCGCGGTTGGCTTTAATTTAGCGCAGCAAATTGTGTAGTCTTGGCTGCATATATGTGGCTGGCCCTTTATTTTGTTTTCAAAAATTAAATGACATTTCATGACCCGTGTGGTTTTTAGAGCGCCCAATTTTCTCACTTTCATGTTGGAATAATTCCCCTAGACCAGATTTTTTGATTTGGATTGATAGCACTTATGTCACCACTTAAGTGTTCCTCCGTGATTCTAGCAAGCCTCAATAAATCAGCGGCTCATTGTATATTGTGGATTAAAAACAATGAAGATTACCGACAAGACACAAGTCCTAACACGCTTTTGAAATTCAATAGGTCTCGCATTTGCGAGAGTTTAAGCTATTAGCATGACAGTGCCTTTTATTTATGTTTTAAAAACGAAAACTTAAATAAAAGGCATTGTCATTTACAATGCCAAAAGCTCAAACTCACTAAAATGCGAGACCTATTGCATTGCAAATGCTTGTTTGTCTGCTCGAGTTAGTAATTGCTCAAGAGATGTTTGGGAGGTAGTGCGTTCTATAAATCTAAATTCAAAGCAGATGGGCGCTCAAAGGAAAGATTGGCACTTTAGACAGGAAGCCAGTGCAAGGGTCTCACGGAAAACCTGCACTTTACAAAAGGAGCCAATGAATAACCTAGCAAGGTCAATTGGAAAAAGTGCAGGTTCCAAATAGTCCCTGTTTCCTTCTGAGAAGTGTCTGTACCCCCCCCCCCCCCCCAATGAGAAAAGCACCCTACTCAGAAGTGCTGATACTTCCCCTGCCAAGTTGAAGAAGGGCAGGCACTATGTACCTGACAGCACCTGCTCATGTAAGGGACTATTTCCAGGAACCATAAGCACTCTACACAGGGAGTAAGTGTAGGGGTGCTCACAGAAAACATTGGTACTCCACACAGGAAGCAAGTGAATGGTCGCTCAGAGGAAATATGTCTGAGATTAATTCAAGCCTTCCAAGTTCAAGTTCGAAAATTTGTATAGCGCACTACTCACCCAGAGGGTCTCAAGGTGCTTGGGGGGGGGGGGGGGGGGGGGGGTACTTTACTTATCGAATATCCAAGTTTTTAGTTGCTTTCTGAAGGAGAGGTGGTTCTGTGTAAGGCGGAGGTGGGTGGGGAGAGAATTCCAGGTCTTGGCCGCTAAGTAGGAGAAGGATCTTCCCCCCATGGTGGATCTATGGATGCGCGGAATTGCGGCGAGGGCTTGATTGGATGATCGTAGTTGGCGGGTGGGGGTGTAGAAGGACAGTCGCGTGTTGAGACATTCAGGTCCTAGGTCGTAGAGGGCTTTGTGTGCGTGGGTGAGGAGACGGAACGTTATTCTCTTGTTGGCGGGGAGCCAGTGGAGGTCTTTCAGGTGACCGGAAATGTGTGCTTGGCGGGGGATGTCTAGGATGAGTCTGGCTGAGGCGTTTTGGATGCGTTGGAGTTTTTTCTGTAGTTTGGCTGTGGTTCCGGCGTAAAGGGTGTTTCCGTAATCCAGTCGGCTTGTGACCAGTGCGTGGGTGACCGTCTTTCTTGTTTCGGTGGGGATCCAGCGGAAGATTTTTTTGAGCATGCGTAGGATGTTGAAGCATGATGATGAGACGGCGTTGACTTGTCTAGTCATCGAGAGGGAGGAGTCCAGGATGAAGCCCAGGTTACGTGCGTGGTCCGTAGGTATGGGTGCGGTTCCCAGGGCCGGTGGCCACCATGAGTCTTCCCAGGCAGAGGGGGATGAACCTAAGATGAGGACTTCCGTTTTGTCCGAGTTCAGTTTTAAACGGCTGTTCTTCATCCACTCGGCTACTTCTTTCATTCCTTCGTGTAAGTTAGTTTTGGCGGTGTTTGTGTCTTTGGTGAGGGAGAGGATCAGCTGGTTGTCGTCTGTGTAGGAGATGATGTTGAGGTTGTGTTGGCGTGCGATGGATGCGAGGGGACTCATGTTCCACCAACTTTTTTATTCTTTACAGGAAACATAGGAACTGTACACAGGGAGCATCTCACCAGAAAGGTGTGCACCTTACATAGTGAGCCAGTGCATGGCCTGTTACCGAAAACATGGACCCTGTATAAAAAGGGGACAGCATTGGAGTTATCATATAAACATAGGTTCTGTCTACAGGGAGCAAGGATTTGGATGATCAAACATGGACCCTGTATACAGGGAACTTCCATGTTGCTGATCACAGTAAACGTGTGCACTCTATAAAGCGTGGAGCGCATAACCTATCACCAGATACACGTGCACTGTACAGATAGTCTCTGCATGATCCGTCACCTTAAACAGCGAGCATGTGCATGAGATAATACAGGAAATTGCACCTACATGCCCCAAGTGTTCGTATCAACTAACACCAAAAATGTGTGCGCGAAATAGCACAGTAAACATGCAAAGCACACATGGATACCATGCATGAACTAGCAAAAGAAACAAGTCAAATACATATGCATAAGACGCAGTTGTTTCCCCTATCAAAAGAAAGTTGCACCACATAGAAGGGTCATCGTGTATTCAGTAGCAACTGAAATGTACACTCAACATACAGTACACATGCATGACCTAGCATAAGAAGCATGCATTTTACATAAGAAGCACATACCTGATGCATCACAGTAAAAGTATGCACTGTAAATAAATAAATATATGCACAAAATGAATCACAAAACTAAAACATGTTGGGTGGCACCCATGCTTAGCAAAGTCATAAGCCCTAAACAAAAAGCAGTCACTAAACCCACCAATTTGGCACTGCGAATCCAAGCTTAGTCTATCAAAGGCATCATTGGAGGAGCCAGAGACGCTGGAGTGCAGCGAGCAGAGCCCGTCCAACGCGGAGCTGTCGCTGCTTGTGCTGCTGGTTGACAAGCTTGTGGCGGCCAAGGGAGAGCAGGATGGGTGCTAATAAAAAACAAGCATTGGCAACGCCAACAGGTCATGCCTTCACAAGGGAACTGCCGACATATTGGCTATGCCATTGTTTTTGCATTGGCACTCTTTGCATATGTATTTTTTAAGTTACTGTTCTGAAATGGCCTTCGTAAATTAAATGTTAAAAAAAATCAAGTGCAAAACTGCTATCAGTTTCGTATATGAGCAATGACGGTAAATTTGTAGATACAAATAATGAAGTAACAGACAAATGGTTGTTCATCTTAGTTGTTATGCACGTTGCTCTAATCATTTGGCTCTGTTTACTCCTGATATTAAGTGGGGTCTGGCACCGGCAAAAGTTGAGGCATGGATGGGTACAACCGCCTAATACCAAACGTATGTATAAGTTGGTTGTTATGCTCGCTGTACAATTTGGTTGTTAGGCTCTCTTAATATTAGATGCATCCGCCTTACCTTGATATCCTTTGAGCGAGACCTTTTCATTACACTGTCGCTGTGCGAACTATTGTGCCGAGAATAAAGTAGAGGAATGAATCCTCTCCATTCAGAATCTCCCCAAGAATTGCAGAGTTGAAGAAAAAAGCCTGGGTACTATTACTCAATGCTGAGACACACTTTTTAGGTTGAGCCTGGGTAGCGCAGTGCTGCTCTGCTGTATTGAGGTATGGCATAAAAGCTCCACCCATTTCCCGCCCATCTTTTCAATTGGCTCCTTGTACTATCCTTTCGAAATCGTTGCTTTTCAATAGGCTTAGTAGTACCTCCTTGGTACCGCCTTGTCTGCAATTGTAACCTCCCTTAAGGACTGGACCTTTTACTTGTGTTGTTACACATACTTCTTTATCTAGTTGGTGAGCACTATTTGCTTAAACTTTTTTCTACTCCTACCAGCTGTTATACGCAGGACACTCTCTCCGGCAACCACTTTTTTTTTTTAGGTCGGGCCCAGCGGCAGCACACATGCGCTGCTCGCTGTGAGAGGCATGCTGTAGTAGCGTATGCTGTGGAAGCCTCGCCTACACTCCTCCCATATTTTTCATTGGCTGGCGTCATTGTTCTTGGTAAATGCTGGCTTCCGATTGATAATGAGGCTTGTTAGTCCCTCTTTGTTACCGCCTTGTCGCCGTTTGTTACCTCCCATGAGGACTGAATCCTTTACTTGTGGCATTACATGGTCTCCTTCATAAGTCGGTAAGCACTTTTTTCTTTAATGATCTTCCCTATTCCACCCACGACCTCTCTGCAGGCCAATTGGCTTTTTCTAATGTATATATTTAAATTATAGCGCGTTCTTAACTATAGCTGCAGCGCTTAATTATTTATTTAGTGAGACCTACGACTTTGGTCTCAGGATCACACTCTCCCTGCAGCTCCATGGTGCTCTGCGCCGCCTGCCTGCCCCAACGTTCAGGGTTCGAATCTACCCTGTCTCTGGTCTTGTGTTTCACTGCTCTGTTCCTCCTGATTTTTCTTCCCTGTGCCTGACTGCTGGTAATGCTGGTTTATTTCTCCGCTCTGTGCCTTAATTGTTATTTCTTGGTGCCTCACTTCTGGTAATTCTGTTTTTTTCCGCTCTGTGCCTTAATTGTTATTTCTTGGTGCCTGACTGCCGCCTATCTTGTTTTGTCCTCTCTGGTGCCCTTATCCTACTCCTCTGTGCATAACTGCTGTTTATCTTGTCTGTTTCCATGCTGTGCCTCTCATTATTCTTTTTGAGCCCGACTGCTGTGTTATCTGATATTGTGCCCATTGTTGTGCCCATTTTCTTTTCTCCCCTCCCCACTCGTTTTGCTGCCGTTCCCCCTATTCCCGCTGTCACTTCTCCTGTGACCCCTCCCCCGACCACCCGGCTCCTGCCTCCCTGCTCCACGTCCCTCCCCCCTCCCCTACATAATGGCGGCTGCTGCAGGTCGCGCAGCGGCCACACCGCTGGCATGCCGGAAGCACCCCTAAGGCAAGCCCATCTGTGCCCGTCCACGTCCCGACCTCAGCCAGCACCAGGACACCTGGTTCTCCAAAGCCTCACCACTATGACCCAACCACCCTTCACGACCTCAACCCCGGAAGACACGCCGACTGCGCAAGATCCTCGCCTAACGCTACCCACTGGCAGTTCTCATGCAGACTCTGCCACAAATCCTTCACAATCGACAGAGCCCCCGCGACCGCCGAAGGAACGCCCAACGAACACACCACCGAAACCCTGACCTGCATCCTGCTCAACGTGCTCTCCCTGCATCGACACGCCACTGAGATCTGGGACCTGCTCGACACCCTCTCGCCCGACTTTGCCTTCTTCACTGAAAACTGGACCAACGCAACCTCCGGTCCAGACCTCGCCACAGCCATCCCTGATGGCTACAAGATCCAGTGAAAGGACCGTCCACACCGGCCAGGAGGAGAACTAGCCATCGCTCCCAAGATCCCCCTCCATCTCTCCACTTCCAGCATGAGTGAGCCCCATCCCAACACAGAACACCTCCACTTCCAGATCCAGACTAGCCCCCGAACCACGCTACGAGGCACCTTCATCTACAGACCGCCAGGACCTCGCACCCACCAGGCAACTGCCATCGCCGAGCTCGCCGCACCGCAAGCCTATGGATCTGCTGCTGCACCGACAAGCTCACACTAATTCGGCCCCTGCCAGACAACGCCTGCTAAAAGCCGCCTGGTTCACCCCAGAACTTTAAGAAGCCAGACACTCCTGCAGATGCCTAGAGAAAACCTGGCGAAACCTGAAAACCACAGAAGCACGGAACAACCACAGGAGCGCCCTGAAGTAATACCACCAGCACATAAGAGATGCCAAACGTACCTTCATGATAGACAAAGTCCAGACCAACGTGAAAAACGCCAAGGAACTGTTCAACGTCAAACAGAAGTTCGCAAAACTTGCATGTGAAGCCATGGCCGTCACACCTTCCCAGGAACTCTGCGACAAGCTCAGCTACTACTTCCATCAGAAGATCAAGGCCCTCTATGACAACTTCAGTGAACCAACGACTACCACCAGCCCCCTATTCACCGCCGCTGACAAGCTGACCATCACGTCCTGGGATCCCGCTACTGTCAAACTCATCACAGGGACCATGAAGAAAACACACTCAAGAGCCCCAATGGACCCCTGCCCACCACACATCTTCCACAGGGCAACCACCGCCATCGCACCCGAACTAGGACGCACCATTAACGCCTCCCTCAGATCAGGCATCTGCCCAGAGGACTGGAAACGGGCAGAGGTAAAATCCCTCCTCAAAAAACCATTGGCCGACCCAACCGACCTGGAAAACTACCGGCACTCTCTCTCCTTCCATTTGCGGCCAAAGTCACAGAGAGACTTGTAAATGCACAGCTGACTGCCTTCATAGAAGAGAACTCCACCCTGGATGTCTCCCAGTCTGGATTCCGCAGCAACCATAGCACAGAGACAGCCCTCCTCACCGCCACTGACGACATCCGCATGCTTCTTGACATGGGACACACCGCGGCCCTTATCCTGCTAGACCTCTCCTCAGCCTTCGACACTGTTTCACATCGTACTCTCGGAGCTAGACTGCACGACGCGGGAATACAGGGAACCGCCCTCGACTGGATCCAATCCTTCCTATCCAGCAGAACCCAGAAGATCGGACTCCCTCTCTTCCTCTCCAAACCCACGGAAATCAACTGCGGAGTACCCCAGGGATCATCACTCAGCCCCACGCTCTTCAACATCTACATGGCCCCCCTCGCCACCATCGTCAGACAGCATGGGCTCGGCATCGTATCCTAAGCCTATGACACCCAGCTCCTCCTCTCGCTCACGAAGAATCCCGAAACCACCAGACTCTGTTTCCAGGAAGGTCTGAAGAACGTGGCAGCCTGGATGAAGGACAGCTGCCTGAAGCTCAACTCAGAGAAGACCGAGGTCCTCATCCTCGGTCCCTGCACCTCTGCCTGGGACAACACCTGGTGGCCCTCCGCCCTCGGAAGCCCACCCACCCCTACAGACCACGCTGGAAATCTTTGTATCATCCTTGACTCCTCCCTCTCCATGAACCGCCAGATCAACGCCGTCGCCTCCACCAGCTTCAACTGCCTTCGCATCCTCAATAAGACCTTCAAGTGGATCGCTGCTAACTGCAGAAGGACCGTCACCCACTCACTCATTACCAGCAGACTGGACTATGGAAGGCCCCTCTACGCCGGAATCAACAAAATTCTTATGCACAGACTCCAGACCATTCAGAACGCCACAGCCAGACTCGTCCTCTGGACACCGCGCCATGAGCACATGACCCATCAACTACAAGGCCTCCACTGGCTACCTGTAGAGAAGAGGGTCATCTTCAAACTCCTTACCCCCGCCTACAAGTCCCTCCACAACATCGGACCCAAATACCTGAAGGAGAGAGTATCCTTCCAGGTACCCAGGAGGAACCTCCGCTCCACCGACCTCGCCCTGGCAGAGGTCCCCCGAATCCGAATGAACAGAACCGGCGGAAGAGCTTTTTCTCACATCGCAGCCAAATACCCGAACCAGCTCCTGGCGAACATCAGACGCTCCCCGATCCTGCACACCTCCAGGAAGGACCTCAAGACCTGGCTCTTCGAACTATTTATTTTATGAATAATGCAGGCCTCTTCCGTTAGGGCTGAGCAAGGGGAGGGGGGCACAACGTTATAACATTTGCAATATAATAGGACTCACATTTACGTACGTTCAAGCTATTTTAAATGACAATGTTTTTTATTTATGTTTTAAAAACCAAAACATAATTAAAAGGCTTGCCATTTAAAATGCCAATAGCTCAAACTCGCGTAAATGCGAGGCCTATTGCATTGTAAATGCTTGTTTTTAATACCAGCAGGCACGCCTTATGTTATACAGCTACCAACATGTAAAAGAAGTGGCATGAAGCGAGGGACCATGCGTACCTAAAACATTTGATTTATTTTGACAAAACACACATGTGCTTTATCTTTAGCACGGTGCCTGCTTTTTTAAAAAACATTTTATTTTACCTAGAATACATGCCGCACTTTATTTATAACACTGCAAAACCAAAGGGGATGATGGACGGAGTGTTGCACATTGCAAGCACTCACCCCCAGTCAATTGATCTGGGTTTAATCCATCATCATTCTTTAGCTCACTCCGCCACCCCAGTTCAGACATGGCCATATGCAAATAAGTCTGACCCTGTGCTTCATGGGTACAGTCTAGCCCGAACTGCCACGCCATGTCTTCCCTGGACCGGAAACAAGCATCCTGTGACCGGTTTGTGGCTAATCAGCCGTCATCAGCCAGGCTAGCTTGAATCCAGTGGCAAAGTGAGCAAGGGACCCACGTCTGAGCATACCCTGCCAACTTAGGGCGAACAAAGCAAAACCAAAGGGGATGGCTTGACAGTTCAGGCTGGACTGTTCCCATGGGGCACAGGGTCAAGACTGATTTGCATATGGCTGGGTTCAAACTGGAATGGCATGGAGAGTGAAAAAATGATGGATTTAGGCCCAGATCTCAGTACTGGGGTGAATGTATGACATTGTTCTGCATTCTGTCCATCAACTGTTGTTTTTGCATTATTTATAACACTGTCGCACACCAGAAGCATGGGTAAACAAACTTTCTGAAGCAGCGCCACATTTCTTTTGTTTTCCACGACGCTGCATGTTTCTTGAAGCTGTTTTTGCTTCCCCCCTCCTGCTTTGCATTATGAGCCCTCCCTCACCCTCCGAGCATAAATGGAGCCTTTTTCAATCAAGTTGCAACATTTCCTCATTCCTTCTCCCTCAACTATTCCCTGATCTGGCTGACCGACACCCTCCCCTGCACAGGTCCGCAGGCGCCTACATGGTACGGGCTTCACAGCGGCATTTATATTTTTAAAAAGTAGAATGTGTAAAAGCATTTCCATTCGCTTCTCTGCCTGACCCCTCTCTCGCTCCCAATACCCCCATGCACAGGTCCCGTGGGCGCCGATAAGGTAGGGCTTTGCAGCTGTAGCACTTGTATTTTCAAAAGAGTGGCATGTGTAGGCATTTGCAATTTGTAAATGTTCCTACACTGAGGTAAATAAATATTTAAGTATGTGGACTTTAGCATGTGAACAGCCAGAGCCACGAAGAAATTCTTTCACATTCTTCCCGAATCAACCTGTAGGTGTCACCTGAACTGGCACTGAGTGTCGGAATCGTGACATGGGGAAAAGGAAACAAGAGACTTGAGCAAAGCTGTCCTTTTAGACAATTGCTATTTAGCTCATGGGACAAAGTGCTCAATGCAGGCAGCGTGCAATCAAAGGGCGAGCAGACAAATAGACTTGCCATCCCTGCCTGTAACAAGTACTGCCACTTAAGGGCTAGTCTGCTTAAGGACGTGATGTTAATCAAGAAGGCGGTAGCTGAACATGAGGTAAATACAACACTGGAATTAAGGAGCAAGCGAATCGCCTACCACAGAATTCATTCTTCCACTCCAGCCTATGTTCCCTCTAGGCTGTGCGCATGTGTGCACTCGCAGCCTTGCTTCTTACAGCGCCCATACACTCTGTGGGAGCTCGCTCTCCCCTCGAGGAGCACAATACATTATAAAAGGGCAGCGTGAAAACGGCCCTTTTAAGGCAGGCGGCGCACCAGGAAGCCAAGTAAATCAATTAAATGACTAAGGGGCTGCTTCCAGTTTTCGAAGAAGCCCCTAGCAGGCAGTGTGAAACAAAACATATGTAAATGTGTTTCACACTGCAATGAGCGGGTGTGGATGTGTCCTTACACCAGTGCTGCTGACATTGGAACTGGGGGAACATTGCAGGGCAGGGCTCAAGGGCAAGTATATTAAAGTTTAAAGAGCACCTGCTGCCTTTCCTGGCCACACTAAAAATGTTAAGATATCTCCAGTGATTGATGTTCTTCCTAAAGTGAGATGGAGTTTTGTCTCGTGGAAGTTTTAACTAATTGTAGGGCAGCTCAGAGGGTTAATTTACCTGCTGCAAATCACAGAACTGTATTTATGAAGATAGCTTAGTGGGTTACTGCTTTTGTTGGAGAGACTTTTAGTTACTTGCAGTTTATAAGTTAAAATTCTAAAATAAAACAGCGTGCTATTAACTGTTAGCAAAGAGCTGCATGCAAACTGCAATGTATACATTAGAGTGTTATGATTTTTTCCCCAGTCTTTCATTTTTGTAATGTTGCAAAAAAGATTTGTTTGGGTAGAAAACAACTGCAATTATTAAAGCAAACCCCCAACCCTGGTGTTATGTTTCAAATCCTGAGTTTGCACTTGTACACACCAAGCACTCTTAAATTATGCTGCCTTCCAGTATGGATGACTTGCAACTGGTACACCTTTTAATCCTCTGTCTTATGTAACATTTCCTATACACTGATTTAAACACAAATTAATGTTTGTCTCTGTGCAATGTGTGTGTGATGTAAAGGGCTCTGACACCCTTCCCTGATATGAGTGGCACTATAAAACTATTAAATGCATCAGAGAGTGGGTGGTTATGGAGGCTTGAGGAGCACTAGTATAGGGCGGTAATGAGGGAATCTGTGGCCGAGGTGGTCATTCGTGGGCTCCACAAACAGTGTCACACTGGGCACCATCAGCGCTAAAGCTGGCCCTGGAAACAGGTTCCAGGCTTGATGCTCGAGCAAAGAGCTCCAATACTTTCCAGTCATGGTTGCTCAAAAAACTGTAAAAAAAAACCTTAAACTTTAATCTTGAAGAATAGCAAATGCTTTAAAACCAATTCTCTTTTTTATTCATCATCACAAATAATGCACTTTCAAATACATGAATTCAGTCTTTGCCACTGAAGCATGAGAGAAAAATGTATTGCATCTGGCATTGAGCATGGCAAATTTCTATACACCGGTTTAGGATTGGCAGAGAACAGGGATTGGAAAGTAAGAACGTCAGGAAGGACAGAAATAATAGAGAGATGGAGTGGAAAGACGATTTGAGAGTGTGAGTAAGAGGGGAGATTTGAGTGTAGAGAGAAAAGGAAAAATTTATGAAGAGGATGAGATATGGAAGTGAGATAGAAACCAAGAAAGGGAGAGGAAAAGAAAGAAAGGGGAGTAAAACATAGAAAGGAAAGTAAAATGCTAGGGTAAGGCTAAAACAAACTAAAGGGGATAGGTAGACCAAGAGGTGGCATACAAGGAGGTGGGAGCCGAGGAGAGGAACAAGTTGAGAGAGAAGCATAGTCAAGATATAGATTTGGCAGAGTAAGGGTGGATTGAGCAATAACATGGATTTTAGAGAGACTTTGTGGGAGAGAGAAGAGTAGGACTTACATTGAAGAGAGGAGAAAGAATACGGGAAAAGAGGAGCAGAGCAGAAATAGAAACAGAAAAGTAGGATTGTAAGGAAGAGCAAGGAGAGAAAAAAAGCTAAAGAAAAGGAAGGATGGCGATAAGGGCAAGCTAGAAGATCGTGGGAAGTGGGCAGAGATAAGAAAAGGTGCGAGGAGGAGATAACAGTGACACAGAGATAGCAATTAGAGAGGATTTAAAGGTAGAATGATTAGGACACAAGATGCAGTGGCACTTATGCCCAGGGGTGCAAGGAGCCCTTTGCACCCCCGTAATGGATGTCTTTTAATACCAACCCAGAGGAGTATGTTGGTTTTTGGGAAAGTGTTCTTTTATTTACTGGTTTGCATTAGGGCCCATGGCACCCTTACTATGCCACCAATGAAGGTAGTTTGCACACCGCACATGCTTCTATATTAAGTTTTTGCTTATCTTCAGTGCACGCAGCCTTAGCTGCAGTGCACGAGAAAGACAATTAGAGGGAACATTGACCCCAGCACTCTTGAATCTTCTTTTCACTGACTCTTCTTATATTTTTAGCCATTCAGAGTGACCGGACTGTTTGGAAAACGTTTTATTTCCTTTAAATGTACTCCAGTGTTGCAACCATCTTGTTAGTCATGAACACAATGTGGCCTGATCGCTTTACTCGTGATCAGGCACGGCCCGTGCCGGGCGTTATACCGGGGCGGTGACATCAGGCAGGTGAAGGTCAGGGTGGGGGGATGTAAAATACGAGATAAAAGAACAAAAAAACGAATTTCATTGCCCACTCTGCATTGCCAAATGTGATGCAGCGTGGGCAACGAAATTAGTTTTTTTGTTTTTTTTCGATACTTACCTCTAATGGTCCTTCTCCCGTATTTTACATTCCCCCACCCTGACTAGGGTGACCAACTGACATAGGTTCAAATTCAGGACGGTGAGTGTAAAAATTCAGGACAAAGGGACTAAATACAGGACAAAAATTCAGGACAAAAGGTCAAAATTCAGGACAAAAGTTCGGGACAAAATGTACGTTTAACAGACACGTCAGAGGTGGTCGTGCAATAGTATATAAGTAAGTACATAAACAACCACCTAAGTGCAAGTCTAAATAAGTTTATATTAGGTTGAGACAATCATGCACTTCACGTTTTTTCAGTATGGCTGCAGCTTGCTACCTTAGACGATTCAAAATTCGCATCTCGCTCCAGCAGGTACATTAGTCACCAGACATTGGTGAACCACACCTGAATACAAGTGAGGCCGCTTTTATTGTTGATTGAAATCTACTGGATATACAAGGAACTTTGCAGTGCCAGCTCCCAGTAACAAAACCACCCTCCACCCCCTTTCCAGCCTCCCAGGGAAACATCCGATGCCCGGTCCGGCCAGTCCGGCCTTGCTACCACCCTCCAAAAGGTGCCCTTCATCTTCACTTAGACGGTCTCTCATGTGTGTTTAATTTCTTTTATAGTGTTACTCATCCCAAGTATGTATTGCAGGGTGTCGGAGTGTGTTACATCACACACACATTATATAGAAACAATGATTCATATTAACATGAAAGTAAATGTATAGGAAATGTTGCTTAAGATAATGGGTGCTACAAGGTGTAATCATTCTTTCATCCATCATTCAGTCTTTCACCATTCATTCTGTCCTTCCATCTGTGTACCCATCTATATCCAAACATACTCAACCATTTTCAAACCTATTCACCCATATATCCTTCCATCCACCCTTTCACTCATCAATCAAATTTCAAATTCAAATTTATTTTATTATGATAACGGAACTCAAAAGAGATCCACATAAGAATTCATGAAGTCATACAACAATTTCCATAAAAAATACAAAAGAAATATACATAGTGTTAAGTAATCAATATAATGTTAAAAAGCATTTGAAGAAATAAAATAATTTAAAACAAAACATTTCATCAGGGGGGTTAAGCATTGCTTCAATGAAATCAAAGGCAGTACGAATACCCAGTTGGAGGCACATAGGTCTTAGCCATTTACATCTAAATGCCATAAGGGCCGGACAAACGAAGACAACATGGTACATATCCTGGGTATTAAGATTGCAATGATTACAGATATCTGAACTACCATACCATTTAGACAAAAGGCAATTTAACGGGAGCAAATTATACCTTAACAGCAGCATAAATCGCCTAATGCCATGAGGAAGATTCCAGCATATGTATGGTTGGGGAGTTTTTATTTTACAAAATTTGCCAATGGGGAACATTCCTCTCACCGCTTTACTTGTCCCACTATCAACTCTAAAGCTCAACTCCCAAGAAGCAGATTTTAAAGATAACTTCAGTTGGGTGTCAGATAATGTAAAGAGACTTTGTTCGTCTAGCTGTAGTAGCGTAACAGCCTGTCGGAAATTCCTCACAATGGAGGAATGAGCATTAAAGGAACCCAAGAGCTCACTTTTTATTAGATATCTCAATGTGCCAGGCATTCCTCTTGCAATGTTATAAACCCAACGCACCACACTCGCAGATGCCTGAGCCCGAGAGCTACGCAAGCCAAATTCTCGTCTTAAAGAAGACGTAGAATTTGCGGTATTGACAGAGGCTAAATTGCGTAATATTTTTCCTTCAGTAGAATCCAAAAAATGCCAACATGCCATATCCACTATTTCTAATCCGTAGATTAGGGATGCAGGGATTTTTGCTCGGAAAACCTCGAGCAATATGGAAAAATGCCTTCTGCCAGTCGCTTTGTAAAGGGAAATAAGACTCTTCCCTTGAACGAAGGCTTTTCTGCTGTTATTCTCAGTGTGGGCTTTTTCACTAAGATTGCTCATGACAATCTTTCCAAGGAAGGGATAAGATTTCACTACTTCTAATCTTTCACCCCCAATGGACCAATAATAATTTTCATATTTGGGATTTCTCTTTCTCTGAAAGCACATTATTTTACTCTTTGAGATATTTATTTTTAAAAAGTGAGCCTTAGCGTAGGAGGACAGGGCTTGTAAGCGGTTATTCAAACCTTTTGGGGTGAGGTCCAAGATTAAAATATCATCTGCGTACATTAAGCACGCTATTGGAGCTCTCCCCAAAAGTGGAGCAATACCATTACTGGTTGATAGGATAGCTTTAGGGAGGTCGGCGATATATAGGGAAAACAACAGGGGGGCCAATAGACAGCCCTGTTTCAGACCATTATTTGTGGGTATAACCCTAGATAGTCCTCGCTCGCCACCCATTAAAACTCTGCACCAAGTATCTGTGTGTAGTGCGATAACTAATTTTAATAAACTAGACAGTATCTCTAATTTGATTAACTTACTCCACAGCAAGGGCCTGTCCACTTTATCAAAAGCCGTAGAGAAGTCGATGAAAGCCCCAAATACACCCCCTCTACGAACTGTAACATATTTTTCCACCAGGATTTGAAGAGCAGTAAGATTATCCAAAGTACCATGCTGTTTCCTAAATCCAGTCTGTTCCAACGGGAGTATTGCAGATTTTGTTACCCAGTCATTTAAACTATTCAATAAACATTTGGCAAAAACTTTGCCTATGGCATCTAAGAGGGCTATTTGTCTATAGTTTTGAGGTAAGTCTCTAGCCCCCTTTTTGTAGAGCGGGATTAGTAAACTCCCCTTCCAAGAATGAGGAACAGTGCCATTAATAAAACAGAATTTAAAAACTGGGTATAAAATTTTTCCCCATAACGTGCTATAGGATTTTAGCACGGAAATTGGGATTTCATCTGGGCCTAATGCGCCAGATGAGCGTAAAGCTTTGATTGCTGCAACTATTTCCAATTCAGATGGAGGGTCGTATGGAAATGAATCCTCCTGCAGTTTGTCAGAACAAAACTTCTCACCATTGCTGTTATATAGTTGTTGTATAAAATCAACCCATATCTGCTCATTAATGGATATCGGAGAGGGTCTGGATCTCACCCCACATCCTTCTCCAATTAATGACCAGAAGGACTTTACCTGCCCATTCTTAGATGCCTCATAAAGTTTAATCCAGAGAGCATCTTCTTTCTCCCGTTTTAATCTAACCTTTAACCTGTTTCTTCTTCTTCTCAGGAGAGAAATTCTCTGCCTACGTTCAGGAATAAAGGAAAGATATTGGGCCCTAACCAATTTATTTATTTATTTATTTAGGTAACGAAGGTCAGAAGGGATTTTAGGGATTGGCTTTCTTGATTGTGGCTTTCGAACTTTAGCTTTTAAAGTTTGTAAAAAAGACACAAAATAGAGTAGCTCTCTACCTTCCCATAAAATTAAATTCTCAGCTGTGTGTTCTAGTATATTAGACAAACTTCTAATGGACCCTAAATTCCAATAACATTTCCCTTTATTATTAATGTTCAATAGATCATTTCCAATTTTCCATGAATCCCTTTGAGATGATGTTGTATTTAGTGTTAAAAGTAAAACATTATGATCACTAAGATCAGTAACTAGAACAGAAAAATCCTCTAAGGAACAAAAGAAGGTACTATCAACTATCATATAGTCGAGAATAGAACCACCATTTCCTAGTTTATGAGTGAAATGGGCGGGAATATCCGAAGGGAACCTTCCATTAATTATAATGCAGTCTACTTCGGATAAACTCTCTAATATTAGTTTCCCTCTTTTATTTATTTTAATGCTCTCCGGGAAGATAGCTTTAGGTATCATAAATGTTTCCTCTCTTATCTTATTCCTAAATATCTCAAGGGCATAGTTAGATATTTTACCATTTAGATCTCCTAGTAGTAAAATGTGGGGGGGGGAAAGGGGATTCCTGTAAATTTAATATAAAAGAACTAATCATCTTAATACTGGAATTATACTTTACTTCTGGAGGCAAGTAAGCATTTATTATTACAAATGATTTCTGAGAGGCATCCTTGGCGGAATTTATTATGGTTATTGCCTGAAATAATTTATTTGGATCCAGGTAGTGAGTATAATTCCACTTAACCTTGTTGGACAAAAGACAGGCTAACCCTCCCTTTGCTCGGCCTCTCATAGAGGGAATTGCACTACTCTCCAAAACGTAATAATCTTTTACAACCGGAAAATTCCCTGCCAACCCCGTTTCCTGCAAACAGATAATATCTGCGTCAAGAGACTGCAAAAATAACAACTTTTCTGAACTCTGGTTTAATCCAGCAATGTTCCACGATATTATTTTTAAGTTATCGTTAAAACTCTGAATTCATTCTGGATGCAAAACCCGATTTATCTGATAGGACAGCGGGCAACCAACTCCATTCCTGATCAACATCCTTTACCCTAGTTTGTTTAATGGGTAACGGATTATTAATTATCACCTGTCGGTCATTTTTTGATATCCGTATTTTTAGCTCTTCAGGCACAGCCGTAAGGCCATCAAGAGGACTGGATTTTATGCCTTGATTGAATGACATTTTTTGATATTTATGATTTTCTGTTTTAACCGGTATAAAGGGATCAACATCAATTCCTCTTATTTGGAATTCTTCTGCCCATTGTAAGACATGGTTTGTTACCAATTTTGAGTAAAATTTTACCCGTGTTATCCTTCCGTTCTCAGAATTTATTAATGTAATTATATCTAGATCTACAGACTGAATCAATTTTAAGCTTTCTATTTCGTGAAAGCACTTAACTAGGGCAGATCTATTTAAAATAAGATCTGGATCAAAAATAGGTATGAAATCAAGATAAAGAGTATCCACATTGTTTCTAATCTTAGGCACTGTTTTAGATATATGTTCAGTTGCAACAACATCTGAAAAAGTAATAGCCAAAGGGTTAAGAGATGACTTTGGTTTGGAATCTATAATTGGAGTTGGGTTTTTTTCTTTCACCACTTTAGTTTGCTCATCAAGATGTTGTTGACTTATATGAGAATGATAATCTTCTTGTGTCTTTGTGGGGATTGATTTTAATATTATCGAAGGCTCATGTAACAGTTTAGAGTCAAGATCCACTGGATTAGAGGTATCCAGCGAGGGTTCTTGTTCACAATCAAAAATTATTTTCCTTTGTCTTTTTTTGTAAAATCTACGGTTTGGTTTGCTTTTTTTGCATCGTTGTTTTTTTGATGCTTTTATTTCCTTTTTTTCCTCCCTTAATGATGAAATTTTTTCTGAAGAAGTAGGAGGAATTGGAGTTTCTTTATTTGATTGCGAAATGAAAATTGGGAAGATGGGGGGTAAAACATTAGTTGAATTATCCTCTGTAGGCAATAAAGTCTCGATCTCCTGGCTAATAAAAGCTACGCAATTACCATTAGATGGATTATCGTTCCTGTGTACAGATGGTTCAAAAGTAACTGCAGTATTAGTATTAGTTTTAACCAGGGGATCTGACGATAAAAGTACCTCAGGGGTTGCTTTTATATTTTTTATTTCCCCATTTACTTCCATACTTAAATTATTTGATAAAGTGATTATTTTTTGGTTAAAGACGCCATCTAATCCTATTTTGTTACTCAGCAGTGCCTTTAAAATCAGTGTTACTGTGTCTAATACATTATCTGATCCATTAACCATTCTTTCCAATAGCTGTAAAATTGATGAAATAAGCCGTTCTAAAGAAGATAGAGAATTCAAAATTACATTATCTTCTCTTATAAAAGAATTTCCTAGATCTTTGTTATGGATATGAGTAGGACTGAGAAATAAATTCATTTCTGGGGTGGAAAACTCAGAGTTTTTTGACGGAGTACTACTATACAGATGTAACCTAGGAGTAGTTATAATATCCTGTGGATGAGAGGGGTTCTGTGTTTTTATTGATTCTTTCTGAGACTCTAGATTTATATCAGGGAGGGTGTAATCCTCTGGAAGGATATGCAAGGGGGAAGAAATTTTAGAATAGATTTTTTGGTTTACTTTAGAAGGAGAGGGAAAATTGTGTACTAGAGCCACAACAGGAAAGACAGAAGTGCTACCTAAATCAGCAACATCCACTGCTTTTTCTTGGGTTTCAAAAAGATAGTTAGTATCTCCCTCTTGATTTTTATTTAGTATATCATCTGGGGGGGGTAAAACAATGATACCTGATAGTGTACTATCGTTTTTGACAACAGGGGAATCTTGTACATATTCCTTACAATTGATGTTAATAGTTTTTGTAGGGGCCCCCTCCTGGTCTACTTTCTCCTTACCCTTATCCCACAAGGAATAAAGTTGACATTTACTCTTTAGTTGTAAAGCAGAACCATCTTTGTTTCGTAATGGATTAGATTTGGTTTTGGAACAAGCTCTACCAACTAGAACTCTTCCTGATCTCAATTTCTTGGTAGTCATGCTGTCTAGAGGAACAATGTACAATATCACCCTGATTGTTCAACAATCACACTTAAGGGGGGTGGCCCAGCCCAGCCTCAATCGGTCTCTGTCGGTCACAGTCGGTCCCGCCCTTGTCCCGGGCTTCTCCCGGCGCCCTCCCGCGCGCTCCCGCGCAGCGGAACACCCTATTTGTAAATATACTGGCTGATAGGTGAGGGGAGGAGCCTGCAGGGAGAGCGTCCCAGCTGTTACTAATTGGGAGTTGTGGGCCCACAACACGCTCGCAGCCCTGCAGGTCCCAACACCCAAGAGAAGGTTCAAAACACTGGCGCTGTATAGAGATAGCCTCTGGCGAAGCGGGACCCGCGCAGCGGGTACCGCGAGTTGTAGTTTGAAGAGAGGCAGAGAGTTCTGTAATCACAGGCAACACGGCGATCCCAAAGTCCAAATAGCGGCAAGAAAGCAGAGAAATCCGCAGGTACAGGCAAGGAGGCAGGTTTTCACAGCGTTGCCTAACAAGGGGAGGAGCCTGCAGGGAGAGCGTCTCAGCTGTTACTAATTGGGAGTTGTGGGCGCTCCTGGGACTTGGAGTCCTGCGCCCACAACACGCTCGCAGCCCTGCAGGTCCCAGCACCCAAGAGAAGGTTCAAAACACTGGCGCTGTATAGAGATAGCCTCTGGCGAAGCGGGACCCGCGCAGCGGGTACCGCGAGTTGTAGTTTGAAGAGAGGCAGAGAGTTCTGTAATCACAGGCAACACGGCGATCCCAAAGTCCAAATAGCGGCAAGAAAGCAGAGAAATCCCACTCATCAATCCATTATTCATCTACCCACCCTTTCACCCCATCCACCCGTACAGTCATCCATCCACTCTTCCACCCATCCATCTTTTCACTCACCCATCCAGCCATTTACCCTTTTACCCCTCCAGCCATCCATCCATTCACTTACTCATCCATCCACCCATTCACTTATCCTTCCACCCATTCACCCTTTGTCATTCATCCTCCCTTTCTCTCTCCATCCCCCTTTCACTTATCCACCCATCCATCTACTCATCCATTCATGAATCCATCCATTGATCCTATTACTCATCTATCCTTTCACTCGTCCAGCCATCCGTTCTCTCATCCATCCACCCTTTCACTTCACTCATCTATCCATCCTTTTGTCCATCTACCCCCTTTCACTCACTCATCAATCCTTACATCCACCCTTTCACTCATCCATCCATTCACCCTTTCACTTATCAATTCATCCATCCACCTATTCACTCACCCATCATCTACCCTTTCACTCACCTGTCCATCCTTTCACTCATCCATCCATGCTTTCACACACCCATCCACCCTTTTACCCATCCATCTACCCTTCCACCTATACATCCATCTATTTACCTTTTCTCTCATCCAACCTTCCACTCACTCACTCATCCATTCATCCTTTCTTTCATTATCTATCCATTCACCCTTTCATTTATCCATTCATCCTTTCAGTAATCCATCCAGCCATTCACACATTCCTTCACTTATTTACTCACCCACCTTTCCACATTATGAGCTGAGCCTTTGTCTGCAGAGTTGCAGACAGAAGAGGCCCATCTAGAACTTCACCTTGCTGTGATTCCTAAAGCATGGGGTGGCTGCAGTGGGGGAGAATTCACTATGCCCCTGCACATAGGCAGACTGAAAACGTAGAAGTCATGAGTCATGCATGATGCACAGTGCCAGGGTGTGAGGTGACTGTGACATGGTGTTGTTACCAGGGCTTTAAGTGGTGTAAAACAACTGGTGGGTCTCTTCAAAGGGGGTGTTCAATGTAATTAAGAGCCTGGTTTAAAACACCTAGGCTACAAATCTGCGCTTAGCATACTGTTGCGCCTGACTGATATTAGGTTATTTCTGTCATTGCATTCATATATATATATATATAATTCAGCAAGTATCATTACACCGACAGCAAGCCAGGACTATTGGCTTTGTCAATGGTTGCTAGTTCCTTAAAATAAAAGTAGCAGCAACCATATCTTTGTTGAATATTATATTGAAAATACTTCAGTTCTAAAATGACCAGACAGTGAAAGAACGATAACCTGTTCTTTTTAACTTATTTTTCAGGTTTCATTAAATAAACTGTTTTTTCACGTTGTAGCATTGGCGTTTTACCTATTTTCTAACAAATTGCCCTGCTGTACACTGAGGCTGGAGGAGGCCTCCACATGCTGTCACACCCCAGACTGCTCCATTGACATTCTGTGTGTGGCAATTAGCCGGCATACAGAATGACAATGGGCAGGTGAGGCTGCTCTTGTGCTCCAGGAGGAGTGCGAGGCACCAGCATCAAAGGGGGGGGGGGGGGGGGGTGAGGCCTCTCACAGGGGAGCAGCGCTGCTCCCTGTGATGGGCAAAATTACGGACAAAAGGCGTCTGTAAAAGGGACCCTCACGGACAACGGACGTGAGGTCCCAATTACGGACGGTCCATGAAATTTACGGACGGTTGGTCACCCTAACCCTGACCCTCCCCTGCCTGACGTCACCGCCCCAGTATAACGCACGGCACGGGCTGTGTCTGCTCGTGATTTGTTTTATACTCTGAAACTATCCAAGGAGCTAAATTGTTTCCTTGTGAAGAGCTTGCTGTTTCTGCTAACATTTCACATGCTTTACTTAATCTTGCATTAACAATAATTGTTTGCTATTTTGTACAAGGATTTTGTCACCTTTTTTTCCCCAGGCAACATATCACTCTTGTTTCCCTTCCCTCATAACCGATTTTCAGGTTCTCCATCGCCACAGTCATACAAATGGCAGAAGCCCTATGCAAATATAATTATTCCACCGAAAATAAAGACAAAAGTAAAAACATTGTCATTTTCACAGCCAAGAGTGGTCACTTTCCCAAATGCGAGACCAATTCCATTGCAAATGCTTGTTTGTTTTTGTTTTACTACATTCAGATGATCGAGTAATTACAATTACTGTGCACTGTCATTGTACTTCACATACAGCAAAAACAAAGTCCATTTCGGGTTTTGAACATCAGAATTCCCACAGCATGTACAATAGTCGCTGTAAACCTCTTGCTAATTAAAGTGTTTAAACGTTTAGGGCTTAAGGTTGTGAGCCAGTGCTACAGTACAACACACACACAGGGGGGAAGGCTTGGCTGAACGCAGACGATCTTTGATTTGGTTCAATGCTGTATGTATGTTATGAAACCGAAACACGCAGAGAGTCACTCTACTAGAATTAACCTAATGAAAAGGCACAATTAGGACATCATCAGCTATTGCCAGTTTTAATTTCAGCACCTGACCGTTCAAATCAAAGGAGATATATTTAGGGTGATCAAAGAAAACAAATCTGGTTCTTACAGGGATTTCAGAATGTAGTTAAAAGGTGCCCAGTGGGTTAAAATGAAGCTAATCGTCACTCCCCCTGATGGTATGAAGTTTATGAGCAGTGACGTTTTCCATGATGGAGTACAGTCCGAGTGGCTCAAGTCAGTTCTAACCACCAAACATTGTAAAATTGCAAGGGGGGGGGGTGGGATGGGAGGCGACTCGCCACACACCTTGTGTGATAGTTGGGACAGTATTTTACATTTAACTAGCAGCCCGTCCCGACCTTGTCCGGGAGCAATCAGGCTTCCCCGAACCCCGCCTGCCCTGACATTGCCCAGCAGCCCGGGCCCCCGGCCGCTCCGTCCCCCGCCTGCCCCGACCCCCGCCTGCCCCGACATTGTCTCCCGGATGTCACAAAGGCCCAGTGTTGAGGCGCTCTGCATAAATCTCCATGGCAGATGCTGTAAGTCCCTGTCCCCCGCCTGCCCTGACATTGTCCCCCGGAGCCTTTCCTCAGCCGATGTAAATTGTACCCTTCTATTTTGTTGTAACTCCCGGACCCCCGCCTGCCCCGACCCCTGCCTGGCCCGACAATGTCCCCGGAGCCTTACCTCAGCCGATCTAAATTCTATCCTTCTGTTTTGGTGTAAGTCCCCGTTCCCCGCCTGCCAGACATTGTCCCCGGAGCCTTACCTCAGCCGCCGCTACTCAGTTCACCGCTCCTCGCCGCTGGTCACCGCGCCTCCTGCCGGTCCGCTGCTCCTCACCTCCTCCCCCGCGTCATGTCCGCCGCTGGTCACCGCTCCTCCCCCGCGCCATGTCCGCCGCTCCTCCTCGCGCTCCTGGACGCCGCACCTCCCCGCGCTCCTGACGTCAGCACGCAGGTCGCGGCCGGCGCTACTTCGAGGGGACTACTTTTTTTATAATGTAAATTTTTTAAATATAACGTATTTTTTAACTTTATATAGCCTATGTCCATCTGCACACCATGAGGATTACAACGATGTATCGGGTGTGTGGATTGGCGATGTGGTTCCCGAGTTTACCCGCCTCAAAGCCTGAATGTTCTTCCTTTATAATAGTAGTATAGATTAAGTGACACATTGCTTGAAAGACAAGCATTTGCATTGCAAAACATTGGCATCACAACAACATGATGGGAGAATGCACGGACAACGAGAGGGCGGGCAGGGGGATTTTGAAGGCACGGACAACAGGAGGGCGGTCAGGCGGGGGGGGCATGGCACGGACAACGGGACGGCGGGGGAAGGCACGGACAACGGGACGGAGGGCGGCGGGAGAAGTCACAGACAATGGAAGGGAGGGCTAGCGGGGGGGGGAGAAGGCACCAAAGCACATTGTGGCGTACATAACAAGGACCCCCTGTTGGACAACTGAATTTGTTATACAGGGAAAATAGACAATGTAAGAAAAACACGAAGTATAATATAACCAGGGAGAGAAAACATATGGAAAGCACAACAACCAATTAAAAAGTACAAAATTTGTATTTATTTATAAGTATACATACTCATGATAAAAGCATTTTAATTCAAAAACATAAACACCAATTACTTAAGTGGACAATTAATCAAGTACAAATGAAATATTTATAACATAATTACACAAAAATTCATAAAACAGTGGCGGACAATTATAGTCATAGACGCGCGTTTCGGCGTTTTAACAAGAACGCCTTCTTCAGGAGCCACGTTAAAATCTGAAAAACATATGTAAAATAAATTAAAATCATACAAAGGAGTATTTCACACTCCTATCATAAATGTACTAATACATGTGCATATAACTATGCTTATAACTGTGCTTACATATCAAAAACCTCCCTACTTATGTAGCTAAACAATATAGCTACACAAGGTACAAACGAATTATTTTATATTTGAGCAGTGGTATAGTGTTTATTGGGAAGGTCCAGATAGGATAGTTCAACATGTGAATTATTACCCCCCATTAAGTGAACCTAATACAATGGACTTATATTGCTCACAATGAGAGATTGAAAAACTATGGGCATGCTTATTCAGTTACATTCATACCTGACCAGGGAGAACACGGGATGAGCGTTCACTTGGTATTCCTTATATATGTATCTCAAGACCGAATAGAAGTATAATCTCTTTGTTTTCCTATCGTCTAGGTGGAGTCACATCTCACTCGACGAAACTTGTAATCTAGGGTGGTAAGAACATAGCTATTGTAGATACATAGCAATTCCAGATACTATATCTATGGATTGGTGCTGGGGATTTGAAATGCAGGTATGGTATTGCTTTTTATATCAATTATTGTTTTCAAACTAATATTGGAAATGAACAACATATATGCAATGCAAGAAAAGGGTACCTCCATATTCTAAAGAGTTTCTATATACATTTAATTTACCATAATGCCTCCACATCTAGAGGGTTCTTTTATACATATGATTTTTGATTTGTCCTATTCAAAGTCTGAATGTGCGTCAGATTATTAGAAAATTAGATGGCTATATTTTACCCTAGAAACCAGATTTACTTCGTATCTATACTATCTAATACATGTATGGCGCCAATGAACGTTGGACATATTTCTCTTACCAAGGCAGTAGATGCAATCGTGATTCCAACCGATAAAGGGACCACAGAAAAAGACCCGTTCCCAGTCTTGTAAATGGTAAAATAACTCAGGTGCTTATCTTTGTAAACAACCGTCAAGCTTTAATGCTAAAAGGAAAAACGATTAGGAACATTCAATGCCCTTCTATGTGCGAGTGCTACAAGTTTGCAGAACTATAAAGGGCTACAGATATACAAATCTTATCGAGTGTAGAGTACAATGGGAAAGTATGACTGAGTACACGAAGAAGCCTCCGTCAGTCTTCGGTACTAAAAATAAAAAGCCGAACGATAATTATCAGCGGGTACGGAGGTAGTTTAAGTTGCCAATGCAATTTCGCAGGTGAAAGCAGCGAGACTTACCAAATATATGCAAATGGATAATTGATAATACAAAAACGGGGGAGCCGCATTCAGAATATCCGCTCGCGTCCCTTGATAATGTCTTCGGTACTGCAGGCGGAAATAAAACAAACCTGCAGTTACTAACAATTATCGGGATGATTTGGTTGCAAATGCGCCGTTACAGGGCAACTTCAAGGGGGGGGGGGCGCGGGCCGCCTGCTCGCGGATACGAAAGTAGTATAAGTTGCCAATGCAATTTCGCAGATGAAAGCGGCAAGGCTTACCAAATATATACGGACAGATGGTTGATACTCTAGTAACGGGGAGACGCATTCAGGATATCCGCTAGCGTCCCTTGACAATGTCTTCGATACTGCAGGCAAAAATAAAACCAACCTGCAGTTACTCAAAAATATAAGGATGGTTTGATTGTAAATGCGCTATTCTAAAGCAAATTACACGGGGGGTGCTGCTTGCTTACCGAGAATGCCTGATGACGAACGTTAACATCAACCTGCGGGCGCCACGTTCGACGTGTCTGTTGGCGTCCCGCAGCCGTTGGAAAAGGTGATTAACCTAGCCAGCTACACCGCCCCTTCTTAAATCTGTGTGACTGGATTACCTGTGCTGACGTGTTGGTTCATCAGAGCCTCTGTTTAAAGGGAAAGTGTCCCAAAGTTCAAAATTCGAGGGGTGGAACGCGTGGGGCATATATCAAAATCCAAGGCAGCAATTTAAATCGTATGTTTTGCCCACATAGAGGTATAACTCCTGAATTATACAATCGATTTCAATGCTAATGTGATGTTCTTAAATTGAAATCCGTAACAGGATACATAAAGCGGCGAGGAAGGGGCAGACAGATGACAAGGTGAATCTCTATTTATCACCTAATTAACAACCTTGAAAATAAAATAGGCAATCTCAAAGATGTTTATCTAGGAAAAAATTATATATCCTAATACTGATAGTGAAAGGTGTCTTCCTATGCAAATTGATAGGCATGTGACCCACCGATATATTCTACATCAAGATTAATGAACCTTTCTGAACTGGGGAAGGAACCCCCATCGGGAAGATTTCCGCTTTGAAAATCCTACCGTATTAATGAACCTTTCTGAACTGGGGAAGGAACCCCCATCGGGAAGATTTCAGCTTTAAAAATCCTACCGTATTAATCAATACCAGGATATTTTTTGTATATACGGACAAAGGGAAGAAAAAAGGATGTGTATTTACATCGTTGGGTACACGGGAATATTGAAGGGTGATAGAAAAGGCGCCCTGTTCGACTAACAGAATAAATGGTACATTTTAACTATAAAAGAATATTCTAACTAATTCAGAAACTATGACACATGGGGAATGATCATATGAAGTACCAACGAATTGATACTTCTATTAGAGACAGATGGCGTTCTCCCAAGGAATTTAGTTGTTTAATCCCCTTTTGTGTGTGTCCAGAACGAAAATCCAAAAAACTTCGCGTTTTTTTCGAATAGCGCATCCTCCTTTACTATCTGGGGTTTTAATCTTTTCCAGGATGCGCCAGTGTACATCTTCCGGTTTATGTTGTAAATCGAGGAAATGCTTCACTAAGGGCGCGTTTAGTTTCTGGGTTTTGATGGCTGATCTATGTTCAGTGAGTCGTGTTTGGATCGACCTACACGTCTCACCAACATAGCCCATACCACACGGGCAACTAATGAAGTAAACCACATTTGTGGTTTTACAATTCCACAGTTATGTGGCTTTAAAAGTAGAACCATTGTGGGTGAACATCTCGCCGCTCATGATATTCTTACAAGATTTGCAAGAGGAGCATGGAACTGTGCCCCGTACTGGTAGATTCGCTAATAGTGATCTTTGGGTCTTGAATTGCAATCCATCTTCCACGTCTGCCCTAACTAAACCACTATTTGCGCACAGGAGAAATAGGAATCTGAAAGATAAAATAGTTCACTCTAAGTTTAATTTCAAATTACCTAATGGTAATCAGACCCAAAGATCACTATTAGCGAATCTACCAGTACGGGGCACAGTTCCATGCTCCTCTTGCAAATCTTGTAAGAATATCATGAGCGGCGAGACGTTCACCCACAATGGTTCTACTTTTAAAGCCACCGATCTGTGGAATTGTAAAACCACAAATGTGGTTTACTTCATTAGTTGCCCGTGTGGTATGGGCTATGTTGGTGAGACGTGTAGGTCGATCCAAACACGACTCACTGAACATAGATCAGCCATCAAAACCCAGAAACTAAACGCGCCCTTAGTGAAGCATTTTCTCGATTTACAACATAAACCCGAAGATGTACACTGGCGCATCCTGGAAAAGATTAAAACCCCAGATAGTAAAGGAGGATGCGCTATTCGAAAAAAACGCGAAGTTTTTGGGATTTTCGTTCTGGACACACACAAAAGGGGATTAAACAACGAAATTCCTTGGGAGAACGCCATCTGTCTCTAATAGAAGTATCAATTCGTTGGTACTTCATATGATCATTCCCCATGTGTCATAGTTTCTGAATTAGTTAGAATATTCTTTTATAGTTAAAATGTACCATTTATTCTGTTAGTCGAACAGGGCGCCTTTTCTATCACCCTTCAATATTCCCGTGTACCCAACGATGTAAATACACATCCTTTTTTCTTCCCTTTGTCCGTATATACAAAAAATATCCTGGTATTGATTAATACGGTAGGATTTTTAAAGCTGAAATCTTCCCGATGGGGGTTCCTTCCCCAGTTCAGAAAGGTTCATTAATACGGTAGGATTTTCAAAGCGGAAATCTTCCCGATGGGGGTTCCTTCCCCAGTTCAGAAAGGTTCATTAATCTTGATGTAGAATATATCGGTGGGTCACATGCCGATCAATTTGCATAGGAAGACCATTTTCACTATCAGTATTAGGATATATAATTTTTTCCTAGATAAACATCTTTGAGATTGCCTATTTTATTTTCAAGGTTGTTAATTAGGTGATAAATAGAGATTCACCTTGTCATCTGTCTGCCCCTTCCTCGCCGCTTTATGTATCCTGTTACGGCTTTCAATTTAAGAACATCACATTAGCATTGAAATCGATTGTATAATTCGGGAGTTATACCTCTATGTGGGCAAAACATACGATTTAAATTGCTGCCTTGGATTTTGATATATGCCCCACGCGTTCCACCCCTCGAATTTTGAACTTTGGGACACTTTCCCTTTAAACAGAGGCTCTGACGAACCAACACGTCAGCACAGGTAATCCAGTCACACAGATTTAAGAAGGGGCGGTGTAGCTGGCTAGGTTAATCACCTTTTCCAAGGGCTGCGGGACGCCAACAGACACGTCGAACGTGGCGCCCGCAGGTTGATGTTAACGTTCGTCATCAGGCATTCTCGGTAAGCAAGCAGCACCCCCCGTGTAATTTGCTTTAGAATAGCGCATTTACAATCAAACCATCCTTATATTTTTGAGTAACTGCAGGTTGGTTTTATTTTTGCCTGCAGTATCGAAGACATTGTCAAGGGACGCTAGCGGATATCCTGAATGCGGCTCCCCGTTACTAGAGTATCAACCATCTGTCCAGATATATTTGGTAAGCCTTGCCGCTTTCATCTGCGAAATTGCATTGGCAACTTATACTACTTTCGTATCCGCGAGCAGGCGGCCCCGCCCCCCCCCCCCCCCCCCCTTGAAGTTGCCCTGTAACAGCGCATTTGCAACCAAATCATCCCGATAATTGTTAGTAACTGCAGGTTTGTTTTATTTCCGCCTGCAGTACCGAAGACATTATCAAGGGACGCGAGCGGATATTCTGAATGCGGCTCCCCCGTTTTTGTATTATCAATTATCCATTTGCATATATTTGGTAAGTCTCGCTGCTTTCACCTGCGAAATTGCATTGGCAACTTAAACTACCTCCGTACCCGCTGATAATTATCGTTCGGCTTTTTATTTTTAGTACCGAAGACTGACGGAGGCTTCTTCGTGTACTCAGTCATACTTTCCCATTGTACTCTACACTCGGTAAGATTTGTATATCTGTAGCCCTTTATAGTTCTGCAAACTTGTAGCACTCGCACATAGAAGGGCATTGAATGTTCCTAATCGTTTTTCCTTTTAGCATTAAAGCTTGACGGTTGTTTACAAAGATAAGCACCTGAGTTATTTTACCATTTACAAGACTGGGAACGGGTCTTTTTCTGTGGTCCCTTTATCGGTTGGAATCACGATTGCATCTACTGCCTTGGTAAGAGAAATATGTCCAACGTTCATTGGCGCCATACATGTATTAGATAGTATAGATACGAAGTAAATCTGGTTTCTAGGGTAAAATATAGCCATCTAATTTTCAAATAATCTGACGCACATTCAGACTTTGAATAGGACAAATCAAAAATCATATGTATAAAAGAACCCTCTAGATGTGGAGGCATTATGGTAAATTAAATGTATATAGAAACTCTTTAGAATATGGAGGTACCCTTTTCTTGCATTGCATATATGTTGTTCATTTCCAATATTAGTTTGAAAACAATAATTGATATAAAAAGCAATACCATACCTGCATTTAAAATCCCCAGCACCAATCCATAGATATAGTATCTGGAATTGCTATGTATCTACAATAGCTATGTTCTTACCACCCTAGATTACAAGTTTCGTCGAGTGGGATGTGACTCCACCTAGACGATAGGAAAACAAAGAGATTATACTTCTATTCGGTCTTGAGATACATATATAAGGAATACCAAGTGAACGCTCATCCCGTGTTCTCCCTGGTCAGGTATGAATGTAACTGAATAAGCATGCCCATAGTTTTTCAATCTCTCATTGTGAGCAATATAAGTCCATTGTATTAGGTTCACTTAATGGGGGGTCATAATTCACATGTTGAACTATCCTATCTGGACCTTCCCAATAAACACTATACCACTGCTCAAATATAAAATAATTAGTTTGTACCTTGTGTAGCTACATTGTTTAGCTACATAAGTAGGGAGGTTTTTGATATGTAAGCACAGTTATAAGCATAGTTATATGCACATGTATTAGTACATTTATGAAAGGAGTGTGAAATACTCCTTTGTATGATTTTAATTTATTTTACATATGTTTTTCAGATTTTAACGTGGCTCCTGAAGAAGGCGTTCTTGTTAAAACGCCGAAACGCGCGTCGATGACTATAATTGTCCGCCACTGTTTTATGAATTTTTGTGTAATTATGTTATAAATATTTAATTTGTACTTGATTAATTTTCCACTTAAGTAATTGGTGTTTATGTTTTTGAATTAAAATGCTTTTATCATGAGTATGTATACTTATAAATAAATACAAATTTTGTACTTTTTAATTGGTTGTTGTGCTTTCCATATGTTTTCTCTCCCTGGCTATATTATACTTCGTGTTTTTCTTACATTGACCAAAGCACATTGTGCCTGCAGTAGGAGAACCGCAGTAATGAAAATAGTGCTCACAGTCTAAATAACACGTACTGTGTAACACTCGGAAGTAAAGGGGCCATTCGCCATGGGAGTTGACAAATAAAAAGGAGGCAGTACTAAGGAGGGACTAACAAGCCTATCAACGAATCAGAAGGCAGCATTTAGGATAGACAATGACACAAGCCAATCGCAAATATGGGCGGAATGTGGGCGAAGCGTCTATTCACCTACTCCTCTACAATACGCCTTGCAGAGCAGCGCATGCGCGCTGGCTCCAGGGTCGACCTAAAAAATAATCCCAAATGAAGGCACCATGCTAAAACATGTAGCGCGGCACCCATGCATAACGCGCAGTAGTGTGTGTGCTGGGAGTTCAAGGACCCTGGAGGCTGCAGCCAGGAAAAGGTTAAGGAGGCCATAAACATTCAAACGGGTGCAGTGGTAAAACAAAGCACTGTGCCCATTGACATAAAACGTATGCATTTGGCAGCCCATAAGGCGAGCTGTATGGTAATATAAAAATACTAGCGAGCTGCTAGGAGAGGGTGAAAAGCAAAAGTAGTGCACAGAAACAAAACATATGGCCACTAATGAAAGCATCCAAGTATCAAGGCAAGTTGCCAGGGCGTTAACAAAACAGACAGTAGGTGGGACAAATGTACACTATTAACAAATTAAAGCAATGGAATGTGTGAAGGCAAACCAAGCAACCAATGGAAAAGTGCTGGGTGTGTTCCAACACCCAGAGGGATTACAGCATGCCACGTAGAGCAGCGCATGCACAGACTTTAGGCTCAACCTAAAAAACATAAGTGCAGGGACTAACCAAGTTAGGCAGTTTGCAAGTGACATCATGGCACATGACATCAAGTAGCTCAAATCACATGTGGCATAACAGGAAGTGGCATCAGAACCCATGACCTCACAAGAAGTGACATCACAAAAAGTGACATCAGATCATAAGACTACAAACATACGTTCCAGCAGGGCTATCATGAGTATGTTTGAGCGCATTACAATATTTAACAAATGCCATTTTGTGGCGGGGTTGCCCCAAACCAGTGACACAACCACTAATCCAAAATCTGGGCCTCAATGCATACAAGTATTTTTTCAAACTCTGCCACTAAGAAATTGCCAACAATTACAAACATAGCAATAAATCTGTTAATTGGTTGCAAACTCAGCATTTTAAAATATCTTATGGAGTTTAAGGACCTGCTGCATAGATCTGTGTGTGGCCAGTAAATCTGGGGGAATAATAATAATGGTAGGATAACATTGGAGATTAATGTACTTGCCGGAGAGATCTGTGTTTTCTGTAGTCCCAGTTTTGAATCAAAGTAGCATAGAGGGTAAATATGTTTCATCTAAAGCACATCATGTAACACACAGATGACAGATTTGTATTTTATTTTGATGGGTAAGTGGGTTGCTGCTTTTAACAGAGACCCTTTTGTAACTTGCAGTTCATAAATTGTATTCCTTCTAATATAGCACAGTGAGATATGAAGTACATTTGATTCCTACACCTTGTAGCCCTCCCTGTCATATGTAACACACACATCCGGTACATGTATTTACACTCAGATGCTTTATTGGCAATTTATAATGTGTACATGTGATGTAAAGTGCTCTGACACCCTGTATTGGGTTGAGTAGCACAATAAAAGAAATACAACAAAATAGTGGTATTTAAATTTGTTATTTGTGTAAATACCGGAAAAGACCAACACACCTAGCATTCTTACAGTGCATGCAGACCTCTTATATACAGGGATAGAACAAAGTCAAAAGCATACTTTTCATAAATACTTGAGAAGTAACAAGCTGTGTGCCATTGTTTACGCTTCATTGCATTTGCCTCTAGGTGTGAGGCTCCACATAGTTCCCAGCCAGGATATCAGAATGGCCCCTTAACTTCTGCCTTTGTTTTGGGCACAGCTGGAATTTAAAATAACAAAGCTCTCTGCACGTTGCTGCTGAGAACGAAAGCAAGAAAGCAAACAATGTGTAGGTACTGTATGGGACCTGGTCCTAACTTCTTGGCAGTTTGGACGGCGTCCACAATTTGAAAAGAGTGGGTAGACGCCATCTATCCGCGTGTACCCTTGACTTGTGCCCTGATTACCGGTAAGTAATTGGGGCATTATGCCTACGTCTTCATTCTAGTCATTACTATTGAGGTGTACCAAAGCTCTTTTGGCCTTACAGTTAGAAATAACTGATTTTCACCATTAAATGCAAACAACATTTAATAGTGAAACCTGTAGCTCCCAAGTATTCTGTAGGAAAGTGAAGTATTATGGGGTGTGGGGGCTAGACCTCACCATGTAATACTATCATATTACCCCAAAGAGGGTCCTTGGATTCACGCTAATAAATCCGTAACTCAGTCCTGATAGAGTGGCAAAGAGAAGTCATGCTTTACAAGTGGAATATGTGTTAAGCATTTCAGAGTACCAATTTGGACAATATTTAATTGACACGACTCAATAGAAATCCTACAATAATTTATAAAAATAAAGTATATTTTCATCTTAATGTAGGCGCAAAAATGAATGGAATAACATGCATATACCAGAGTAATGGATTTTAGAAGCAATATTAAATCATTGCAGAATAATACATGGAAAATATAAGATTGCGATCAATAGTAAAACCCTCTAGTGACAATTGCTCACTTGCAGGTCCATTTACATGGAAGGGTTAATCAAGTGAAGAAAATGGACACTTGTAACAAGTCCAGACCATTGGTTGGAAAAACTATGGTACCCTCAAAAGACCCAATGTGAATAGGTTTAGCGGTATATATCGTTCCTCCGCCCCTACATTGTGGTTCGTTGGCAGTTATCATTGGGTACCATAGATAGTGTGGGTGCCTGCCTCAGACAGAGGCTCCTCTGGTCTGAATTGCAGTGGCCAGAGAAAAAAATTCTTTGTGCAAAGAAAAATCAAAAAAGGCTGTTAAAAATAAGATCAGCGCCTAGTGAAATTTAATGAAATGGTGATGATCTTATGATAAAACCAATGGGTACTTGGCCTAGATCAAATTATGGGATCCAGAAGTACAATTTTACATGGGTGTCGACATGTTTCAGCCCCCTTTGGCTCAAAGGAGTCTACGGGGCTTTCGTCAGGACAGAAAGGGACAGACAAACATAGAAGTTCTACTCACACGTGTTTTATGTGGAGTTCAGTACAAATGAGGGTCAAAATTTTTGAACCACTCGGGTATTTATGAGCCTGTAAGAGACAATACAAACAGACATGTTGTGCAAAAATGAAGAAACTTTCATACACAATGCTCAAATGAGGTGGGCACAATAGTAAGCATTAGTCTTAACTACTACAACAGTGCATATTTGGCTAAACACTTAATTTACATGGAACCCTTACAGGGCTAAGGTTATGCGGGCCCCTGGACCAGGTCACAACAGTCAGTGCAATTTTATCTAGCTCTTGTAGTCCGGTGCAGAGTTGTCCTGACTGTCTGTGGTGCTGAACAGGAGCCACAGGGATGCTGGTTTTACCGCTTACACAGTGCTGCAAGAAACAGAATGCAAAAACACAACAGTTGCATAGCTGCTGACATGGGATGAAGGTTGCATCGTGTTCCCTGTAGAAGCAGCAGGTGTGGGGGTTATTTGTTGGATTGGTGAAGAACAAGCCATGATTGCAGTAAGCACAGCATAGATATGTGGGCACATTATGGGGTTCCAGGCAGCAAGGTAGCAGCCTGAAACTTTGTGGCAGGCAGGGCTACAACACCCACAACGCACTGGACCACCTGGATTTGGGCAATCCCACGGAGGGCCCGATCCAGTGAGTGTTTTTATGTGCAATTTACAGAGGACTAGTGCCACTAGTCCAAGTAAGTCTGAGGGTGCTCCTGGCTTCCACAGGGGTCCCTCTCTCAGGGAGTGCTGAGTTTTATCCAAGGATGAGGCTCTTTTACTTATTTCCAAGTCTGTTGCCACAGGAACAAGGTATCACTCTTTTGCTTTGGTGCTGTGGGCAAAGTCCTGTTGTGTGCGACACAGGTTTCTTCTGGGTCCTTCCTTGATGCAAGTTGTTCAGATCTGAGGATCTAATGTTGGGGGCGGTCCCTTAAATCTTATATTTAGGGTGGATAAGGGTGTGGGAGCAAGTAGCCAATGGGCAGCTAGTCCCTGCAGCTAGTCCGCCCCTTTGGTGACCACATTCGTAGGTGTGGGTCATCTTTTCCACCCAGAACCCTCTATTTTGCCATTCTTAAAGATGACAGAAATCAAATTATGGTGTACAGAAGAGGCTGCTCCCCCTGGAGCTGTGACTAGCCTTCTGGAGGTGTACATCTCCGAGCATAGCTAATTTACCGCCTGCCCAGGTGCAATTGTGCCAGGGGCAGAGGAATCACTGTTTCCTCCTCTGGGAGTCAGCACTTATAGAGAGCTGAGCCGAGGCGGGAATTGAACCCTGGTCCCGGGCTAGACCTCTGCATCAGGGTCTGCCTCTCTAATCATTGAGCCACACTTCCCTGCAATAAACCTACTTGTTCTCCCTCTACTCGTATTTTGTGCCTTACTGGAACACCTCATTTTGGTGATGAGTTAATTATGTGGTACTGTGTACCCAGAGGTGGATGCAGATTTCAGCACAAAGTAGCCATTTTATTTGGTGTCTCAAAGGTGCAGAAAGAGGAATGTGGCTGGAAAAGAAGTAAAGACGGCTGAGTAAAGACTGCTGCACCTGCTGCACAGGTTTTCCTGGAGTGTTGGTTTGTTTTAGATCTCTGCTAAGTTTGTATTTATTTTTGTCAATCTTACTGGTGTAACGATCTGTGGTGGCATCTTTCGAATACCCGAGAGTAGGTGGACATTAGTTGGATCGTGAGGTGAGAGCTGGAGCAGGGATCATGACAAGCATGACATGTGGAAGCTGAGGAAGCCAATAGGAGGGGAATTACAGTTTGCTCTTGCTTGGTGGGAGCTGTCAATGTCCCTACCAAGTGAAAGCAAATTACTATTTTCCATGAGTGGGCACCTCAGGAGATAGGGATCACACCTGGGGGCTGGCAGTCCCCAGGGCCCTTAATGGGTCCTGGACCCGCACCCCCCCCTTCAATTGCACAGGATAGCCCCTGGAAGGTGGTGGTCCTAGCGGTAAAAAACGGCTCTGGAGGGTGGCCACGCAGCCCCTCTCCCTCTTTAAAATAAAGTATTCCCAGGGAAGTGGTGGTTTCCTGGGCCAAATATGGATCACTAGGACAGACTAAGACATTCATTAAGTGTGAACATTAAAATAATTTTATTAGTGTGAAGGACTTAGTGGGGCTATGATAAGTTCTGGCATTTAAAACGTTGGGAGATATTCGGGCCTGCAAGGTAATGTGTGATTTTATGTATGGCACTTAGCATTTGAGAAGTGATATATAGGAAGGACAGAATATGAAGTGAGTCTGTCCTACTGAGGCATGCTGAGGGGTAGGTATGCCCATATATGGGAAAATGAGATAATTTAATTTGTATTATTATTTTAATTATGAAATTTGAATGAATTTCCGGCGTGCACCACTAAACAGTGTTTACGGAAATATGTTGTATGTAGAATCAGTGGTGTATTAATGTTAGGCCCTGCAGGGCATTATAGGGCAGTCCCATTGGAATGATGTTGTTTGTGTTGGGATGGAATTGCCCACACAGGGCATAATAGTGGGTAATTCCCCCTCCTTTTTACAATTATGAAATGATGCTGATTTGAAAATCAGCAGAAGTAGAGATTTGTAATATACACAAGTATAATGATAATGTATTGTCATGCTACAAAATGGCAATGCCAGAAATATGTATGGAAAAGATCCCTATTAGGCCTTCATTTATGATAATGCATTTGCGCAACCAATGAAGTGTATGATATTTAATGAAGTTTCATAATGGCGCCCGGCATCATTGAGAAAGGCGTTTGCCAAATAGTGTCTGTGTGTACTTTTCACTCAATACATTTGGGATAATCCTCTCCCGCGAGAGCTGGTTATTTGCAAAGGAATGTGCATACTAATCGTAATTTCACCCTCGCGCTACGGAGCACCTGCTCAAGAGTGCAGTGGCAAAGGTGATAACCTGGAGCATTAGATAGATAGATAGATAGATAGATAGATAGATAGATAGATAGATAGATAGATAGATAGATAGATAGATAGATAGATAGATAGATAGATATTTAGATATTTAGGTATTCGCTCACATTTTGGAAAATAACCAAAGAAGACAGACACTCCAGGATGGGGTTATATTCAATATCTTTATTGCAGCACGGAAACTCTTGTTCCAACTCGACTTTGTCAAGGTGACAAGCCCCAACACTATTAATAAGAAATATAGAACGTGTGTAAACACTGAAGAACACTTCATTGAGTGTTTTACTAATGTAACAGAACTATCAACAATTTACATGAGGTTGTTGTACGGTTAGATAACCAATGGCAACTCACTCACCGTGATTCAAAAAATGTTCACACAAATTACAAAATAAAAAAAGAATTTCAAAATTCATAAACACAGACAATATACTTATGGTCAGATATGGTCCTATTCATCATTCAAATCTACCCCTTAAAAGGTGGGACTAATGGTTATAATGCAGCAGTAAGAAATAAAGATCAAGTAAAATGCGATGAAATATGCAACAGTGTGTAGAATGACCCACATAGCGCCCCTGTGGGCAATTCCTGTAAACCAATCGACACCGCACAGGTGGAGTAACCCCTATATATTGTCATGGAAATAGTGACATAAGAACAAATCAAGGCCATATGCATACAAAATAAATAATATGAATGCCTACACAATGGTAAATTTTCACAAATTAGAGAACACCACACAAAACCGATGTTGCTCAAGTGGGCAAATATTCACATTTGAATCGTTATCATATCTCACATGACTGTAAATTAGACACCCAGGAACGTAATTCCAGTCAGAACTACAATGTACTGGGAAGAGCAATATCATATTATGAATCACATCTAATTATACAGCGCAAAGAAAATAATAAGGAAAATGAATTAATCATAATAGTAATATTAATTTAATGTAATCCAAGAGTCTCTTTCTTTATTGAAACCATGTGTCCCCAAAAATTCAAGATAAAAAGTAAGTTATAATACGTATATTTCTTACATCAACATAAATGTACCTCAAGTTCCTCATCCTTGTTCAGACCAGTTGGATAGTAAATCTGTAGGCCAAGGATGTATCTAGATACTAATTGCCTCAGGAGTCTGAGTCAGGAGAAGTGTGGCTCAATGATTGGAGCGGCAGACCCTGATGCAGAGGTCTAGCCCGGGACCAGAGTTCAATTCCCCACCTCGGCGGGTCTTGGGCTCAAAATTCCACGGACCTGATAATTCTCGCCTCTGTGCCTATTCCAATCATGGAGTCCCACTCTGCAACTCTGGACAATAGCTTGCTTAATCTCCACAACGGCCCCCACAACGCTAAGGATGCCTGGCCTCCACCTTGGGGGTGCCCAGGAGTGGACGCCTCACAGGGAAAGCCCGGATGGGTTCCACAGCGGTATTCGTACAAGCGCCTTGAGACCCTTGCGGGTGAGTAGTGCGCTATACAAGTATCAATTTACAATTTACCTATTGCCTCCACATACATTCTTGTCAATTGTATCAATGGCAAAAAATGCAAGTTGTGACATATCACGTTGGTGAACCTGAGAGAAGTGTCTTGCTACAGGATATGATAAGTCAACATTCCTGATAGCTCTTGGATGTTCCAGAATGCGTTTCCTTGGTAGAAAAGTGGTGCTTCCCATTTACATAAAGTTACAGGGACACTTGAATACATTAATACAAAAATCAGAACAAGTCAAAAATTGTTTGATGTATCTTGTATGACCACTAGATGTCAAAAAAACCATAAGTGTTGGAGATATCGTTACACGCCTTGCATTGGCCAAATCAAAAAAATCCCTTGGATTTAGACAACCATAAACTCACTTTTTTCTTTTCACATACTAACTGCGTGTCACAATGTCTCCTATTGACTTCCCTCTCCTGGATGTGATAGAGGGTCTCGATGGCAGTTCGCAACCAATAACTACATCACCCGTGTCCAATGTCTGCTCATCATCTTTCTGATTTCCTGTGATGATCTATTGAAAGTAGTGATCAGGCAAATACACGTGTCTCTTGGAGTTCTAACAGTGTTGGGAAAGAGGAGTTTATCTCTAGTTAAAGATTATGCTTTATTTCGGCTATACTGAAAATCGTATCGTAATAGCCTCTCTCCTTGAATATATGGATCATGAAAGACTTTTGTTTATGGAATTCAGTATTGGTGTCACCCTTGTAATTCTCAGCATAGGGGATACCATTGACCCGACTTTTAGGATGATGCCTATAGCAATGTAACAGGCTATTGCCTGCCTATGTAGGGTGGAGTGGATTCGCCCTTCATCTACCCACAACTTGACATCCAGAAATTCCATCTCAACCTGACTCATCTTGGTGGTGAATCTTAAATTGTAAGGATTGTCATTAGGCATTTGTAAAAAAAATACTTTTGAGCCATATAAAGGGGTCCATTCCATAATAAAAATAAGTCATCTATATTTCTGGTCCACACACAAATGTGCTTAGTAAACTTCTAATTTTTCTCTGCCCAGGCCACCTGCTCCTCCCGCCAGCCCATCACGAGATTCGCGAAGCTGGGGCCGAAGCAGGTGCCCATTGTGGTACCCATCTGCTGCCTATAGTAGGTGTCATCATTCAAAAATGAAAATATTTTCTTCAGACAGAACCTGATCATATCAAGTAGCATGATATTGTACTTATAGAAACAGACAGTTCTCGTCTTCAAAACATTTTCACAAGCTTTCACTCCCAGCTCAGGGTCAATACACATAAACAGGGGCGTGACACCCATAGTAAACGTAGTCAGAGGGTCAATGAATTCAATGTCATAAGTTTTAGTGAGAAAGTTACTGCTTTCTCTACAATACAAGGGCAGTGCTGCTATATAAGAGAAAAGAAAGTAGAGGATGTAACTGGCCCTATTTTCATTGAACTCATCAATCGAGAAGACAATAGGAGGATTAGATGTGCTTTTATGTACCTTTTAATCTTTCCCCATAAATAGATATTGCTTAAGGTCCATAATGCCCCTATCATGCCATTCAGACAGACAATCATAATAGCTATGTATGGCATCTCTATATATATCTACAGTGATGACTTTGTAGCAGTAGCAAATAGAATCATTAAGCTGTCTTCGTACCTCATTCTCTTAAATTGTAGTATCCATTTGTACTATGTTACCACCCTTTTCTGAGTGTTTAATATCATCAGTTCTAAGCATTTGCAATGCCTGTTTTAGAGCATTGGATAAATTGCCAGGTTCTTTCTTCATTGTATTCCTTAGAGCAATTAACTCTTTTACTATAATATCATAGAATACAACGATATTGTCATGGGGCATAATGGGTATCATTCTGGACGTAGGTTTTAAGCAACTACTACTGGGAGTACTACCATCTATCCCCAGGTTCTCGAAGATATGTCTCACTTCGACATCAGGATTCTCAAATTCTTCCTCCTGAATTAACTCTTTGGGGCTACCAAACAATCTAAATCATCGATTTGTAAATCATGGCTCTTGGCATGTCTACCAGAATGAGTTGTTTTCTTACTGGACATTGCATGCAAATTAATCGATCCAGCTATCTGATAAATAAATACAAATCAACCCTAACTTGGGCATTATCCAAGCCCAGACAACCATTTCAAGAAGGGATCTTTTAACACCATTAAGTGTTTCTTTTGGAAAGAATTATGACTGTAAGTTTTTGTGTTATATCTTTCTGTTCCAGCAACAGGTCCTCCCATATTATGCAGGGAGGTCTATCCTTCTTGGGCTTATAGGCTTGATGGAATAAGCAGTATTCATTGTAAGAAACCCCAAATGGATTAGCAGAGGTTGGCAACAGCGCCGCATCATCCGTATCTGTGCTGACATCAGAGCTAGACTGAGTGGAAATGCGATCTGTTCTGTTTGTGCATCCTCTTGTCACATTTCCCTCCTCTACACATTGTATTTTCTAGTAAATGTCAGGATTTTGCTTTCAGCATAGTCCAGTTTGTCTCATTGGAACTTCTGTTGTTTCCTTTGTTTGACCTCCTCCTCATATTTATGGTTTACGTACTTTTTATTAAGTATGCAGTAGGATCAATACAGTACACCCACCAGCCGGTGGGGAATCTTCAGTCAAATTCAAACTTTTATTGATAGAAAAGGAGAACGGATGGGAGCACTCCCGTAAAAAGCAATGAGAGAAAAAAAAGAACAGAAAAGGAGAGAAAGGAGTACCACCCATAGAGTATGACAGATTCGGCAGGGATTTAGGATTGAGGAGCTGGCAGGGGTGCCTTTGAGTCCAACGATGGGTCTATAGGGAAGCATAGCATTCTAAGGTATCGAGGACAGGTGAGCTCCACAAACTCAGAAGAGAGGTATGCCACCGTGGACCCCCAGGTCTTATCAAACTTAGGGAGTGTGTGGTGGATCCCGGCAGTGATTCGTTCCATACCCACTATATCCCACATTTTGTGCAGCCAGTCTAACCGGGTCGGAATCCTCCTCATATTTAGGCAATTTATCCATCATGATTTGCTGAAGAGCCTTGATCATGGTTTGATCAGTTTCCTTTTACAAGTCCTTCTTAAGATCCTCACTTTCGCAGCATATCCTGGCAAGATCTAATTCTGAATATTTTGTAAGAATTTCCATCATGCCTTCACAAGATTTAGCAGTTAAGTCTTCCCACTCCTCAAGAAGTCCTGGGCGAGGGAATTCCTAAGTGGGCACAATGAAAATCAGCAGCCCACATGGAACTCGGTTGACTTCAATGTGTCTAGTCAAAGATGCTCACTCCCACCATTTATTAATTTCTTTGTGCATTAACACCTTGGCTGCTTGACTCATTCCCCTCCTGTGCTGGGGTCCAACATGAATGGGTGTGGTCATGACGAACTCAGCTCGTCATGAGCACACAAGCACCGTGCATCATGACGAGCTGAGCTCGTCATGAGCATCGAAGGGGTTAATTTCTCCAATGCAAATACTTTTTGTTTAATAATCATAATACTTGTGTGCTGTGGCCCTGCTCCACCTGCATCACCATTGCTGCTGGATTTCTCTGAAACAAAAAAGGTCTGTTTTACTGCTTCCAATCTGACTGTATCACTGGCGGCCATTTCCATTGTTGAATGTTCGATACGTGTTACGCCAAATTTCCTGGACACACCTGGCCAATATCAACTCGGGTACAGGCACTTTAGCCGAACCAAATCTATGCGTTGATCGCAGGGAGACAATCAACGTGAGTCGGTTATGTGCAACCAGCTCACCCCGATGCTCAACTGTTCCGAATGAGCTGTAAAATATAGCTTTGACCAAGGGGACCAGGTTTCTTTCGAGGTTTCACAAGGTATTGCAGTCAAGTGGCCACAGTGTGCAGACAAAATATTGAGTTGGAAATGTCGAACTACAGAAACATCGAGTCCTAAATATCGTGAGTCAGAAATATCGACAGCAAGAATATTGTGGTCAAGAATATCGATTTTATGGTAAGAAATACCGTTTTTAAAAATATAGAAGTCATTAATATCGTTTGCAAAAATATAGTTGTCTATAATATCAATTTTTTAGTTAGTGTTATGTATTTTAATATATATTTTAAATGTATGTGATGTATTTTTTGTATAAGAATTGTTGATGTATTTTAATATATGGTTTACATTTTTAGTAGTTATAAATTTTATTTTAATTCAATTTTTTATTTTTTAGTTCCTTAGCTGGTTGTGGGTTCATAGGGAAATAGGGTGGGAAATAATTTAATTATAACAAATTAATGATTTATTATTATTTATTAATATTTATTTAATTGAGATTTTATAGTGTTAATTGTGTGAAGACATTTTGTATTAATTAATTATTAATTGGTTGTTAATTAATATTAATAATTTAATTGATTAGTTATGGGAATTGTGTAATTTTTTACGGTGTGGGTTGTGGGGTTTATAGGGGTAAAGGGTTGGGACTAATTGTTTTGTAATTAATTAATAAGTTGTTCCAATTTGAACGTATTTGCCAGGAGCCTTTACCTGGAGGCGTATTAGCATCTTTCTGCGCCCATTCTTTGACCTGCCCACGGACCTCGCCGCACCCGCTCCGCGGGTGCCGCATCGCCGGCTTGTGAGAGGGGCTGGACATTGGACTTTGCAGGGAGCTGAAGAACGCTGGAACTGGGCTGAGGGCTGCAGCTGGGCTGCGAGCATTGCAGGGACTCCATTTCCCAGGAGTCCCTGCGTGACCGAGTGACAGCTTCCGGTCCGCTCTCCCTGTTGGCCCGCCCACCGCCCACTGGAGGCCTTTTTAAAACTCATTACACAAGAAATACCTAGGGGTCGGTGAAACACTACAGCTCAACTGCAAAGATAGATCCCAAAACTACACGGGTAACAGAGTGGAAAGACAGACCATGCAACCAAAAGTGAAATGCAAGTGAGGGTTAAAAAGTATGGGCTAAAAATTCCCATCAGAAGCCACTCTGTACCGCGCTTTGTTACATCATTTGGGTACTCCTTGCCCAGGAGGTAGGTGAGAACAGTCCGTGAGATGTGATAGTGGCTGTTCTGAGATGTAGAATGAAAATGAGTCAGTAAAGGGTGGTTTGTAGGTTTTGAAATTGGGTGTGGCTACTGAACAAGCAGTGTGAAGAAAGTGAGTGATAAGGGTAAAATTGGATAAAACTAGGTGGATATAAAGTTTTATTGTGTTCCCCTAGTTGTCCAAGATTAAAAACAAAGTGAAAACACAGATTTGAAATAATATCTGTGACTAGTAGCGGTCACAGATATTATTTCAACCCTGTCTCTTTGTTGCCATATTGTTTCCCCGTTAATTTGTTTATTCTCCCTAACCATTATGTGCACACGGGGTAGTCGTAGCAAAACTGCTAAGGGGGCGAACAAGCCCAATGGGACTCTTGATGATTTCCTTACCAAGACCAATATGGCCATTGATGTGGAAATCAGCAAAATGCAACATAGAGTGTCCTTGGAATTAGAAGCAGCACGAAGACTTTCCCTGAACCTAGCGTCCTCAAAAAAATCATCCTTAGGGAAAATTGCCTCTGTCTTAACCCCGGAGCGCCTGTCTGGCCCTCGACCATTGTTAACACAGGCGGATATCCATCATGTCCCAACCACACCACCATCTGAGCCTCTTCTTATTCCATCATCGACACCTCCAAAGCCCACTAAGGTGTCGGTGTCATACGTCCCTGGGTCAGGCATGGGCTTTACCAGCAAATTTGAGCTGTCACAGCTGGCAGCAAGCGTAAAAAAAAAAAATGTCACTCACAAAAGGAAATGCCTTGCCAGATCAGCCTATGCACGTAAAAAGGCCAAAATTGCGAGGTCTCGATTTTTTAATAATCGTCGACCTCTGGTCCCAAACGGGGTAGGCAAAGAGGTCCCTGAAGCCAATACTTGTACACTGGGAGAGGAAATTGGCTCTGGTTTATCCAGCGCTGTGTTAGACTTAACAACGAGGGATTCTCTTGCTAACATCGCTGAGAGGTCTACTGAGGGTAGGTTGAGTGAGCCAGGGAAGGATCAGGGGGGTGACGAAGAATTCCTTAAAATCGTTTGGGTTACTTTAAAACAGCTCTTAACTCCCTTGGAACTTAGACTTTCTCGTATTGAAAACAGCTTATTAGAAATGGACAAGACTACAGTTACTCTAGCTAGTCTTAGTCTGAAACAAATGGAAGATAAGATTACCAAGGGCGATGATCGCACCCCACAAGCCCCTGTGCTAGAACCCCCGGCCTTGCCCCCCCCCAAAACCCAAACCCATACCTAAACCCCGGACAAAAGTTTGTAACCTCACAGCTACTATCCCACGAACTACAGCCCCAACCCCCCGCCCCCCACAAGGCATAGTACCATCTAATCAGAGGTCTCAAGCTGTACCTCACCAACCTAATCAGCCAGCGACCACGTGTACACTTCCCCAGCAACCTAGCCGCCCGAATTTTCGTGGGGGTTTTATTGATCTACCACCAGAAGCCAGGCCATATGTCATTGTATTAGCTGGCGTGCCTGCCCTGGATTTACAAACTCAAGAGAACCATTGGTCACTAAAAAACAAGGTCATTTACTGGCTTAATGTAAATAGACAGCTTCCAAACCACCTAAGAAGCAAGATACTAATGGTACGTAGAGTACCCTGGGTAGGTCCCACACGTAAGTCCATTGCTGGTGACTGCATAGTAGTCTCCTTTGCGGATCCCCATACAGCTCAACATCTTTGTTCTTGGAATACACAAGGAGATAATTCAACTATTGTTGTCAGACCCCTTACATTTTTCTACCCTCTACGGCAGAATGTTGATATAGAGGGGAACTGGTCAATTGTCCAAAACATCAGACGGAATGGACGAAGGGATGGTCGGCAAGGTCAAAACATCTGGTGGGAAGGGGCTCCTACTTCTAACATGTTCCGTTGTTTGGATGAGGTCGATTGACTTGGGGGGATTGACGCTTCAGTGCACACCATCAAACCTAATCCCCTTCAGGTGATTCCCCCCCCCCCCCCCCTACCCCCTTAGTAGCTTGCGTAGACAGTCCTGCTCTCTCCGAAGGCCCTAGTCCAGTCCCTGGTCATGTCACCAGATCCACTGAGATTAGGGCGGACGACTTGGGCTTATCGGAGACTATTCCATCTGGTAGTTTAGTAGGAACAATCAGGGTGGCTTCCTGGAACATAGCAGGGCTAAGGGGTCGCTTGGATAACGATGATTGGGTCGATTTCATCGACACGTATGATATCGTCGGTTTTCAGGAAAATTGGGCAATTGGTCCTCTATTTAGAGCAGGCTACCTGAATTATTACAAGCCCGCCATACAGGGCCCCAAGGGTAGGGCCTCTGGAGGACTTGTGGTGTGGATTACAAACACCCTGGGATTCCAAGCTAAGGAAATCTTGGTTGAGAATGCTGACCTTCTATGTATCAGCTTTAGAAAGGGTAATAATAAGGACATTCTCCTAATTAACATCTACGCCCGAGGCTGCCAGGGTGGTCGTAAGCAACCGGTCCTGAACAATCTAGATAGCCTTCTGAAGAAGTTCAGTGGTGACCGTCTTATCCTAGTAGCAGGCGACCTGAACTGCTCTTATGAGCCCATCCTTAGTCTGGCTGAAGATGTGGGAATTGATGAGGATACTGCTTGGAATATCCCCCCGCTAACTATAAGTAAGGGTGTCAGGGGAACCGAGGCAGCCCTCCACTGGTTGGGACTTTGCCTGGAGTGGGGGCTTCGGGCAGTGAACGGCCGCACTCCGTCTGATAAATCCGGGAAACCAACTTTTGATAATGGGACCAGTGTGAGTCGTATTGACTACATACTGGTCAAAGTAGAATTCTGGTCACTCGTAATAGATATGGAGGTAGAGCCTAGGCCAGAGAGTGACCACAATCCCCTCTCCTTGGGTCTTAGGGTTCCCGGACTGGGTGCCGGTCCGATGGTAACAACTTGCCTAACGTCCGACATAATATTGTGTAATAACAGAAGACGGGTTAAATGGCCCAGGGTCATAGCTGACCCAGAGCTCACTCATGAAATAGAGGAGTTGGTCTTAGAAACAAGGGGTAAGATGATAGACTTATCCCCCCCTAGTGGGGCCGACTCTTAATTATCAACCTCCATGAGAAGTGTTTCACGGAACTTAAAAGCCTGCTCACCAAGCCATCAAAAAATAAGGTAGTCAAAGCCCACAAAAGATGGTATAACAAGAGCTGTAGGGAAGCCCACAGCAAATTAATAGCAGCTGTTAAATCGAGGATCTCCCACGACATCAAGAATGCTAGGCAGTTCTATAAGCAGGTCCTTTGGACAGCCAAGAGGGATTGGGATGATTCTTATTGGTCAGATCTACTTATGGCGTGCAAGTCATCTAACCAAGTGAAATTTTGGGAGACTATTAGGTGGGGCAGGGATCCGGATTCCCAAATACCGGTTAACCACGTCTCTGCTCTGGACTGGGTGGAATTCTTTACAGCCCAATTTAAAGATATGAGCGCCGAGCCCGAACTGGTAATCAAGCCTGTACTGGGGGTACAGTCCACTAACCCCGGGGCCCCACTTATTTTTTCCGCCTCAGACACGGCGCATGCCCTCGGCTCCATCCAGTCAGGAAAAGCCCCGGGTCTAGATGCCATCCCTGCAGACCTTTTTAAATCGAACTTTGATCTATGGGTCCCATACATCACCCTATTGGCAAATGCCATTGCAGAAGCGGCAAGGATTCCACAATCCTGGAAAGGGGCAGAGATCCTGCCAATATATAAAAAAGGGGATCGATCATTGCCAAACAACTATCGCCCCATAAGCTTGATCGATTCACTTCAAAAAATAGTATCAAGAATGGTTCTTGCAAGAATCCAGGGATGGATAGAACAGAATAATATACTTTCCCCCATGCAGGCTGGGTTTAGATTGGGCACCAGCACTATAGACCAGGTGTTCAGACTCACCATGCTCTATTGGAAGGTGGTCTTCTTGGGTGGAGGGGTTATCTATGCTGCATTCGTAGACCTTAAGTCGGCTTTCGATTTAGTTCCAAGGGTGAAACTTTGGGAAGCATTAAGACGCATGGGCTTTCCTGTCGATCTCTTGGAATTAGTCATGAGATTGCATGAGGATAATTTCGCCCGAGTGAGGTGGGGCAAGCAGGGTCAGGTGACCAACAGCTTCCCGGTCAACGAGGGGTGCGCCAGGGCTGCGTGTTGGCTCCCACCCTGTTTCTCCTCTTCATAAACCAGGTTGTCGAATATTTTACCAATACGCAGACTGATGCACCATCTCTGGGTGGGTCAAAATATCCGATGCTTATCTTTGCTGACGACACCCTGCTCCTTTCTAAAACCCGGAGCGGGTTGCAGTCAGCCCTGAACAGGTTTGCAGAGTTCTGTAAGATAAATGACTTGCAGATCAACGTAGACAAAACCAAATTTATGGTCTTTAGTAATAAAACCCCAATCAAAAGCTCTGTTAGTCTGAATGGTGTTTTAATCGAACAGGTCAAGGTTATGACGTATTTGGGTGTGACCCTTGATTACCAACTCAGCTGGAAACCCCAGTTGGAGGCACTAAATCTCAAATTTGTTCGCCTCACGGGTTGTCTATTGCATGAACAGAAGAAATCCTTGACTAAACGTATTACCCCAGCATTAAAAATATATGAGGTGAAGGTCAATGCAGCTACCCTCTACGGAGCAGACATATGGGGCTACAAGGATTTGTCAGTTTTGACCACAGCCCAGAATAGGTTCCTGCGGAACTTGGTAGGGCTTCCCCAATCCACACCCATCAAACCATTGTTATTAGATCTAGGTTGCAGACCCTTAGATGAGATGGCAAACTCATTGACCGGTATTTACAACCCATGGTTTCAAAACTAGATAGTTACATCAAAGACACTACAGAGTTTCTGAACAAACTCGCATCTTTACAAATCAATGAAAATGAGAAATTGATTTTATGCACAGCTGACGTAAAAAGCTTGTACACCTCTATCCCCCACGAAGGAGGGATTCATGCTGTAGAACAAGCCCTACTCCAATCTGACATTAGTGATCCTTTAAAATCTTTCATCCTGGAACTTATGATATTCACCTTATATCACAGTTATTTTACATTTGAACAGAAATGGTACTTACAAATGTCCGGAATGGCTATGGGCAATTGTGCGGCTCCCACTTACGCTAATCTCTACATGGGCAACTTCGAATTCAATCACATCTACTCCAACAAAAACTGGACGGAGAACTTAAAACTCTATGTACGTTACATCGACGATTTGTTCTTCATTTGGAAAGACTCTCAAGAGAACCTTGAACTTGCATTAACAGACTTGAATACAAAAGACGATCGAATCGAATTCACGTGGAATATCAACAATCAGGAGATAGCATTTCTAGACGTCCTCATCAAAATCACCCCTCAGGGCATTCAGACAGACCTTTTCCGTAAACCTACGGACCGCAATAATGCCTTACTATTCAGCAGCTTCCACCAAAACTCTCTGAAAAGACACCTACCATACAGCCAGATGCTAAGAGTAACTCGCATAGTTTCAGATCCAGCCAGCAGAAATGCCCAAATCAAATCTATGGCAACACGATTCCACAACAGAGGATACCCTGACGAAATACTAAATGAGGCCATCAACAGAACTTCTGCAATCTCCCGTTCTGAAGCTCTCCAGAGCAGCATTAAAACAGACAACCAGAGGATGGTTCTGGTCTCAAGATACTCTACTGTCAGCAAATCCTACAAGAATATCATTTTGAAACACTGGCGCATCCTCTCATCTGAACCAGACTTTGGGGATCTTTTCAAGGATTCTCCAATCTTTGCATACACCCGTCCCATGAACATTAAGGAAATCCTGACAAAAACTATTACTACTCAGATGGAACACACAGGCACACGTCCATGTCATCATTGCAACAATTGCAATAATATCATAAAAGGCAATAACATCAGCCACCCGATGAGAGGTTTCAACATCAAACTAAGCGTCGATGCTACATGTGACTCTTCAAATTTGATTTATCTCCTCAAATGCCCTTGTGGGAAAATCTATGTGGGCAAGACCAGCAGGAAGATTAAGGTTTGCGTAAAAGAACACAAGTCAAACATACGAACAAGAAACACTAAATCCAACATGGCCATTCACTTCAATGAATCCAACCACAATGTGGCCCAATTGAAATTCATGGTCCTTGAAGTTGTTCTAAAGACTGAAGGGAGAGACAATAACAAAACCCTCCTACAAAGAGAAACAGCTTGGATATACAGGCTCCAATCACAGAAACCTTTTGGTCTTAATGACCGGACTGAATTAAGTTGCTACATGTAAAGCCCACGGGCATTCTTTGATACATTGTATCCGCATTCTGTTGATTGTTTTCAATGTTACTTGCATCCACATTTCCCCCTGTGTTATCCTTTCCCCATTCCAACATGTCCTCCCCATTCATCCTCCCATTTGAGTAGTCCTCCATCTGTTTCCACCACTCTGTCTATTTCTTCCCGGAACTCCGCGTTCACTCCGCGAAGTTACCGCACTCTGAACCCGATCATCACAGACACGTCTTCGACGTTACTCCAGTAAGTTTTAGCGCAACCCTTTCCCTTGTGTCACCTGTCTTCCCTCTGATACCTTTTCATAATAATGTCTCCATTAGTATGTCTTCCAGAGAACCTCTTCCAACCTTGAAGATGATTACGTAAGACTCGACAACCTTGAGCAGTTCATTTTTTCCTTTCCTCACTTTGTCCATAGTCCCCTCACTCCCCAACCCACTCCGCATTTCTAAGGCACGCCAAACCTCTCTCTCAATCCGCTTTCCTTGCATGTCTGTGTTCAATCTTTCAGCCCATCCACCCCTATCCTCGACACTGCCACCCTCACTGTAGTTTCACACTTGTTTTTTTGGATACATGTGGTTGACCCACCCACACAAGTTTTTGTAACATTGCTTAATTTACGCATTTGTATTTGAATGTGCAAAAATTGATTTGGGTCATTTTTTTGTTCTTTGTTGCAGCGCTCCTTGAGAAAGGACTTCTTAGTCCGAAATGCATTGGAGCATCAATCTCATGTCGTTTGATGATGTTTGTTAAGAACTTTGATAATTTGTGAAAAAAAACGTTAAAAACGTTACAACGATAACCTTAAAATAAATCCTACAACTTTACCCATTTGGAACTTTGTTTGAACTTTTTTGGAATCCATCGTGTTGTCCAACACACAGAACCAGACAAGTGTGCCCAACAACAGGGATGCGCCTACACCCCAGTAGCGCCTTCAACCTATCAACCATTCAGGACGCATCAGAACAGTTATGTCACCTGTAGGAGCACCTTAAACTTATCCAACCCATCTTAACTTCGTTAAACCAACTTTTCAACCATTATTGCAGTGCGCCACGCCTACATTGCTTTGTTTGTATTACAGTTTCGATTAGTGGCACTTTGGCGACGGTTATGGACGACTCCGGAGCTTAGCCTATTTGCTCGCGAGTTGGATGAGGTTAAATCTTTGTGGGGTGCCCATAGAATCCCCTGGCTCAGGGAAGTCAAACATGTTTTGTATGCAATGGGCCTTCCTGAGCTGTGGATAAATCCCGGGCGTTCCAGCTTCCCCCCAAAACAAGATTTTAAAGATCTATTCTGGGCCTCAATAAAATCTATTGTTGTTACCCATTCTTCGGACACGAACCTAACGGGGCTTTTTTTAACACACAAATTGACACCTTCCCTCGAGCCTTATTGGGACCTGATATGTAAAACCCTGGATCGGAAACTGTACCATCAGTTTCGCGTAGGTACACTCCCCATTAATTCTTTTACTACAAAGTGGGCGAAGAATGTAAGCAATAAATGTCTCTGGTGTCCGGATCATGTAGAAAGTATTGGCCATTTGTTTTTTGCCTGCCCAGCTTATCGAGCCCCACGACTCAAATGGCTGAAACCTTTATGCAGAAGTTTGGATTGTGGGGGATATCTTGAAGCCCTGCAGAAGTTTCGTAATATTAGATCTGAGCTTTTTGTGATCTGTGTGGCTAAATTCCTGGGTTGGGCGTGGCTGATCCGTATCAAGAAATTGAACTCTTATCTAAATCACTTGTCATGATATGAAGTACATGCCGTATGCTCACAACTTTTTAAACATTATGGGACATGTTTGCAGTTTTTTAACACATTTTATGTATTGTATGTTGTCTTTTATGAATTTTATTTCGAAATAAAGACATAATGAACTGAACTGAATTAATTGAAAATTAAATATGAAAATTGTGTAATTAATTTTAGGTGCAGTTTGTGGGGTTTATAGGAGTAATGGGTGGGAAGTGATTTATTTTTGATTAATTAATTTGTTGTTAATTGATATTAATTGATTGAAAATTAATTATGTAAATTGTGTAATTAATTTTAGGTGTGGATTGTGGAGTTTATGGGGTAAAGGCGGAAGAAATGTATGTTTAATTAATTAATAATTAGTTGATAATTAAAATTAATTAAGTAATTGATATTTAATTAGGGTTATTGTTTATTTTTGTGTGCGGGTTTTACTTTTATAGGGGTAAAGGGTGGGGAGTACATTTATGTTACTTTATAATTCGTTAAATACTATTAGTTTTTTAGTTAAAAATACATTTTAATTGTGTAATTATTTTTTAACAGTTTAATTTTTAGCTGTTGGTTGTGGGGATTATAGGTGTAAAGTGTGGGAAGTTCATTAATTTTTATGAGTTTTAATTTGTTTTTTAATCAATAATACTGCTTTAATTGGTAATGAATTATGTTAATTATGGAAGTAAATTGTTTGTAAATTTAGATGTGGGTTGTGAATTGTGTGGTGTTATAGGGTAGGAAATAAAAAAACAAAATGTCTGTAATAATTAATGTTTTTGTTTCTAAATACTTTCTAATATAAATATGTGTTTGAAAATTATTTATTTAATATAATATGTGTAGGTTTTTGTCATCCGTATTTAACATTAAATGTTTTTTATTTTTTTAATATTAAATATATTAGTATTTTAATTTGTAACATATTTCTATATTTTTTTATTTATTTTGTTTTTAAAATATTTATTTGTTGTTAATATTTTGTCCCTAACACTATCCAACACTTTCCCTACTTTTACACTTATTGGAGTGGGAAAAGTAAATGTTATCCCTCCGCTATCAATGTTTTCCCTACTGTTGCACTCACTGGAGTGAGACTAATCATTTTTACCCCTCCGCTATCCAACGCCTTCCCTACTGTGGCACCTACTGGAGTGGGAATAGTACATTTTATTCCTTCTATATCCAACAGTTTCTCTACTGTTGCACTCACTGGAGTGGGAATAGTAATTTCTACTCCTCCGATAGCCAACACTTTCCCTACTGTTGCACTTATTGGAGTGGGAATAGGAATTTTACCCCTCTGTTATCCAACACTTTCTCTACTATTGCTCTGACTTGATTGGGAAATGTACGTTTAAAGATTTTTAAACAGTTTAATGATTTAATTTATAATAGAATGTTGGTATATATATATATATTACCTACTGGCGGTCACCAGTAGGTATATATAGTTAGGATTTTTTCTCTATGGGACTTTTGAAAATTCTATGTCTAATAACTTTGGCGTTTGTGGACGGAAAGGGGGGTCCCAAAACGCATTTTTAACATTGAGTTTTCCATAGGGCATTTGGCCTCACTTTTAGCTTGAACGGCTGAATGGATTTGCACGAAACTTGGCAAAATTGTAGGGACTGTTAGCCCGATGTGCCTTTACTGGGTCTCAATATATGTGCTCCAGTGGATTTTGAGAAATTAACGTTTAAAAAAACAGATATATCTGTGACAGCGTCCCGGATAGCGCTCCGGTTCGCGTACTTATCGCGTAACGGAGCTTTGCGAAGCGAAGCTGATTGGCTCTCCGGTGTCTGTCAACATTCTAAACAGTCCGGAGCGGCCGCCATCTTGTCTCTCGGTAGGATCGAGCGACAAGAGGAGGCCAAAACGAAGGGGCAAATGACCATAAGGGGGCATAGTAGATCCTCCCTGACCCCTTATGTTTGATGTGGAGGCTTTAAAAGGGCCCCGCGGGGCCAAAAAAAAAAAAAAAATAGTTTTTTTTCGTGGGGTGCGCCCGGTACGTGCACCGGAAAGCGGTCCGGGGAGCGTACAATAAGGAAACAAGAATGATTGACTTTTAACTTATTGTATGTTTATTGATTGTTCGTTTTGTTGTTTTTTTTTGTTTTTTTTTATTTACGTAGCAACATGTAGGTACCAATGCAGAGTCTAAAAATCAATAAACGCCGTCTCCTTTGTAGATATCTTGCAAGTTGTTTCTGAAGTTTTTGTGGTATATGGAATTCATACCATAGTCTGTCTGGAAAGCCGAAACAATATGGAGGTAGGAGATGATAAAGAGATGTTAAATACCCATTGGAGATAATATAGTGGAAGAAAGGAAGTAACTATGAGCAAACTTAGCATGTAACACAAAAAAGTTGCACAGTATATTTAAAGTCTGACTTCACATTATAATCAATTTGCTACTAGTTTACAAAATACATATAAAAATGAATAATGTGTCAAACAATTTTTGAATTATGAAATAAAAATGTATTTTTCTGATTCTTTTTCAAAATTTAAAAGAAATTCTAAAAATTCATTATCATTTTTTTTTCATTTTCCAGTAGGAAATCTACTGCTTCCACACATTGCAGAAGTTCATTGTTCCGTGAATCATCATTGAATTCATGGTCAATTTCTGAATCTGTTTTGGTTCCTGCTTCAATTTCCAAGTTATTTTTCTGTTGTCCTTCCATTTTGTATGCTAAAAAATGAATTTTTAAAAAATATATCAGTACAGATAGGGCACTGTTGGGTTTAAGTACAGACAGGTAGTTTGGTTTTTTAAACAGTGATTTTTTCGTTGGGCAGTGTATGGTATCAAACTGGAAGTAGAAATATGAAAAAAATTATCAAATAAACTCTTAGTCAATTCTGAATTATACAAGACAAGTCTAACTCCATCCATACTAAAACAGAGAAGTCTATTTTATTCTATAAGTATTACAGAGTGATAGAATATAACTATCAGAAAATGTTTTCCTAATTAGCTTACAGTACAGAACATACTTCAGTTTTTAAAATAATATCTTACCTTTTAAATACAACTTGAAGTTATCAGTTGAAATGTAGTGGATATGCACTTCAAGAAGTAGTAGTCAACATGGCTGTGTTTCTCTCTCTTTGTTTATATATATTCAGGTACATAACCAATCAAATGTCATGATATAATAGTAGAAATTGAAAGTAATATTTTAATTGGTTGTCAATTCCAACACTTCCGATATGTTTTGTGAAGTAATTTACCTCAGGGATTTTAGAGAGTTCTACATGCTAAATGGCTAAATGGAATTCCAACCAAATTTGTGCAAATGGTAGGGATTGGTATGTAGTATGAGCTAATGTTTAATTGGTGAAAGTGTCTCCAGTGGTTTTTATGTAAATTACTTTCCCACCTTTTTTGAGCGAGTGCTTGTCAGTGCATGTCCCGGTACGCGAACCTGCAGCGGTACGGGAGTCCTCCATTTTGTGTTTCGGTAGAATTGAGATACAAGATGGAGGGTAAATAATGTTCAGAATGGGTAGAATGGGGTACTTTAGACGTATCCTGACCCCCTAGGTTTTCTGAGGGTGGCTGAGGAGGCTCATATATGTCGAGATAAAAAATTGAATTTTTCGCGCGGTTAGCTGCCGGTACGCGAACTGGGTAGCGAACCGGGAAGCGAACATAAGTGAAAATTAGTGAAAAAAGGTACATTCGAAATTTCAAAAGAGTAAATAAAGTTAAGGTAGCTCTGAAAAGAGCTTTTGGGTTCTGTGTAAGTTCTAGGTACTTATAAGTAGGAACCAATACACATTCTTAAATTTAGTATGAAAACTCTGTTCCCCTCATCTGAGAAATGCACGCCATCTCCTCTGTAGATATCTTGCATATAGTAACGCAAGTTATTGTTGTAGATAGCACCCATTCCATGGTCTCTCATGTAAGCTGAAACAGACTTATTTACATGCTTCCTTGATTTCTCAATTTGTGGACAAAATTGATTGGACCACCTCCATTTTTGTCTTTGGCATATATTGGAATATACCAAGGCAGTTTGAGGAAAAAGTGTCATCAATTGCTCAAAGGTGTCTTTTAGGAGCATTTCCAGACCTACCCCAGTCAAAGTGCCCAAATCATTTCCTCCACAGTGCACTATTATGAGGTCAGGGTTTGGCAAATGTAAAAAGGTTTTCACCAATGGTATCAATTGGTGACATTTCAATCCTCTTCGGCCAATCCATTTGATTTCCACATTTTGTAAATTGAGGTTGTGTAAATTTCTGTTATCAGCATACCTGTGAGCCCAGTGGATGTAGCTATGTCCAAGAATCCAGACAGAAAACATGGTGAGAGGAGTTTTTGCTGCAGTCAGATGAAGTGTGGGAATGAAATGGCAGTTGAAATAGTGAAGTTTGTAATGAAAAAAAACTGTGGAGTTTGAGTGCTAATGATTCATTAGTAGTGATTGGTGTATTTCCATTGCTGAAAACAGAAAGTTAGGGTGCATGGATGTGTTCTTTGAAAGATGTAATTTGAATGGTTATTTAAAAATGTTGTTATGAAACATTGCAGGTGTACTGAGAGTTCAGAGTTCATTTGAAACATTGTTGTGTGAACTTGTAAACATGAGAGGTCTGGCAGGCGGTAGTTGCTATGGAAAAAGGGCAGAAAGGGCAGAGGGGGGAAGGGTGTTGATTTGAAAATAGTGAGGGAAGAGTTTTGATTGGCTGACATGAGAGATATGTGTGATGAATATCAGCGTTTCAGTGCCTTTGTTGGTTCCAGTCTCTGGAGTGCATACCTTTAATTCTGCTAAAGAAAAATTGGTGTGTTTCTGAGACTGTTTTGAAATTCAAAAATAATTTGTAAAGGTGAGTTATCGTTTCTATATTTTAGATAAAGACTAGTATGCTTTTTTGCGTAAATAAGAAAGCCAGCTGTGTATTTAAAATGATGTTTTGCGTCAAGTGTTTGCATTATGCTTTAAAAGACGATTTTGCATTCTTTTACCAATTGTAATTGCAGATAATGTAAAGTATTAGTACTGACAAGGTGTGTATGTACATAGGAGCTGTGCTGTGTTTTCAAATTATGATCAGAAAATCGTTTTTAAGGAAAAGGCATGCTTTAAAAAATTATGAGAATTTATTTACTTGTGATGTGACTTCTGCAATGCGTCGCTTTTGCGGAACAGATGCATGATGCATCTGTGTTGTTATTGCCCCATGCTGCTCTACAGTGTACATGTAAAAAATGATGCATAAGTGTTGCACGGGCATTGTAAATACTCTCCTATGTGTGCTTAGCCATTTCAAGTCACTCCCCCCTGGTTCAAGGGCCTTGTAAATACGTCCCCATGTGTGTCTGGTCATTTGTAGTCACTTTCCCCGTGGTGCAAGGCCCTTGTAAATACGCCCCCATGTGTGCTTGAAAAATTTTGATTTTGATTGTTTGAGTTACATAGCCATGTTAAAAGGTATTGAAAAAAAGGTGCAAGTACCTTAAAAAACGTTTTCATGTGTATTAGGGCATTTTAAGTCAGTTCCCCATGAATGTAGGTATATAATTGTTTTCCATAAAAGGTTTAAAAACGTTTTTTGAAATCAATTGCATGCACACCAGAATCGGTATTTTACCATCAAATTGGTTTTGATGGTAAAATACTGATTCGTTAAGGCTCCTGGGACTCTGAAGAGTCCCACCTACATATGGGTGGCTTCAAATCGGTATATTTACCGATGTTTTATTTTACCGAATCGGTAAAATTACCGATTCGGTAATTTTACCGATTCGGTAAAATATTGCCCCCTACATGCCAAATTTTGTAAACCGGACGATAACGGCCGAAAATACAGTTTTTCGGCCGTTACCAACCGACCTACATCTGGCCCTTAAAGCCTTAGGGGCAGATTTATGATGGTTGTGCGCCTCTTTTGTGCTGCTGTTGCATCACTTTTATAATGCAGGAGAGATTTACAAGATGCACCATGTTGCAAGATAGCAGCCGCGGGTCGTGGAGGGAGTTACGGTGGGGCAGGCAGGCGGGGAGGGGGAGGGGCAGGGTGGAGGGACCTAAACACTGGCATATGGATTATTGCAGGTAAGTACACAATTTAATCTGCGTAAAGTTTCATGTGGGCTTTTTGTTGCAGGGTGGGCAGTCATTTGCATGAAAGCCCTGTAATACTATCACTATCACAGTAAAATTAAAAACATTTTACTGAATCATCTTTATAGCATTGCTGAATCAAATTCTTTCTGTTATTGATTTACTGTTTGGTAATAGTGGTTAATAACATTTTTTATTATATTTTACCACAGATTCAACTGCAGATTATTTAGAAATTAGACAATGCCGTCTAAGGATAGAATCCGAAAGGCTACGAAACGTCAAAGACAGCAGATTACTAAATGCTTGCAGCAGTTCTCTACATTAAAATCACCTCAACGCACGAAGAAAGCTCCGGGTAAGAGAACGAAATCATTCCTTAGAAACATTTGTAGAAACAAAAGTATAACTACAGAACAAGTTTTAGTCCAGAAAAAGAGAGCCAATTTAAATGGAAAGGAAAGGCCCGTCAAAAAAGTTTCTGCTAGAGCAGGAGATAACTCTGTGCATGGCAGTAGAAGGGAAAATACATTCAGGGACATTCGTAGGCGAAGGTTCCGCAACAGGGTAATTGTCAATTTGCTAAAACAATTTAAGAAAGGTCAACAGAAAGTGGCATTTTATAAGAAAAAGAAAAATGTAGAGAAAATTATTGATCAGGCTTTCGAAATTAAGCGAAAGTTATTTATTTTGGTAATTAATAGAATTAGGAAGCTAAACAAGGTAATCTATGTTTTCAAATCAAATAGTAGATGGAAGAGAGAAGTTAATCGAAATAATTTTTGTGAAGTTTTCTTAGGAGAATGGATGCATAGTTCAAATAGTGAGGCATTTTTTAATGAGGAGAGTTATTTTCAGGACAATGATTTGGTGCATGCAGTTGACAGCAGTGGTCGAGCATATGAGGTAAAAGATGATCGTCCGGTTGAAAAAGAAATACTTGTGTCTGCAGATGCAGAAGAGGTGTTAAGTGATGAGGTTTTAGGGAGACGTCCTAAGGGACCAGTGTACACCTGGAAGTGTAGTTCTATTTGCAGTGTGCGACAGGATTCCATCAATTTGCTTTGTGATTTTATACGGACATTTAATGAGAAAAGTTTAAAACAGAAAATAAAGTTGTTGCAAGAATTAGATCCTTGCAGAGTGAGAGAAGTGACAGGTTTGCATGGTCATTTACTGGCTTGTCTTTCTAGGAGAGTATGCCAGAGTGTTTTTCATCATTTCAGGATGCTAGCAGTGCATCATAATAAAGTGAGGAAATTAGTTAGAATGTTGTATTATGCTAAGAGTCCAGCAATTATGCTTAAAAAATTAAGCAGAGCTCTTTTGCATGGTTCTGAAGTAGATGTGAAGAATATTTGTCAAGAAATTGAGTTCTGTTACTTTGCTGGTAAAGAGAACAATGTTGATATTGAACCACTAGAAGAAGGTAATGTGGAAGACAGTGTACAGATTTTCAGTACACATAAGTTTCACAAGGAAATTTCCACGTTTATGGTGAAAACATGTGAGAGGCCTAATTTCACTTGTGTGTGTTGTCGACGGACTTATTATAAGAATCAGACTAAGTTAGTGGATTTATATGCAAAAAGTGATATGGAAAACAATAGTGAATGGAAGGATTTTGTCACATACTTGATGGTAGAAAATTGTTTTGATTTGGGAGCAGAGCAACGTATGTGTACTTATTGCTATAACAAATTAAACCAAAACCAGATGCCTGCTAGAGCGGTTTATAATAATCTGGAATTAGTTGACATTCCTTCTGAATTGAAGGATTTAAATACTTATGAATCTATTTTGATTCAAAGTGTCAATCCCTTTCAGGCTATTGTACGAATGGAGCAGAAGAAAGGGAAGTTGCCTCCATCAGATTTACAGAGAGGATTAAAGGGAAGGGTTGTTTATTTGCCTTTGGATTTGAAGAAAAACATTAATACAATTGGAATAGAGAAAGTGGAAGAGGAACCTCTGGTTATCATAGTTAATGGTGTTCCGACAAAGAGTAAGAAAATCTGGCAAGATTTAGTGGATGTTAGGAAAGTCAAAAAGGCAACATTGTATTTGATAAAAAATAATGAGTACTACAAGAATGTATGTGTTGCAGAAGAGGAAGTAAGTGAAGAAGAGGACAGCGATTTGTGTCCTGGACAAATTGAGAAAGTAGAAGCCTCTAAAAAGGAAGAAATATAAGAACATTATAGTGTTCATCCTTTGCATTCCAAGGAAATCATGAGGAATGCTATTGAGTTATTTCAAATGAAACAAGCCAAAGGGAGTCCCATTAGTGTTTGGGAGGAAAGTTTGGAAGCTCTATGTTTCCCACAGTTATTTCCCACAGGTCGAGGAGGACGATATGATGAGCGAGCTGTTCAAATTCCTGCTTCAGAATACCGGACTTTACGATTGTATGCAGAAGATCCTAGGTTTCGTCAATGCATTCCCTATTTATTTCATCTAGTGTTTGAAAGTGATCTCTCTGGATTGTCTTATGCAGTGAACCACATCTTGAAAAGTGGTGTACAACTGGAAAATATCTCGGCAAGGGACTTTATGGATAAAGTCAATGTGCAAGACAGTATTTTGGATTCTCACCTGATTCATCTGATGGCATGTCAGCGTGGTACTAATGAGTATTGGTACCGTCGTCATGGTGACTTAAAATGTATGCTGAGGAACTTAGGAACTCCCACATGGTTCCTCACTCTCAGCTGTGCTGAGTATGGCTGTGAAGACTTACTTGAATTTCTACGAGAGGCAAATGGAAACATTGAAAATATTGAATTCAAGACACCCAGAGAACTGTGCTCTTTGGATCCTGTGAATGTATGCAGGTACTTCAATCATAGATTTGAAGCTATGATGTCTTTCATCATGAACAAGAAAAATCCACCTCTTGGAGAGGTGTTGGATTTCTTCTGGAGAAAGGAGTATCAAGCAAGAGGAGCTCCTCATATACATATGCTGCTATGGATCAAAGATGCACCCAAATTTGGAACAGATCCGGATGACTTAGTGATGAGTTTCATAGAACAGTATGCTACATGTGCTGTTCCAAAGACAAACGAAGACAAAAGTCTAAGAGAACAAGTTTTACGGTTTCAAAGCCATCGTTGTGGAAAGTACTGTCGTCGTAAATTCAGAAACAAGGACAAGTACTACACCAAATGTCGTTTTGCATTTCCACGGTCGGTGATATCAAAAGGAAGAGTTAACAATTTGATGTCTTCGCTGCGACATAATGTGACGAGGAAATCACCCAAAAACACATACAATTTGAAAAGAAACGAAGAGTCCAAGTACATTAACGACTACAACCCAGTGATTTTGTCCATGTGGAATGCTAACATGGATATACAGTTTGTGGCTGACAACTGTATGGCTGTGGCTCGTTATGTGACGTCTTACATCACCAAAAAAGAAAAGACAGAACTGAAGGATATGTGGGAGGATATTTCCCATGAAAAGAGCCTCAGTAAGAAGTTGTACAGTTTCAGTCTGAACATGTTGTCGCATCGAGAAATCGGAGCTTACGAATGTTCTGACCAGTTATCTTCAGCAAGTCTCTATGCCAAATCTAGGAGTATCATTTGGGCGAGTCTTGGTCTTGCTGCAACGCGTAATCGAGTTCTGAAACCTGTACAGGAAATTGAGTATTTGGCGGAAAAGGAGCCAAACAGTACAGATATTTTGAAGACCAACATGTTGGATACATATTATCCAAATAGAAGCAGTCACCTGGAGAATGTTTGTCTGTATGATGTTCTTCAAAATTACGTTTTCAAGAGGAACATCAAAGAAGATATTGATAAAGGAGTGTATGCTGTAATTGGAAGTGAGGGATGTCTGGTCAAGCAAAGAAAATGTCAATTGATAAATCATCGAAAATTGGATTGCGAATCTCCAGAAAGAAAAGAGTTTTTCTATTTAGCTCTTTTGCAACTTTTCAAGCCTTGGCGTGCAGAAGAGGAACTGCTTGGGGATTTCCTCTGTTACGAAGACTCTTTCAATGCAGCCAAGGAGTCCGTAGAATGTCCTGTTTTTCCAAAATATCTAGAAATGTTGAATGCAGAAATCGAGCAGGAAGCAACAATTGCAGCCGAGATTGCTAGAGACAGTTCTCAGGACAGTCAGAGTTCTGTTTCATTGAGTCAGGATCCACTAGGAGGACCAGTTATCGAAAATGAAGCTGCCACTGCCATGATTGAAGTGGAAAGAGCCATGGCACATGCTCAGGAGGATGCGGTTAACTTAGAAGATTTGGAAAGACAACTCAACGTTGAGCAGAGGAAAATATATGACGAAGTTACCAACCAAATTGAGCATGGATTAAGTCATGAGAAGAAAGAGTGCTCATGTACGTCGTTGAAGCCTGTCCGACTATACGTGAGTGGAGAAGCAGGAACTGGAAAAAGTTTCCTTATTAAAGCAATTTCATGTTATCTGCAGAAAAGGACTGAGTCATCGCTGTCTTGTGTTGTGACCGCTCCAACTGGACTGGCAGCTCATAACATTAAAGGGATTACTTTGCATCGGTTACTGATGCTGCCAGTGGAGCATGATAACAAATTACAATATCACAAGTTATCTGGGGATGCTTGTTGTGAAGTATCTAGAGTGTGGAAGAAGATGAAACTTCTTATCATTGACGAAGTAAGCATGGTTTCCAATGTCATGCTTGCCTTTGTGCATTTGAGAATGCAGGAAGTTCTTAAAACAGAGTATGATGTGTTATTCGGTGGCAAACACATCATTGTTTTTGGTGATCTTCTGCAGCTGACACCAGTGAAAGGACAACCAGTGTTTAAACTGCTTACACATGAAGATACCAAGAAATGCCTAGGGAGCATTGGCAACGTTAACATATGGTTAAACTTCAGTTATGCTGAGCTGCGTGAAAATATGCGTCAGGCGAAGGACGAAGATTACAAGAATATTCTACAAGATGTTAGAATCGGGAAAGTGACTGAGCGTGGTAAAGAAGCTTTACATGCACGATTACTGTCAAATTTATATCCAGAAGAAGACGTTTTGCCAGAGGATATTTTTCAGAAAATTACTGTGAAGAAATCTGGAATATGTTTGATGCCAACTCTTGCAGAATGTTCCATCTTCAACAACAAAATGTTGAATTTAGAAAAACAAGAGATTGTGAAACTGGAAGCTATTGACAAAATAGAGCATATGGGAGCAACAATTATTTTGTCTGAGAATTTGAAATCTAAATTGGATTCATTAGAGAAGACTATATCTAAAACTGCGGGTTTTGAAAAGACTCTGAATGTGTGCTTAAATTGCCGTATCATTTTGAGAAGGAATTTACATGTTGAAAGAGGTCTGGTAAATGGATCAATGGGTAATGTTGTTGGTTTTGAGAAATACAGAAGTAGAGATGGAATTAAATTTTTAAAATTAAATTTGATGGTATTGAGGAAGTACAGCTAATTGGTCATTGCACAGCAAGGTTTTTGCTTGTAAAAGACTTATATGTTCGCCGTAAGCAGTTTCCTGTTTGCTTGGCATATGCGGTGACAATTCATAAATCGCAAGGTTTAAGTGTAGACACTGCTTTAGTGAATATTGGCAGTTCTGTGTTCAAAGAGGGTATGGCTTATGTAGCATTGTCACGAGTCAGAACTTTATCGGGATTGTACTTGATTGACTGTGATGTCACAAACATTTGTGCGGATCTAGATTGTGTTAAGGAATACAATAGGTTAAGAAGAGAGTATGCGCCACATTTGCCTCAATATCCTTTGTTTGAGAAACGTGTGGTAGGCTGGAAATGAAGAAATATCAGTAATGGTAGGGAGGTTGAAGCAAAAAGACCAAAAGTCGATGATCCAAAAATTGTAAGCAGGAATAAAATGAATTCTGTTGAAAATGTTGTTGGTTTTCAATTTGAAAATAGTTCTGGTGTCAACTGCTATGCTAATGTAGTTGTTAATGTTCTCTTTTCACTAGAGCCTTTAAAAGAACAGATTGTGATCAATTCGGAACAAAGTTTATGCTGTTTGTTGAATTCTGTGTTAGAGAAATGTAGTGCTGATAGAACGAGACTAGAAAATGTGTCTGAAATTCGTTTTCTGTTAGACGAATGTTCAGGTCAAACAGAATTCTCTGAAAATATTCAGCCAGATTGTCAGGAGCTTTTAATGTGTATGCTTGATGTATTGCAAGATGAGGGTGTAGATGTAGATTATCTGTTTGGCCTTTCTTATCTATGGCAGCATGAATGCGAGAACTGTAGGCTATCAAGTACTACTAGTGTAGACTCAGAAAGATTTATATATTTAACTTTGCCTGACAGTAAATCAGTATCCTTCAATAAGCTAGTAAAGGCAGCCGATCAAAACATGGAGTGTAGCCAATGTAAGTCTGCAATGCTGTCCACGTTAATTTTACGAAGTTATGGCCAGTATGTCATTTTAATGTTCCAACGATGTAGGCCTGATGGAACTAAATTGACAACTTTAATTAATAATTTTGTGGCTTCGCAGTTGTCAATATCAGGAAGGACTTTTATAACTACTGCAATTATATATCATGACGGTCCTTCAACTAATTCAGGACATTATACAGCTTATTTAAAATCTGGAAACGGCTGGTCATTCTGCAATGATTCTGTTTTAACTTTCAAAAAAAGATTGCCTTTCCACCTTCAAAATTCTTACCTGGTGTTCTTACAACCAAAATTTTAGGAAAGGAATCTTGGGATTTGTTTAGAGGAATTTCCAGAGGTTCTAATGGCTCCTACTCTATATGGCCTTGTGGATAATTGTAGTACAGAGCGAAAACTGTTTGTGTTTATAAGCTAAGTCAAGCAGCAGATCAAAATAAGGAGTAGAGGAAATGTAAGTCTGCAATGCTGTCCATATTTTTTATGGAAACTTATGGGTGAAATGTCATTTTACAATTTGAACTACATAAACTGGATGAAAAAAAGTTGTTAAGTCTAATTAAAAATGTTTTGGCTACACAGTCATCGATTTCAGGAAGAACATTTGCAACTGCAGCTATTATATATTATGATGGTCCTTTGACAACATCTGGATATTACACAGCTTATTTGAAATATAAAAAAGGCTAGTCTTTCAGCAAACATTACCAATTGAGTACGAAGCAATGTTGCCTTTTGACTTGATTACTGAAGTGAGAATTTAGGGTAGGTAATTGGACTATAATGATTCTAGGTGTTGCTGTAATTTAGTGTGTTGTTTTAAATTGCTTTGTATGTCTCAGTTTTCTTAAAACGATGGAGTTTATCTTTCAGAAAGTGGCGGGCAGAAAATAGTAACAGCACAACAGAGTATAAGCTGTTCATAGGACATCCTTTGACGTCATAGAAAGTAAGTTACTTTTGAGGAGTTCTGATTTCTGCTTAGTTATATTATTTGGGTTTTTTAAACACAATCATTTTGATTGTGTTTTTTTTCCCCGCTGTTATATGATGAATACCTTCAACTCACTGTTTTCAGTGAAATTTGATATTTTCTGATAACAGCAAAAATAAACCATTAAATATGTATATTTAATTTTGTACTTTTAATTGTGATTTATAATATGTATTCATTTTGTCTCATGCTCACTCTTTTTTTACTACCTTGTATTAATTAAAAAATTTTTGTTCTTTCTTACACAGATTAAAAGTATAAAAATGATAATTGACTACGTTAATGACAATTATAAGGTAAGTGTTTAGTACTCTTTACGTTACATGTCTATCAGATTTAACTTTTATTAGTTCCACTGCTTCATTTCTTTAACCCTTAGTTTCCTGCCTTTGCTACTTCCTTCATTTCTTTTTCTATTACTTATTTATACTACTCTTTTCACTCCTTTTATCAGTCCCTCTTTCAACAGTAACTGTGTGTTACTCCCTCTATTTGTCTTTCTTTTCACATTACTCTCTGTTTATTTACTCGTCTTTTTTAAAAAAAAAAAAAATTTTTAGTTCGCTCCCGGTTCGCGTACCGGAGCGCGAACTGGGAAGCGAATCAAAAGAAATAGAGGATGCTAGAGTGCTAAACATTCTAGCAATTTTTTTAAAAAGGGAAGGTAGTTCTGAAAAGAACTTTTTTTTAATTATTTTTGTTGTTTTATATTTTTTTTGTGTTTTTTTGGAAGAAGGGGAAACAAAAATGATTCATTACAAAGGGCTCAACAGGAGCAACAAAAAAAAAAGAAAATTTACTTCTGGGACGTTTTGGACATTGATGATGTTCATATGCTCTATTTATTAGAGTAACACTCCTCTCTCCAAATGAAATTAATTTGCCACAAGCTATACATGTCATTTTCATCTGTCCAAAGTTCTTCTGAAGATTTGGGACCGTTTCCCTTGCCTCTGATTCTGTTATTGCTAGTTCATTGGTGGATGTACTGGCAGGTCGGGGGTTATCCACCAAATCTCGAATTTGTGCAGCACTATAATTAATCGGGTGCCACCTCTCCATGTGTCGATGCATGGTATAATTACCATAACTATATTTTTTTTCGGTCCCTCTGGAGAGTACATCGTGGCAGATGAGGCAGGTAACGTACCTGGCATTTACTTTTTTTCATGTGGAGGAAAAGAAAAAAATTGCCAAATAAAATTTTCTTTAACATGGGACGTCCTTGGCATTTCTTTCAAAAACACCCTTGTCCCTTGCTCCTGTTCCTCGTCTTCCTCTTCTTCCTCCTCTTGTTGGAAGATGACCTTTGGAGTTGGTCCTCTCTTCCTTGGTGGTGATGGTGGTGGTGGGGATCCACCAGCTGCAGCTACTACAGATGCCATGACTAAACAAGCAAAAACAGGTCTTTCTCTCATAAAAATGAAAGTCGGAGTGAGGAAAAAAGGTGGGACTTTCATCATTTGGGAAAAGAAAATGTTCTAAACCAATGAAAAGTGTTTATTTTACGTCATATGATCAAGCGTTCCATCATTAGGAAACTAAAAGTAAAATGAACCAATGAAAAGTTTTATGAACTAGTCACATGACCTGTTATGCTTACGTTACGCGCTCCGCGCCGCGCCTCGGATCGTTTCCGGGGCTCTGCGTTTCGCGCCTTGGTTCGCGTTCCAGAACGCTTCCGGGTGCGTTAACGCGGCGCGTCATAAGGCGCATTACGCAGTAACGCGATACGTTGCGATTACGCGACGCGTCACGATGTGGCTTTCTAACGCGGTACTTGCACTAACGGAACGTTTACCGGTTCGCGGACCGGCAGCGAAACAAGAAAAAATAATTTAAATTATAATATAATTTAAAATAAAAAGATATAATACAAAAATATATAAAATATATTTTTGAATTAGATTAAGAATACATTTTACAGCTTTTGATATTTGCTATTAAAAAAACATTGAAATTCACTGAAAAAACCATAGGTTATAGACCATATATAGTTAGGGATTAGCATTTACAAAACCTTGAAAATTCACTGAAAAAACCATAGGTAATAGACCCTATATAGTTAGGGATTAGCATTTACAAAACCTTAATTTACTCGCACAAAACCATTGAAATTCGCATATATAGTTAGTTGCACTAACTATATATCGCGCACCCGCAATCCACTGCTGATGATGTCACATATTACATCATTCATGACATGGTCAGTGACATCACTGATGACATCACTGATGACATCTCAAATGACATCACTGATGACATCACTGATGACATCCCAAATGATATCACTGATGACATCACTGATAACATCTCATTTGACATTACTGATCACATCACTGATGATATCATTTATGTGATAATACAATGAACATCTTCAGACTCTAATATAACCTTAGATCAGAGGTCTTCAAACTTTTTCATGCCGAGACCCCCTTGCAAAACCTTTTTAGGCGTAAGGACCCCCTTCCGACAAAAGTTTCTAGAAACTGGTACTCCTCATCATCAACTTTTGACAACCATAAATGCGCCTGTTAGACCTCATCACATCCATCCATCATTCATCCACCCACACTTTCACACATCCATCCATCCATCCTTTCATCCTTACATCCATCCTTCCATCCATACATCCATCCTTCAACCATCCAACCTTTCATCCTTCCATCCATACATCCATCCTTTACCCATCCACCCTTCCATCCATCCACCCATTATTCATCCACCCACCTTTTCACACATCCATCCATCATTCATCCATGCAACCTTTTATCCATCCATACATCCATCCACCCTTTCATCCATCCATCCTTCATCCGTCCACCCTTTCATCCTTCCATCCATCCACCCTTTCATCCATTCATCCACCCTTTCATCCATCCACCCATTATTCATCCACCCACCTTTTCACACATCCATCCATCATTCATCCATGCAACCTTTTATCCATCCATACATCCATCCACCCTTTCATCCATCCATCCTTCATCCGTCCACCCTTTCATCCTTCCATCCATCCACCCTTTCATCCATTCATCCACCCTTTCATCCTTACATCCATACAACTATCCTTCATCCATCCACCCTTTCATCCTTCCATCCATACATCCATCCTTCATCCATCCACCCTTTCATCCTTCCATCCATACATCTATCCTTTACCCATCCACCCTTCCATCCATCCACCCATCATTCATCCACCCACCTTTTCACACATCCATCCATCATTCATCCATGCAACCTTTTATCCATCCATACATCCATCCACCTTTTCATCCTCCCATCCATACATCCATCCTTCCTCCATCCACCCTTTCATCCATACATCCATCCACCCATCCTTTCCTCCATCCATCCACCCATCATTCACCCCCCCACCTTTTCACACATCCATCCATGCATCATTCATCCATGCAACCTTTTATCCATCCATACATCCATCCTTCATCCACCCTTTCATCCTTCCATCCATACATCCTTTAGCCGTCCACCCTTTCATCCATCCACCCATCATTCATCCCCCCACCTTTTAACACATCCATCCATGCATCATTCATCCATACACTTTTTTATCCATCCATACATCCACCCATCCTTCCATCCATCCATCCTTCATCCGTCCACCCTTTCATCCTTCCATCCATCCACCCTTTCATTCATTCATCCACCCTTTCATCCTTCCATCCACCCTTTCATCCTTCCATCCACCCTTTCATCCATCCATCCATCCACCCTTTCATCCATCCACTCATCATTCATCCACCCACCTTTTCACATATCCATCCATCCTTCATCCTTACATCCATCCATCCATCCATTCATCCATCCATCCATCCATCCATCCATCCATCCATCCATCCATCCATCCATCCATCCATCCATCCATCCATCATTCATCCATCCATCCATCATTCATCCACCCACCTTTTCTGTGACTCTCTCATGGGGGGTAGAGGGGGGGGTCAGTATCTGTGTCTTCTTCCTTCTTTCCTGCTCATGGAAGGGCATCTCTGTGCTTCCCTGCTGGGGGCGGGAGGGGGGGACGTGTCACTGGACCCACAGCTCCAGGCGCGCAACATCCATTATACTCAAAGGGCAACACTACAGCCTGCTCCCCCAGACCCCACCCCCCACCCACTTTCCCCCTTCCCCCAGCTCCTGTGTGTGAGCCTGGCTGAAACCGTTTCAGGGACACACACAGAGCCACACCCGAGTACTTGACAGGTCTTTAAAAGACCTTCTACTTGTTAAGAGCCTTTGATGTTTTTCACACATCGGTGTGAATTAGGCCTCCGCCGGGAGCACCCTCGATCAGCCCAGCGCCAGGAATTTCATGCCCCTGACAGAATCTGCGACCCCCTTCCAAGGACTCCACGACCCCCCTGGGGGTCGCGCCCCACAGATTGAAGACCTCTGCCTTAGATACAATCAGTGTAAACAGACACTCACAGACTGTCACTTATCCATGGAGTTACTCACACACCTAGTCAGTCATGCAAAGAATCAATCACAACTCCATTTTCTCAACTATACAGTTATACACACCTTACTTATTCAAACATATACTAACACATATTTACTCTCTTATACAATCCCTGATACATGTTCACAATGATCCATACAGCCACTCACACATTCACTGGCTCTTATGCACAGTTATTTATATATGTCAACTCTCACATGTACTGTGTTTTACATATGTACTTACTTTGACATGTAGCACTGAGAAATCCATTCAATCACCAATACACTCATGCAGACAGTCAACCGCCCATACAGCTGTTTCCACATGCACTTTTGAACCCATACATATAGTGAATCAACTACTCACACATCTATGCACAGAGTCACACACCTCCCAGCCACCCACACACACACTCAGTCTCCCATACAAATACTTGGGCAACCAATCAATAACCCATATAGTTACTAATATAGCTACTGATCAACACATGCAGCAGTTTACAGAACAACAGACATAATGATGCACAAATTAAGACAGTTTAGTCACTAACCCATGCACTCAGTGAGACACATTAAATCACTCACTCATACAGTCAGTCATGCACCTACTAAATCCTTCATCCAGACACTTATACATCCACTCATTCTTCAATATGTAAGACATATTTTAACTTTACAGAAACATACAGTCACTGGGTGTTGTCATCAGTGATGTCATCAGTGATGTCATTTGAGATGTCATCAGTGATGTCACTGACCATGTCATGAATGATGTAATATGTGACATCATCAGCAGTGGATTGCGGGTGCGCGATATATAGTTAGTGCAACTAACTATATATGCGAATTTCAATGGTTTTGTGCGAGTAAATTAAGGTTTTGTAAATGCTAATCCCTAACTATATATGGTCTATAACCTATGGTTAACCTATGGTTTTTTCAGTGAATATATATATATATATATATACATATATATATATATATATATATATATATATATATATATATATATATATATATATACATATACATATATATGTATATATTACCTACTGGCGATAGCCAGTAGGTATATATAGTTAGGATTTTTTCTCTATGGAACTTTTGAAAATTCTATGTCTAATAACTTTGGCGTTTGTGGACGGAATCGGCTGAAATATTCAGGAAAATGGCACATTTTGCTTCTGATCAGCCCCTGAAAATTTGGGGGGGTTTCGTCAAGAGGGAGGCCGAGAAAAAAGGGGGGTCCCAAAACGCGTTTTTCCCATTCATTTTTCCATAGGGCGTTTGGCCTCACTTTTAGCTCGAACGGCTGAATGGATTTACACGAAACTTGGCAAAATTGTAGGGACTGTTAGCCCGATGTGCCTTTGCTGGGTCTCAATATATGTGCTCCAGTGGATTTTGAGAAATTAACGTTTAAAAAAACAGATATATCTGTGACAGCTTCCTGGATAGCGAACTAGTTCGCGTACTTTTCGCGTAACGGAGCTTTGCGAAGCGAAGCTGATTGGCTCTCCGGTGTCTGTCAACATTCTAAACAGTCCGGAGCGGCCGCCATCTTGTCTCTCTGTAGGATCGAGAGACAAGAGGTGGTGAAAAACGAAGGGGGAAATGAAGGAAAGGGGGCAAGGTAGACCCCTCCTGACCCCCTAGGATTGATGAGGGGGATATTAAAGTGTGCCAACCGGGCAGCTAAACGGTAGCATAACGGGAGTCCGACATCTTGTGTTTTTGGAGCGTCCGGTTTGCGTACCGGGTAGCGTTCCGGTAAGCGTAACAAGGGGAAAACCAAGAGAAACAGTAAAATAAAATTTAAAGGAATAGATTTCCACCAAACTTGGCAAAATTGTAGGGACTGTTTGTTTGATGTGCCTTTGCAAGGCCTTAAGATATGTGCACGTGTGGATTTTGTCTAATTAAGGTTAAAAAAAATATATATATATCTGTAAGCGTGCTCTGGCGCGCTTACGTTACGGGTTTTGTTTGCGCTGCAGAGACAATACGTCACGTTTATGTGACGCGTCATGAGGCGTCTCAAGTGGCTACGTGATACGTGACGTAATAAAGAATATATTTTACAGCTATAGATATTAAAATTGCGATTTTTCGCGGTAGAGGCGCTTCCCGGTACGCCAACCGGGCAGCTAAGCGGTAGCGTAACGGGAGTCCGACATCTTGTGTTTTTGGAGCGTCCGGTTTGCGTACCGGGTAGCGTTCCGGTAAGCGTAACAAGGGGAAAACCAAGAGAAACAGTAAAATAAAATTTAAAGGAATAGATTTCCACCAAACTTGGCAAAATTGTAGGGACTGTTTGTTTGATGTGCCTTTGCAAGGCCTTAAGATATGTGCACGTGTGGATTTTGTCTAATTAAGGTTAAAAAAATATATATATATCTGTAAGCGTGCTCTGGCGCGCTTACGTTACGGGTTTTGTTTGCGCTGCAGAGACGATACGTCACGTTTATGTGACGCGTCATGAGGCGTCTCACGTGGCTACGTGATACGTCACGTAATAAAGAATATATTTTACAGCTCTAGATATTAGCTTTTAAAAAACCAATGAAATTCACTGAAAAAACCATAGGTTATAGACCATATATAGTTAGGAATTTGCATTTACAAAACCTTGAAAATTCACTGAAAAAACCATTGGTTATAGACCATATATAGTTAGGGATTAGCATTTTCAAAACCTTAATTTACTCGCACAAAACCATAGAAATTCGCTATAGTTGCAATAACTATATATCGCGCACCCCCAATCCACTGCTGATGATGTCACATATTACATCATTCATGACATGGTCAGTGACATCACTGATGACATCACTGATGACATCACTGATGACATCTCAAATGACATCACTGGTGACATCTCAAATGACATCACTGATAAAATCACTGATAACATCTCATTTGACATTACTGATCACATCACTGATGATATCATTCATGTGATAATACGATGAACCTCTTCAGACTCTAATATAGCCTTAGATACAATCAGTGTAAACAGACACTCACAGACTGTCACTCATCCATGGAGTTACTCACACACCTAGTCAGTCATGCAAAGAAACAATCACACCTCCATTTCCTCAACTATACAGTTATACACATTTTACTTAATCAAACATATACTAACACATATTTACTCTCTTATACAATCACTGATACAAGTTCACAATGATCCATACAGCCACTCACACATTCACTGGCTCTTATGCACAGTTATTTATATATGTCAACTCTTACATGTACTGTGTTTTACATATGTATTTACTTTGACATGTAGCACTGAGAAATCCAATCACTCACCAATACACTCATGCAGACAGTCAACCGCCCATACAGCTGTTTCCACATGCACTTTTGAACCCATACATCTAGTGAATCAACTGCTCACACATCTATGCACAGAGTCACACACCTCCCAGCCACCCCCACACACACACTCACTCTCCCATACAAATACTTGGGCAACCAATCAATAACCCATATAGTTACTCATATAGCTACTGATCAACACATGCAGCAGTTTACAGAACAACAGATATAATGATGCACAAATTAAGACAGTTTAGTCACTAACCCATGCACTCAGTGAGACACATTTAATCATTCTCTCATACAGTCAGTCATGCACCTACTAAATCCTTCATCCAGACACTTATACATCCACTCATTCTTCAATATGTAAGACATATTTTAACTTTACAGAAACATACAGTCACTGGATGATGTCATCAGTGATGTCATCAGTGATGTCATTTGAGATGTCATCAGTGATGTCATCAGTGATGTCACTGACCATGTCATGAATGATGTAATATGTGACATCATCAGCAGTGGATTGCGGGTGCGCGATATATAGTTATTGCAACTAACTATATATGCGAATTTCTATGGTTTTGTGCGAGTAAATTAAGGTTTTGAAAATGCTAATCCCTAACTATATATGGTCTATAACCAATGTTTTTTTCAGTGAATTTTCAAGGTTTTGTAAATGCTAATCCCTAACTATATATGGTCTATAACCTATGGTTTTTTCAGTGAATATATATATATATATATATATATATATATATATATATATATATATATATATATATATATATATATATATATATATATATATATATTCCGCTCCGTGGGGTTGTCCAAAAAGCGGGTAGCACTCGAGCCTGCGTGCGCCTTCCCCAAGGCGTTAGTTGGTATGGGCAGTTGCGTGCTTGTAATAGGCCCGACGCGTTTCGGAAATTTATTTTCCTCATCAGGGGCCAGCAGTAAAGTGCACGACGTCTACCATCTCCCTTTATTAAACCAAGCAAGTGCTTGTGGGAGATGTAGTCCATATTATCCTGGATGGATGCACTTTCAAATTACTGCTCGTTCCAAAGGCTCTAACATGAGCCCCCAAACATCACTCCTGTCCTCATCCATCGCGCAGCTCCACATGTGAGACTCCTTGAATAGAGGGTCTCGTGGCCCCCGTTTCTTCGGGGTGATGCTACCCAGCGGCAGGACCGCCGCTAATACATTCCGCTCCGTGGGGTTGTCCAAAAAGCGGGTAGCACTCGAGCCTGCGTGCGCCTTCCCCAAGGCGTTAGTTGGTATGGGCAGTTGCGTGCTTGTAATAGGCCCGACGCGTTTCGGAAATTTATTTTCCTCATCAGGGGCCAGCAGTAAAGTGCACGACGTCTACCATCTCCCTTTATTAAACCAAGCAAGTGCTTGTGGGAGATGTAGTCCATATTATCCTGGATGGATGCACTTTCAAATTACTGCTCGTTCCAAAGGCTCTAACATGAGCCCCCAAACATCACTCCTGTCCTCATCCATCGCGCAGCTCCACATGTGAGACTCCTTGAATAGAGGGTCTCGTGGCCCCCGTTTCTTCGGGGTGATGCTACCCAGCGGCAGGACCGCCGCTAATACATTCCGCTCCGTGGGGTTGTCCAAAAAGCGGGTAGCACTCGAGCCTGCGTGCGCCTTCCCCAAGGCGTTAGTTGGTATGGGCAGTTGCGTGCTTGTAATAGACGTCGTGCACTTTACTGCTGGCCCCTGATGAGGAAAATAAATTTCCGAAACACGTCGGGCCTATTACAAGCACGCAACTGCCCATACCAACTAACGCCTTGGGGAAGGCGCACGCAGGCTCGAGTGCTACCCGCTTTTTGGACAACCCCACGGAGCGGAATGTATTAGCGGCGGTCCTGCCGCTGGGTAGCATCACCCCGAAGAAACGGGGGCCACGAGACCCTCTATCCAAGGAGTCTCACATGTGGAGCTGCGCGATGGATGAGGACAGGAGTGATGTTTGGGGGCTCATGTTAGAGCCTTTGGAACGAGCAGTAATTTGAAAGTGCATCCATCCAGGATAATATGGACTACATCTCCCACAAGCACTTGCTTGGTTTAATAAAGGGAGATGGTAGACGTCGTGCACATTACTGCTGGCCCCTGATGAGGAAAATAAATTTCCGAAACGCGTCGGGCCTATTACAAGCACGCAACTGCCCATACCAACTAACGCCTTGGGGAAGGCGCACGCAGGCTCGAGTGCTACCCGCTTTTTGGACAACCCCACGGAGCGGAATGTATAGCGGCGGTCCTGCCGCTGGGTAGCATCACCCCGAAGAAACGGGGGCCACGAGACCCTCTATCCAAGGAGTCTCACATGTGGAGCTGCGCGATGGATGAGGACAGGAGTGATGTTTGGGGGCTCATGTTAGAGCCTTTGGAACGAGCAGTAATTTGAAAGTGCATCCATCCAGGATAATATGGACTACATCTCCCACAAGCACTTGCTTGGTTTAATAAAGGGAGATGGTAGACGTCGTGCACTTTACTGCTGGCCCCTGATGAGGAAAATAAATTTCCGAAACGCGTCGGGCCTATTACAAGCACGCAACTGCCCATACCAAATAACGCCTTGGGGAAGGCGCACGCAGGCTCGAGTGCTACCCGCTTTTCGGACAACCCCACGGAGCGGAATGTATTAGCGGCGGTCCTGCCGCTGGGTAGCATCACCCCGAAGAAACGGGGGCCACGAGACCCTCTATCCAAGGAGTCTCCCATGTGGAGCTGCGCGATGGATGAGGACAGGAGTGATGTTTGGGGGCTCATGTTAGAGCCTTTGGAACGAGCAGTAATTTGAAAGTGCATCCATCCAGGATAATATGGACTACATCTCCCACAAGCACTTGCTTGGTTTAATAAAGGGAGATGGTAGACGTCGTGCACTTTACTGCTGGCCCCTGATGAGGAAAATAAATTTCCGAAACGCGTCGGGCCTATTACAAGCACGCAACTGCCCATACCAACTAATGCCTTGGGGAAGGCGCACGCAGGCTCGAGTGCTACCCGCTTTTTGGACAACCCCACGGAGCGGAATGTATTAGCGGCGGTCCTGCCGCTGGGTAGCATCACCCCGAAGAAACGGGGGCCACGAGACCCTCTATCCAAGGAGTCTCACATGTGGAGCTGCGCGATGGATGAGGACAGGAGTGATGTTTGGGGGCTCATGTTAGAGCCTTTGGAACGAGCAGTAATTTGAAAGTGCATCCATCCAGGATAATATGGACTACATCTCCCACAAGCACTTGCTTGGTTTAATAAAGGGAGATGGTAGACGTCGTGCACTTTACTGCTGGCCCCTGATGAGGAAAATAAATTTCCGAAACGCGTCGGGCCTATTACAAGCACGCAACTGCCCATACCAACTAACGCCTTGGGGAAGGCGCACGCAGGCTCGAGTGCTACCCGCTTTTTGGACAACCCCACGGAGCGGAATGTATTAGCGGCGGTCCTGCCGCTGGGTAGCATCACCCCGAAGAAACGGGGCCACGAGACCCTCTATCCAAGGAGTCTCACATGTGGAGCTGCGCGATGGATGAGGACAGGAGTGATGTTTGGGGGCTCATGTTAGAGCCTTTGGAACGAGCAGTAATTTGAAAGTGCATCCATCCAGGATAATATGGACTACATCTCCCACAAGCACTTGCTTGGTTTAATAAAGGGAGATGGTAGACGTCGTGCACTTTACTGCTGGCCCCTGATGAGGAAAAGAAATTTCCGAAACGCGTCGGGCCTATTACAAGCACGCAACTGCCCATACCAACTAACGCCTTGGGGAAGGCGCACGCAGGCTCGAGTGCTACCCGCTTTTTGGACAACCCCACGGAGCGGAATGTATTAGCGGCTGTCCTGCCGCTGGGTAGCATCACCCCGAAGAAACGGGGGCCACGAGACCCTCTATCCAAGGAGTCTCACATGTGGAGCTGCGCGATGGATGAGGACAGGAGTGATGTTTGGGGGCTCATGTTAGAGCCTTTGGAACGAGCAGTAATTTGAAAGTGCATCCATCCAGGATAATATGGACTACATCTCCCACAAGCACTTGCTTGGTTTAATAAAGGGAGATGGTAGACGTCGTGCACTTTACTGCTGGCCCCTGATTAGGAAAATAAATTTCCGAAACGCGTCGGGCCTATTACAAGCACGCAACTGCCCATACCAACTAACGCCTTGGGGAAGGCGCACGCAGGCTCGAGTGCTACCCGCTTTTTGGACAACCCCACGGAGCGGAATGTATTAGCGGCGGTCCTGCCGCTGGGTAGCATCACCCCGAAGAAACGGGGGCCACGAGACCCTCTATCCAAGGAGTCTCACATGTGGAGCTGCGCGATGGATGAGGACAGGAGTGATGTTTGGGGGCTCATGTTAGAGCCTTTGGAACGAGCAGTAATTTGAAAGTGCATCCATCCAGGATAATATGGACTACATCTCCCACAAGCACTTGCTTGGTTTAATAAAGGGAGATGGTAGACGTCGTGCACTTTACTGCTGGCCCCTGATGAGGAAAATAAATTTCCGAAACGCGTCGGGCCTATTACAAGCACGCAACTGCCCATACCAACTAACGCCTTGGGGAAGGCGCACGCAGGCTCGAGTGCTACCCGCTTTTTGGACAACCCCACGGAGCGGAATGTATTAGCGGCGGTCCTGCCGCTGGGTAGCATCACCCCGAAGAAACGGGGGCCATGAGACCCTCTATCCAAGGAGTCTCACATGTGGAGCTGCGCGATGGATGAGGACAGGAGTGATGTTTGGGGGCTCATGTTAGAGCCTTTGGAACGAGCAGTAATTTGAAAGTGCATCCATCCAGGATAATATGGACTACATCTCCCACAAGCACTTGCTTGGTTTAATAAAGGGAGATGGTAGACGTCGTGCACTTTACTGCTGGCCCCTGATGAGGAAAATAAATTTCCGAAACGCGTCGGGCCTATTACAAGCACGCAACTGCCCATACCAACTAACGCCTTGGGGAAGGCGCACGCAGGCTCGAGTGCTACCCGCTTTTTGGACAACCCCACGGAGCGGAATGTATTAGCGGCGGTCCTGCCGCTGGGTAGCATCACCCCGAAGAAACGGGGGCCACGAGACCCTCTATCCAAGGAGTCTCACATGTGGAGCTGCGCGATGGATGAGGACAGGAGTGATGTTTGGGGGCTCATGTTAGAGCCTTTGGAACGAGCAGTAATTTGAAAGTGCATCCATCCAGGATAATATGGACTACATCTCCCACAAGCACTTGCTTGGTTTAATAAAGGGAGTTGGTAGACGTCGTGCACTTTACTGCTGGCCCCTGATGAGGAAAATAAATTTCCGAAACGCGTCGGGCCTATTACAAGCACGCAACTGCCCATACCAACTAACGCCTTGGGGAAGGCGCACGCAGGCTCGAGTGCTACCCGCTTTTTGGACAACCCCACGGAGCGGAATGTATTAGCGGCGGTCCTGCCGCTGGGTAGCATCACCCCGAAGAAACGGGGGCCACAAGACCCTCTATCCAAGGAGTCTCACATGTGGAGCTGCGCGATGGATGAGGACAGGAGTGATGTTTGGGGGCTCATGTTAGAGCCTTTGGAACGAGCAGTAATTTGAAAGTGCATCCATCCAGGATAATATGGACTACATCTCCCACAAGCACTTGCTTGGTTTAATAAAGGGAAATGGTAGACGTCGTGCACTTTACTGCTGGCCCCTGATGAGGAAAATAAATTTCCGAAACGCGTCGGGCCTATTACAAGCACGCAACTGCCCATACCAACTAACGCTTTGGGGAAGGCGCACGCAGGCTCGAGTGCTACCCGCTTTTTGGACAACCCCACGGAGCGGAATGTATTAGCGGCGGTCCTGCCGCTGGGTAGCATCACCCCGAAGAAACGGGGGCCACGAGACCCTCTATCCAAGGAGTCTCACATGTGGAGCTGCGCGATGGATGAGGACAGGAGTGATGTTTGGGGGCTCATGTTAGAGCCTTTGGAACGAGCAGTAATTTGAAAGTGCATCCATCCAGGATAATATGGACTACATCTCCCACAAGCACTTGCTTGGTTTAATAAAGGGAGATGGTAGACGTCGTGCACTTTACTGCTGGCCCCTGATGAGGAAAATAAATTTCCGAAACGCGTCGGGCCTATTACAAGCACGCAACTGCCCATACCAACTAACGCCTTGGGGAAGGCGCACGCAGGCTCGAGTGCTACCCGCTTTTTGGACAACCCCACGGAGCGGAATATATATATATATATATATATATCACCTCCTTATGGCTCTCTCCTTCCCCTGTTAAGGCGCTGCAATCGTGGTCGCGTTGCTCCCGCAGTTGAGCCCAACTGCTATTTATTTACACAATATCTCTCCCTCGTGGGGCGAGAAAACGGAGTCGCTTTGAAAAACAATTCCAGCACTTCACTGCGTTTAAAGTTCCATCTTGGTTTATTTATCCATGGGGTCAAAAAAACAACAAACACCAACGCGTTTCGACAACGTCCGTTGTCTTGCTCACGGTCAGTTTGTGTGTGTGGCTCACAATGTTATGAAACCTTTTCCAACATTACAGGTACCGCCCATAAGGGGTGTGTTTACAAGCATTCTGGGACTTGTGGTTCGAAGTGTGATTGTGGTTTACATAGGACATCAATTCTTTTGCAATGTATTCTCTATTACTGTTAATCACACTGTTTAGATTGGAAACAATTATTGAACTTAATTTTTAAATATTCAGAGGCTTAACTTAAAGACCAGTGCTGCCCTCTGGTGGGCACATTATTCTGACACAATTCTCAGCATTGTGGGATTTGTAGTTAAAATGGTGTTCATATAAACATATAATGTCTCCAGTCACTAAGTACCTGTAAGATATCAATGTATGTGCGGGGAAAATTACAATGGACTGCTGTCTCAATTTAAAGACCAAAGTACTGCCCTCCAGTGGGCTAATTCCCGAAACTTATTGTGTGAGCCCGTGTGCCAAGGGTGAGGGAGAAGGGGGATGTGCAGGGGTGACGTTTTCAAAAAAACTAAAATAAGTGAAGAATTAAAATTAACATTTGTTATGAATGAACGGGCGGAGGCAAAACAGTTATAGCATAGCTGTTACAGTTGATCAAGAGTCCACTTATAAGTGAATATAAAGTTCTTCTGACTGGTTGAGGCCGAGGGGGGTCATAGTTCTGAATGATAAGATGTGTCTAGATTCTTTGCGCCTCAAAAGTTTTTCCATGTGGCCTCCCCTTTCTGAGAGAGTCATTGTTTCCAAACCACAGAAGCGCAGTTGCTTCCAGTCCCCGTTATGTTCTGCCTCCATGTGCTTGGCAACAGCATTACTCCTGTCTCTGTGGATTGTTGCCCGCACATGTTCCAGGATTCTTTTCTTTAATTCACAAATGGTGCTGCCGATATACCTTTTGTTGCAGGGGCACTCGATCATATAGATGGTATACTTGCTATTGCAGGTTATGCATTCTTGGATTTTCCAAACTTTCTTGTTTGGCATTGTGAGTTCTGTGGTAGGTTTCGCAATCTCGCACACCTTGCAATTGTAGCACTTGATGAAGCCCCGGGTTTTAAGCCAGTTCGTCTTTTTCTTAATTGTTTGGAAGTGACTGTGGACCAATTGGTCCTGCAAATTTTTGGCCCTCCTATATGTGATGACAGGGTGGTTGCCCATTTTGTGACCAATGGTTTGGTCCAGTTGAAGGATTTTCCAGTTCTTTCTCAGAATACGGTTTACTTGTTTTGCCTCCATGCTGTAATCAAGAATTAATCTGATTGGTTCTTCCTCCACATCCGTTTGTTTGGGTTTCTTTTGTAAGCACTCCAATCTCGAAGTTGCGTCAGCTCTCTCCCAGCATCTTTGGACAATTTTCTTATTGTATTTTCTCCTTTGGAAACGGTTTATGCATTTGGCACTTTGTTCCTGCCATTCCGTGTTCTCACTACAGATTCTTCTTAATCTGAGGAATTCACCGTAAGGAATGCTGGAGATTAAGGACTGCTGGTGGAAGCTAGTTGCTTCCAGTGTGGCATTTGTTGCTGTCTTTTTTCGGTGGAGTGTAGTGTGTATCTGATTGTTGTTTATGTACACCTCGGTGTCCAAGAAAACCGCCCTGTTCTGATTTACCGTGTGGGTAAATTTTATACATGGAGTGCTGTTGTTAAGGATTGTGAAATATTCCATGAATTTTTCATTTCCACCGTCCCATATGATGAACAAGTCATCGATGAAACGTTTCCAGGTGATGATATGCTGAGTGTAAGTTCCGTATTTATCCTGCCAAGCTGTTTTTTCCTCCCACCACCCCATGGCAGTACAGGCATAGTTGGGGCTAAAGGAGAAGCCCATTGCGGCTCCGTTCCTTTGTCTGTATAGTTTATCCCCAAACATGAAGATGTTGTTGGTTAACACACAATTTATCATAGTGAGGAGCATTTCATTATGTTTGTGAAAATGAATGTTCCGTTCTCGTAAAAAGTGGTCGCATGCCTGTAGCCCTAGATGGTTGTCAATGTTAGTATACAGGGCAACCACATCCATGGTGATCATCATATAATGAGGTTGCCAAGTTATTTGTTCCAAAACCTTAAGAAAGTCAGTAGTGTCCTGAATGTATGATCGCAGCAATTGGACATGAGGACTCAAAAAATGATCAATGAAGTTAGACCATGGTTCCAATAACGACCCATTGGCTGACACAATGGGTCTCCCTGGTGGTTTGGCAGCATCCTTATGCACCTTTGGTAGGAAGTATAGGGTTGAAGTTTTCGGAAAGTCTACTGTCAGGTATTTTCTTTCATCGGCATCCAGTAGCCCCTCATTCTCCCATTGAATTAGTTTTTTGTCCAAATCTCTTTTTATTTGGTCTTGCGGATTTGAGTGAAGATTTTCATAGAAATTGGTGTTATTCAATTGTCCCATAGCTTCTTCCATGTATAAGTTCTTGCTCCATAGGACTATGTTTCCTCCTTTATCCGCTGCTTTTATTTCAAAGGATTGGTCATTCTTGAGGGATATGAGGGCTTCCCTTTCTTGTTTGGATAGGTTGTCTTTTCCGAAGGTTTTGGTTAATTTGTACAGATCATGAATGACTGCCTCCTGAAAGATGTCTATCTTATTGCCAGGTGTTAGTTGGGGGTAAAATTTCGATTTCGGTTTTAGATTACTTGTTCCTGCTCCGAGTTGAGTTATGGCATTGTCCAGGCTGATTTCCTGACCCTCCTCCGCATTGAGATTGAGTACTGTTAAGAATGCTTCTGCTTGTTTTACTTGCAGGGTTGATGTTGGTTCAGTTGGTCTCTTCGGTATCTTGGGTTTGTTTTTTCTTTCCTCGAAGAATTTGGCCAATTTGATTTTACGTATATAAAGGTACAAGTCAATCCTGGTTTGTGCTATGTCCATCCGTTGAGTCGGACAGTAGTTGATTCCCTTCTTTAGTAACGATGTCTCAGCCGGGGTGATTGGTCTTCCGGAGAGGTTAATAATTTGTAAATCTTCATCTACTTCCCCTTCTTTTGTCTCATCAGTCTTGTCTCTGTGCCCAGTCTTTCGGATGTGTTTCCTCCTGCGGCTTCTTCTTGTTGCTGGTTTGTGTATTTCGGTCTGGGTTGCCAGGCTCTTCCTCTGCCTCTTGCTCTGCCACGTGGATTTCTTTGCGCCCCGTGGTTGTGTTCCCACTGCCTTTGAGAGAGAACCAGGCGCATGTCCCCTAAAAAAATCCTCTGTTGTGGGTCCAAGTTTGAATCGTCTTCACTGAGATCCAGCGATGATAATGATGTCATGCTAGATGAGGAGCTGGCTGCATTCGTTTTGGTTGGCTTGAACGGATCGTACTTTCTTGCGAATGTGAATATACGCCCTTGCGCATAGTCATTGGCGTCTCTTTCAAATTTAGTCTGTTTCCTTATCCTCACCTCCTCTTCGTGCTTTTCAATTTGTTTGGATAGTTCTTCCTTGAATTTTGTCATTTCTGGATTGAGTTTCAGACTGTCCAATTCTTTTTCCACTATCCGTAGCTGGTCTTTTATTTTTTCCAGAGCAATGTCAATATGTTTTACAAGTATTTTTATTAATCCCAATGAGGAATTTAAGGTGTGTTCTCCCCATTCTTGTAATAGGTCATTTGAGACATCCATTTGACTGGGCATGAGCAGGATGCGGAGTCCTCGAGGGACTCTCTCTACCTCCAGGTATTGTTGCAACGAGATTAATTCCCAAGATTTATTTATTTCCTTCTTATTGAGTTTTTCCCAAAGTCTGAGCTTTTCCTTTGTTTCATTTTTGGTCGTCGTTTGTTCTTTGTTGCTTTCCATCGGTCTATTAGTGTCTCTTTTTTCAAACATTGCCGCTATTTGTTCTTTCCTCCTTGCATCCCGCTTATCCATTATAACCTCCTTGGTTTTAAGACCCCCTCTTTTGGATTTTGATTTACGATGGTTTGCAGTGCTTAAATTGTGCTGGATTTGAAATCTACGTTGTTTGGAAATTCACAAGAATCGGGTGTTTTATATTGCTACTCCCCAATGGGTCACATGTTGCAATTAATCCAGTCCGTTATGTTTATTTCCAAGGATAACGTTTGTACCACTCTAGCCGGTTTGAGCTGATGCTTCTAACAAAGTTCATACATTTCCTTCCACAATCAGAAGCGTACTCGGGCGATTGCTCGCTCTTACCTTGGAGTCTCTCCCCGCGGCAGGCAGGCGCTCACTCCTTTCCAACCTCCGATCGACTTGGAACATTTGAAATCCACCATCCAGGATATGTTGCCGGCGAGCACCACGGGGAAACCTGTATCACCTCCTTATGGCTCTCTCCTTCCCCTGTTAAGGCGCTGCAATCGTGGTCGCGTCGCTCCCGCAGTTGAGCCCAACTGCTATTTATTTACACAATATCTCTCCCTCGTGGGGCGAGAAAACGGAGTCGCTTTGAAAAACAATTCCAGCACTTCACTGCGTTTAAAGTTCCATCTTGGTTTATTTATCCATGGGGTCAAAAAAACAACAAACACCAACGCGTTTCGACAACGTCCGTTGTCTTGCTCACGGTCAGTTTGTGGGCGGTACCTGTAATGTTGGAAAAGGTTTCATAACATTGTGAGCCACACACACAAACTGACCGTGAGCAAGACAACGGACGTTGTCGAAACGCGTTGGTGTTTGTTGTTTTTTTGACCCCATGGATAAATAAACCAAGATGGAACTTTAAACGCAGTGAAGTGCTGGAATTGTTTTTCAAAGCGACTCCGTTTTCTCGCCCCACGAGGGAGAGATATTGTGTAAATATATATATATATATATATATATATATATATATATATATATATATATATTTATATATATATATATATATATATTGCCACAGCTTCTTCTTCCCACGTTTAGTAGACCAAAGAACACGGCACAGCAACAGATGAATTTCAGCGTTTTTATTTACACACCAGTGCAAAAAGTAACGTGCATCAAAATGGACGGTCTACGCGTTTCGGCTCCTGCCTTCCACTGGACCATAGAGTCCCTAGGTCTAGACCTTACTTATATAGTGCAAATAGTGTAAGTACCCTCTACCATTTCCATGGTCATCTAGACCAACCCTCCCAGCAAAAAATGTGTACACATGGCCGGTACATGTTTAAAAGTATAAACACAAATATGTACAATTAACGTAAAGTACCATAATCAAAATCTATGACCATACATTCAAAATAAAGTATTTATCTAGTTTCATGGTCTATTTTACATATCAATGCGAAAATTAATGTGAAGTACCAGTTGTCATACAGAGCCGACAGTATCTAAATGAAGTATTTACAAAAGATCATTATTTACATTTAGATCCACCTATTCATTGTTTTGATTATGTGATCTACCTCCCCATGTAAGAATGTTAAATTGAGGATTATCTTAATTCAAAGTAATTGATAATTATAATTTTTGGAAAAACAGTCAACTCATGAAGCTTTATGAGAAAAGAACCAAGATCTTTAAACTTAAATGATTGCTGCATGGTTCTAAATAAAGTATCATACAATATAACCACAGGAACGACTCACTGGTGTACTTCCTTTCTTATTTACATAGGGATTTAAAAGCACGAGTACGAATTAATAATGAAGGCGAATTGTCTGACGATATCCCTATCAGCAAAGGAGTTAGACAGGGCTGCGTACTCGCCCCACTGCTTTTCATTTTATATATTAACAGGTTAAGCAATACTCTGAGTGAGATTATTAAGGATGTTCCCATAATAAACGGTTCCCCCATCACTACTCTACTTTATGCGGATGACGCTGTATTGATGGGGCGCACACCGAATGCACTACGCATTTTAATTTCTGGTTTCGTTACCTTTATGTCCGACCTTGGCTTAAATACTAATTTAAAAAAATCTTTTATAATGAATTGCGGACCAAAGAAGTATAACATTGCATCCATTAAATCCGGTAATAACATTTTAAAATGCACCAGCACTTTTCCTTATTTAGGGTTGTTATTTTCCAACTCAGGCTCATGGCAGCAACATGCTGCCTTTGCAAGCAACAAAATTGGCAAATCAATTAACTCGATCCTATCCCTTCGCCAGCCAAAATCGGCTGATGTTGTTACCCCTCTTCTTACCATTTACCGTACCCAATGTCGACCAACCGGGACTTATGGTGCAGAAGTATGGGGATATTGCAACAGCTCGGCCCTCCAGGTGGAGGAAAACATATTCTGCAGGAGGGTGTTAGGGGGAGTTCCTTGCGCTCCCACTTTGATTTGCCATAATGAACTAAGGCTGCAATACATTGTTGATTTTATTAAGTCTAGGCCTGCCCTTTTTTGGATTAAAATCTGGTTAAATCCAGCAGCAACATTAACCCGCAGTATTATATCTGACTGTTTGTCTAGTGATAGATCTCACCACATACCCTGGTTAAACGCAGTCAAAAATAGTCTGCACCAGGTGGGACAAGGATCCTTATTTAGTTCCCCCGATTCAATTGTACCCGCTCACAAGAACAGCATTAAACGGGCAATTATGGAGCTATATACTGAGGAAAGGATGAGATCAGAATCTAGTAAACCAGTGGTTAGTAAATATTTACGCATTTGTGATTCAGATGTTGATAACCCTAATAATTTTATTAGATACTTGACAATGCCGATAGGTAGATGGAATCGGAGTCTCTTATTCAGGTTCCGGGAGGGAAGCTTAGTCTATTTGCTTAGCTTTCCTATTGGCTACAATAAAAACTTAGAAGAACTGGACTGTCCCTGTTCTCAAGGTGGACGACAAAACTTACTACACTGTTTTTTCTTTTGTGGCCACTACAAATTGTATACCTGTCAATATTTAAGACCAATTTTACGTAAATATAATTTACGAGACTCTATTCCTGCTCTGCAATTTCTGCAAATGCTGCATACTGATGATGTCATTTATTCTGTTAGTTGTTTCATAAAGGCCTGTGTGAAATCGAGGGCAAGAATGGAACTCGGATAATGGATAATAGCACTATGCTGGCTTATGAACTTGTGTACCAGCTACCAAATAGTGATCATATTGAACGTGTGTAGGAGATACTTCTATAGTGGGTAAACTGTGGACATTGATGGATTAATATTCCTTAGTATTACGTACTATGCACCTTGCACATTATATTATGCACTTTAAGTCATCCTGCTGCTTAACCTAATTGGATCATTGTTTTAAATTTTGTATGAAGTGTGTTTTTAACGTTTTTCTAATGTATTTTCACTCTGTATGTACTTTTATGGATGTATTAAATCCGAATAAAGATCATTTGAATTGAATTGAATTGAGTTTCAATAGTATATAATGTCATTATCAAGGTACTACACAACCTATCGTATATAGTTTTATGTACTATTTCGACAAATCTTCCTATGCAGACAACCATATAATTCATGTAAAGTACTTGTATACTCAACTTCTTCTCATCTAAACATCCAACTGTTATAGAACTATGAACTATCTTTCCCTTCATTCATTTTCCTCTAGAGATGAGATACTTGGGATCTTAAGTAATTAGTCGGTTCTGGTTTGATTATTCACAACATGTACACATTCCAGCATCAACGGGGCAGCATTCCCCACATTCTGTGGAGTTCCACAGATTTGAAATCAAAGTCTTATTGAAATATCTTTAAGTCAAATCACAAATGTACATACAGTTCGGCGTCCAAATTGTGACCAAACGGTGCCTCAGTTCCCATACTTAGTATCATTCTCGATTCTAGACGTCTCAATTGTTGTAATTGATATATATATATATATATACATATATATATATCTATATATATATATATATATATATATCCAACAAAGAAATGCGCCAGAGCCCGGATCCGGATATAACAGCTTTTTATTTCAATCAGCGCAGGCAGCCTCAGGCACGATGCACCTGACGCTAGACTATGTGCCCCAGCTTTTTGTCCTGCCAGACTCACCTGCAACATCATGTCTGGTTCGCGTGTGGTGAAACATCATTGAGATGGCACAGGCATTCCACAGCGGCCCAAGATGAATTATGGGAAATGTAGTATGGGAGCCATCAGTCTTGTGATTTTTTACGAACATTAATCACACCTGGGACACAGCACATCACGATGCTCAAACCTTTGAGAAAAGCTATTCGCTGAAACGCGTCAGGTGCATCGTGCCTGAGGCTGCCTGCGCTGATTGAAATAAAAAGCTGTTATATCCGGATCCGGGCTCTGGCGCATTTCTTTGTTGGATTGTACTGGCGGGAAGCGCTGTCTCCCGTTGTAGTCAGAGCCGCCCTGCATGGGTCGGAGGTCCCCGACGACAGCAACTCTTTTTGGAACAATATATATATATATATATATATATGGTTTGAGACCAAAGTCCTTTAAAATCATGCTGTAATATCCATCATTTTGCACAATTTCCTGTACATTTTCTACAGGGGTGCAATTCTCATGGCACTTCATAGGAAAGGTTGGGAATGCTCACTTTGCTCAGACATTAATCGCTATATATTGTCCAAAGTTCCGGATATTTTATTTTTCCGACTACTCCCTTCAGTACACAAGTGGTTCTTAAAAGTCTTTACTGGCCCATTTTATAAACAGTATTTTGCAGCCCGATATTCGTACATCTGGCCTTGGTATCGTGCATCACACCAGACAAGAAACAACTGCCTACGGTGGGGTGCGTGGAAGATAGCTCATGTTTTCTTGTTTTAACCAGTTTGCTTTGTGTACACAACGCTGTGCTCCTGAAAACAGTTCAAAAAGGTATATGTGTCCATGTATGTGATGTTTATGTACAGTGAAATCACCTCATATGACTTGAGTGATTTTGTGAAAATGTTGTTGGTATGGTGCAACAGCATTGAGGTTTTGTGGGTTGTACAGCCCTGCAAAACGATGTAGATTAGAACGACAATAGCTACTGACACTGGAGTTTCTTTATCTAAGCATGTGTTTCCCTCTAGTGGTTATTTTCTGAACTTTCTTCTATTTACTGTAACACAGCCAGGCGAAATTTCGTGATTTTTGTGAAAGCGGCTACTTTAAAATGTAAATATTAATTCTACATCTGAAAAATCGGCGCTTCATCTTTTAGTGTCATGCCTTCCACTTTAAGCTCTCTGTAAACTTCCAGTGTACGCGGTCAAATTGAGCTGTGGGCTTTGGGCTGGCCTAGGTTGCCAGCATGCAGTGAGAGATCTCGTTGTACATCTCAGTCCATGGTGATATAGACTGTAGAGTATTGGGTCCTAGACCCACATTCTAAGTAAAATACCCACATGGACACTCGTGTAGTTGGTGCGTAATTGGCCCAAGCATGTGCGCCTGGGCCCTTTTTATTAGGTCTCTTTTAGCAACCCCTGTCTCGAAGAGACATGTTGTGTTCAATCTGTGGACTTTGTGAGGGTCTGCCAGTGCAGTCCCGGTCATGGGGTAGGCGGCTGCACGTGTTTGGCAAGATGGGCCTACGATGCTGCATAAAAGAATCGACACGCAGGCAACAGATACTGGTATGGACAGGAAGTCACGTGAGACCTCCGTCCGTTTATTTATAGCCTTCTGGCCACGCCTGGCCAGAAGGTGATACATTGTGCGGCAGTGCTTCCGGGGCTCAGGGGAGACCCTCGGAGCACTAGAGCGCTACATCCCTTCCCAACTTGGATGCTTGAAAAGTCACGAATCAAAAGTTCAACACGCAAAGTCTGCGAGTCTCTGACTTGGCCTGGGGTTGGGTCTGAGGTTGTACCGCCATTTGCCTCTGGCGGGTGTGCGCTCTTGAGGACCTCTCGGTGACGGTGGGGGTGCTGATTCCGTTGCGACTAGGGGCAAAGGGGTGACCGCTTCTTCAGTTTCTACGACCTCTTCTTGGACTACGGCCTCTTCAGATAAAGTCGTTTGGTCTTGTGCCGGTGGGATGCGTTTAAACCACGAGATGTTTCTGGTTACTTGTTCTCCATCCCGGCTGACGGTTATTGCAGTGCCTTTGGTTTCCTTGACTGTCCAGGGTTCTGGTTCATATGGTGTACGGAATTTTCCTCCTGGTCTTCGAGTCCGGATGAGTACTGTTTCCCCAGGGTTCAAACTCCTCGGCTGGGCTCGCCTCTTGTGACTCGCCTTGTCGTTAGTTCTCCTTCTCCGTTCCTAAGTGTTTGCTGGTGAGTACGGTGCTGGTGCCCAGTTGTCTGCCATAGGGAGTAGGTCTCTTCTTGGCCCGGCTAACATTAACGCCCATGGTGAGCGTTGCTTGGTGCTATGAGGGGTACTCCTGTATTCTCTCAAGAACTTCTGGAGCGCTTCTTCAGGATCGCTCCCTTCGGACATGGCTATCCGCAGGGTTTTGTTTATTGTCCTCATAAACCTTTCCACCTCTCCATTGGCTTGGGGCCATTGGGGCGTAATTCTATGGTGTCTTATGCCTAGGTTTTGTAGAAACTCTTTGAAATCACTCCCTTGGAACGGAGGGCCATTATCTGTTTTGATGACACGAGGGATGCCAAACATGGCGAGTGACTTGGTGAGAATGGGTTGTATGTTCGCAAAGCTGGTGGACACGGCTAGATCCACAATGGGGTACTTGGTGTAGCTGTCGACTAGCACCACAGTGACTCTCCCGTCTGGGAAACTTCCAAAGTCCAGACTGACCCACGCCCATGGAGACGGGGCAGGGTCTTCCGTGATTACTGGAGCAGGGGCGTCTGGGGTGCTAGTTATTTGGCATGCTCGGCATTGTCGCACCACAGTGTCTACGCTCTCTTCTAGGTTGGGAAACCATACTTTCTCATGCATCCTGGCCTTCATCCTTCGGGTGCCTTGGTGCCCCTCTTGTGCTAGGACGGTTGCTCCCTCTTGCAGTGTCTTGGGTATTACTACTCAGGATCCTCTGAGTATGAGCCCATTATCTGCGCTGCTAAGGTCATTGTGAACTCTCCAGAACTGTGTCAGGTGCATGCGGTCTGTCTCATTCCAACCACTTACATTTTTCAGGAAATTTTCCCACGATCCTGTCCTTATCGCTTCTTTCACCCGTTGAATGACGGCATCGTTGGTATATTGCGTGATGATGGTCTCTGCCGTGAGGGCTCTGGGGCACGCCCCTGTGGACAACATGTTCACGAATGCCTCTGTCTGTGATTCCTGTTCAGTGGCGTGACTGTCTTCTTGAGAGGGGTGACGCGATAGAAAATCCGCCGGGTTCTTCGCCCCTGGGCGGTGTACTCGTTCCATTTGGTATTGTTGAACCTGGATAGCCCATCGCTCTATCCGCGGTGGAGGATGAGGGGCGGTGCCTCTGAATAGTGGTAATAAGGGCTGGTGGTCTGTGACCATTCTAAACGGGGGTCCAGAAATGTAGAGGTGAAAATGATTGCAAGCCCATTTCACTGCTAGGGCCTCTCTTTCGATTTGTGAGTATCTTGACTCTGTCGCTGTGAGTGCTTTACTTGCGAATGATAGCGGGGCCCATACTCCGGGTTCCGTTTCTTGCGAGAGTAGGGCTCCTAGGCCGACTGGGCTCGCATCCACTAATATTTCTGTGGGTTTGGCAGTGTTGAAGTAGGCCATGGTGGTTCCATCCAGCAGGGCTGATTTGATTTGGTGAAATGCTTTGTCTTCAGTGTCTATCCATCTCCATGGAGTTTCCTTCTTTGTCAAGTTACTTAGCGGCTCCGCAATCGTAGCCAGATTGGGAATGAACCTTGTGCAGTATTGGGCCATGCCCAGAAAACTCCTCACTTCCGATGCAGTGGTAGGTGCGGGAGCGTTTTTGATTGCGTGAGACTTGCGCGGATCTACCTTGACTCCTTCTGCATCAAATACGTAACCAAAGAATTCTATTGACTTTTTGGAAAATTGGCATTTGTCTTTGTGTAGTGTTACGCCATATTGAGCCAGTCTTTGTAGTGTGGCTTTCAGTCTGTGGTGGTGCTCTTCGCTCGTCTTGGCATGTATTAAAATGTCGTCGCTGACATTTAACACTCCTTGGAGTCCCGATAGTATCTCCTTGATAGTGTTTTGGAAGATTTCGGCAGCGGACGATATGCCAAAATTTAACCTCTTGTATCTTCTTAAGCCTAAGTGTGTCGAGAACATAGTTATGTAGCGGCTTTCCTCATCTAGTCTTAGCTGGTGGTACCCTGCGTTAAGGTCCAGTTTGGAGAACCACTGAGCTCCATTCAAGTCTGTGAGGATATCATCCACGGTGGGCGTGAGATGTCATTCACGCCGTATGGCCTTGTTGGGAATCCTCATATCAATGCATATCCTGATTTTTCATGGTTGGTGAGGCTTCTCTGCTATCACCATGGGTGATACCCATGGCGTCGGGCCAGACACCTTTTCTATCACCCCCTGTGCTTCTAGCTGGGATAGTTCTTGTTCTACGGCAGCGCGGAGGTGAAACGGGATCCTCCTGTGTCTCAGCGCAACTGGTTGTATTGCAAGGCCTATGTGTAACTTGACCGGTGGCCATTGATGGTCCCGAGACCTTTGAATAATGAGGGAAACATTTGCAGGATGTCTTCTGTCTGGAGCGCTTTAACTGAGTTTGCAAAAGCGATGAGCCGTAGGTCTTCTGCGCGTTGCTCCCGACTAGCAAGTCTGCTTCTTTGTCTATCACATGAAATGTCGTTGTCACCTCGTGATCCTCGGCTTTGACTTGCACGAGCATTTTCCCTCGCAGTGGGAGTGGTTCTTGGCTGCCATATGTGAGGATTCGGGCTTTGGAGGGCATTAGCTTCGGCCTTGGCTTTAGGGATTTATAGTGTTGGATGCCATTGACATTCACTGTGGCGCCTGTGTCAATGACTCCCGTCACTGGTGATCCGTCGATTTGTATTTGGCACTTTGGCTGTGGTCTTCATTGTTTCTTCAGTTCATTGACAAATGACACGTAGTAGCACTCGTCATCCTCATCGGTGGACGAATCATCATAACGTGTCTGTGATTGTCGTTGCGTTTTGGATGACTGCAACGATGATGCGTCATCTAGGGAGAGTTGTCTGATGGCACCAGTGGCTGTTTTCTTCCCTGAGAAGCTTCGTCCGCGAAAACCTCCCCTGCACACGCTTGCGAAATGGTTTGGCACACCACATTTGGAGCAGGTCTTCCCACGTGCCGGGCAGCCATCTTGAATATGCTCATCTCGTCCACAATAGCCACATGGTGGTCGGCGCTGCGTTCTGGTCGGCCATCTTCCTATGCCTCCTCGACTAGTGTTGCGGACTGCGTCTTATCTCTCCGTCTTTACTACTGCTCCTGTGTCTGGGCGTGTGTTGAGGGCAGCTTCCATAGCTGTGGCTCGAACATCTGAGAGCTCGTGTGACCTTGCGAGGATCAGTATCTCTTCGAGAGATATGTGTGGTTGTCTTAGTATCAGGGTCTTCAGGTGTTTGTTTCGACACCCCTGAATGAGTTGTGCAGTTACTTCCTTAGTCTGGTCATCTTCTGTGCAGGTGCTTATGAGATCTCTCAGGCGCGCATGAAACGCGTCCATCATCTCCCCTTCTCTCTGCTTCGACTGTCTAAATTTGAAGCGTTCATAATGCGGGTTGAACTGGGGATCAAAGTGCGCATTCAGCTCTGTGACTGCTGCGTCATAATCTGTATCCGCTCTGGTGTTCGGCAGGTCTTTGAATAGCTTTTATAGCTCCGGGCCTCCATAATGTAGTAATAGTGATCTTTTAACCTCATTGTCTTTTTCCCGGGTAGCAGTGAAGTAGTTGTTGAGCTGTCCTAGCCACACTGCCCAACGTGGTGCCACTGTGCCTGGGTCAATCAGTTCACTGAACGGTGGTAGGGCTTGTATTTGAGAGTGTGCCGATGGAATCGGTGGTTGCACTAGAGGCACAACTGCTGGGGAAGGAGGTGCTGCTTGTTGTACTGGGGCTGCTGCTTGCTGTGCTCCCCCTGCTGCTGCATTAGGAGGATTGGACATTGTTGATGTGTTTTGTTTTTCTCTTCCTCTCTCACTTGCTTCTTCCTGTGTTTGTTTGCTTGTCCACGCTCTCCAGCGTGTCTGGTGTGGGGCTTCTCCTTGGTTAACTGAGGGTTTTCAGCTCTCGTGCTGCAGGTGCTTTCTTTCCCCTGTTGTGTGTCGTTTTGCTTTTGCACTTGCTTGTGCTTGTTTATTCATGGAAATCAGCTCAGTTGTCTGCCCTCTTTCTTCGCGCGATGCTTTGAGGCTTGATTGCTGTCTCGCGCTCCTGTCCGCGCGCGTCTATTCTCCTGCTCGCTCTTGCCCTGGGTTCCGTTTCTTTGGGCGTCAACCGGGCCTCTTCTGCGCATGCGCGCGCTGCTTGGGCCCGTCTGTGGAGCGCTTCAGTTCGGCGCTTCTGCTTGTGTCGCCATCGCGGATGGGGACCTCTGTTGCCGGTGCGCCACGCAGCTTCTCACATATGCTGCTTACCGGTAGGTGCTACCATCACTCGTCTCGCGGGCCAGTCCCGGTCTCGTTGTTCTTCGGTTTCGGCGCTGCTCAGGACCGCACGCCGGTGGTGACGCCTGTGGTATTTAATCCTCGTGGGTCAGGGGAAATAATGCAATCCCACCCTCATCGCCAGTGTGAGGGTCTGCCAGTGCAGTCCCGGTCATGGGGTAGGCGGCTGCTCGTGTTTGGCAAGATGGGCCTAAGATGCTGCATAAAAGAATCGACACGCAGGCAACAGATACTGGTATGGACAGGAAGTCACGTGCGACCTCCGTCCATTTATTTATAGCCTTCTGGCCACGCCTGGCCAGAAGGTGATACATTGTGCGGCAGTGCTTCAGGGGCTCAGGGGAGACCCTTGGAGCACTAGAGCGCTACAGACTTCAGCCTGCCCATAGTCTTACCATTTGTTAGCTTCATCAACGCTTCCCATACCCTTTGTCCCCATTCGTCCATGGCATGCATTCATCATGTCTTTTCTTGTGTTTAACATTCCCCTAGAGCAGGGTTCTTTAAAATGAGGGGCGCGACCCCCATGGGGGCTGTGGAGTGATGGAAAGGGGGTCGCTCATTCCCAGTCACACTTTTGCCCAGGCCCATAGGACTACAAGGGATCAACCCCACTCCCCCCGGTAATGTGTCTCAGCTCGAGCTGCTGTGGGCTCCGCTGGGCTGTGTCTGCAGTCATATCTCCAGCACAGCACGGCACGCCTGAGTTTTTTACAGGTCTTTAAAGACCATTTGCATGTTTACATACCTTTTGTAAAATGGTTACTGAGGCTTAGTTTTTTTCTAATTCCACTACCACCTGGGCCCCCACTCTGCCTACTCCTTACATTTGTATTTTACATTTACGGCAGTAGTGTGAGAATGCGTTTCATGAAAAGAAATATAAAATAGGGTTGCCAAAAGAAAAATACCAGCCATTTGATGTTTAAAGAGCCTGCAAAGGCCTCCTCTTGACACTAAATAGCATTGTAAATAAAATCATATGCATTCATTTCTAAAGTGACTTTTCTGTCTTTGTTCCCTTTAATTATCAGTCATGGATCATTGATGCAGCCCTAGAACACAATTAAAAGTGCTTTCTATTTATATTTGCTGTTCCAAGTATGCACAGATGAGTGCTGAAATATACAGCTTTAGGTGACTGCTTATTTTTGTACCATCTGGGACATCAAAATAATGAGCAGGCAACCCTAACCATAGGACTGGAAGTGTGTTGCAGGATCAGCATAGTATTTATTATCTCCACCCTCGATCCCTAATAATGCCATAATAGCAATAGTTTAACTTATACCTGAAACCCTACGCCACCGTCAAAAACATGCTGAGTTAATTCAAGTGTCTGCGAATGCAACCTGCATTCAGAGAACTCACTTCTCATTCTTGCACTTCACTTTCACGCTCATCCTGCCCTCACACAGATCGCAATACACTCACACTGATCACCATGCACTCACATCATTCACCCTCACCCTGCACTCACAGTGATCACTCTGCACTCACAATGCACATCTGCTGTTCACCCTGTACCTCACCCTGCAGGTGAATGAGGTGTCACACTCATCTGCACTCATCCTGCACTCATGTGACACCTCATTCACCTGCCCCCTCACTGCTCAATTTGCAACTCATTCAAACAAGCCCATCATTAACCATGCATTAATTCGTCCCACTCTGCACTTACGTCCACACCCAAATTCATATGGTCACCTCACTCACCCTGCAGGCACGCCTTTTTCCTTACTCTCACAGTGTTGCATCGCTCACTGTGCACTCACATGGGCACTCTTGTCATCCATAGAGTGCAGAGGGTTAATGTGCCTGCTACAAAGTACTATGCAGATCACAGAACTGAGTATGAGTAAACTATGAGTAGCGCTACAAAAAAATTATGTTTGTCAGAAAGGTGCTACAGAGAGATGAGGTGCATTGTTGGTCAGTAGTAGTGAGGGCATTTATGGAGAAGGAAGAGGGCACCAAAAAAGGCTGTTGCACCGTGTGTGACCAGTTCTAGGGCCAGCCCTGCCTGGGAGTGTAGGGCCGGCAAGGTTTGGGTCTAGTGTCTCCCCTGCTTCTGCCTATTACTATTATTATTTACATTTGTAGTGCTCTATTGTTACCAAAAGGTGTCCTGGGGCTAATAGTCATCTTCTGCCTGAAGGCAATGAGAAACACTCAGAAGGGGAAAGAGACGCAGCCAAATGGGGTGACCTACAGAGCAAAGAGCCAGGTTTTTATATCTTCCTAAAGGATAATAGATTCTTGGTGGAGGGAAGCAAATGAGGGTGCACGTTCCATAACTGTGTGGCCTGCACCAAAACAGCAAGACAGACAATTTGTGCCTTCCTGAATTAGGGAACAATAAGCAGAGTGGCACAGGCCAAGAGGAACATACGGGTCTAACCTGTGTGCTCAGTGAGGAGAGATGAGAGGATGAGAAAGGACAGCAAGGGAGTGAGAGAATTGGTTTGGAGAGGTCAGGGATGAGAAGAAATGTGAAGTGCCGAAGGGAAGTGCTGACACGCAAGAAGTGAGTGTGAGGGAAAGTTGAGGGCACAGAGGCGGGCTACTGTTAATCTGTGAGAAGATAGCTGAGAGATGATCTGTGACCTAAAAAGTAATTTCATGCGACATGGGTGAGGGACAGCAGCTATAGGGGAAGAGAGGGAGTACTGGGGTGGGTGCTGAGCAATGAATAATTTGTAATAAAACATGTGCCAGGGACCTCACCAGTAGGCCACTGCAATTTTAACCACCCACCCATTGCCTTGCCTGTGCGGCCAATGACAATACCTATGCAACTACCAACCATAACACTTGTACAAGTGTGACTATTTCAAGCCCCCAAAGCTTTAAGAATGGCATGGATGTCAGGAGTTTATCGTTTTAATGTATATTGAATTAATAAACAGCTGTTCTGCTCACCTTTAAATTACACAGACAGAGCCACCAAGTGGCAGACGGTCATAGTGCCAGTGTGCACAATTAGGTGCCAGTGCAGAGCACCAGAACCCACCTGCTCAAATCAAGCACTGGTGCTGGGGTAACAGGGGAGAGGGACATTGGTTCAAGAAGGTGTGGAAGAACAAAGGAGAGATGTGAAAGATGAATGAGGGACTGGAGAGGTGTAAGATACACATAGACAACAATTTGAATGGAGAGACTTGAGGTGAATGAGAAGTGCAGATGGGCAAGGGAGGTAACAGGGCCAGAGAGGCCATGAGTTAAATGCGAGAGACTGTTAGAGATGAGGGCAGTGAAAAGACAGAATGGTAAGAGATGATTAAGGGTGAAGTGAGAAGTTGAATGGGGAGAGTTCAGAAGTTGTAAAAAGGGGTGAAAGAAAATGGCCTGCAAAGTGCGAGAGGGATCCGGGATTGGGAGAGGAGAGTGTAGTAGAGTAGGGTCTGCTTCTTATGGTTACCCCCACTTTCTGCTGTGATTCTATGGTTTTTCGACTTTAGTGTGACTGTGGACCTGCTAATCAGGCCCACAGCCCAGCTGATCTCTCTCTAAATTGATACCATGTACTTTAGTTACATACCAGATTGGTTACTGACTGGGACACCCTTGTGAGCCACAGTATAGTTTACCATAGGTACCCAGGGCTTAGGTACACCTAGGCCTACCAGGGGCTGCAGCATGTATTGTGACACCCCTAGTTTGCCTTCCAAACTGACACCACAGGTCTGTTCTCAAAGCCTGGGTAAGGTGGTGTAATCACCCCTTACTTAGATATAGTATACCTATATCTATATACCTATATAGACACATATGAACCTATAAGCCACTCCTATGGCAGAACTCGACAATCCTGGAGTTAGAGTGCTTGGTGTTATGTGAGAGGGTGCCCTAGCATGAGCTGAGCCCCTCTGCAGCTTTCGGAACCATCTCCTTATAGCTGTTCTATGATATAGCCATACCATATACTCTTAAGTGCATTATAATCCTCGCGGTTAATGCTAACTTTGGTTTAGCTTTATCAAAGCATGTCGTGTAAGGTGTCAAACACTTTGGAATACTACCCCCCACCAGTTCTGGCGGCGGGGGTAGCATTCCACCCTTCTAGAGTGAGAAGACATGTAGTTACTGGTTTACCAGGTTAAAGTTAAAGAGAGCCTCAGCATCACAAAATGGATGCAGTCTGCCCTCCTGCTGCTGGCGAAACTCCGGTAGGGAGGCCTGGACAATAGGTTTCCTGTCCAGGGAGGTTCTGGCACCTCCCCAGACAGACTCTTAGTGTATTGGGGCAGGGAGGGCTGCATTCAGTGAATGCTTTCCAGACACTGCCTGGGGCACACAAGGGGCTCCATGCATTTATCAGTTCAAACCGGTTGCTGGGGCACTCAGCCCCATCTCTGACACAAAACTGGACAAAGGGGAAGGGGTGTAACCACCCCTCCCCAGGTCCACCCATAGGAGGGACCTTAGAGTTAGTACAACCCCTAAACTTACTATAAGTATAGAACCCCAGTCCCTAGGACTTTAGATTACCCTGGATGAAACTCTGCAACATATATCCTGGACCTTCGACATTCCATTTCGACTGGAAGATGGAAGAAATCTCCCTTGTGGTCAAGGAGTGACCACCCTGTTCAAACAGGCACCAACAGCATCTTAGCTGGTCTGCATTTTTGAGGCTCCAACCGGATTCCGAAGAATATGTGACACAGGACACAAACTTCCAGACATCTCTAACCCGCACCTTCACTCCCAGCAAAGCTGAGACCTGTGGCAGACACGAAAGACGTGGGACCGGAAGTTCTGGACATCCTGCATTTTGCTACCTGCATCAACTTCCCGAGGTATCCTGAAGTTATGCATTGGGGTGCTTGAAGCCCCAGTCCCGAGCACCTTTTGCATAGAAGCTCAGAGGCCCACACTCCACGAGTGTCCCGTAGGCCCACACTCCACGAGTGTCCCGTGGGCCCACTTTGTGCATTTCAGCTTGATGCATCTTTGCATTTCCTATTCTGTTGGCTAGTGAGCCCCCAAAAAGACCAACCTTTGATTTAACTTGTTTTTCTGATTGCTCCAGGCATACTCCAACTTCCCTGCAAAGGAGAAGTTCCACAGACCTTACTGGTCTGCACCGAAGCCAATCTCGACATCCTGCATGGGTTGCGTTTGCCAAAGCTTGTTGGGCCCAATCCGGATACCAACACTGCAGTCAGCTAGATCCTTTATGGGACAACTTGAATCCAGCACCTGGTTGTCGTTGATGCCGCCTGGACCTCGCGGCTGAAGAGACAAACTTCACCTGTTCACCTGAAATTGTCAGGATTCACGTACGTAGGCGCCTACCTAGCGCCTAAGGACTGCAACTCCCATGAGCCTCCTGTAGTGGGAGGTACTTAATGATATCATGCGCTGTAGCGCGTGTGCGTTATTCTGTTTGTTTCCAGTCCTGTTCATCGCCGGCGTCTCGGGGAGCTGGCCTCTCTGATCTTTGTTCTCCCGGTAAGGTTCCAGCGATTTCCAGTGGTCGGGCGCTGCACTACCTTAGGCGTGGTGAGTCCGGCGTGGCCGCACCTTCGTCGTTGCACGGAACGCAGTGAGTCGGCTGACCACGCGCTACCGTGTAGAAACTGAGTTGCATGCTGTGTTTTCTCCTTGCCATCTGTCTTCAGCTGGGAAGCACTTGTGTTTGGCATAACGGAACGCGGTGAGTCGGCGGACCAGGCGTTAAAGTTTAATACTTCTGTAGCATCAGGGATTAGTTGCGGAGCATAGTGGTGGGTGCCACATGCTACCGTGACGCTTTTCTCTTCCTAAAGTAGAGCGGAACGCAGTGTGTACGTTTACCACGCGTTGCCGTTCATGGATTACTCTTTCAACGAATCCAGCGGAGCAAGGTGTGTTGGTTGACCACTTGCTGCCTTTTGGCCTTGGATGTCCTTATATTGTTTATTACAACGGAGAACTGTGGTGGCACTACGTTCTACCGGATGTAACCTGATCTTTCTTGTGTTGGGAATTCAAGTACTATGCAATTACAGGAATATGATGATACAATATTCCAGGAACATAATATTGGAGACTGGAAGTATATGGAGATGATCTGTGCTCATGCCAAATCTCTATAGTTCTATGAATTATTAGGAGCCTCATCCTTATCTGAATACTGAGTTCCCTTTTTCCAGAAAGAAGGGGAGAACTGTCTTGTGTACTATTTGATTTATTCTTGAACTGCTGAGTGAGTGCTGGTTCTAGGTTGGAGGTGTGTATGGTCGTTCTGTACAATATATATAGCGAGAATTCATGAGAGTAGTTGTTGTTACAGGCATTGCATAACCGTGTCTTTATGTTTATGTCATTTCAGAGCCTTTGTCCCAGCAGTTACTTCCCCTTCCCTTTTTTCCCTCGCTTAATGATTCGAACTCCCTGTATTCTAAGATCAGGGAGTTGGTAACATTAGGAGGTGGACCCTTATGAGCATCAACCGGATCCTGTGGAGCGTATTCCTGACAGAATAACGCGCCCAAGAATAGAGCTCCACCCGATCCGGTAGGTTAAGTGGCCATGGCTACTATGGACGATGTCCTTCAGGCTTTGGTGTTAGTGCAGCAGGAATTGATTTCCTCTAAGGCTGAGACATCAGCCTTGAGGGACAAGGTGGACAAGTTGTCTAGAAATCCCTTTGATGCCTCCACTGCTACCCCTCAAATACAGGTCACCGTACCCCCTCCCATTCCTTTGGCAAATCCCGAAAGGTATTCAGGAGACCCGTCAAAGACCCAGGTGTTTTTGACTCAAGTCATGATGCATTTTTCCTGCAAACCCTCGTCTTTCCCTTCCAATCATTCTAGAGTGGCTTTTGCAATATCTTAGTTGAGTGGCGATGCTGCCAATTGGGCGGTGCCGTTGGTACGTAATGCTGATGCCATTTTATCCAATTGGACGGCATTCCGTGCTGAATTTGAGAAGGTATTTGATAGAAGGGCCACCACCTTCAGCGCTGACCGAGAATTGCTAGAATTGAAACAGGGGAGACAGGATTTGGTGTCTTATCTTACAACCTTTAATAGGTTGGTGGCTGAAACGGCATGACCGGAGGAGAAGAGGATGTCACTGTATTACCAGGGTCTGCGAGAGGGCTTGAAAGATATCATAGCTCAAATAGATCCTCAACCCCTTACTTGTTCTGATATGATAAGCCTTTCCCTGGGGTTAGATGGGAGGCTAACAGAGAGAGGTGGAGACAGACGTAAGGCAGAGAGGCGTTATTACAGAACTGAATACTCCCCACGTAAGACAGGTAACCCTACCGACACCGGCAGCAAACCTATGGAAATAGGAACTGTTAGAGCACCCTTATCTCGGGCCGAACGAGAGAGGCGCAGGGCCTTAGGTTATGCATGTACTGTGGGAAGAAGGGAAATTATGTGAAAGATTGTACCATGAAACCAAGGAACTTAGGGAACTGGGCGAGGAACAAGAGAGCGGCTGTGTCTTCTGTTACTACCGAAGACGCACCTCAGGTGGTCAGAGAAGATGCTAACTGGAAGATCCCTTCCCTTTCTCCCATGAATATTCAGGAACATGAATCCTACATAATGCTCCCCATGACCCTAGAAACATTGGATCAGGTACATCAAGTGATGGTAATGATTGATTCAGGAGCCACAGGTAACTTTGTGGACAGCGGGTTGGTATCCATTTTGGCTCTCCATAGAGTGCTTAGAGATAGTCCTGAAGAAGTGTGGGTGGTGGATGGTAAACCGCTAAAGTCAGGTCTTATAACTGAACAGACAAAAAAAGTAGTTCTATCAGTGTCAGTAAGTGGGGGTACTCATCGAGAAGAGTTAAGTTTGAATATCATAGAAGCACCTCAGTACGAAGTTATATTGGGTATGCCCTGGCTAAGCCACCACAATCCCTCTGTACACTGGAGGAAGAAGACCTTACAGTTTTTAGACCCTCGCTGTAAGGGACATATCACTATCAAAACAAACACCCAGGTGATAGCCTTGCTGAGTTCATTCTGTTTTGCTACAGCAGCTGAGAAGGTGGTGGTCCTACCTCAGTGTTTTCAAGACTACCAGGATGTTTTTAGTGAGACCATGGCGTAACAGCTTCCTCCACATAGAGAATACGATTGTCGTATTGATTTGGTGGATGGGACCTTAGTACCTACCTGTAGGGTGTATGCCTTATCTGTACCTGAGACAAAACACCTGAAAGATTACTTAGACCACTATGTAAACATAGGCTTCATCAGACCATCCCGCTCACCCTCAGCTTCTTTGTTTTTCATTTCTAAGGCCAATGGTGAGTTGAGGGCGTGCGTGGATTATCGAAGGTTAAATAAGATCACCATTCGAAATCGATATCCATTGCCCCTCATTACAGTGTTACTGGATCAGATTCTGAACACCAAGATTTACACTAGACTAGACCTACGAGGGGCTTACCATTTGGTTCACGTAAGGGCAGGGGACGAGTGGAAGAACGCATTTAAGAACCATTATGGCTTGTATGAATACCTGGTAGTGCCTTTTGGGCTGTGCAATGCCCCTGCCGCATTTCAGTTTTTTTTGAATGACGTGTTGAGAGAGTACATTGATGTCTGTGTAGTGGTGTACATCGATGATATTTTTTATTTATTTGGATGAGGTTGACACACACACAGCTCAGGTCATCCTGGTGCTCCAGACGTTGAGGGAACATAAGCTGTATTGTAAGCTCAGTAAGTGTGAGTTTGGGGTATCAGTGGTTGAGTTCCTGGGGTTTATGCTTCACCCGGAAGGGCTGCGTAAGTCTGAACGTAAGGTGTTAGCAGTTCAGGAGTGGCCTACGCCCAAGACTGTGAAAGACGTACACAGCTTTTTGGGCTTTGCTAATTATTACAGACGCTTTATTGTGCATTTTTCTCAGTTGGCAGTGCCCTTGACTCGTTTGCTCCGAAAGAGAGCGGTCTTTCTGTGGTCATAAGAAGCTAGCAACGCCTTCAATACTTTGAAGGAGGCATTCACATCTGCTCCTGTTCTTGCCCACCCTCAACCACAGTTGCCTTTTATCGTCGAGGCCGATGCTTCCGATGAAGCGATTGGAGCCATTCTATCTCAAAGAGACACAGAGACCGGGCAGCTACACCCAGTGGCATACCTGTCCAGGAAACTAAGCCCTGCAGAAAAGAACTATACCATTTCCGAAAAAGAACTTTAGGCGATAAAGAGGGCTTTCCAAGAATGGAGGTTTTATCTTTGGGGGTTGTATACCCAATCATGGTATACTCGGATCACCGGAATCTGCAGTACATGAAGACAGCCAGACATCTTACCCAACGTCAGATGCGGTGGATGTTGTTCTTTGCCAAGTACAATTTTGTTATAACTTTTAGACCTGGGTGTGAGAACAGAAAGGCTGATGCACTGTCCAGGCAAGAGAAGGGAGACCCCTCGATAGCTCCTGTTATGGAATCCATCATTGAACCCTCAAAGGTGGTTTGTGTCGTAAGTGCAGAGAACTTCCTACAGAAGATAAAGAACACTAGATCTCTACCTCTCTGGGATACCTGGGCTACCAAGGACAACACACGAGCCATAAAACGGGGTTGCCTTTTATGAATAATCGTTTGTTTGTGCCGTCCGTTGACCTACGGAAAGAGGCTTTCAGGTGGTGTATGTATCACCACTGGCAGGACATCAGGGTGCGCTTAAGACAATCCATCTGGTACAGAGACACTTCTGGTGGGTGTCTCTGAGGAAGGATGTCATTCTGTGGGTATCTCAATGTGATGTTTGTGCACGTTCCAAGAATGACAGGGGTATGAGGAGAGGAAAGTTGATAACCATGCCAACCCCTCGTAAACCACGGCAAACTCTCAGTCTGGACTTTGTGACTGGATTGCCACCTGATCAAGGCAAGTCCGCCATCCTAGTGGTGATCGACAGCTTAACTAAACTGGGGCATTTCATACCGTCCATCAACCTTCCTACTGCAGGTCAGACTACACAACTGCTTCTCTCAGAAGTCATACGTTTGCATGGAGTGCCCCCAGTTTATTGCTGGATTCTGGAAGCACCGGTGCTCAGCATTGCAGATCAAGTCTTCGTTGTCCACCAGCTTCCATCCCCAAACGGACGGACAAACGGAGAGGCTAAATCAGACTCTAAAGAAATACCTTCGCTGTTATGAGGATACAGCGCAGGACTCCTGGGTGTCTTTGCTGTGGATGGCAGAATTAGCTTATAATAACGCCTGGCACTGTTCAGCGGGGGTATCTCCCTTCTATGCAACCTATGGAGTTGATGCTAACATTCTTCCGGTGCAAATCCCTGAGAGTGTGTCTGACCAATTTTCGGTATATGGCAGGATGAAGAGATCGCACTTTGTTCACAAGCAACTTATCAAGCATTTGAGCAAGGCCAAAGCTGCCTACAAACGGTGGGCTGATGTGCATCGTCGTGAGGGTCCTGACTATCAGGTTGGGGATAAGGTCTGGCTCTCAACCTGGAACATCCAGTTCAAGTTGCCAAGTGTGTTTCATCCTCGTTACATTGGTCCCTATGTCATCATCAAGAAAATAAATCCTGTGGCTTTCAAATTGAAGTTGCCAGCTAGTCTTCGGATCCACCCTGTTTTTCATAGTAGCCTCCTGAAGCCTGCCTTGTCTTGTACACCGAGAGCCGCCCCTCCGGTTCTGGTTGATGGCGGGAGGAATATGAAGTGCGTTGTATACGTGACTCCAAGTGGAGGCGTGGAGGTTTGTGGTACCTGGTGGCCTGGAAAGGGTATACGGCTAAGGACGACTCGTGGGAGTCGTGTGACAATGTTCATGCTCCCGCTACTGTGCGTCGCTTCCATGAAAGATTCCTGGCCAAGCCTGGCCCTAGGAGGCACTGAGAAGGAGGGCCTACTGTCAGGATTCACGTACATAGGCGCCTACCTAGCGCCTAAGGACTGCAACTCCCATGAGCCTCCTGTGATGGGAGGTACTTAATGATATCACGCGCTGTAGCACGTGCGCGTTATTCTGTTTGTTTCCTGTCCTGTTCATCGCCGGCGTCTCAGGGAGCTGCCCTCTCTGATCTTTGTTCTCCCGGTAAGGTTCCAGGGATTTCCAGTGGTCGGGCGCTGCACTACCTTAGGCGCGGTGAGTCTGGCGTGGCCGCACCTTCGTCGTTGCACGGAACACAGTGAGTCGGCTGACCACGCGTTACCGTGTAGAAACTGAGTTGCCTGATGTGTTTTCTCCTTGCCATCTGGCTTCAGCGCAGAAGCACCTGTGTTTGGCATAACGGAACGTGGTGGGTCGGCGGACCAGGCGTTACCGTTTAATACTTCTGTAGCATCAGGGATCAATTGCGGAGCATAGTGGTGGGTGCTACATGCTGCCGTGACGCTTTTATCTTCCTACAGTAGAGCGGAACGCAGTGTGTATGTTTACTACGCGTTGCCGTTCATGGATTACTCTTTCAACTAATCCAGCGGAGCAAGGTGTGTTGGTTGACCACTTGCTGCCATTTGGCCTTGGATGTCCTTATATTGTTTATTACAACGGAGAACTGTGGTGGCCACTACCTTCTACCGGATGTAACCTGATCTTTCTTGTGTTGGGAATTCAAGTACTATGCTATTACAGGAATATGATGATACAATATTCCAGGAACATAATATTGGAGACTAGAAGTATATGGAGATGATCTGGGCTCATGCCAAATCTCTATAGTTCTATGAATTATTAGGAGCCTCATCCTTATCTGAATACTGAGTTCCCTTTTTCCAGAAAGAAGGGGAGAACTGTCTTGTGTACTATTTGATTTATTCCTGAACTGCTGACTGAGTGCTGGTTCTTCGTTGGAGGTGTGTATGGTCGTTCTGTACAATATATATAGTGAGAATTCATGAGAGTAGTTGTTGTTACAGGCATTGCATAACCGTGTCTTTATGTTTATGTCATTTCAGAGCCTTTGTCCCAGCAGTTCCTTTCCCTTCCCATTTTTCCCTCGCTTAATGTTTTGAATTCCCTGTATTCTAAGATCAGGGAGTTGGTAAAATTAGGAGGTGGACCCTTATGAGCATCAACCAGATCCTTTGGAGCGTATTCCTGACAGAAATCACCCGACATCTGCTGGCATCTTTCTATCGCCGCCCTGGTCACTGGCTAGTGGCCCAGAGTCCGTCTCCTCTGCTTTCAGGTTCTTCACATCTCTGATCCACCCTTGGATTCACCCGGACACTTTTCCTCTGGTCGTCTGCAGCACTTCTTCGCAGCTTTCCATTGGAATCGATGACGAAACCAGACACAAAAAAAAGACACCTATGCACCCGACTTCCCTGGGTGAGGTAACACGAGTACTCCGGTGCTCCCGTGGGTATTGACTCTCCAAGTGTCCTAGTCTAAAAGGGTTCCATCGCAGTTCACCTCCTTGTACCCTTAATCTTTAAAATTGTAACTTGTTCGTTTCTCATAGAAAGTCAATGGTAACCTGCAGCTGTGTTTAGACACTGCACACGTCTCCCGTGGGCCTCCTACATCCTAACCTTTGACTGTTCTGAGTAGACCCAGAGATTCCACAAGCCCCAGGCCTGCTTTCTAACTCTCACATGGTTCTTATAGCACTATTTTAGTATATGGTTTGTGAGGCCCCTAGGGCAAATAGTATACTGTGCAACTTATTGTATGCTAATTAAGTTCCTTGTATTGTACTTTTACCTCTGACCTCATAAAGAGTGCAGAGGGGTTGTGTTTAGAATAAATACATATATATTTAATATATATCTTGTGTGGTGTGGTTTCATTTGGTACTCAAGAGATTATAAATGGTAAAACAACTTGCTTAACTCGTCTCCAAGTCTTAGTCTAAAGGCTGCTCTCCACAGCTACCACTAGGATAGCTTTCTATAAGGTTGACTTTATAACCTACCATCAATAAGGATCGATTAGACTGGTGCAAAGTGCCCACTAGAATAATGGACATCATATACCAGGCTAACTTCTCACAGAGAGGAGACGGGAGGAGAGAGGGATGGAAGGTAGGGGTGAGAAGAAAGCGGTATGGGCGAATTGCTTAACTCTGCATAAGACCGCAGGGGTTTTAAGGGACCACTGCTGCTCCCGGTCAGGGCCAGCTGAGCTTCTAATGTGGCAGCACGTATTCCTGTGGAGTGGAAGGCCCATCACAAAGGTTGACTAGACATCTTTCTAATGTTAATTGCTGTATTTTAGTTATAAACTGGTACGGATGGGGTGAAATCTTTCCTCAGTGTTACTGTGTGCAAAAAATGTCAAAATAATGAAGCAACTCTATCCCAAAATAACGCGGCATCACATAATATAATTTACATTTTCTTCCCACACAATTTAGTCAAGCCTGTTGTGTAATTTGGTCCTCACCTGCCTCATAAATCCAGTAGCCCTGCCTGCATGTTTAGAAATGTTTGTAAGGAGGGGGTCCTTACGACTGAAAATGTTGACAGGGGTCTCGTCACCCAAAAGTTTGAAGACCTCTGCCCTAGAGCCGTGGTACTCATAGTACGGCCCATGGGCCGCCAGCGACCAGCAGGCCCTTCCTTGGTGGCTGTGGACCATGCAGGTAATGTAACCATGGCCCTCCAGAGAGAAAGAAAGATAAAGTAGAGAGAGAGAGAGAGAGAGAGAGAGAGAGAGAGAGAGAGAGATTGGAGAGAGTGGAGAGAGAGAGTGTGGAGAGAGAGAAACAGTGGAGAGACAGTGGCGAGGGAGAGAGTAGAGAGCGAGAGACTGACTGACTGGAGAGAGACAGTGGACAGACTGACTGACTGACTGAAAGTTTGACTGAGAGACTGACAGAGAGAGAGAGACTGACTTACTGAGAGAGAGACTGACTGACTAAGAGAGAGACTGACTGACAGAGAGAGAGAGACTGACTGATAGAGAGACTGACTGACAGAGAGAAAGACTGACAGAGAGAGAGAGAGAGAGAGAGAGAGACTGACAGAGAGAGACTGGCTGACAGAGACTGACTGAGAGAGAGAGACTTACTGAGAGAGGGACTGACTGACTGACTGAGAGAGAGACTGAGAGAGAGAGACTGACTGACTGAGGTATAGAGAGACTGACTGAGAGAGAGAGACTGACTGACTGACAGAGAGACTGACAGAGACAGAGAGACTGACGGAGACAGACTGACTGAGACTGACCGACTGAGAGAGAGAGACTGACTGAGAGAGAGACTGACTGAGAGAAAGATAGAGACTAGCTGAGAAAGAGAGACTGACTGACAGAGACTGACTGACTGAGAGAGAGAGACTGAGACTGATAGTGTTGCGTTCTAATCTAGGACCCCGATCAATACTGTGACCTTATGCCCCTATACGGCTATAATCCATTTATTCCCCTATAATGGCATAAACGATCAAGAGTAATATTTCAGAAACTCGTCTCTGGCCTCACACGATCAGAGCCACATTTCAGAATCACTTCCTCTGCAGCTTCCTCTGCAGCTCATTAGAGCAAATGACACAGCAGAAGCCACTATCTAAGATTCCTAGATTACACTCCGAGTTCTTCAACAAGATAAAAACTGAGCAACCTGGGAAATCCCTGCTTGCTATGTTTTGATTAGTAATAGAACTCTAATGAGCACTAAGAGATGATCACTTCCTAGTGACATCTTTATTGACGTCTTATGTCCAAAAACTTACGTCAAACAAGGCACCTTTCAGGTATAAATATTACCAACGTTGCCTTCAGCAAACGCTGCCACGCTGATACTGATGCTATAAACTGCCTCAACGACATCAGCGAACGATGGTGTGGTGAACATAGGAGCAGAACAGCTGTCCCCTGCAGAGCCCAGCAGATGCAAGCTGCCCACGGACGCTGCCCCTCCTCCTCCTCGACGCGCTGAGAGAGACGCTGTCTTTTCTCTTGCCGAGAAAATCCAGCTCCGGCGTTTCCAGCCTACTCTTGCGAGCGACTGGGATATCGAGTCCTGGAAGGAGATACAAGACCTCCAACATTCTATTCCAGAGGTATGGTGTTGACTAAACCCTTAGAGAGAATTCTTGAAGCAAACCTTGGCAAAACCAACTTAACTAAAGCTACTTACTTACTCCCTCCCACGTATTAGGCTTAGGTCAGGTACACTGGGGTAGGCTTAGTTAGAAGCACCAGTTGAGTACGTTAGCTAAATGTATATATGAATGTATATATGTTTTATTCATTTTAAACCATTGTATGGCTAAGAAACCATATCAATGCTTTTACAGTATTATTTCTCAATCCTCATTTTACTGTACGCACTTTTTATAATAACTAGTCTTGCAATTGTGGCAATTCATTTCTCTTGTACGAGAAGAAAGACTGTTCAATAAATAATACCTTTTTATTGAAAACGCCCGTCTCTCTATTCTCTGCACTTTGGTGAAAGTAATCTGCACAAAACTGACTGAGTAAAATAACTGTCTATTGTTTCACACGACTCTAGAGATTGACTCTTATTCTAAGGAGCAAAGTTGTCATGTTTATGCGGTTGTTGGAAAACTGAATCCCTTCTTGTCTGTACCAGGGAAGCTGATCACTTCCTATTCAGTCAAGAAAGTTTCCAGTGACCTCTGAGCTAGTTGGTAACAAACCCAATTAAGTTTAGCATAGTCAGTGGAGACCTGGAAGATCCGCACTTCTACGTCTATACTACTGTTTATGTTATTCCAATGCACAGGGCCTATTGGGAAAATAGGAACTACACTACAATAGAGATAGAGAGACTGACTGACTGACAGAGAAAGACTGGCTGACAGAGAGAGATAGAGACTGACTGACTGAAAGAGAGAGACTGACCGGCTAACAAAGACTGACTGACAGAGAGAGAGAGACTGACTGACCGAGAGAGACTGATTGACAGAGAGACTGACTGACTGACAGAGAGAGAGACTGACTGACTGACTGAGAGAGACCGGCTGACAGAATGAGAGAGGATGAAAGAGAGAGACAGACTGAATGACTGACAGAGACTGACTGAGACTGACAGAATGACTGACTGACTCAGAGGGAGACTGACTGACAGAGAGAGAGAGCCTGACTGACAGAAATAGAGAGACTTACGGAGAGAGATTGACTGACTGACCAAGAGAGAGAAAGACTGACAGAGAAAGAGAGAGAGAGAGAGAGAGAGAGAGAGAGAGAGACTGACTTAGAGAGACTGACTGAGAGAAAGAGAGAGAATGACTGACAGAGACTGACTAACTGAGAGAGAGACTGAGAGTGACGGAGAGAGAGAGAGACTGACTGACTGACAGAAAGAGAGAGACTGACTGAGAGAGAGAGAGACAGAGACTGGCGGACAGAAACTGACTTAAAGAGAGAGAGACTGACTGACACTGGCAGAGAGAGACAGACTGACTGAGAGACTGACTGACAGAGAGAGGGAGAGAGACTGTCTGAGAGAGGGAGAGAGACTGACTGAGAGAGAGAGAGAGCGAGAGACTGAGACTGACAGAGAGAGAGACTGACTGACTGAAAGAGACTGACCGGCTGCGAGACTGACTGACAGAGAGAGACTGACTGACAGAGAGACTGACTGACAGAGAGAGAGAGAGACTGCCTGACTGACAGAGAGAGACTGACTGACAGAGAGAGACTGACTGACAGAGAGACTAACTGACTGACTGACAGAGAGAGAGAGAGAGAGAGAGAGAGAGAGACTGCCTGACTGACTGAGAGATAGAGACTGACTGAGAGAGACTGACTGACAGAAAAGAGAGAGACTGACTGACTGAGACCGACTGACAATGACTGCTAGAGTGACTGACTGACTCAGAGAGAGACTAACTGACAGAAAGCAAGAGAATGACTCAGAGAGACTCAGAGAGAGAGAGATTGACTAAGAGAGAGAATGACTGACTAAGAAAGAGAGAGACTGACTCAGAGAAAGAGAGAGACTGACTCAGAGAGAGACTAACTGACTGACAGAGACTGACAGACTGAGACTGAAAGAGAGAGAGAGACTGACTGACTGACAGAGAGACTGACAGAGAGACAGAGAGAGACTGACTGACAGGAAGAGAGAGACTGAGAGAGAGACTGACTCAGAGAGAGACTGACTGACCGAGAGAGATTGACTGACAGAGACTGACGACTGAGAGCGAGAGAGAGAGACTGACTGACTGACTGACTGAGATAGAGAGCGACTAACTGAGAGAGACTGACTAAGAGAGACTGACAGAAAGAAAGAGAATGGCAGAGAGAGACAGACTGACAGACAGAGACTGACTGAGAGTGGCTGACTGACTGAGAGAGACACTGACAGAGAGAGAGAGACTGACTGACTGACTGACTGACAGAGAAACTGACTGACTGACAGAGACAGAGAGATTGACTGACAGAGAGAAAGAGACTGACCGAGAGATAGAGACTGACAGAGAGAGAGAGACTTACTGACTGAGAGAGACTGACTGACAGAGAGGGAGAGAGAGACTGACTGACAGAGAGAGAGACTGTGATGGAATTGGGGTCAAAGTGTGTATGAAGCTATGCAATGCTTCTTAAGATTGCTATTGTCTGCTAATAAAAATGTATTATCAAAATGTGCTCTTTGTAGTTACATCTGCTTTTGAAATAGAGCATTGTCGCATTGTCTCATGTTTTGAAAAGGGTCTGATTGTTTTTACTCTAGCCCTCATCCCACTGACCCCACCCCTACCGTTGCGGCCCTCAGCCACAAACCACACTGTAATTTTGCCCCCCGACAGAAAGTTTGTGAGTACCCATGCTCTAGAGCATGGACCAAGTACTGTGTCCATCCACTACTCCCGTTTTAGGAGGTACATTTTTATTTGTTTTTGAGCACTCCTCAAGCGCTCATGTTTTAATACTTTTTAATAAAGGAAGTTTGAGAAGCAATCCAGTTGAAATACCTCATCTGACAACAGGCTGCTTGACAGTTAAGGTTAAACATAACCTAAAGTTTTTTAGGAGGATTCATAATTTTTTATTTCCATTTCTGGGATACGTTGAAGCTTAAAATAGCCCAAATATCATAAAACATGATTGAAACTTCGTAATTAACGTCTCAGAGAAATACAAGGGGTTGCTGACCTCAGAGCACGACATAAAAGAAAATGCATGAATAACCTTGCCTTCAACTTTTGGCAGCAGGAGTTATACCGAGAACAACCTGCAAGGGAACCACTGTGTTAGAACAAGCGCTACTGCCAACAGAAATGAGTCTAAAACAAGCTGTCGCACTCAGTGATGCTAGTATATGTATCACTTTCATTAGATGGAGATAAGCTTGTTTTGGGCATTTTTTCTCACATGATTGCACTTGCTTCCAATCTACCTACCTCTAACATCAAATGCACATGGTATGATTCGTTGTTCTGCTAACGTTCACTCCCTGCACCAGTTTAAAGACTATTGTGTCTTGAACAAAATGCTTAGGAAACTTACTTCCGGTAATAATTGACTACTTCCCTTATTTTCCACATATTAATAGGATTTAATGTTGGAATAACACTCTTCCTACCTTTCGGTTACTAAACCTAGCCAAGCATTGCAAGCTGGGTGCAACTTTGTCTCGACTAGCAGACGTTTTGAGACCAAATTATACCTCCATGATGTGGCTGTGGTAAACTTGTGTTGTGACAGAGTGACAACAGAAACCAGCATTATAAAGTGGGTAACTGTAGTTAAAGTCATATAAAGTAGAGGTAGCCTCCCAATGCATTTGCAGTCTGCTTATTAGGACTTTTCGCAATTGCAATCCACTTACATAAGACAATAACATTGATAACGCCAATAGCTCTTGGATTGCTGAGATCTATTGGCTTTGCCAATGCTTGTTATTAACAGAATCACCTGACTGGTGAGGCCTGTGTTGGATGGGTGTGCGTAGGGTGTTAGCACTCCCCCTAGGGAGGGGCTGCATCATTATGTGTCCAGCAGGACACTACAGAGACAATTAAATTGTGTGTGTACTAATTCACCGACAATTGCGCCAAAATACCATATCAAGAGATTTGAGGCCTTGGTTTCAGAATTGGTGATGGATTTACATTCCTGCTCTTGCAAAGACACAGTACACAATATTAGGTTATATATAACAACTGGGGAATCTTAATCTCACTATAATATATTTGTATTTAATTTTCTTATTATAGATGCGTTCTGACATCAGCACATGCCTATAACAAAATGAAGCACCAAGTTGCTTGTAATAAGCTGATACAAGTGACTCCTGGTGCCAGAGAGCTCAAGGGGCACAGCGGCCTTCACAGAATAGTAAATCTGCCACCCCTCATGTATTCATTTGGGGCCAATATTTATTTGGCTACAGTTAGAAAAGTTAATCACAACTACCTTAAATATGTGTACCTTCCCCAATGCTTTTTAGAGTGGAGTTATAATAGTAAATCTGATCAGCCCAATGTATGTATTTTCCTTAATCTCTGATCGACTTCAGTTACAATAGTAAATCTGATACCTACACCTCAACCACACACCACCCCGCCACAAAATGTATCTTTCCCAATGTTTGTGGGATTGTCAAAAATATGAAGTGCATTTGAATGGGTTTGTTTCTAAACGTTTTTGGACGGAAGATTAGTTACACATTTTTTATTAGTTTCAGTATTTTTAAGAAATATATTGGGGATATAATCCTTAAATCTGTTTCTCTTGCACTATTTTATGTCATATAAATTATTAATATAGCATTTTTATTTTAGAAATATATTCACATAATACAATTATTTTATTTAACTTTGAGTTTTATATTTTTTTTATCTTTTTTAATTATTTTAAAGTTATATGAGTATTTTCATGAATAGTTTTCTTACAATTATTATTCTTAAAGTTATTACATTGTTAAAAACATTTATACTACACATATGCACATGCTCGTATCAGAAGCTAGCCTAGCAACCAGTGGCTGTGCCTTCTCGGCCACAGTATTTTCAGGGTGGAGATACCACACATGCAAAAGATAATTTACGGCTGCATGGACAGACCATTCAAGCTTTGCCCAAGACTGCAGATTGTCTATGAAATATCCACTGGCCAAGGTGGCTAGTTTGGCCTTGGAACGAGAATCTAGTAGCTCTAGTTCAATGGGCAGTTAAGTCTAAACAGATATGCTGTTAAGTCCTGGTGCATGAAGCTATTTCTGATAGTAGTAGGTGGAGGACTAGATTGTTTACATTAGTTCATCCGATTAAGCCAGTTAACATGTAAGCAATTTGTCATGGATATTTGTCAATGTAAGTTATGACCTTTTCATAATGAATTCTTCCTTCTGACAAATGAAAACTTGTCTCTGAGGTTTATCACCCTTTAGCCTACTCTACTCGGAAATATTTTATTGAGAGACTCCAAGTTTCAAGGCAAACTTGGAACTAAAAGCAAAGTTGATTTAAAAACAAAACCACACACACATATATATATATATATATATATATATATATATATATATATATATATATATATATATATATATATATATATATATATATATATATATATATATATTCCACACAAAAGTACCAGACGCTTGGATGCCCTCTCTCAGCACGTTTTCTTTATTTCGGCAAGGCAGCATCTAGCCACAGACTGGTAGGTACAGTAGAATTATGCCAAAAACTCCTGACGCGTTTCAGACATGTGTTGTCTTTCTTCATGTGGTTTGGCTCTTATGAAAGGGCAGCTTGTAGGTATTTGCCGTTAAATAGCAGTCGATTAGTCCTGCCCTCTGGGCGTGTGCTGGCAATGCACTCTGGTCTCTGAAGTCTTTGCCATATTCACCTATAGTAGAAAAAGCTGTTGTGCTTTCTTTCATGTGCTCCTCATACCACAGTGGGTTACTGCATCGTATCAGACTGTGGGATTGCTGTTTAGACCCCTTGCTCGAACCGTGATGCTCATCTTGCTCCGTATTCGTAACGGCGCTTTATATACCTATAGCTACCTATAACGTGTGCGCCCGCAATGCACTGCTGATGACTTCACTTATTACATCACTCATGACATGGTCAGTGACATCACTGATGACATCGCTGATGACATCTCAAATGACATCACTGATGATATCACTGATAGTATAGTTAGCTCAACTAACTATAACTGGCGAATTTCTCTGGTTTTATATGAGTCAAATGTCCAACTAACTATAACGTCCCTGAAACCTATGTTTTTTTCAGTGAATTTCATTTTTTTTTTAAATGCTAATTCCTAACTATTACGTCTGTAAAACCTATGGTATTTTCACTGAATTTCAAAGGTTATTTGAATGGTAATGTTATATTTTTATATTTATAATTTTATATTATAAAAATTATGTAATGTTTTATATCTTCCCCCAAAAATATGTATATAAGTTTTTTCTTTTTTGGGAGAAAACTACAGTCTCGTACCGGTAGTCTACCCAGCTCAATCAGCACGCAAATCCTATCCACCACATTTAAATGATGCACATTTCGTATCTGACGGATTTGTGACACTGCGTCCTGCATAACAACATATACATATGAGGTCGCTCCAGCTGCTACTTTGGTATGCGACAGGTATGCACTACCAAGCCGTGCGTTATGTCATATACGTATGGGGTCGTGCCTGCTACGCGTTGCGTATGCGACGAATGCCCGCTGCCACGCCCTGTATTACATCATAGATGTACGGTGTCGCACCGCGAACACCATTACCTCATTTTTTTGTCTCCAAACTTTATCAAAATAACTGTAAGGTGTATATGAGAGCAAGCGATAATGAAAAATATTTTAAACATTTATATATTTCTAAATGTAATAAACTTATATTATAGTAAATATATTTTCTCAAAATCACGTCGGGTGCAGTCTCCTTCCACACTGGGTGCGCCATTGCCATGTGACCATTAAAAAAAAAGCATTTCATTAGTTCATAACATTTCCCATTGTAACAGTTGGAAAACGCCACCCATTATAGTCAATCTCTGTACTGCATTTGATGAGACACACCTCTTCTGCTTAGAGAGCTTTTTTCTAAACGTTTTGCAATGTACACATATCTTACACTACACACAACATGCAACCATCATCTTCATCAAAATTCATACTTTGTAAAGTAGCCTTCCACCTGTGATAGCCATACACCTAAAAGTTACATAACCGAAGTTTTCTCAGTTTTCATGCAACCATGTTTACCAGAGGTAACATGGTTGCATAGGCTGTCCACAGCACAATGTAATGTAGTACGGCCCAGAGGCAGTATAATGCATAGATAATGAACACACGGACACAGATAGATAGTGGAAGTGGGTATGGGCAGGTGTGCTTGACTCCTTTTTATTACCAGCGTCACATATCCAGTGACGTCTGTGCTGGATGCGTGTGGGTGAGTTTAAAGCAGCCCTGAGGGAATGGTTGCTGCTAGCATCAACTACTACAGTAATCATTGGATCACACACAGAGATTCAATATTAAAAGAATCAATAATTTGGGCTGCAATAAAGTAGGGACAGTAGATGTGAAATAATACAGAAAAAAATTATATCGTAAAAGAACCACAACTTGTGGTATACTGAGACACAATCAATAGATCTGAAATAATACACATAAAGATTATATCATAAACGCTCCATCAGTTCTAGTGCACTCACATAGCCACATCAAAAGCATTCAACATGTGCACAGCCAGCGATGATGCGTGCTGCGGGCTGGCCGTACTAGGAGCAACATCAGTTGCCATTAACACTGCATCATCTGCAATAGCGACTGGATCTGAATTGTGAACACTGCTGTCTGAAGTGTAAGCAGACAGACAGAGCGGTCACCAAAGGCCCACAGCCACATGGCATTGACTTGAACTCCACAGTTTGCAGTACGCGAAGCAACAAAAAGCATGTGCGGACCCAGCCATGATGCATATGAGTGGTGCAGACAGAGTGCACTGCAGCAATGTCTGCTACAATACCGACTCAATCTCAAATCTGTACACTGCTGTCTGCAGTATAGGCCAGAGATAGTGTTCAGCAAGGGCCCACAGCCAAGTGGCGTTGACTTGAGTTGCCCAGTTTCCCATACACAAAGAAAAATAAAAGCATATGCGGAGCCTGTAATGATACGTATACATTGTGCGGACAGAGTGCCCTGGAGCAATGTCTTTTCCTACAGGACTGCGTCATCTACAATACCGACTCGACCTGAATTGTGAACACTGCTGTCTGCAGTGTTGATTGAATGTAGTACTCACACAGACAACCATGAATACTTTTTCTCACTTCCTCTTCACAAAATACAACAACATAAATTACAGAAAACTCTACAAAAAATAAATCAAAACAATTCAAATAGCGATTTCTGCTGTCCACAGTGTAGACTAGTCAGTGTTCCTTTCGACTTGCAAGATGAATTTGGTCATTGTAGTAAACATATAAGTCATCTAAAAAAAAATCTTCAAGCAAGTATACTAAAAGGATATTTTGTATATTTCAGTAGACGTTTTAGTTACTTGACTACTGGATTCTATAATTAAACAATCACCACTCGATCTAAATTATGAGCCCTGCTGACCGCTGTGTAGGCCAGAGGCACTATTCATTAACGCCTCACAGCCACGTACCGTTGAATTCAAAACATAGACTTGGTTGCACCAAATCGTAGGGGGTTCACAGAAATAATCACAGACTTGAACTTCTAACAACCTCAATCATAGAATCAAGACCCCGTTTCACTGTTCGGATTTGCTGTACTGCGGTGTACTCCACCGACTGGTGTCAACCAAGCATAATAATCATGTGCAACAGTTAGCTACACAACCACACAGTGTCTGATGCACCTCAACGGAGGGAGTTCTATGAAAACCAAGCAACAAGTAATATCGACATCTTTCATTGTGGGATCAAGACACCGTTCCACTGTTGGGACCTAGAGTTGATTGCACCTGGTCAAAGGGAGTATCTTCATCTCCACTCTCATATGCAGTTCTAACATTGCACATTGTGGGATCAAGACACCGTTCCACTGTTGGGATCTAGAGTTGGTTGCACCTCCTCAAAGGGAGTACCTTCATCTCCACTCTCAGATGAAGTTCTAACATCTTCCATTGTGGGATTGAGACACCGTTCCACTGTTGGGACCTAGAGTTGTTTGCACCTCGTCGAAGGGAGTACCTTCATCTCCACTCTCCGATGAAGTTCTAACATCATTTTTTTTGGGATCAAGACACCGTTCCCCTGTTGGGACCTACAGTTGGTTGCACCTGGCCAGAGGGGGTACACAGAAATGATCACAGACTTTAACTTCTAACATCCTCAATCATAGAATCAAGACCCCGTTTCACTGTTCGGACCTGCTGTACTGCGGTGTAGTCCAGCGACTGCCGTCAGACAAGCCCAATAATCATGTGCAGGAGTTAACTACGGAAGCCCAGAGTGTGATGAACCTCAATGGAGGAAGTTCTATGAAAAGCAAGCAGGAGGTAATATCGGACATCGTCCATTGTGGGATCAAGACACCGTTCCACTGTTGGGACCTAGAGTTGGTTGCACCTGGTCGAAGTGGGTGTACCTTCATCTCCACTCTCAGATGCACTTCTAACACCGTCTATTGTGGGATCAAGACACCGTTCCACTGTTGGGACCTAGAGTTGGTTGCACCTGGTCGAAGGGAGTACCTTCATTTTTACTCTCAGATGCAGTTCTAACATCGTCCATTGTGGAATCAAGACACTGTTCCACTGTTGGGACCTAGAGTTGGTTGCACCTGGTCGAAGGGAGTACCTTCATCTCTACTCTCAGATGCAGTTCTAACACCGTCCATTGTGGGATCAAGACACCGTCCACTGTTGGGACCTAGAGTTGGTTGCACTTGGTTGCAGGGACTACCTTCATCTACACTCTCAGATGCAGTTCTAACACCATCCATTGTGGGATCAAGAGACTGTTCCACTGTTGGGACCTAGAGTTGGTTCACCTGGTCGAAGGGAGTACCTTCCTCTCCACTCTCAGATGCAGTTCTAACACCATCCATTGTGGGATCAAGACACCGTTCCACTGTTGGGACCTAGAGTTAGTTGCACCTGGTCGAAGGGAGTACCTTCATCTCCACTCTCAGATGCAGTTCTAACATCGTCCATTGTGGAATCAAGACACTGTTCCACTTTTGGGACCTAGAGTTGGTTGCACCTGGTTGAAGGGAGTACTTTCATCTCCACTCTCAGATACAGTTCTAACATTGTCCACTATGGTATCAAAACACTGTACCACTGTTGGTACCTGTTGGACTACTGTGTTAGTAGTATACAGAGCACTCCACTGTGCTGGGCCTCAGGCTGGGTGCTGTGGGCCTATGTCGCGGTAGCCAGCGTTGATCTCAGGAACCTTCTGACCTCGCAGACCTCGGCCCAGGAGCTTCCGCCGGCATGTGGTGGGCCCTCTTTCACATAATACGGTAGCGAAAGGTGAACTGTGGGGCATATGTGCGTCGCACCGCCCATGACGGTTTCTGGATACCAGCAGGCTGAGAGCATCATTCACACACCCACCTTCGCTCACGGGTTTGACCTCATGGCAGTGTAAGCTGCTCAGACATGACAGACACGTTCGCCATTCCTGAGCAAAATCACACCCACACAAACATGCCTTTTATTCATACACCTACGCTAGCCTTGCGTATGCCAAGCCAGCCCACTACGCTAAAGATTTTGGGGGGGAGGGGGCACGTAAGCGCTATGTTTTCGCAATCTTCCATACTGACTGTACTGTCATGGTTGCGTCCACTGTCTACTTCACTCAATAGACCATAAGTGTATGTTCACATGTACATGTCTGTGCTCTGCATACTCAAGTCTGTCCGACACACCCCCTCAACACTTTGCATTGTATACTTTTATAATAGAGAATCACTTCCCACCTTTGCACATACTTTGCTCCTATCTCTCCCCGCATTCTGCATTGTGTGGCAGAGGTGCCATGCCATGTTTGGTTTGTATACATGGCTAGCCATGGTTCTCACAGTATGTAGTGTTGTTGTGTCTGCTAGGTGTACATGTTGTTTGTCATGTTGCATGTCATTATATAAGGTAGCGCGTTTATTCACAAGCAGTGGTTTCTCCCATTTACATATTGCTGTCTTAAAGAGGATACAGAACGTTTTCTCACAGGTGAAAAGTGGGACCACAATGGCACTCATTTATTACTATCCAAGAAAGTCCATCTGCACGACGCTTCTAAGCTTACAGCCCCCAATCTTGCGTGCTTTCTTAAAACCGCGCCAACTCACACAATCAGCCCATCATTCACATAGCTTTCTAACGGTATACAGTCAAAATATTGAGTTTTTATTATCGATTTGCATTAATATCGATTAAAGAATATAGAATGGACAGCAGAATATCGACTGGACAGAATATAGACTACAAAAATATCAAATAGGATAGCATTAATATCGAATTAAAAAATTTAGAATGGACATAATATCGAATGGACAGAATATAGACTACAAAAATATAGAATGGACAGAATATAGACTACAAAAATATCGAATTTGAGGTAAGTTAATATCAATTTTTAAAGTGTTTTTTATGTTAGTATATGTTTAAAAAGTGTATATTTATTTTATTATTTATATTAATTAATAATTTTTATGGTATTTAATTTTTGCGTAATAGTATTCTGTAGCGGGTTGTGGCTTTATAGGGGAATAGGGTGGGAAGTAATTTAATTATAATTGAATAAATATGTTAATTTCTTTATTGGTATTTATTTTGAATTAATTGTTATTTAATTATTATTTGGTAATTAATTAAAATATAATTGGTGATTATTTTTAATTAATTGATTAATTGATAATTATGTTAATTTTAGTAATTTATTTTCTGTAGCGGGCTGTGGGTTTATAGGGGAATAGGGTGGGAAGTAATTTAATTATATTTAAATAAATATGTTAATTTATTTATTGGTATTTATTTTGAATTAATTGTTATTTAATTATTAATTGGTAATTAATTAAAATATAATTGCTAATTATTTTTGATTAATTGATAATTATGTTAATTTTACTAATTTATTTTCTCTAGCGGTTGGGGATTTATAGGGGAATAGGGTGGGAAGTAATTTAATTATAATTCATTAAATATGTTAATTTTTTTATTGGGATTTATTTTGAATTAATTATTAATTAATTATTAATTGGTAATTAATTAAAATATAATTGGTAATTAATTAAAATTAATAGATTAATTAATAAATATGTTAATTTTAGTAATTTATTTTCAGTAGCGGGTTGTGGGTTTATAGGGGAATAGGGTGGGAAGTTATTTAATTATAAATAATTAAATATGTTTATTTATTTGTATTTCTTTTGAAATAATAGTTAATTAATTATTAATTGGTAATTAATTAAAATATAATGGGTAATTAATTTTAATTAATTTATTAATTGATAATTATGTTAATTTTATTAATTTAGTTTATGTAGTGGGTTGTGGGTTTATAGGGGAATAGGGTGGGGAGTAATTTAATTGTAAGTAATTCTATTTTTAAATTATGTTTTTTAATTTTATCAAATGTTTAATTATTTTCTAACTGTTAATTAATTTATTGTTATTTGGTAAATAATTTGTATTAGTAGGTAATTATTTTTATTAATTAATTTTTATTTGCATTTTTAACTGATTAATTAATATATTATATAAAAGTGTTAAGTATTTTAAATAATTTGTTATTGGTATTATTATTTATTTTATTTTTATTTATATATGAAGTATTTATTTTCCCTACTTTTGCACTCACTGGAGTGGGAATAGTAATTTTCACCCCTACGCTATCCAACGCTTTCCCTACTGTTGCACTCTCTGGAGTGGGAATAGTAATTTTTATCCCTACGCTATCCAATGCTTTCCCTACTGTTGCACTCTCTGGAGTGGGAATAGTCATTTTTACCCCTACGCTATCCAACGCTTTCCCTACTGTTGCATTCTCTGGAGTGGGAATAGTAATTTTTACCCCTACGCTATCCAACGCTTTCCCTACTGTTGCACTCTCTGGAATGGGAATAGTAAATTTTACCCCTAAGCTATCCAATGCTTTCCCTACTGTTGCACTCTGTGGAGTGGGAATAGTAATTTTTATCCCTACGCTATCCAGCGCTTTCCCTACTGTTGCACTCTCTGGAGTTGGAATAGTAATTTTTACCCCTACGCTATCCAACGCTTTACCTACTGTTGCACTCTCTGGAGTGGGAATAGTAATTTCTACCTCCACGCTATCCAACGCTTTCCCTACTGTTGCACTCTCTGGAGTGGGACTAGTAATTTTTACCCCTACGCTATCCAGCGCTTTCCCTACTGTTGCAGTCTCTGGAGTTGGAATAGTAATTTTTACACCTACGCTATCCAACACTTTCCCTACTGTTGCACTCTCTGGAGTGGGAATAGTAATTTTTACCTCTACGCTATCCAACGCTTTCCCTACTGTTGCACTCTCTGGAGTGGGAATAGTAATTTTTACCCCTACGTTATCCAGCGCTTTCCCTACTGTTGCACTCTCTGGAGATGGAATAGTAATTAGTACCCCTACACTATCCAATGCTTTCCCCTACTGTTGCACTCTCTGGAGTTGGAATAGTCATTTTTACCCCTACGTTATCCAACGCTTTCCCTACTGTTGCACTCTCTGGAGTGGGAATAGTAATTTTTACCTCTACGCTATCCAGCGCTTTCCCTACTGTTGCACTCTCTGGAGTGGGAATAGTAATTTTCACCCCTACGCTATCCAACGCTTTCCCTACTGTTGCACTCACTGGAGTGGTAATAGTAAATGTTACCCTTTCCGCGATCCTACGGTACAAATATTGTAACTTTTTTTATTAACATTATGTTTATATATATAGATGTGATCAAGGGCAGTTCCTGCCCGAAACGCGTCATGCCTATTCTAACTTGCAATGGATAATAAACCTATGCTGTGAACACTCGAAGAGCTGTGTGGTGGTCCGTATCTTTCTGTGGTCGCAACCTTTGAAGCAGAGATCGACACATATATATATATGTATTAACAAATCAATTTGTATGGTTTTTTTGTTTACTTATATTAATTATTCATTAATTTTAAGGGTATTTAAGTATTTTAAGTATGTTTAGATTCATTATATTTATTATTTCATTAATTTTTAATTAATTTAAAGCATTTTAAAAAAATCAATATTTTGACTAACTATATTTTTTACATCGATATTTTTGATTCGATATTTTTGTACTTACCTGTTTGGAGATAGGAGGTCGATATTTTGGCATTCTATATTTTTACCGCGATATTTTGGTAGGTCGATATTTTGGCATTCTATATTATGTCAGTGATCCCTTTCTATCAGCACTTATCTGCTTCTCAATAACATGCACTCCTACAGAATATGATCTGGCACACCGTCTGTCCTTATTGTTTCAAACTAAATAACTTCCTGTGGCAATGTCTATTCCCACCCACACAAAACAACTCCCAAACTTCAACTTGACCTTAAAAACTTACTTTGAAAACAGATTTCATTAAACTAACCAAAGTGAAACAGCTTTTGTTCAGAACAGAAGTGTCCCTTACTTCTGCAAAAGAAATGTATCGACTGCAGATAACACAAACTTCAAGTAAAATACAGTCCCTTTTAAATACGAACCTCCCATGACACTTTGTGAATTGTTACACAATTTTCAACACTTCTCACACTCAAGGTCTGGCACACTTTTTTAACACGGTCTCCTCCGGTCTTCTCACACTCTTTCAAACTGTTTTTGGTATAATACTAGACTTCATTTATTCGATCATCTATGGAATAACAGGAACAGTACACATAATTCTCGCTCTCTTTGCGGCATCCTACTTCTATTTTTGCTTCTAAAGAATTGCTGCGCTCCCTGTGCTAAGAACAATGTCCGACAGAATACGCCTCTACGCGAAGCTACATCAATGCTGTCCAAAAAATGGAACAACTTTTCGGCTGCCTGCCTCCATCTATTATCGGAGCCAGCTACAACATGACATTTATTTACACCATGACATTTATTTACACATATGCAATTTGCGTACAACCATCTTTTCATTGCAAAACTTGCCCATTCGACTGGCGAATGGATCTATGCCTTGCCAACAATAGCTCCCGATATCCAGCAAGTAATGGAGTATCTTGAAAACCATTAACTTGATTGTTCAAGCAGTGGAGAAATGGCGGATGCAATACAAAAAGTTATTGTGGCGGAATGGGATTTCTGCGCAGCCGCGAAAGATCTCCTGCAACGTACGACCTTTGACAACATCGCAGATTGCCTGCCAATTCAAATTGCCGCTCCAACATTCGAGGAACATTACTGTCCCTTTGAGGATATGAATTGGATCGCTTTGCTTTTCTCACACGATGGCAACAATGACCTCTTGGAACATTACGCATCTCAAGCTGCTGAAGAACTTCCGGACTGCAATCTCCAAGACTTGTAAGAAATTCACGTTATTCTTGGATTGATTTTTTCCAACTTTTTTTACTTTTTCCTTAAACATTTTTAATACACTTAAATTGAATTATTTTCATGTAATAACTTTCTAAGTATGCTCACGCATTTGAACTCTGTTTTCATTATTGCCCCTTATGTCCCCAGTCTAACCAGAGATCGGTGATGTATGGCTTATGCAAATATGCTATTTATCTGCTAAATTAGCCTAAAGCCGACATTCATTTTGAAACCATGTCTATTCTTTGTGCATACATCTCTCCCTGCCTGTCTGTTATCCACAAAGCCCTTTCACACAAATTTACTCTTCCTCAGCCTGTGCTCACAAGCTGGTCATCCAGATCAAAAAACACGACATTGTTTAGGAACTGGTTGGCACAGTGTGCTAATCGTATCCTACCTTAATTTTCATTATACAATTTAGTCATTCATGTCTAATAGCTATTGTACCTGTCCCATGGAACTGTAACATGTAATGTGGAATTCACTGATGCAGGAGCTTCGGTTTCGATACAGCAGAAGCGGTTGGAGTTTGCCTCAGCTCGATGCCTTATCTCTCTGTACAAGAATTTTTTTTTTAAAGAGCTGAAAACAATAATGTATGGTTTGACCAGAAGGGTACCGAATGTGCTTCTCAGAAGCACAATGTTTGTATGCCTCCTCAAAGTTCTAATGTGGGTAGAACTATTGCCAATTCTGACACGCACCAGATAATATTTAATGTAAAACAGATTCCTGACTGTTCTACTGTTAATAATTTTGTGTTACAAAAAAGCAGTACAAGGGCACCTAAAAAGTGTGGTGAAAACATTTTGCTAAATCTTTTTTTCTTACTTTTCTTAAAGGATACATGTGGTAATCGTATCCTATCCTTATTTTCCTTATATAATTTAGAGTCATTCAACTCTAATAGGTTTTGTTAATGTCACATGGAACTGTAACATGTAATGTGGAACTCACTGATACAGGAGCTTACGTTTGAATCCAGCAAAACAGTTTAGAGATTGCCTCAGCTGGATGCCTTAGCTATTGCATCAGTGGGTCCATTTATGGTACTTAAATAAAGACATTTTTTATATAACTTTCAAACTCCATCACTTTATTACACACAGCCACTTTCTTACACACACCTGATTTCACAATTTGTCTTCTGTGGCAGTGCAACATTCTGCATTTTATTCTTCACAATTATTTCTTTATTCCTTCTTGCTAAAACACTGCATTTGAGTCTTCAGACCGGTAGGGGTGAGTAGTTCGCTTCCCACTCCCTGTGTAGTATAAACGCGAACTAACACTACTTACACAGGTATGGTACTGCAGCCAGTGTCCTACAGCGCCCACAGCACATCACTTTACAGCAATCAGCTCACGACTTACACTCACAGTTTCATCCCCGAGTCTTCAGAGTGGTAACAGTGAGTAGTTTGCTTCCCACTCCCACTATAGTCTAAACACATACTAACACCACCTGCACAGCGATGCTACAGAGGCCAGTATGCTACAGCCCCCACAGCACATCAGTTTACAGCACTCAGCTCATGGTTTAGGCGCACGCTTTCCTTCCCAAGTTTACCGGCACCTCACCTAACCACCATCTCACTCTGGGCAAAACACCACTTTCACACCAGTAAGGGTAAATACTTTGCTTCACACTCCCTCTATAGCACACCCTAACCACCCTACAGAGGTCACAGCGTTCCTACCCTCCTCTTTCCTACTTTTTTCACCCTTTTTTCCCCTTATTCGCTTCAACAGAATCACAAAATGGTGGCCAACACTTCCTAGTTGCAACTGCTCGCACCGCTCGCAGCCAATAAGCGGCAAGCTCGTGCTCGTAACGCCTCAGTCAATCAGATGGCAGAATTCGAAAAAATATCGATATCTGTAAATTTCGATATTTCTCCAAAACTACTGAACAAATTTACACCAAATAAAGAAAAGCGTGCTTTTTAGACCAAGACCATTCTCCCTGCCAAATTTGGGGTAATTCCGTTCACCCGTTCGACCTGTAGCCTTGTCTAAAGTTGTCTAAACATGGAGAAAACATGTTTTGGGCCCCCTTTTTTCTCTGCCCCCCTTTACGATTCACCCCCAAACTTTCAACATAGGAGCTGATATGAACAAAGAATTAGTTTTGAAAATTTCATGAAGATTCATCAAACAACGCCAAAGTTATAAGCAAAAGTAAAAATGCTCTTCCCATGGAAATCGACACAGGGAAAGTGAACCTACAGAATCTGTCACACTGTCACATGGCATTCCCAGTAGACCCCTCCCCCCCGAAATCTAAGACTCACAACTTTCCAGGGCAGGCATACTGGTGCATATATTTGTGAACTGAAACAAATGTAATGGGCCATTTGTGCAAAGATGTAAATCTCTGCATGTCATTTTAAGGTTTTTGGTGGGGAATTGGGCCCCAAGTCTTTAATGAGAAGAGCAGTCGACACACCTTTTAGGACATTTCAGTAACCATAGTAAATTAAGTAAAAAAATAAATATATATATATATATATTTATATAGCAAATTTAAACACAAGCCCATTTAACCTATGGAGAAAGCCCTTCCACATCTTCATCAAACCTAGGGCCCTATTACGTAAAGGGCACACTTTCCCTGTTTGCGCCTGGCGCACCTTAAAACAGGTGCGCCATGCGCAAACAGGGAAAGTGATCCCTTTTACATGGAATGTGCTGCCCCCGGGGCAGCTGTGAACTCCCGCTGCCCTGTTGGCAGCACAATCCTGTGAAAAACGGAGTGACTGCCTTAAAGCCACTCCGTGTTTTCCTCTGCAGACGGCAACTGCCTGCACTTTCAAAGGGGATTAGAGGTCTCCTTGCAGGCGGGTGCAATCAGTGACTGCACCAGCCTGCAAAGCGATATCTGGTGGGTTCTAAAGGACCCCCTTTTCCCCCTTCAAAGGGCTGCACTCAGGGGGGGCACTGACAGTGCGCCACCTTTAAGTTGGCGCACTGTCTCTGCCCCTCCTGATATCTTCTTTGCCTCTGCCCCCTCATCTGTAATAGGGCACGGGCGCAGAGGGATTTCCTCATTTGCATGGGCCACACCCCCATGCAAATGAGTGAACCCCCGCCCTGCAGATAGCAGTATCACAGAATGGACCGCACAAGCGTCTGCGGCGCCTTCTGTTATACTAGAGTGCCCCACGGTCCGCAAAGGGGGCACAAACGCCTGTTACACCCCCGAGGCACACTCTGTAATACAGCCCCTGGAAGTGCTTGACTACTCATTCCATCATTTCAGCTATTTCCACGGTGGGAGACGGTCGGATCTGAGTTTGAGAATGCCCACATAACTATGCGTACCATAACAACGCCTTGTAAAACCCAGTCCTAACCCTTTGCATGGGATAAAATAAATAAATAAATAAATAAATAAAATAGATTTAGTGCTGCAGATTTTACCACACTCATGTGGGAGAAATAAGCAGTAGTAAAGCCATTAGTGCCTGTCAGGAATCGTTTTGTGAAATCCTGGCATGAGTAAGTGGAGGTATGTTCTGCTGTTAACATACGTTAATGGTCGAAAATACCTTTGGTAATCAGCCCCATGGTAGCCAAGTTTACAAATGCTCTGATTGGTTCCTGGCGGACTCTTTTCTTTGATTATTATATTTTAGCATTTCATTGTGGATGTTTTTACTATTACAGTTACACTTTCACTGTCATATTTCCTCTGTTGGGGTGTTTTTTGTGCACAGACCTGTGCTACCACCTTCCAGTCTGATTGTTTGTGTTCGAACTTGGTGCATGGGCACTTTCAGTAATGTTTAGGCCCGGTCAGCATTGTTTAAATTCCCACCTTACCTTATTTAGACATGGAATCTGGTAACTCTAAAGTCTCGCATCAGCACAGCTTTTTTAGTGTCAGACTTTGTTTAGATGAAGGTAAACCCTTTTTCTTCTTAGCCCTATTGCTGAATATGGAATTTGGTGACTGCAAATGAATCATTAGTCTGGCAAGTAGCATACTCAGTTTACTTGTGGTTCGTTACTGGGCACAGCTAATTCAAGCGACTGCATGGTAAAAATATGTTAAATCATTTAAAAGGATACTGAAGATTAATTTATCTCTGAGCCGCAGCCATAGTGGCCAGGTAGTTTTATATCCTGTGACTTACAGAGCCTGATTCACAGAACTATTTTTGCACTTGGTGTGTAGGTCAGATTTAAGCTTCAGGGAAAGTGGAAAAATAGAGAGCTGATTTTACAGCAAAACTGCAGTAGTAAGTGATTCCCAGCATGTACGTGGAATGTGAGAGTCTGTAAAGTGCTCTATTGAAATGTGGTGAGTACCCACAGAGTTTAGACTTTGTGAGCACTTACAATCTTTTCCACACTCAGATGCACTTTATTTTAACCTCAAATTACCCGGTGGTAAATGTTTCACATCTGAACGAAAAAAGAAAATAGTAAAACATTTCCTAACAACATAAATATGGAATATGGCGTAATGTGAACATTTTACGCATAAGAAAGAAGGGTCAGATGTAAAATGCATTTTATAGTCGAAAACAAATGCTTTTTTTAAACAAAGTAATCCAACGTTAAGAATCAGCAGACTCGTGGAAACCACTTTTGCAGTCTGGAACGACCCCCCTGATAATTGTCAGTATCATTGACACATCTGAAAGCACTCTAAGGGCCAGATGTAGGTGGGACTCTTCTGAGTCCCAGAGGCCTTACAGAATCGGTATTTTACCATCAAATCCAATTTGATGGTAAAATACCGATTCCGGTGTGCATGCACATGTGTGCATGCACACCTATGCCATGTGACAGGCAGACCTACCCTTAGAGCATGTATGCCTGCCACATGACACCCGAGCCTGTTTTGGGGGTGCCAGAGGGTGTCAAAGTGACACCCCCTGCACCCTTGTGAAAATCGGTATTTACCGATTCGGTAAATACCGATTCGGTAATGCCCATTCATTCCTATGGGCTTCAAAGCCCATAGGAATGAATGGGCATTACCGATTCGGTATTTACCGAATCGGTAAATACCGAATACTTCCGATTCGGTATTCCAGCACATCTGGAATACCTACATGTCCACAGCTTAGATTTACCGATTTTTAATTACCGAATCGGTAAAATTCGGTAATTAAAAATCGGTAAATCTATTTCACCTACATCTAGCCCTAAGTACTGAACGTACGTTTCAAATCAAATGTGCTCTATGATTGTTAAAAATATATATTATACCTACATTTGCGTAACACATCATACTTACATGCAATTCATTCACTCATGCATATATTATTTTTAATGTGGAAAATGAACTTTTTAATACAGTGCACATTTATGGATTAATGTACATGCAATCAAGATTATTAAATAGAATATTTGTTTTTAAAGCAAGCTATTTTACAAATGTATATATTTGGCATGTAGGAAAACGTTAGAATTTAATAAGTTTATAGCAAGTAAACATAAGCTCTATGCTATATTACTAATGAGCATATAAGTCTTTCACATGAGGAATTCTTCAATAGTCATCACAAAGACCTGGTAAATATTGGTAATGTGTAATTAAAGCTAATTCCCTTACACGTTGCAATGACATGTCTCCCCTCTCGCTCCTTACTGATCCTACGTTTGGTGAAGCATCACAAGATCCAAACAAACCATTGACAGGGTAAGAAGGTATCTCTGCTTCTACAACACGCCACTCTGGTGATACAAGCAGGGAAAGTGGAGTTGCAACTCATAAAGGCCAGCAGAAGCACACCAGGAAAGCTTAAATGTTGTCTGCTCTGCCACTAGAACAGCAGCTACTACTACCCCAATCACTGTGAGATCAGGCACAGTAGTGATTTGTGCAGCTCGTACACCAACTGCAGGTGAAAGAGTAAGAAGGACTCAGGATCGCACAAGATCAAACCAAGTGCTACTTGGCGCACTTTCTCCTGATGATTTTCAAGACTTTAAACTAACAGGCACAAGCATCAAGCAAAAAATGCCTCGCAAAAATTGCGACTCGCTGAAATAGACTGTTAGCGAACGCAAAACAACACTTTTCAATGCAGGAACCCATATACAGAGAAAAAAAAATCGCCAAATAAGGACTCGCAAGATGTGCGAGAACCAATAATGCGAATCCTTAATAACGAGTCACACAACAGCCACCGCAAATAGCGATTAGCAATTAAAGAATTGCAATGCAATGCATGTAAACTCGCAATCAGCGATTTCCAGGAAACTCGCAAATTAGCAAGTGCAGAATAAGAGGAATCACAATGGTAAAGTAAAAAAAAAATTGCAGAGGTGCTACCAATCAGAAACCCTTTAAAATTGACTCAGAAGGTCCCTAAAGCCTTTCTCAACGGCAGCACTCTGCATGATGGCGAGGAGGATGAGGATCCATGCAGCAGCCCAGCGCAGAAGGAGAATACAGGAGAGGATTTTCCGAGTGCGCATCACATTGCTGGGACAAACAGTGGATGAAATCTACGATAAGTCATGATCATGCACCTAATTACAGAATTGGAACCCCTAATGCAGCGCCAGACCCGTAGGTCCCATGCTAGCCACACACATGTACAGGTCCTATAGTTTGCCTGCACCTACTTGCCTCAGGCAGTTTCCAGGGGGTAGTAGCTGTAGCTGGAGGGGTATCACAAAGCTCACTTTCACGCTTCTTCAAAACCTTCCTTTACGCCATGATGACAAGGATCCACACCCACATCACCTTCCCCACTACCCCACAGGATTTGAATAAGACAAAACTGGACTTCTACCAGGTAGCCCAATTCCTCATGTGATTGGCTGCATAGACTGTATGCATGTCCCTATCTGTCCCCCAGCAGCTCATGAATACATCTTCAGGAACAGGAAATCCTATCACTCGATCAATCTGCAAGTAGTGTGCAATGCTAAGCATATCATAACAGACATTGTGGCACAATTCCCTGGAAGAACCCATGACTCCTATATATTCCAACACAGTGGCATCCACACGCGTCTGCTCAGGGGTGAATTTGGCTAATGACATCTACTTCGTACACACATATACCTATTCGAAACATTATTCAAACAAATGTAAATGCATAACTGTGGCTAACCCTTTGCTTTCCACCCTGTAGGTGACAGCGCATACGCCGCGTGGAACTACATTTTAACACCATACCTCAACCCAACCAGACCACATGAGCAGAGGTACAATGCACATGAGCAGAGGTACAGGACACAGAATGTGATTGAACGCACGTTTGGAATACTGAAAAGTCGCTTTCGCATTCTGCACAAAACTGGTGGAGCGTTGCAGTACCGTCCAGAGACCTGCTGCTGGATCAAGGCTGCATGTGCCATGTTGCACAAGTGCATGTGGCAAACTCAGCGGAAGGGCAAAGGAGACGTGCACACATCACTCAACATTATTTCTGAGGTAGGCAATAATGAGTCATAACAGCTAAATGGCGAACACAAAAGTATTTATTAACATGAGCCCATGTATCAATGTGTAGCCACACAGAGATCTGTGCAAATTGCAACTGTGATTGCATTGAGGTGTAAGTCAAATGAACAATTCCACGCACTGGATAGCAATTACTAGGATGTCAATGACCATGGTTACATCACCATGGCCAAACAAAGGAGGACATGCCTGGCTAGCGCCTCCTACCACGCACCCCCAGACGCCTTTCGCCTGCCTCAGCTACATCACCCTGATGTGTAACGGAAGATGTTGTGCTGCGTGAACTGTGCCTCCTGGCAGTAGTCACTGGCACCGACAGGCTTCTAAGACTGGATGCCTCCTCACTGCCCTCCTGCCCTGTCAATTTGATGCAACCAACAGTCCCGGCCGGGATATGTTCCACAGCAGTGCTGACTTCTCCCAGAGCCCTGGCAACATCCCCAGAGTAATGGCACAGATCGATTTGCATGGCCACAGAGCGACGTGCCAGCAGCGCAGTGGTGTTGCAGAGCTTGATGTGGGCCCTTGTCTGACATGCGCATCATGCTCTAGTGATGCCTTCTCCTCTTTGTGCTTTGTTCCACAAGCATCGCGCGGGTGAGCTCCTGTAGGCTTAGTTTGTCTGCCTATTCCCCTCAACAACTGCTGTGGTCAGCTCACGCGCACTGTCTGTCATTTTGCTGATGTTCTATGCAAGTTTGGAAATCTGTGTCTTCCCTGCAAGCACTGCACGCGTAACATCTGGGACTCTACATCACCAAATACATTTGGAGCCTTGCCTTCATGTGCAGCAATACGGGCCCTTGACCTGTGCCGCCATCTACGTTGGACCTGTGCCTGTGGTGTAGGTGGTGTTGACACACAAGGCTGGCTGGTCCCTGTAGTGGGTGCAGTAGACAACTCGGATTCCATTGGCTGCAGAGAAGGGATATGGGCCTTGCGTTTTGTGGGTACAGGTGGTGTGCATGCTGGGGCAACTGGAGTCTCCATATGAGTCTCAGCAGGTGTCTCAGAGATGTGTAGACAATCACTATCTTCAGGGTCTGCCTCAGCTGCATCTGTGATGTGAAACAGTACAATGTTAATTTGTGTTATTCTTACTATTGTGTTACATTTTGCATACTTGGCTCACATTAAATCACTGACTGCCATGCAGTGTTGCCGTGTTTTGCTTGCCATTGTTGGGTTGGAATGCCCACTTGACTGACATGCCTACACTCCCATGATGCATTGGGTGTATGAGAGAAAACGTGGACTGGAGTCGGACCTGTACACTGTGTTTTGCCTGGGTGTATGTGCATGATTAAACATTACGTAGAGGTGTATGGTTGCATGCATCTTACCTTGTGGGGTACTTGCTGCGCCCGATGTGTCCAGCTGGGTGACTCCAACCACTGCCTCAGGCTGAATTGTCGCCTCCACCAGGTCCTCCGGTGCTGTGTTGTTGTGTACAGTAGATGGGCCCCCTCCTGTGCCACTTGCCTCCTTCAGCCTTTCGGCAATGCGCTCCTTGTCATGGCTCCGCACCACCATTTTTTAGGTCATCAATGCTGCGGTGTGTTACACCCACAGCATTCACCTCGGTCTTTATGCGCAGCCATATCCATCTTTTTTCAGCCTCTGGCACTTTGAGTGACATTTTCCCGAAGAGCTTGTCATGGCTCTTGCAGACCTCCTCAATGAGATTTTCAAGTTCTCTCTCACTGAACTTCATCTTCCTCTTTCTGGGTGTGGCACTATCTCCTGATGCTGTTTTGTCCATCCTGAGGCAGAGGAAGTTGTAGGTAACAGACTTGGGTGTGTTTCAGCTCAGCTCCAGTACTCTTCCTCCTCCTCTGAGCTCCTCTGTGCACTGAATGTAGCATGGGCTGGATGAATTCCTGGTTGTGATGTCATCAGCATGCTTCCAATGCGACACGCTTTTTAGGAAATTGCAAATAGCGATTTCGCTATTTACGATTACGCTAAAAGCAAAATTGCAAATAATATTTTTCCATTTTAGCGCATCGCATTTGGGATCTCGCAAATCGTTTTTGCATTTTTTATCGAATCAGCATTTTTTCGCAACCGGCTTCATGCATTGCGGATAGCGATTTCTAAATTGCGATTCCTTATTTTTCGCAATTTAGGAATCGCTATTTTTGGGTTTGATGCATGTGCCTGTGAGATGCTGAGGGTGCGGGAAAAACACATTAGGCCCTATGTCAAATTAGTCACAAGGTTGGTGGCTTAAAAGACACTGTGCGTGAAGGCTTTGCAACAGTGGCTCAAAGCATGCCATAAGCAGATTGTGTCAATCATTAAATGGAGAGTTTGTTCAGACCAGAAAAGAGCTGCGGCGTTCCAGCCAGCAGCAACAAGCTATGTGTAGATCTGTGCATCGGCTTGCAAAACCAACACATATTCTGTGCTGATACAACAAAATTGCAGATTGATATTGAAAAAAAATATGTGGAGTCACAAAGTACTTTCATCCAAATTAAAAATGTCCTGGAGGATTTACAAACCATCAATGTCAACAATGTCACTATGCAAATTTCAATATCACTAGCTGAAAGTGAAGAGGCGTCTAATATGACAGAAGCGATTGTTTCAAGGCCAAGAAGGGGTGGGAGTAGTGGCGTCAACTAAAGTCAAACAAACACACCAGACTGCTGGCAAAAAAAGGAAAAAATATTTTTGTGAGTTTATTACAGTTTATGTGCAACTTATTTGTATTTGTTTCACAAATTTAATATGATGCCAACAATGTTCATTACTATTGGGAAATTTCCTGTTCTTCATTGGTGGAAAAAACACGGTGCTACTATAATGAAGTAGAATTATAAGCATCTATATTTTGAGTATTGTTTCTTTAATACTTTCCGTAGAAATATTTACTTGTAATGTCTCTTTGGCGTGCCCTGCCCTCTGCTGCCATGATTGCCTCTTGTCCTGGTTGATGTTGGGTTAGGGGTGTATCTTCATCTTCATCAGATCTGTCATCCTCAGGTTCAAATGGTAGGTCCTTTCGTATTTTAATGTTGTAAAGAATTACGCAAGTAGCTATAATTTTACAACTTGCTTCAGTTATGTACGTTAATGCTCCTCCACTTTTATGAAGGCTACGAAACCTCTCCTTCAGAATTCCACAAGTGTGCACTATTACTGATCTTCTTCAATTATGTGCGCTGTTCTATCTGTTTTCGCTTGCAGTGCTTGCATTTAGGCGCGCGGGTAGTAACCTGTGCATATATACTATCTCTAGTAAAAGAGAGGGACCCAAATACCAAAGGGATTGGGTACCAGAAAGACAAATGTCAGTAAAAATAGTTCCCCTTGGGCATATCGACTCTAAAGCATATACTCCCAGATATTCACAAACTACAACAAAATAGGCTCACATGTAATAAACAAAGAGGCAATGTAAAAAACCTATGTCAAGAAAATATACTTCACAATTTATTCAAAACAAGTGCAATAAAACCAATGTGGTTCATGGTTGTCAAATCTTTCCACAATACATTAAAATCTCATAAAAATATGTTTACATAACATATGAAAGGGACAGACAATAAAAAAGGAAAAATAAGTTCCTATTTGTAAAAAAGGAGATACAAAATGTGAAATCAATTTAGCTTTGCGTCAAAATTGTTGTCACTCAGTGCTTAAAGTATTTCTCCTTTCTTTTTGAGCATCGACGCGTTTCGGTAGGCACTTATAATATAGTCACCTTCTTCAGGAAAACATTACAACCATCCCATAAACTCTTGTGCAATTTTTATGCGATTTTATTGTATTGTGGAAAGATTTGACAACTATGAACCACATTGGTTTTATTGCACTTGTTTTGAATAAACTGTGAAGTATATTTTCTTGACATAGGTTTTTTTACATTGCCTCTTTGTTTATTACATGTGAGCCTATTTTGTTGTAGTTTGTGAATATCTGGGAGTATATGCTTTAGAGTCAATATGCCCAAGGGGAACTATTTTTACTGGCATATATACTATCGCCTACATTTACAGAAAAAGATCAATACACTTTAGGGACACACAATGTGTACTATATCTAAAGGTTCAGTTATCATGACAGTTACCAAGAAGATAACCTTCTTCAAACTCTACACTTGCCAGCCAGCTGTCGGCGTGAATGACAAAATATGAAAGAGTCATGCGTACTCCCTGGGCCTTTTGCTACTAAATCTGCATTAATACAAGCAGCATTTTTTTAATCTATTTTAATATTCAACGAATGGTGATTTTTTTCAATTTTAATACAGATACTCAGTTTCTGAAAGTGGCCATTCACATACCATGAGGAAACTGAGCAATGGTATAAAAGTCTACCTTGGTGGGATTAATTTCAGCTGGGTGGCTTGGAAATGTATTGTGCAAATGGATTTTAGATAACATGGCTTTCAAAACTTTACAAAAATCCTCAAAAGGGCATTTTGTGAGGTGCTCCCAGCAACTTCCACTATACCCTGATAGCTACCTAAGGCTATAATGTGGAGGGAACAAAGCACTGGTATCTGTGTCGGTATGCCTGGCTATGCTGTGCTTGACCTCCGAAAATTGAATTCAGTTTATGCATCACATATTCCCATCCATAATCACTTGCCTGCTCAACCTGTATTTAGTAAAGACCTCCTTTCTCTGTCCAGTCAAATATAGTAACAACCTTTTCCTTGGTACTCCTTCGCCAGCCGTGGCAGGTAAGAGCGGTGAGGCCGGCTAATAAATAAATAATTTTCCCTCGTGGTCGTCTCTTGAAATCCCCCCAGCCGGCCCCACCGCTCTTACCAGTGGCCGCGGCTGTCCTCGCCCTCGTTGTGCAGTCAGGCTGTGCCTTCACCTCATCAGAGCTCAGCAAGCAGACTTTGTAAAAAGTATGTATTGGGCATATTATACACTTGGTTCAAATTAATGTTTTTTTGAATGTACAGTTTCAATCTTTTGGGACTATTAGGTAATTGTGAATGCTTAATACACTCAAATAGTGATTCGCTAATACAGATAAAGTGTTCGGAAATTGCTAAAGTTGCTCTCAAAATACTGGTTCGGTAATTCTTTGACTCATTGTGCTACTTTAAGAAATCCTTCCTTAGAGCCCTTTGGAACATTGAAAATGCAATTTTAGAGGTTGGAAACCCATTTAGGACCATTTACCGACCCCCTAAATTGTTTATACATCAGGCATGTGATCCCATGCCGATTCTTTATTTGGAAGGGTTGTGCTGTAGGCGTCCGTTCCAAATACAGAATCATATGCAATATATCAATGTTTTACAACAGAAAACTGGTCACAAACCATTAAAAAATTACAGACTCCTGAATTGGGGTGGTAATGCATTCACAAATGAGAAGGCGTTCCTTTGGGGCCCTTACACCTTTGTGAATATAAAAAAGAAATGTTTGTTAAGGAGTAGGAAGTGATATAGGGGACCACTGCCAACTCTCAAAAAGTTTTCAAAAGAAGACCTGTCTGTTTTAAACATAGCCTTGTTTCTCATAAGGAAAACAGGCTACATTAAAAACAAACTTTATTTTATTAAAGGGCGATCCCAAACATGGTGATGGCCACCAATCGGAGTGCCTAGCATTTGAAACTTAGGTTATTTATTTTAACGAGTTAGATCAGATTGCTCCAAATTAGAATTCAACATACTGACCTATTAGGGCATACGTTGACTTGTTAAATTCTTTGCTAGTCACGAAAATACTTGTAGCAAACTGCAACCAGATTGTTGCAATTAATCATTTGTACTTTGGGCCCTAAATGTGTATGTGAGTATCGTGTATTTACACATGTAGAAAGTTGCCGTAAAAGCATACTTTTGCATGGGCTAGCATCATTCAACTCAACTTTCACAAATATCTTTATCTGGAAAACCAATAATTGTTTCAGATTTTACATTTACATGAGCCTGCCAAGGAAATGCTTTTCCTCATGATTGTCAATATAAATGTCTGTGTAGATATCAGTTGGGTTAATAATACACTGCCTAAAGGATAATGGCCAACAAAGGACACTTATTAAAAGAATACCACCCAGTGAAAGCCCAGCCTCAAGAGTCAGTCTGAACTTTTCATGAATTATCAGTCATATCTCATTTTTAAATATCAAAAATACCATTATTTTCTTTCCAAGAATAAGATTACACCTACTGGCTTTTGATAATTCACAAACTTTCCTATCAAATAAATACTTTGGTTTTAGGATAAATAAACTACTATCCCTCAAAACTCTATCTTAGTCCTGAAATACAAGTTTTTTTTATTTACCAAAGGCATGTTGGATCTCAAAACATCAGTTTGTCATTTTCATCAAGTACTCTCTGGTAATGCTGTCACACAAGGGCATATTAAGACTATTCCCATTAATAAAATACCAGGGAAACCTATCAGATATCAATGATTTGCATGTCCGTTATGACAGTAATAGCCAGGATTATGTCAAGAATGCCCACAATATGTTGTGGATGGGCCACCGATATGCCAAGGATAGCCAAATTGTTGTCAATAACTTCCACAGTATGTCAAGGATGGTCACTATTGCCTTGGTATTAGCCACAATATTGTCAAGAATATCCACAAAATGTCAAAAATTACCACTACTATACCAGAAAAATACAAAATGTTCCAAAGAAATGTCACAATATGTCACAAATGCTTGACTATTATCGAAGTATAGCCAATTTCAGGGTGATCATTAAGCTACCATTCCGGTCAGTTCTTACCCCTCGAGCAGCCATACCTACACACAGGTAAGTTAACACACCTGCACAGCCACAGGGACCCACTCACTCACACATTCTTACTAACACACAGACATGAATGCGTATATGTGTAAAATCACTCACGCATGGGCACACATTCACTCTCACATACAAACAGACATTCTGACTCTCTGCCCATCCTGTTGCCCCCTCCTCATTAACTTACTGGCTGCGACAGCTTTCCTGGCTATATGGTGTTAAGGCCCTGGATACAGAGAGCTGGTTGGCAACTTTCTTCCATGCTGATCCTTCAGGATTGATTTGGGACTGCAGAGGAAAGACAGTAGGCTTATGGGTCAGTGTTAGGAAAGAAAAGTTCTCTGCATGGTAATGGACATGCACCCCTGCCCTGAGTGCACAGCTGTACTGATGACTGGATCCCTAACACTGATATTTCCTGCCATACGCAAATACAGATCATACAATTGCGCCATGACATAGGCGTGTCTCATGGATTGCGGTCTTGTTGGACAGGGAGGGGAGCCCACAGCACTACATTAGAGTGGTGGAAGGCTACTGCCTTCACCAGGAGTTTAGCTGCACGATAGCCTTGGTGGCAGCATACTGTGTATTGATCAGAATGCGTGAATAGGTCTTTTTCACCCTATCCACTGAAGCAAGGCCTCCAGGCTCATTGATTCTTGAAGTTCCACTGCTGTGTGCTTAACCCTCTATTTGCCTACATCGGTTTGTTATGTAGTGCTGCTCTTCGCAGGAGTGGTTTATTGGTGCTCGGTCTATGTGTGCCTGGGAAGGGTATAATATGGAGTTTAATACAGTATTGAGCAGGGTGTGCGTGGTCTACATCTACAGACCCCCGGGACCACGCACACAATTCAGCGAAGCCATCGCAGACTTCATCAGCCCGCACGCCCTCACCTCCTCAGACTACATCCTCCTAGGGGATCTCAACTTCCACCTGGAGAACAACAATGACAACACCACCACCACCCTGCTGGATAACTTCGCCAACCTCGGACTCAAGCAACTGGTGAACACCCCCACCCACTACGCCGGCCACACGCTTGACCCCATCTTCTCCTCCAGCAAGCACATCTCCTTCAGCCACTCCACCGGACTACACTGGACTGACCACAGTTGCGTCCACTTCGACTTCAGGAAAACCACAACCCACCACCACCCGCAACAGGTTCCCCGCAGAAGCAGGAGCAAGATCACCGCCGACCAGCTCACCACCTCCCTCAGCCAGAACCCTCCCACCAACACGACGGACCCCAACGAAGCAGCCCGCAACCTCACACAGTGGCTCACCATCTGCGCCGACGACCTCGAACCACTGAAGAACCCACCCAGCAGACCCGGCAGCAAGAAAGCCTCATAGTTTACCAACGACCTCAAAAACTCCAAGAAAACCTGCCGGACCCACTAGAAAGTCTGGCGCTACGACCAAACTACAGAAAACGGATGTATGACGTTACAACGCATACTTTTACCACGCATACCATTACAACGCGGTATTTACAACGAATACCGTTACAATGCATAGCGCTTAGAGGTGCTGGATAGTGGTAAGTATAATTTTATATTCCAACTCCAGTCCCCGTGGACACTAGGGAAGGTGTTGGACATAAAATTATACTTATTCCCTATCCTAGAGCGCCCCCCAGCGCAATGCGTTGTAATGGTATGCGTGGTAATGCCTGCGTTGTAATGGTAGTGCGTTGTAAAAACTTTGTTGTAACAGTTGTATACCACAGAAAACATGACAGCCCTCAAGAACGCCACCCGCAAACACCACCAGCTGATCCGCATCACCAAAAGGACAACATTCAAAGAACGACTGGACAACAACACCCACATCAGCAAGGAACTCTTCAGCATCGTCAAAGAACTCACCAACCCCAGCGCCTGCAACAACGACATCACACCCTCACAAGACCTCTGCGACTCACTCGCCTTGTTCTCTCACCGCAATATCGCCCACATACACAACAGCTTCAGCGCACAGACCACGCTCCCAACCGCCGAACCAGCGCACCCAACCACCACCCTCTGCGCCTGGACCTCGGTCAGCACCGAAGACACCACCCACACGATGAACACCATCCACTCCGGCTCCCCTACCGACCCATGCCCACACCACATCTTTAACAAAGCCGACTCCATCATCGCACCCCAACTCCGGGACATCTTCAACAGCTCCTTCGCATTCGCCACCTTCCCAGAGAGCTGGAAACATGCCGAGCTGAGCGCCCTCCTGAAGAAACCCACTGCAGACCCCACGGACCTCAAGAACTTCCACCCCATCTTGCTCCTCCCTTTTCCTGCCAAAGTCATCGAGAAGACCGTCAACAAACAACTCTCCGCCTTCCTCGAGACTAACGGTTCCCTCGACCCCTCGCAGTCCGGTTTCCGAGCAAACCACAGCACCGAGACGGCCCTCATCGCAGCAACCGACGACATCAGGTCCCTGCTCGACAACGGGGAAACAGCTGCCCTCATTCTCCTGGACCTCTCAGCAGCCTTCGACACCGTATGCCACCGCACCCTGATACAGCGCTTCAGCAACACCGGAATCCAAGGAACGGCCTTGGAGTGGATCATCTCGTTTCTCGCCGGAAGAACCCAGAGAGTCCGCCTCCCACCGTTCTGATCCGCGGCCACCGAAATCATCTGTGGCGTCCCGCAAGGATCCTCACTCAGCCCCACCCTCTTCAACGTCTACATGAGCCCCCTCGCAGCCATCGCACGCCAACACAACCTTAACATCATCACCTACGCAGACGACACCCAGCTGATCCTCTCCCTCACCAACGACCCTGCCACCGCCAGAGCCAGCCTCCAGGAAGGAATGAAAGACGTCACGGAATGGATGAAGCTCAGCCGTCTGAAACTGAACTCAGACAAGATGGAAGTCCTCATCCTGGGACCATCCTCTTCGGCCAGGGACGACTCCTGGTGGCCCCCTGCCCTGGGCACCGCACCCAAGACAACGGACCATGCACGCAACCTGGGCTTCATCCTGGACTCCTCCCTCACGATGACCAAGCAAGTCAACGCCGTCTCGTCTTCCTGCTTCAACACCCTTAATACTCCGAATGATCTTCCGGTGGATCCCCACCGAAACCAGGAAGACGGTCACCCAGGCCCTCGTCACCAGCCGTCTGGATTACGGGAACACCCTCTACGCTGGAACCACAGCCAAACTCCAGAAAAGACTCCAACGCATACAGAACCCCTCGGCAAGACTCATCCTGGACATCCCCCGTCACAGCCACATCTCCGCCCATCTGAAAGACCTGCACTGGCTCCCTGTAAGCAAGAGGATCAGGTTCAGACTCCTCGCCCACGCATACAAGGCTCTCCACGACATGGGACCCAAATACCTCAACAGCCGCCTCACATTCTACACACCCACCTGCCAGCTTCGATCCGCCAGCCTCGCCCTCGCCACCGTCCCACGAATTCGCAAAGCCACCGCCGGAGGAGAAATCCTTCTCCTACCTGGCAGCCAAGACCTGGAACTCCCTCCCCACCCACCTACGGCTGACCCAGGCCCATCTCTCCTTCAGGAAACAACTCAAGACCTGGCTGTTCGAGCAGTAGCGACTCCCCCCCCTCCCCCTACCCCCCTCCCAGCGCCTTAAGACCCTTTGGGTGAGTAGTGTGCTTTACAAGTTTGTTTGATTTAATTTGATTTGAGTGCATATGCTGGGTGTATGTCTGCCCAGAGTGGTACAATATATAGAAAATGAAGTACTGGTCAGTGTGTGCATGGTAAATGTATGTTCTGGATGTATGAGTACCTATGAGTGATACAGTACATAAAGGATAGCTTGCTGTTCAGTTTGTGTCAGTTGAATACATGCATTCGGTGTATGTGTGCCTGGGGATGGTACAATGCATGGAGGGCCCTGAGTTCCCATTTTGGGAGATCCAGGCATGTATGGTGAAAAATGGAGAGAAGGTAGGGAATTCCCCCAGACAGATTTATGTATTGCTGCATTCCTTTAAGGTGGGTGGGACACACACTGGAGAGTTGAGAGCTAGGCTTTCCCTGAACTTTTCAAATTATGCTTTTTTGGATTCAGTGAGAGGTCACAAGGAAGGGACCTGAGCACATTTCTGGAAGTAGGTGTGACTGTTAAGAGAATCATAAAGAGAAGGGCTGGAGCCCTAGGCTAACCTTTTGATACACGTTTCACTGTGGCTGACATCCAGGTGTGAACTCTAGTCCCATAGCCTGTGCTGTTGGTCAATCAGCTTTGAGGGCACTCCACCTATGACAGACTGCTTTCAAGAGGCAGAAGATGGTAGAAGAGTGGACACTTAAAAAGAAGCAGCCTTCCAGTAAAAATTCAAAGACTCAGACTCTAAATTACCTTCAGTGTTTGAAAATGGACTATCAGAGGGGAGCATGAGGCCCCAAAATCTGATAAGCACAAAATTTGGCGTTGTCTGGGGTAGATCAACGTCCCCACTGGGCACTCCGATGGGTAGCCACCCTCTGGTAATTGATCTGAGTCTTCAAAATTCAAACATCAAATGGCAAGTAGTTAAATTCTTGAGTTCATTTATTTTAGAATGTTGTGTTGTAAAATCTCACATATGTATTACATTTCAAATGCATTAAATACATCTGTCTTCTTTTTTTATGAATCCCAATGCATTTTGGGACAGCGCCCTTTATCAGGGGGCTAGGTCTGAAAAGCAGTCAGAAATAGCAATAATCAATGATGCAAAATGTACAGAAACCGCAACATAGGAAATGTTAAAAAAACTGAAAATAAATAGAGTAAGAACGAGGATATTGAGTAAATAGTCATGTGTATCAAGACCAAGCTCTATATGATATCCAAGGTAAAGAGAATGAAACACCAACTTTCCGGTTGTGGGTTGGAAAAAAGGTGTAATTGAATGTGTACATGGTGAAATCAAGTAACAAAAAAAATGTAATAAAGCTATCTCCAATATGATGGATGAGCTAAACAAGTACATGCAACCCTGTGTTCATGCCAAACTCTTCAAGTTAATGAACAACCGTTATCGATTAAAATAAACACCTAAATGATATGTCGGAGCAAATTAATTATGACAATATAGGTTATGTCTCCACGTGTATAATTGTGTCTGTATCGCTCTGCTGGTAAAATAACAAATTCCATGCCACATGCATGTATCGCGGTGCTATCAAGGTGAAAACAAGCTAAAAACGAAGCGCTCCATGCTTTGCGCATATGCAGATGTGTACAGGCTATAAACCGGCATATTTTGATGGTACTCTGCCTTCGTGAAATCGCATGCGTTAGCCAGGACTCACTGTGATATTAGCATAAAAACAAATGCCAAATGGGCTGTGTGAGAAGGGGAAGCTCTTTAGACTTCTGTCTGTGACCAGGACTGGGGGCCAAGGCCTCTTAGTCTCACTTCTGGGTGAGGGGACATCACCCAGGAAATCCAAGACGACTTGCCCTGGAGCCTGGAGCACCCGCACCTGCCTGCTTACCTTATGAGGAAGAAGATAACTTTGGAGCGTTCGAGGTCCAGTGAGGAGCTCTGTTGAGTGGACTCCCTCTGCAAGGTGTGAGGAGAAGTCTGAGAATTTGAGCACATCTCTCCGGCACTTAAGGAACTGATGTGGCTTCCTATTGATCAACGAGCTAGCTTCCGCACAGCTTGTCTCACGCATAAAGCCTTGCACACAGGCAGACCTGAATATCTGGCATCCAAACTCAAAAGGGCCGGTCAGTCCAGGAACCTCAGAAGCTCCAACATGCTTCTACTCATCCCACTGAAAGCTCGGAAACTCAAAACCGCAAATAAATCCTTTGCGGGTAATGCGCCTAAGATCTGGAACTCCATCCCACCTCACATCAGAATGACCACCTCCTTCCCGAAATTCAAGACACTTCTCAAAGCCCTCTTCCTAGAGCGCTCTCGACCGTAAAGAGTAACCCAGAAAGGACTTGGGGAAGGATTACTATTCCACTTCTTGAAACCCCTCCACCTGGAGATATGTTCCGCAACTGTTTACATATTGCCTTTGAGTTGGTATACTGAAGGTGTTTTTTTTGTTGTTTTGTTGTTTTCTTCTCTGCTCTCGTTTTCTGTTCAGAACTTGTTTGCTTATAATTGTACATGCTGTGAAGCGCTCTGATACCCTCGGGTCCAGCTAGCGCTATACAAAACTTCAATAAATAAATAAAAATAAATAAATAAGTCTGCTGCATCATTAGGTCATTTGCCGTGAGCAAAAATAAGCCAGCAACCCCTGAATGACAGAGGAGAACTGCTATGAATTGAGCTGTATGTAGAGCTCTGCCAATCGGGCCAGTGCCCTATGTAGTGGGAAAGCGGCAACCCTGCATGTCAGGAGGAGTTGCTGTGAGAAGACTGCTGTGCGGTAAGGGCTGTCGGCCAAGTGCGGTATTGGGACGCGACCCCGTATGCCAGGGAGGCTGCTGCCAAGGACTTTACTGTGCATATTGGTCTGGAGCACGTGTGCAGTGAGGATGCAGTGACCCCATATGCCAAAGGGGGTCACCGGGGCCAGAAGTCCTGTGACCTGGTTGAAGTCATCACAGAGAGGAGTGAGGCCACTGTGGAACCTGCAAACCTCTCCGGGATGAGAGATTTGCATCAGGAGCTGCGAATCATCACCCACCCTTATCGTGGGAGGGACCAGAGAACTACCCAGTGGACAAGAGTCATCAAGAACCTCCAGGTCACTGCAGAGGTGTGACTGTGTGTGGAGACTTTGCAACTGCTGAGTGCAATCCGCTTGGGGTCGCATGCAGCTATGCAACTGAATTGAGTGCTGGCATTCCATAGCCCGTGGAATAGGCAGGCCAAGGAACTCCGGTCGCTCTGATCATGCAAGGAGTGGGTAAGACTGATTTCGGGCCAATCGGCCCTTGGGGAACTTGCTGCTAATTAGTGCTGCAGCGCTCAAACACTGGTGACTTTAAGAACAGAGTCATAGTGGACTCTTGAGACTTGACTACTAGTGAGGCATACCATGGATGTTGCCAATAGTGTATCGGGAATAACAACTATCACTAACATGAGGAGAAAGCAGGACAGGAAACCACCAAGGAAACACTGAACCCATGACCTCAGTGGGATTCTATAGCTCTTTGTAAAAGTCATATTTTTCCTCTGTGTGGGTAGCGGTAGAAATAAAATAATTATAAAAAGTAAGAATATAGGCTGGAATTTATTGCTGCTTCTGTGCACATTTTGAGTTGTGAGCCTCTGTTCATTCCCCTGTATCCAGACCCAACCCTGTCAACCTCCCCCTGGATCCTTGTACTGCTCAACCACGTTACTACTGAGAGACAAGTTCAGAAGGGAGAGAATCCCAAGTTGTTCAGATGGTCTACTTAGTTGCAAGGGTATGACTTTGTAATGGAGCATGGAGCTGGATTGAACCACGAGAATGCTGAAGAATTATTTTATTATTACCGATCTGTCAACCACCCGTCCAGGTTAAAAGTTGGTTTGGAGTGTTCTAATCTGAGAGTGGTGACGGTTAGTACAGAAAAGTCCTCTGCATGGTAATGGAAGTGCAACCCTGCCCTGAATGCCCAACTGTACTCATGTCTGGATGTCTAATGCTGATTTTTATTGTCATAGGCAAACCACTGTTGCTTTCTTTTTTGAACAAATGGATCCTGCATGTGCTCGCTCCATCACATATGCCTGTGTCGGGGATTGCAGTCTTGTTGGACCAGGAGGGGCACCCAAAGCACTACCCTCATAGTGGTGGAAGGCTGCTGCCTTCATCAGTAGCTTAGCAGCATGAGTGCCCTGGTGACAGTATGCAGTGTAGGGATTAGTAGGAGTGAACAGGTCCTTTTTAACCTGTGTCACTGGAGTGAAGCCTAAAGGCTCACTCATTTTATAATGTTCCACTCATATATGCTTAACTCACCCTTAACCTACATTGGTTTGATGTGAAGTGCTGTGCAGTGTAGGAGTGGTGTATCTGCACTGGGTGTATGTGTGCCTGAAAGGGGACAATACAAGGATAATACAGTAATGCGCAGTGAGTGCATGTGCTGGGTGTATGTGTGCCTGAAAAGGGACAATACAAGGATAATACAGTAATGCGCAGGGAGTGCATATGCTGGGTGTGTGTGTGCCTATGAGTGGTACAATACATGGAGGATGTTGTGCTGGGCAGTGTAGCATTGGTAAATGAATGTGCTAGATGTATGTGCGCCTATGAGAGGAACAGTACAAAAAGGATACTGTGCTGTGCAGTGTGTATGGGTTGTAGACATGCACTGGGTGTTTCTGTGCCTGTGGATGGTATTATACATAGAGGACACTGGGTTCCATTTTGGGAGATCCAGGCCTGCATGGTAAAACATGCAGAAGACGTAGAAAAATCCCACAGATAGATTTGTGTATTGCTGCATTCCTGTGAGCTGGGTGGGACACACACTGGAGAGAGGAGAGTCAGGCTTTCTATGTACACTTCAAATGAAATGGTGCTCTTTGAATCCTTGCGGGGTTTCAAGCCAGGGCACATCTCAGGAAGAATATGGGTATGAGAACAGAATCATGAAGAGTAGGTCTGGGGCCCTAGGCTAACCTTTTGATTTACATATCACTGTAGTTGACATCCAGGTGGGAGCTCTAGTCCCTCCAATGGCCGGTGTTGTGGGTCTGTCAGATTTGGAGTCACTCCTGTTGTGACAGACTGCTTTTAAGAGGAAGAAGAGTGAAGAAGAGTGGGCACTTCAAAAGAAACATACCCCTAACATAAACTTCAAATAATCAAACTCTAAATTACATTTGGTGTCTGGAAATGGACTATAAGACCCCAAAAATTGTCATCTGCCAAGCACACAAATGGGCTTATGAGGAGGGAAAGCTCTGCAAGACTTCTGCCTGAGACCAGGACGAAGGGTCAAGGACTGAAACCTCCCTTCTTCAAGAATCACTTTATCATGTCTATCAATTCTACTACTCAGGCACCTCTTGCCTTAAAATTCACCTCATCCTATAATCCTAATACCCAAGTCCTAATGGAGCGAATGAGAGACATTTTAGGCAGAGACAAGTCTGTGGAGAGAGGGGACTTATAAGGTATCAGTCTGCGGTGGGATAGAAGTGGATGCCAAAGCACCTACAGATGGGCTGGGGTTAGCCAAGCATCTTGCAAGAGAAGGGGACAGAGTAGGATTTATCTTCTTGGACAGCAATGAAAGCATCACTTTGTCAAAACAAAGGTATGTCATGGACCTGGGAACTCCCTGCAGTCTAATCCGGAGACTTTGCTATCCGAGGTGCCCCTTTTTATTTCACACTGCTCCTCTTTGGCCTTTTTAAAAGTTCCTCATCAGAATGCCTGCCTGGCCCGGTTGCGCTGTCCTCACAGTGGAATTGTATTATGAAATATTTGCCATTAAACTTCATAGAACAAACTTTAATGTAATGAGTAACTCCTTAATATGTCTAGGTGGATCCATACACCAGCAGTGCAGCTTTCCTGTTTTCTTGGATTTCTGAAGAACATTTTAGATCAATGAGAATGCATAGAGGAAAATGGCTGTAAATCAGAATTACGGGTGCTTTCTTTTTTTGAAGGAATGGAATCGAAATGCCAGCATGGGGAAATACTGGAAAGCGAGTTATAGTTTTGTAAACTCATGTGGCAGGTGGATCTCAGGGTATATGCAAGGACTGCTGAAGAGGCCGGAATGGCACCTCTGGTGGAAACGCCGAGTCTACCAGGGGGAAAGCACCGAACTCGATTCAACTTGTCTGAACTGGACGGCATAGACACACGTCACCGACTCAGCTCACTGGGTACAGTTTCCAACGTGACTCATTGACATAAATGACTGTGGATAGTGGCTGCAAATGGCTGCCCTCCTCCCATCTGTGCTGCTACTAGAGGCAAACAACATAAATGATCGAGCTATCTAAGACACTTTAATAGCACTCTAATGTCATGTGTTTGGCCCTGAAAGATCAAGCTCTTAGGCAGCTGCGTAAATATACAAATTGATCACAGCTGTGTGGAGGGAAGCACTTGTTTGTGCAATCACACAACTTCTGCCCAATCGTAACATGTAATTCTGGATCCTAACCTGTGGGAGGGACTAAATCCCCTCTCTAGTAATGCTGACATAATTGTATGGCGAGGTGAAGACTGATTTTATAAGCACTATGAACATGTCAGTTCAGTGCTTAGTTTCATAGGCATTGCAGCTGTTTGCAGCTGTGCTGTGACCTGGTAAAAGATAGCTGAAGCAACTGGGGCATGCACGATATCCTGGTGGGGGATGGGTCAAGGCATGCAGCCCAATGTTAATTGCAGACTTTACCATTTTCCTTATTCCTTCCATATTTTTGAATGAAAGATCATAAGGGAGACTGCCCCTGACACCTTTCCTAAGTAACCCATAGGCAGTATGAGGGGAACATACAGTGCTTAATTGGAGCCAGTGGTTGTAGGTGGGGGCCACTGGCACTTATTTTTAGGGATGGTCACTTATATTTAAGCATCATATATTTAACAGGAGAGAAAGGGAAAAACACGCAGATCTAAAAGATGGAAGAAGAGAAAGACGGCAAACGTGTCACAAAGGATGAAAGTGGGAACCTGCAAGAGTGAGAAAAAGGGGCACAGAGTGTCTGGTGGTGGATTAAAGAGGAATGAGCAGACCCGATTCCATGCATGGGCCTAGGGTGTGTCGAGTGGACCAGTGCACAACCAATTTTTGTAAATTCTGCAGTCATTCTACCAGCTGTAGATTTACATTATATCTTTTTAAAAAAGGCATAGCATACAGAGCATGTAGTGAGTGAGAGTTATTTGAGAGTAAGAGCTGATGTGTATATTAGTCAGCCCCAATACTCATAATTTCCAGCAGGCCAGGCTTCAACACAAGCACCTGGATACTAAGCAGATTGTAATACTAATTATAGCTAAAGGAGGTCCCTGGTCCCACACCCTGTTGTGAAGTTCCTACTAATACGTAGGACCTGTGCATTGTTTGGACAACATAAACTGTGGGCGTGGTGTCAAGACTGATTCGAGACACCCCGCAGGATATGTTGGCCTATAGACCAGCTAGTTCACAGTACCACCGTAAGCCCCTCTAACCTACCAGGGATCAAATAGTTTCTGGCAACCGCTGAACATGACAACCCTGACCCCTAAGGGATGTGGAAACAGTACAGAACCTTTCGCTCAGTCACTCGTGCTTACTTATTCTAAGAGAAATATACAGAGAATACACAGTGGGATGTTTTCAACAATATTTATTGAATCACTGTTATTCTTGCATAAAATACGTGTCCTGTAATGATTAATAGACAGATGCCGATAACCATGATTACAAGCACGAAAAGCATAAATAGTAGATATACTTCTACCATGGTGCTAAAAAATTGTACATATGCAGGCATATAAACAAGACAGTAATCTAGCTTACTCTTACAAAGCAAACCCTACACTAAGTGTACCTAGCGTGTGTGTAGGTGTAGAGCCAAGAATCCCCCCAAGGGACGATCCAACCCCATTAACTGATGAGATAGAGTGAAGGAAAATATACTACTACAGAATAACTGTGGGTCTAACACTTAGAGAATGACTAATCTGTTCGTTCTAACCTGCTGTATTGTGTCTTCTATACAGTGTATATAGCCTACACCAGGACTCTCATCCGTGCGAAAAGATTCCCATCAGTTACACAAACTATGCCGCCCTTTTGTCATCATTTGGGTCAGCTGCACAGAGCTGGGAGTCCTCGTCGCAGACAACAACACAGTTTGCTTCGTGTGGTGTCTGACTAGCTGTAAACGGGACTCTATCTGTGTGTATGGTAACTGAAAAGCAGTGCAAAACTCAAAATAATATGAGTGAAAAAAGACAAGGAAAAGAGCTCTATTAAAATTTGGGTAATGGATGCAACAACAACTTTATTCATGTGCCATCCACTCCCAAATATAAAAAGCTAAATTGTGCAAAGAGACAGTAGTTTCTAACAAATATCTACTGTGTAAGATATTAGGTCGACATGTTTCTGCATATTTATTGATCCAGCTGGTATCTACTGCTTCCTCAGGACCGTTACTATCTTTGCTACTGCTATCATAAAGTGTATGTGAAGAAAACAAAAAGTGAGGAGTAAACATTAGTTTTGTATCACCTCATGCAGTCCTCTCACTCCTCTTTAGTGTGAGAGGCATACTCATCACCTCACCTGGCTACGGCTCAGGATCAGGGAGCACCGCTCTGTCCGTCGGTACACCAAACCAGCATCTATTTTTATAGAGTGAAGGACCCCATCTTGGTCATGAACTGGACACCCCATATGAGATATCAGACCCCTGCTTGGCGATCTCTCAGCATGCAAGGGCCCTTGGTGTGCGCAGAACTACCTCCTCTCCTAATATATTGGTATGCCCATCTTTTATAATAAATAGCAGGATTGCAATGTGCGCATAGATTAATGATGTTATAGATATGTAGATAGCCCTGTCGCCCAGTGGATGAATATAGTGATGACATTTGTACGAAATGTGAATTGAGACCTTGTACATGATATTTAGGGCGTTTTGACACTGCTGCTTGAAGCTAGTCCTGAAAATAAGTTTAGTTTCAGAGAAATTAATCCAACATTGTCATGCACTCAAATATGCGCAAAAAGTCACAGCTGGAATTGTTATTTGTGAGGAATGTAAGAAATAAGCTGCTTCGCTATATGGGCCTAATTTGGGAATATAACACCACCTCCTCATACTAAGGGTCGATATCTAAAAAGCTATTTAAAAGACAACATACAATTAAAAATGTTTAAAATAAAATACTCTTAAAACTATCCAAAAGTGAGCTTCCCGAAAAAATTTATATTAAAAAGTCATTATATTATTTGAGATCCCAAGCACTTAGAAAGCCATGGTGCCTAGAAAAGAAAAAGCTGTTTTGGTACATTTTGTTTTAAAACAAGGCAACATTGTTCCCACACGGAAAAAGCCAATGTTTTCTGCGTTCTGAGTGGTTGACCCAATATTGCTGTTGCCCACATCCGCAGACGTTCCCAGAGGCACACCTCATAGTATGTTTATGGACCAAAGGTAATTCCATCCAGTTCCCAAAGCAGCCGCTGAGGGAGGCGTTGTATTCCACAAGTTGTTCCAGAGCCGTTGTTCAAATCACTAGGAGCGGAAGCTTCCCAGGGTGGCTCTAAGAATGCATTCATCATGAATTGAATATGCTAGGGACAGCAATATGCATGGGCCTTTAAGGGGTCCATCAGTACTTCAATGCCCGTTGGTGCAACCAATTCTGATCCAAGACATATATCCAGTATGCATTTGTGGCTGCAAAGCAGGCAGTGGAAGACAGTTTGTAAGCAGTGAAGCCTGACCGGCCTGAACCACAAGAACCAGTGTTCATTTCACAAGAAAAAGTGTTCATTTAGGGCCAGATGTAGGAGCCCTAATACCGGTCGGAAACGGCTGATTTTGGCCGTTTCCGACCGGTATTAGAGTTTTCAGATGTAGGGGCATGTAATTTTAAGAATCGGTAATTTTACTGATTCGGTAAATATACCGATTCTGTAAAATACCGAAACGGTATATTTACCTAATCAGTAAATTCATATGTAGGTGACACTCCTAAGAGTGCCACAGGCCCTTAAGAGTCTTTATTTTACCACACAATCCTATTGTGTGGTAAAATACCGAATTCAGGTGTGCATGCACATCTGTGCATGCACACCTGTGCAATGTGACACACAGACATGCCCTTAGGGCATGTCTGTGTGCCACATGGCACACATGTCTGTATTTGGGGTGCTAGAGGGTGTCAAAGTGACACCCCCTGCACCCTTGCTGGAATCGCTATTTACCGAACGGCTTCAATGCCCATAGGAATCAATGGGCATTACCGAATCGGTATTGACAGAATCGGTAAACACCGAATCTTAACGATTCGGTATTTACCGATTCTGTAATACCTACATCCCCCCCTCTATTTTACCACTTCTTAAATACCGAATTGGTAAAATTCGGTATTTAAGAAGTGGTAAAATAAAATTACCTACATCTAGGCCTTAGTTCTTGAAGCAGATGTGTGCCGAAGCAATGTTTCATGCACTCACGGCAACGCAGCACTAACAGTGCTGTCTCCATTCCAAGTTCAACTGGGATGTCTATTGTCAAGCAGATAGAATAAAAGCAGCATTCCCGCCACAAGTAGCAGGACAAGCAGGAGCCTTGCAAAACCGCTTCTCAAAACGGAGTGTATGAAAGATGGCATAACCCTGAATATCGTCTGATAGGTGCTAACCAAGCTAGAGCAGATACATTTAAAAAGTGCACTATTCCTTTTGTATCAGTCATGTTAAAGATACAATATTCCGCGATGTGTGCACTTGTAAAAGGGCGCATGCAGGACGGAAAGTTCCTACCTGGAAAAACACATTCTCTGTCCCCATTTAACCTCAATGATCGTTTGGATGTTCTACAGGACCTTAAAGAATACCGAGCTTTCCAAAGCAACATCCAAGTAAAATGCACCGCCACTGGGTAAGTGAAAAAGGTGCCGGCAAGACCTGCCTGGCTCCTGAAGATGGGGGACCGGGTCAGAGAGAAAATTGTGGACAAAAAAAGAATTTGGCCCAATAATGTAAGTATTCATTGTAGGACTAGACAGAGTAAAAAGGATCACACACTATAAACGTGGGGAATTCATGATCCATATTTCGTAGTGCCAGTATAGTTCCGCCAGCTGTGCTGTACAGTCCCCTAGAGACTGAGGGCTCGATTCCGATCCGGTAAAATGCTCTCCGAATCGTCGTACGGAGCAATTTTCCCCGTACGATTCGTACCCGTACACGTCCCCGTACGTACGACGAAGTACGATCCGTACCAGGAGCCAAAGACCGTATGAGTCGTACAGGACTCCGTACGACTAAAATATCCATACGAGTCTCACTCGGAACCCGCTGTACGTGACATCGCTACGGGTCGCGGCTGGTTTTTACGACCCAGCAAGTACGATTCGTGTCGGGTACGCAACGTATGAGCCTTTTTTTTACGGGAGCTGGAAACAGCCGTAAACGCATGGTTCGCGCCGAAACAAGTACAGAATGCCCCCCCCGGGGACGCCGCGTACCCTACATGATCGCCGGGGTACATGGGGTACACACCGTACCCCATGTACGGTGGGTGTACGGTGCGTACCCCATGTACGCTGGGTGTACGGCGCGTACCCCACATGATCGCAGGGGTACGGCGCGTACCCCGGCGATCATGTGGGGTACGCGGCGTACGGTGTGTATGTGATTAACCGCTTTTCCGTACGGATGGCCCTTACCTGATGCGGACCGTACGAATACCATCCTGATCACCCGGTCCGGATCGTACTCGCCGGGTCGTACGGTGTGTTTACGATTCGTACGTAAACGGCTCCGGATACGAATCGTACGGGGGATTTTTTTTACCGGATCGGACTCGAGCCCTGAGTGTGTGATTTTGCACGAAGGAACTTTGCATCCTGCATGCACCCTTTTACAATTGCGCACGTTGTGGAATATTGTTGTTTCATTGCTATGGCCGGCTGGGCAGATACACCAGTATAATATGATGCACTCATATCAATCTAGAGGCATTATTTCATTTGGCAGCGGATATTTTTGTTCGTACTGAAGAAATGCTTGTGTTTGTAATGCACAATATAATCTATAATTTACATCTTTTGCAGTAAGAGTAAGCCCATTGAATCCATCGTGGATGCAGTGCTTTAGCATTCAATATGGCTGCCTTTGTGTGGCCTCTAGGGTCGGTACCGTGGTTTCAACAATTATGCGTTTCCCCTGCGCTAGTGCTCTTGTTCTCACTACAGCAGACTGTACTGCTGTGAGTATTTTTTCTGTTGGTGCAAAACACATTTCAGTGTTTGTGTACAAATGTGATTTGTAAGCAATGCTGACTGTATCGCCTTCATTGAAAGTAATGTAGGCATACCCGGTTGGTGCAGCAACCATGCAGATCACCAGATTAGTTGTGTTGCCACGTGTGTGTAAGTGTTTGGAAGCTATCATGTCATCTTGTATGGACTGTAGGATATCAGTATGTTCCTTTGTCCAATGGTGCACTGAAAAATTTGGTCTAATCAAGTTGTAGAAAGGTTTAACCCTCTCTACATAATCCAAAATGTATGATCTGCCAAAATTCTAAAATCCTAAAATGGATTGTCGTCTTTTCAGAGTAGTTGGAGCAGGGCACAATTTTCCAAATATTGTTCCAACAGGCCTTTGCTTTCACTTGACAATTTGTTCTTTAACTATAGGATACTGAGGTGGGCAATTTTTGATTTTTTTAAATAAAATTTGTATCCCAGTTGGGCGAATCCAAGAATTTTGTTGTTCACCCTAGACAAGTCTTCCATTAATTCATCGTCTGTCAGATAAATGTCATCTACATAGGGCAATGTCTCCTCATCAAATTTTTAAAGTAACTCTGTTACCCTGCCTGAAAACAACCCAGGGCTATTTTTTTTTTTACAGAGTTTATATAGAGCAAACTTGAACCGAATCGGGTATCAGAGCAATTTACATAGCATCAGTTGCATTACACGAGGACACATTCATTTTTGTTAAGCACTGGGAGATTAAGTGATTTACCCAGAATCACAGTATGTTCAGTGTCATTGCCAAGACTCGAACCCAGTTCCCCAGATTTGAAGTCGACAGCCCTAGCCGTTAGGCCAACTCCTCTCCCCAAAAGTCCTATTCTTAAACTCCTTCGGTAATCAACAAATTTGGCAGTGAGAGCCTAGCACAGAGAATGCTGTCAAATATTTGCTCCCGGGCGCTATATTTTGGCAGAAAAATCAATTTGAGATGTCTAGTGTGGTTTTGTATTTCTTCTGCATGATGCTATTCATTAGTGTGCCACTGTGTGCATTCTGTTGGCAAATGTGCATGTGTATGCGTTTAAATGTCTGTAATCTAAAAACAGACAATATGAAAAATCGGGTTTTATAACGGGAAACAAGGGATTATTCATAGGTGAGGTGCAATTCCCTGTCACACCCTGGTATTCAAGTTAATCTAGAATCACCGTGACTTGTTTCTTTGTTTCATGCTTTATTGAGTATTGTCTCTAGGGTTGAAGAATGGATTTTAATGGGATTTCGTGATGAGGTGACTCATCATCCCACCCAAAATGATTCTGGTAAATTTGCATTTTTAATTGATTAATAATATATGATATAAAAGTGTTACGTATTTTTTAATCAATTTGTAATTGGTATTTTTATTTTTTATATTTTTATTTATATATGAAGTATTTCCTTACCCTACTGTTGCACTCACTGGAGTGGGAATAGTAATTTTCACCCTCCTGCTATCCAATGCTTTCCCTACTGTTGCACTCACTGGAGTAAGTATAGTAATTTTTAGCCCTACGCTATCCAACGCTTTCCCTACTGTTGCACTCTCTGGAGTGGGAATGATAATTGTTATCCCTACGCTATCCAACGCTTTCCCTACTTTTGCACTCTGGAGTGGGAATAGTAATTTTTACCCCTACGCTATCCAACGCTTTCCCTACTGTTGCACTTTCTGGAGTGGGAATAGTAATTTTTACCCCTACACTATCCAACGCTTTCCCTACTGTTGCACTCTCTGGAGTGGGAATAGTAATATTTACCCCTACGCTATCCAGCGCTTTCCCTACTGTTGCACTCTCTGGAGTTGGAATTGTAATTTTTACACCTACGCTATCCAACGCTTTCCCTACTGTTGCACTTTCTAGAGTGGGAATAGTAATTTTTACCTCTACGCTATCCAAAGCTGTCCCTACTATTGCACTCTCTGGAATGGGAATAGTAATTTTTACCCCTACGCTATCCAGCACTTTCCCTACTGTTGCATTCTCTGTAGACGGAATAGTAATTTTGACCCCTACGCTATCCAATGCTTTCCCTACTGTTGCACTCTCTGGAGTTGGAATACTAATTTTTACCCCTACGCTATCCAACGCTTTCCCTACTGTTGCATTCTCTGGAGTGGGAATAGTCATTTTTACCTTTGCGCTATCCAACGCTTTCATTACTGTTGCACTCTCTGGAGTGGGAATAGTAATTTTTTACCACTGCGCTATCCAATGCTTTCCCTACTGTTGCACTCTCTCGAGTGGGAATAGTAAAGTTCCAACAGGCCTTTGCTTTCACTTGACAATTCGTTCTTTAACTATAGGATACTGAGGTGGGCAATTTTTGATTTTTTTTAAACAAAATTTGTATCCCAGTTGGGCGAATCCAAGAATTTTGTTGTTCACCCTAGACAAGTCTTCCATTAATTCATCGTCTGTCAGATAAATGTCATCTACATAGGGCAATGTCTCCTCATCAAATTTTTAAAGTAACTCTGTTACCCTGCCTGAAAACAACCCAGGGCTATTTTTTTTTTTACAGAGTTTATATAGAGCAAACTTGAACCGAATCGGGTATCAGAGCAATTTACATAGCATCAGTTGCATTACACGAGGACACATTCATTTTTGTTAAGCACTGGGAGATTAAGTGATTTACCCAGAATCACAGTATGTTCAGTGTCATTGCCAAGACTCGAACCCAGTTCCCCAGATTTGAAGTCGACAGCCCTAGCCGTTAGGCCAACTCCTCTCCCCAAAAGTCCTATTCTTAAACTCCTTCGGTAATCAACAAATTTGGCAGTGAGAGCCTAGCACAGAGAATGCTGTCAAATATTTGCTCCCGGGCGCTATATTTTGGCAGAAAAATCAATTTGAGATGTCTAGTGTGGTTTTGTATTTCTTCTGCATGATGCTATTCATTAGTGTGCCACTGTGTGCATTCTGTTGGCAAATGTGCATGTGTATGCGTTTAAATGTCTGTAATCTAAAAACAGACAATATGAAAAATCGGGTTTCATTACGGGAAACAAGGGATTATTCATAGGTGAGGTGCAATTCCCTGTCACACCCTGGTATTCAAGTTAATCTAGAATCACCGTGACTTGTTTCTTTGTTTCATGCTTTATTGAGTATTGTCTCTAGGGTTGAAGAATGGATTTTAATGGGATTTCGTGATGAGGTGACTCATCATCCCACCCAAAATGATTCTGGTAAATTTGCATTTTTAATTGATTAATAATATATTATATAAAAGTGTTACGTATTTTAATCAATTTGTAATTGGTATTTTTATTTTTTATATTTTTATTTATATATGAAGTATTTCCTTACCCTACTGTTGCACTCACTGGAGTGGGAATAGTAATTTTCACCCTCCTGCTATCCAATGCTTTCCCTACTGTTGCACTCACTGGAGTAAGTATAGTAATTTTTAGCCCTACGCTATCCAACGCTTTCCCTACTGTTGCACTCTCTGGAGTGGGAATGATAATTGTTATCCCTACGCTATCCAACGCTTTCCCTACTTTTGCACTCTGGAGTGGGAATAGTAATTTTTACCCCTACGCTATCCAACGCTTTCCCTACTGTTGCACTTTCTGGAGTGGGAATAGTAATTTTTATCCCAACACTATCCAATGCTTTCCCTACTGTTGCACTCTCTGGAGTGGGAATAGTTATTTTTACCCCTATGCTTTCCCTACTGTTGCACTCTGTGGAGTGGGAATAGTAATATTTACCCCTACGCTATCCAGCGCTTTCCCTACTGTTGCACTCTCTGGAGTTGGAATAGTAATTTTTACCCCTACGCTATCCAACGCTTTCCCTACTGTTGCACTCTCTGGAGTGGGAATAGTATTTTTACCTCTACGCTATCCAACGCTTTCCCTACTGTTGCACTCTCTAGAGTGGGAATAGTAATTTTTACCCCTACGCTATCCAGCACTTTCCCTACTGTTGCACTCTCCGGAGTTGGAATAGTAATTTTTACTCCTACGCTATCCAACGCTTTCCCTACTGTTGCACTGTCTGGAGTTGGAATAGTAATTTTTACCTCTAGGCTATCCAACGCTTTCCCTACTGTTGCACTCTCTGGGTGGGAATAGTAATTTTTACCCCTACGTTATCCACTTTCTGGAGTGGGAATCATAATTTTTAGCCCTACGCTATCCAACGCTTTCCCTACTGTTGCACTCTCTGGAGTGGGAATAGTAATTCTTACCCCTTCGCTATCTAACGATTTCCCTACTGTTGCACTCTGTGGAGTGGGAATAGTATTTTTTCCCCTACGCTATCCAGCGCTTTCCCTACTGTTGCACTCTCTGGAGTTGGAATTGTAATTTTTACACCTACGCTATCCAACGCTTTCCCTACTGTTGCACTTTCTGGAGTGGGAATAGTAATTTTTACCTCTACGCTATCCAAAGCTTTCCCTACTGTTGCACTCTCTGGAGTGGGAATAGTAATTTTTACCCCTACGCTATCCAGCAAATTCCCTACTGTTGCATTCTCTGGAGATGGAATAGTAATTTTGACCCCTACGCTATCCAATGCTTTCCCTACTGTTGCACTCTCTGGAGTTAGAATACTAATTTTTACCCCTACGCTATCCAACGCTTTCCCTACTGTTGCATTCTCTGGAGTGGGATTAGTCATTTTTACCTTTGCGCATTCCAACGCTTTCATTACTGTTGCACTCTCTGGAGTGGGAATAGTAATTTTTTACCACTGCGCTATCCAATGCTTTCCCTACTGTTGCACTCTCTCGAGTGGGAATAGTAAAGTTCCAACAGGCCTTTGCTTTCACTTGACAATTCGTTCTTTAACTATAGGATACTGAGGTGGGCAATTTTTGATTTTTTTAAATAAAATTTGTATCCCAGTTGGGCGAATCCAAGAATTTTGTTGTTCACCCTAGACAAGTCTTCCATTAATTCATCGTCTGTCAGATAAATGTCATCTACATAGGGCAATGTCTCCTCATCAAATTTTTAAAGTAACTCTGTTACCCTGCCTGAAAACAACCCAGGGCTATTTTTTTTTTTACAGAGTTTATATAGAGCAAACTTGAACCGAATCGGGTATCAGAGCAATTTACATAGCATCAGTTGCATTACACGAGGACACATTCATTTTTGTTAAGCACTGGGAGATTAAGTGATTTACCCAGAATCACAGTATGTTCAGTGTCATTGCCAAGACTCGAACCCAGTTCCCCAGATTTGAAGTCGACAGCCCTAGCCGTTAGGCCAACTCCTCTCCCCAAAAGTCCTATTCTTAAACTCCTTCGGTAATCAACAAATTTGGCAGTGAGAGCCTAGCACAGAGAATGCTGTCAAATATTTGCTCCCGGGCGCTATATTTTGGCAGAAAAATCAATTTGAGATGTCTAGTGTGGTTTTGTATTTCTTCTGCATGATGCTATTCATTAGTGTGCCACTGTGTGCATTCTGTTGGCAAATGTGCATGTGCATGCGTTTAAATGTCTGTAATCTAAAAACAGACAATATGAAAAATCGGGTTTCATTACGGGAAACAAGGGATTATTCATAGGTGAGGTGCAATTCCCTGTCACACCCTGGTATTCAAGTTAATCTAGAATCACCGTGACTTGTTTCTTTGTTTCATGCTTTATTGAGTATTGTCTCTAGGGTTGAAGAATGGATTTTAATGGGATTTCGTGATGAGGTGACTCATCATCCCACCCAAAATGATTCTGGTAAATTTGCATTTTTAATTGATTAATAATATATTATATAAAAGTGTTACGTATTTTAATCAATTTGTAATTGGTATTTTTATTTTTTATATTTTTATTTATATATGAAGTATTTCCTTACCCTACTGTTGCACTCACTGGAGTGGGAATAGTAATTTTCACCCTCCTGCTATCCAATGCTTTCCCTACTGTTGCACTCACTGGAGTAAGTATAGTAATTTTTAGCCCTACGCTATCCAACGCTTTCCCTACTGTTGCACTCTCTGGAGTGGGAATGATAATTGTTATCCCTACGCTATCCAACGCTTTCCCTACTTTTGCACTCTGGAGAGGGAATAGTAATTTTTACCCCTACGCTATCCAACGCTTTCCCTACTGTTGCACTTTCTGGAGTGGGAATAGTAATTTTTACCCCTACACTATCCAACGCTTTCCCTACTGTTGCACTCTCTGGAGTGGGAATAGTTATTTTTACCCCTATGCTTTCCCTACTGTTGCACTCTGTGGAGTGGGAATAGTAATATTTACCCCTACGCTATCCAGCGCTTTCCCTACTGTTGCACTCTCTGGAGTTGGAATAGTAATTTTTACCCCTACGCTATCCAACGCTTTCCCTACTGTTGCACTCTCTGGAGTGGGAATAGTATTTTTACCTCTACGCTATCCAACGCTTTCCCTAATGTTGCACTCTCTAGAGTGGGAATAGTAATTTTTACCCCTACGCTATCCAGCACTTTCCCTACTGTTGCACTCTCTGGAGTTGGAATAGTAATTTTTACCCCTACGCTATCCAACGCTTTCCCTACTGTTGCACTGTCTGGAGTTGGAATAGTAATTTTTACCTCTAGGCTATCCAACGCTTTCCCTACTGTTGCACTCTCTGGAGTGGGAATAGTAATTTTTACCCCTACGTTATCCACTTTCTGGAGTGGGAATCATAATTTTTAGCCCTACGCTATCCAACGCTTTCCCCACTGTTGCACTCTCTGGAGTGGGAATAGTAATTTTTACCCCTTCGCTATCCAACGATTTCCCTACTGTTGCACTCTGTGGAGTTGGAATAGTATTTTTTCCCCTACGCTATCCAGCGCTTTCCCTACTGTTGCACTCTCTGGAGTTGGAATTGTAATTTTTACACCTACGCTATCCAACGCTTTCCCTACTGTTGCACTTTCTGGAGTGGGAATGGTAATTTTTACCTCTACGCTATCCAAAGCTTTCCCTACTGTTGCACTCTCTGGAGTGGGAATAGTAATTTTTACCCCTACGCTATCCAGCACTTTCCCTACTGTTGCATTCTCTGGAGATGGAATAGTAATTTTGACCCCTACGCTATCCAATGCTTTCCCTACTGTTGCACTCTCTGGAGTTGGAATACTAATTTTTACCCCTACGCTATCCAACGCTTTCCCTACTGTTGCATTCTCTGGAGTGGGAATAGTCATTTTTACCTTTGCGCTATCCAACGCTTTCATTACTATTGCACTCTCTGGAGTGGGAATAGTAATTTTTTACCACTGCGCTATCCAATGCTTTCCCTACTGTTGCACTCTCTCGAGTGGGAATAGTAAAGTTCCAACAGGCCTTTGCTTTCACTTGACAATTCGTTCTTTAACTATAGGATACTGAGGTGGGCAATTTTTGATTTTTTTAAAATAAAATTTGTATCCCAGTTGGGCGAATCCAAGGATTTTGTTGTTCACCCTAGACAAGTCTTCCATTAATTCATCGTCTGTCAGATAAATGTCATCTACATAGGGCAATGTCTCCTCATCAAATTTTTAAAGTAACTCTGTTACCCTGCCTGAAAACAACCCAGGGCTATTTTTTTTTTTACAGAGTTTATATAGAGCAAACTTGAACCGAATCGGGTATCAGAGCAATTTACATAGCTTCAGTTGCATTACACGAGGACACATTCATTTTTGTTAAGCACTGGGAGATTAAGTGATTTACCCAGAATCACAGTATGTTCAGTGTCATTGCCAAGACTCGAACCCAGTTCCCCAGATTTGAAGTCGACAGCCCTAGCCGTTAGGCCAACTCCTCTCCCCAAAAGTCCTATTCTTAAACTCCTTCGGTAATCAACAAATTTGGCAGTGAGAGCCTAGCACAGAGAATGCTGTCAAATATTTGCTCCCGGGCGCTATATTTTGGCAGAAAAATCAATTTGAGATGTCTAGTGTGGTTTTGTATTTCTTCTGCATGATGCTATTCATTAGTGTGCCACTGTGTGCATTCTGTTGGCAAATGTGCATGTGTATGCGTTTAAATGTCTGTAATCTAAAAACAGACAATATGAAAAATCGGGTTTCATTACGGGAAACAAGGGATTATTCATAGGTGAGGTGCAATTCCCTGTCACACCCTGGTATTCAAGTTAATCTAGAATCACTGTGACTTGTTTCTTTGTTTCATGCTTTATTGAGTATTGTCTCTAGGGTTGAAGAATGGATTTTAATGGGATTTCGTGATGAGGTGACTCATCATCCCACCCAAAATGATTCTGGTAAAGTTCAGGAGCTAACGCTAATACCCACTACAGTGAGTATGAATTTTTAACTGATTCCGGTTCGAGGTCAAAGAAAGCAGGTAAAATAGCTTCTTCTCCCATTCGGCAATCCATTACGAACTCAGGTGGCCAATCCTTTTCGGCCAAAAGAATATTTTAATCATAGATCAAGTTCCCCCAAAAGAGACCCTTTAACTTTCTGGGTATGTTCCCCTCCATTTAGAGCATTATTTCATATAAACGATGTGGGACACTAACCCTTATATCAGATGTTTTCACTGTAATATGTTCACACAGCACTACTACCCCGAGATAAACCATCAAGTTCTGTAGAGCTATTATGACTTCTGCCGCACTGTCCAGCGGTATACAGTCAAAATATCGAGTTTTTATTATCGATTTGCATTAATATCGATTAAAAAACTTTAGAATGGACAGAATATCGACTGGACAGAATATAGACTACAAAAATATCGAATAAGATAGCATTAATATCGAATTTAAAAATATAGAATGGACATAATATCGAATGGACAGAATATAGACTACAAAAATATAGAATGGACAGAATATAGACTACAAAAATATCGAATTTGAGGTAAGTAAGTTAATATCAATTTTTAAAGTGTTTTTTATGTTAGTATATGTTTGAAAAGTGTATATTTATTTTATTATTTATATTAATTATTTTTATGGTATTTAATTTTTGCGTAATATAATTCTGTAGCGGGTTGTGGGTTTATAGGGGAATAGGGTGGGAAGTAATTTAATTATAATTAATTAAATATGCTAATTTATTTATTGGTATTTATTTTCAATTAATTGTTAATTAATTATTAATTGGTAATTAATTAAAATATAATTGGTAATTATTTTTAATTAATTGATTAATTGATAATTATGTTAATTCTAGTAATTTATTTTCTGTTGTGGGTTTATAGGGGAATAGGGTGGGAAGTAATTTATTTATAATTAATTGAATATGTTAATTTATTTATTGGTATTTATTTTGAATTAATTGTTAATTAATTATTAACTGGTAATTAATTAAAATATAATTGGAAATTATTTTTAATTAATTGATTAATAGATAATTATGTTAATTTTAGTAATTTATTTTCTGTAGTGGGTTGTGGGTTTATAGGGGAATAGGGTGGGAAGTAATTTAATTGTAATTAATTAAATATGTTAGTTTGTTTATTGGTATTTATTTTTAATTAATTATTAATTATTAATTGGTAATTAATTATAATATAATTGGTAATAATTACAATTAATAGATTAATTGATGAATATGTTCATTTTTGTAATTTATTTTCAGTAGCGGGTTGTGGGTTTATAGGGCTATAGGGCGGGAAGTTATTTGATTATAAATAATTAAATATGTAACTTTATTTATTTGTATTTATTGTGAAATAATAGTCAATTAATTATTAATTGGTAATTAAAATATATTGGGTAATTAATTTTAATTAATTTATTATGTGATAATTATGTTAATTTTAATAATTTAGTTTATGTAGTGGGTTGTGGGTTTATAGGGGAATAGGGTGGGGAGTAATTTAATTGTAAGTAATTCTATTTTTAATTTTTTTTTATTTTATCAAATTTTTAATTGTTTTCTAATTGTTAATTAATTTATTGTTAATTGATAAATAATGTGTATTAGAAGGTGATTATTTTTAATAAATAATTTTTATTTGCATTTTTAATTGATTAATAATATATTATATAAAAGTGTTACGTATTTTAATCAATTTGTAATTGGTATTTTTATTTTTTATATTTTTATTTATATATGAAGTATTTCCTTACTATATACTTACTTAATATATTGGGTAATTAATTTTAATTAATTTATTATGTGATAATTATGTTAATTTTAATAATTTAGTTTATGTAGTGGGTTGTGGGTTTATAGGGGAATAGGGTGGGGAGTAATTTAATTGTAAGTAATTCTATTTTTAATTTTTTTTATTTTATCAAATTTTTAATTGTTTTCTAATTGTTAATTAATTTATTGTTAATTGATAAATAATGTGTATTAGAAGGTGATTATTTTTAATAAATAATTTTTATTTGCATTTTTAATTGATTAATAATATATTATATAAAAGTGTTACGTATTTTAATCAATTTGTAATTGGTATTTTTATTTTTTATATTTTTATTTATATATGAAGTATTTCCTTACCCTACTGTTGCACTCACTGGAGTGGGAATAGTAATTTTCACCCTCCTGCTATCCAATGCTTTCCCTACTGTTGCACTCACTGGAGTAAGTATAGTAATTTTTAGCCCTACGCTATCCAACGCTTTCCCTACTGTTGCACTCTCTGGAGTGGGAATAATAATTGTTATCCCTACGCTATCCAACGCTTTCCCTACTTTTGCACTCTGGAGTGGGAATAGTAATTTTTACCCATACGCTATCCAACGCTTTCCCTACTGTTGCACTTTCTGGAGTGGGAATAGTAATTTTTACCCCTACACTATCCAACGCTTTCCCTACTGTTGCACTCTCTGGAGTGGGAATAGTTATTTTTACCCCTATGCTTTCCCTACTGTTGCACTCTCTCGAGTGGGAATAGTAATTTTTACCCCTACGCTATCAAGCGCTTTCCCTACTGTTGCACTCTCTGGAGTTGGAATAGTATTATTTGCCCCTACGCTAACCAACGCTTTCCCTACTGTTGCTATCTCTGGAGTGGGAATAGTAATTTTTACCCCTACGCTATCCAACGCTTTCCCTACTGTTGCACTCACTGGAGTGGTAATAGTACATTTTACCCTTTCTGCTATCCTACGGTAAAAATATTGTAATTTCTTATTAATATTACGTTTATATATATATATATATATGTATTAACAAATCAATTTGTATGGATTGGTTTTTACTTACATTAATTATTTATTAATTTTAAGGTTATTTAAGTATTTTAAGTATGTTTAAGTTCATTATATTTAATATTTCATTAATTTCTAGTTATTTTAAAGCATTTAAAAAAATTCAATATTTTGACTAACTATATTTTTTACATCGATATTTTTGATTCAATATTTTTGTACTTACCTGTTTGGAGATAGGAGGGCGATATTTTGGCATTCTATATTTTTACCTCGATATTTTGGTAGGTCGATATTTTGGCATTCTATATTATGTCAGTGATCCCTGTCCAGCATCGTCACTGCCCATTCCCCGTTCAGAAGCAGAGTCCTCAGTAGCCTGGGCATTTCAAATTTTAATCCCTGCAACCTTGTTTTTCTTAAATTGAGGTTTTGAAGTCTTTTACTTGTCTCCCTGTTCAATTATGTAGTCTGAAGTACAATGTGTCTCTCTTTTCGGGTTGACTCACTCTTCGATCTGTATTCTGACCGTATGTCTCTCTCCGAACGCTTTTCGGATGTTTTTTGAAAGGAGCTAGATGAATGTGTATCAGTATCCTGATACTGTCAGGTTTTCTAACATTGTTACAGTTTCTGAGATTATATTTTCATTCCGTGTGTTCCCGTTGAGGAGACCCACCCCGTGACTGTGTGTTTTTGTTTTTTTTGTTTATAATCCCATTTCTTCTGTGAAGAATCGGGTGCTTGCTTAGAGTTATCTTTTTCAGAACTACTCTTAATGATTGGTTTCCCAGGTTTGGCTCCCAGATTATCTCTGCTTAGAGCGGCTTATGTATCTTCAATAATCTTACGCAATTCTCGCTCCTACTGTGCAGGAGTGAATTCCCAGAGGCATTGGTGTATAGCCACCACTGCTGCCTCCCCTTTTATGTTACTCAAAATTAATGGCTGATACCTGGCCAAAATTGCCCAACAGTTTCTTCCCCCGATCTAAGGCAGGCTCTGCCCCATACTCATTCTGCATCTGTTTGAGTACATCTGGTATGCCTGCTATGAAGGGGTAAAAACAACAATTGATGGACAGAAAGAAGAACAATGTCATACAATGTCATACATTCACCCCAGTACAGAGATCTTGGCCTAATTCCATCGTTTTTTTGCTCCACATACCATTCCAGTTTAAACCCCATATGCCAATCAGTCTTGACCCTGTGCCCAATGGGAACAGTCCAATCCAAACTGCCAGGCCAGGTCCTCCATGGACTGGAAACAAGCATCCTAGCACTAGTTTTGGGGATTCACCCTTCTTCAGCCAGGATAGCTTGACTCCAGTGGCATTGAGAGCACAAGACCCACGTCTGGGCATACCTGTCCCACTGGGGGTGACAAATGCAAAAATAATTGATGGATAGACTGCAGAACAATGTGTGATATTCTTAGTTAAGATGAGCCTTCCTTCATCTGTTCTGTACTGTGGCTCATGCATGTGTATAGTGTTCCAATGTAGAATGTAGTTAGTTTGGAATGTTTGGCCTCAAGCTAAAGTCAGTTGTATGCTGGACTTTGGAGGATGAGATCTCTAGCTTGGAGTTTACAATAAAACTCTTATTAAACTTCATCTCTGCCTTCCTGCTCGTCATTTCATCGACCTCACTACATTTTGGCGACGAGGATGGGATTGAAACGCTTCTCTTTTGAACTGCCTTTCACCTTTATACTGGCTGGCCAAAGAAATAGACTTCCTCTGTTTATGTAAGTGTGTTTTATTCTGGCTTGTCAAGAAAATCGTCATTTTCTGTTCGTGCAAGTATCCCAAACTTCAAAAGAAATTGCCACTTACCGACAACTCCCTTGAGCTTGGTTGATCATATTAAGAGCTGCCTTAATCCTGCTCAAGATCTTGCTAGTTTTGATCCCACCAAAGATTCATATATAATGACAGATGCCAGTTACAAGGGCATTGGGGCTGTTCTTTTACAGAAAGGAGAGAAAGTGGACAATACCATTCTGTTCATTTCGAGGCCACTGAGAGGAGCTGAATGTAGCTACTCAGTTGAGGAAAAAGAGGCTCTGGCCGTTAACTGGGCTGTTCACAAACTCAAAAAGTTTGTGGGGAAAAATGTTTCTATCATTTCGGACCATAAACCGCTTAAGGAGATATTTGAAAAGAAAGGTATTGATTGTGTTTCTCATAGGATAAGGAAGTGGGTTGTTGCTTTACAAGACTTCGAATTTAGTGTTTCCTATTTACCTGGATCTAGTAATATCTTAGCGGACTGTTTGTCCAGGCTATCTGGAGACTCCCTCCCTGAACATGATGATGTTACTTCTCTTTTTAGCGAACAATCATCAGAAGATTTTAAGGTGTGCATTGTTACGGAAGGTGTTATCACAGAACATGAATGGACTACTGAGTTAGGATCTGACTCTAACCTTTAGCGAGTCGTTGGGTTTGTACGTGATGGTTGGTGTGAAAAGAAAGACTGTGATGAGGAGATTAAAGGTTTTTGGTGTGTGAGGGATCAATTGTCTTTTGCTTAATGGGTTGTTAGTGAGGGGAAGTAGACTTGTTCCTCCTGAAAAGTTAAGGTCCAAGATAATTGACAATGCCCACTCTAGTCATATGGGGATTGCTAAAACAAAAGAGAGAGTTAGAGAGGTGTATTGGTGGCCCGCTATGGACACTCAAATTGAGAGATTGGTGTGAAATTGTGCACAGTGCTCCATCAGCGACAAAATACTAAAATGTAGGACTCAACCAATGGTTATCAGAAAGCAGTCAACGGATCCTTGGGTGGATATTTCAATGACATCCTGGGTCCTGTCAAAGTCAAGAGTCAAGATAAATATGTTTTGGTGTGCGTTGACATGTTTTCCAGATGGCCATTTATTAAGATTGTCAATCAAGTGGATTATTCTTCAGTGATCTCTTTTCTAGATTAATCGTTTGCCAATGAAGGTTTGCCAAGCTCAGTACTTACTGACAATGGGGTGCAATTCACTTCAGGTGTTGTCGAGTGTTTTCTGAGTGAGAGAAGTGTTGTGCCTCAGTTTATCATCCAGAAAGCAATGGAGTTGTCGAGAGATTCATCTGGGTTCTTAAGGAAGTCATGCAGTTGGCTCTTGTCTCCAGCTATGATTGGGAGGAAGCTATTAAGAAAAAGGTCTGTGAGTATAGGTTTACTTTGCATTCCTCTACTGGTGTTACACCTTTTGCCTTATTTAAGGGAAGGTCAGCTTGCACTACTCTCAAACCTTCTTGGATCTGTACAAAGCTTGCTGATGATGTAGGTCCAAGTGATAACACTGCTGGTTGGAAAGAAAGAGAGTTGGAAAAGATGGATAGGAGAAAGTGTGAGTACGATGTGAGGATAGCTGTGAAAAGAACTGGTGTGCATGTTGGAGATGTAGTGAGGATAAAACTACTGAGAGGAAATTTGGTGTTTCAAAAATTAGTCAACCTTTAAAAGTTATCAAACTGTTAGGTAATGCTGTTAGGACACAGGACCATAAGGTTGGCACCTCAACAGGATTGCTAAATGTCGCTCCAATGATGTTGAAGAAGACATTTCTCCTCCCTCTACTTCTCCTGCTTGTGTGGTGAGAAGATCTATAAGGGAGAAATCTGCCCCTACTCATTTGAAAGATTTTGTTTAGCCATGCCTTTTCTCCTCTTTGAGTTTGACTTGTTTGGTTGATGATAAGCGGGAGGTGTTGTGGTATTCTTAATTAAGCTGAGTTTTCCTTCATCTGTTCTGTACTGTGACTCATGCATGTGTATAGTGTTCCAATGTAGAATGTAGTTAGTTTGGAATGTTTGGCCTCAAGCTAAAGTCAGTTGTATGCTGGACTTTGGAGGATGAGGTCTCTAGCTTGGAGTTTACAATAAAACTCTTATTAACTTCATCTCTGCCTTCCTGCTCGTCATTTCATCGACCTCACTACACAATGTCATACATTCAACCCAGTACAGAGATCTGGGCCTAAATTCATTGTTGTTTTGCTCACCATGCCATTCCAGGTTGAACCCTGCCATATGCAAATCAGTCTTGACCCTGTGCCCAATAGCAACAGTCCAGCCCGAACTGCCAGGCCAGGTCCTCTCTGGACTGGAAACAAGCATCCTAGGACCAGTGTATGAAGGGTATATATGGCAGCATAAAGTGTACGCCAAGCGACACAATCTTCTAACAGGAGAGCCATCCCCATCGAATTGCATATTGTCAGTATTCTGTGTTTTTCCTTCGGGCCTGTATGGGGAACAACTGCTTCAAGCTGTGCTGTTTTTTGTGCTATCCAGAATGGGATTTGCTCCCTGCTGGTGAGAACCTTTCCCATAACAGCATTTCGTTTTTGTGGTCTAATACCTGTTGTAGCCATGTGCGGTTGTGCAGCCTGAGCAGCCCCTGCAGGTTGAACTGTCAATGATCTCATTAAGTATTGAGTAAGATTTCTGTAAATGCGTACTAGATCTCTGTAAAGTTTCCGCATTCCTGCTAATATTAAGGCAGCAAAGTCTGGATGCGGTGTGTATGATAATATGACTGGCCAAGTCGCTACTTCTCTGCTGAGCGACTGAGTCTCACGTGTTCTGTGGTATGGGGTAGGGCACCTTTAGATCAATTATTGTGCTCTTGGTAAGTTAACAGGACTTCTAAGTCCACATATGGGAAATATTTATTGGTTGGTTCATCTTCATTGTATTCATTAAAAAACCTTGTGTGTGCATCTGCCGGCGGGAACTTAGCCCAAGAAGAAAATACCTCGGTTCTGAATGCTTCGTGTGCCTCAACCGCAAAGGTAACATCTCCACGGAGGCCACGTTGTAACAATTTCATGGTAACTGCCTGTCTGCAGTTTTCTGAAATATTTAATCCGACTATCTGTTCTTCAATGTCATCACCTGTTTTTCGTCATTGTTAAAGCAGTAGTATTTAGCCAAATCTATATAGAGATATGGTTTGCACAATGTGGGGACTTTGAATCCTCCAAGCTTCATTAACCTGCAGCCAATACATAGGGTATACCTACTCAGCTGAAGCAGATTTGTTACCCTTCCTACTCCTTATGTCTCCGGTTAAAATGTGAGTAGGGGTCTCTGAGAAAGCACAACTGAACTACTCAGATTTGACCATTAAATAAGAGCCTAACCAACGTTGGCGGTGCCATGTTGTGTAGTTTTGTATCACTACCGATTCCAGGCATCCCTACGGGATATGTTGGTCTATAGATTAGTTAGCGCACATTGCCACTGTAAGCTCCCTAAGCTACCATGAGGTTCCGTGACGATCGTAAGTGGTGTTTTCGACTCGCACGAATATGGTCGAGTCTGGTATCTATGAACCGCAAATGACGAGTTTAGTGGGTGTGCGCAGTTTCGCTGTGCTAACCTGAACCGTTCGTTTGTTTCGTGGGTTTCTATCTGTACCCACGGGTTCCATCTTAGATACAGCATCCATTTTGTCTCTTGCCCTCAAGTAGCCAGCGAACGGACGCTGTCCGCTTCGCGACCCTGGGATTCCCAAGACTCTTGCGGAAGACACATTTCCTTTGAAAGTGTCTTTATGATGAGGGGGATGATACTGTAAGGCAGATGGCCCCGCTCGAGGCTCATCTTGCCGTGCCGGTCTATTGTCTCAGCCGTGCATCTCATTAGGCACGTCCCTTTGATGCCTGCAGCTCGTGTTTCCAGATACCACCCCTCTTACACCCTTTCCGATCTCCCCACTGTTTCTGCCTTCCTCTGCACCTGTCCCTGTTCCTTCTTCGATCTGTTTACTGCCGATTGGAATGTACTAATGGTGGGAAGATGGGTTTTTACAGTTGGGAACCGCCAAATGTTTCTGTACTTATGTTCCGGACCTTGAATACATCAAAACGACCCCTCTCGGGGATAATTATGGGAACCACGTTGTAAACCTTTGTGTACCATGTTAACCTATGAGAGAAATGTGTATAAAAAGGAGCGATCCACAGTAGCAAATTGAATCAGATCCCGCGAACATACCGACTGTGTACTTCACGTGACTTCTGTGTTCCCTGCAGTAAATAAACCTCGAATCTTTGATGCCGAAGGAAGTGTCCTGTGTCTCTGTCATTTGTACGCCGGAACAGGTTACCCACAAAGGTTTCAGGTGTTGTCCCCTGGCACCGCTGGGTCTTAAATAACCCAGTCCTTCAGTTGGCGCCCATGGTGGGGCTGCATCAGTGGTACCGGTCCAAGCCCGACGATCGTGAGGAACTTCGTGTGAAATCTCCGAGGGAAGGTGCACCCCGCTTCATCGATCCTGTTGTCGAAATAAGTGGCCCGACGACTTTTCCCGCGAAGATTCCCGCCTCCTGACGGCTGCGACGGACTGCTGCCCTGACTGTAGACCTGTTTTGGCGCCTGGCGTAGACCTTGGTACAGCGAGACGATTGACGGGCCTTCCTGGTGACGCCATCGATCTTTGAGTTAAGTATTTGTGGGTCGCTCCCAGAGTCCTTGGTTGTGGTTGCTTAGTGGTTGCATGGTTCCATTGCATTTGTGGTTCTTTGTACTTGGTTCTTTGTTGTGATATTTGACGACTGCAGCCGCCAAAAACCGAGGGTTTTTGCTCTTTGCTCGGACTTGGTAAATCCCGTAACCCTTGAAGTTTGTGAAACTCGGCTAGTGTGCAAGATGCCTGGTCGTAGTACTTTGTTCAGTTGTTTCAGACGTTGTGGTACGGATTCCCGGCTGGAGGACTCATGTCCGATACCTCCGGTTGGAACTCCCACTTATGAGCTTTACAGCAAGCATGGTTTAGGTCCGATTACCTTTAATGAATATTGGATTCGTTACACCAAAAAAGATGGTGTCCTTAGTTGGCCCCCTCATGGTAGTTTTGAGACCCCGATTTTAGATAACCTTGAGGCTAAATTGTTTAAGAAAAAGTCAAGGCCGGCCATGTTTGATGCCTTTTGGTTGTGGCGTAAAGAAGCCCGACAGAAAGAGATCAGACAGACAAAACGTAATCAGAGAGATGGTGTTGCTACCATTGTAAAGAAAGCAGAGCAGTTTCAGCGTGATAAGGAGGAAAAGGAAAAGGAAGTTTTTGATAGGCTTCAGCGTATGACTATAGATAAATGTTATCCTGCTTTGCCAACGGAGTCGGATAAGAAGGAGGAATTAGTTGAGGATCCTTTAATGTCCTATCTTATGAAGTCACCACCTCCGTACGCACAGGGTACCACAGTTCCCGTGGTTCCTCCTGTACCTGCTCCTGTACCCGCTCCTCAACCTGTTCCTCCGACTGTTCCTATTCCTTTGCCCATTTCTGTTCCTACTGCTCCTCCGCCTGTACTTCCTCATACTCCTGTTCCCGCTACTGCTCCTGTTTTACTTACTCCTGTTGTTTCTTCTGTTCCCGATTCTTCTCTTGTTTCCACTCTATCATATACTTCTCCATCTACCCGACGTCGTACTCCTTTAGTTGCTGCTAATTTTGCTAATTCTCTTGGACCTATTTCTGAGTCCGCTGGTTCGGACGGTCCACAAAGACGTAGTCAGCTTCCCGGTAATAGGGAACGTGCTGCGTTGTACAATATGGCGATGTCATGGATGCTGCACCCCTATAGGAATCCACCACGATCGGTATTGAATACGTTTACTCAATTCAATATACCGACACAACGATATGTTTTTGAGGAAATGTGCAAGGCTTTGCGCGATCAAATATCGGCAGATGCATCGGACGATGTATTAACTGCTTTGACTAACTTACAGCTTCAGTTTTCGAGCGGAATGGTGGTGGGTACTAATGTTCGACGTGCTGTCGAGAAATTATTAGCTCTTCGCCCCTCTATGATGCCTCAAGCATTGTTCGTTGAGGATGTTGAGAGACAGTTAGATACGTCTGGTCAGTTTCCCATGCGTGAAGTTCCACCCGTGTGGATGCCAGGTGATGCTGCTGCTGTTCCTATTATCCTGCCACATTTCCAGAGAGTATGGATACATCTCCCATGGAAACGATCAGAAGTGTTACAGGTGAAGCAATCTTTGCCTGACCCTCGCAAAAATCCTGCAGGGTATTATAAGGAATTGTCGCAGCTCATAGATGCTACGATAATGAATCTTGCCGATATCGATATGCTGTTTGGCAATGTCGTACTGCAACCGGTATGGGCCAAGATTCGTCAGGAAGATCACGTAAATGAATTAGGTGGTGATTGGGCTGCCCTTACTGCGGCAGATACGCGACAAACTGGTGGGGCTAAGCCTGAACAGCATATTGCTGCTCTCCCTCAGAGAATTATTACCCTGATGAAAACGCTTATGCCAGCTATGAGGGTGAACTGGGACAAATTGTCAGCTTGTAGACAGAAGAAGGATGAGAGTGTCTCTGATTTCTTTACGAGATTTGAGGAGGCATTTATCGACCACAGTGGTCAGGATATGGGCACTGAGGGTGGTCAGCGGTTGTTTGTGGATACATTTGTCTCTAACCTATTGCCCGACTTGAGCAATAAATTGAAAAATTCTGAGAGTGCGTGGGCTGTCTCTACATCTGCTCAAATATTGGCTATGGCACAATATTATGAGAATAGGGAGAAAGAAGAGAATGACCGTGCTGATAAAAAGACGAAAGAACTCAAAACTAAAGTGTTGTTGCAGCAGGCGTATCCTCCGCGTTCGAATCAGAATGATTCGCAGCAACGGAATCGATCGCAGTCGCAATCTAATAGGTCGCAATCGCGAAATGACTCCTCTTCGCAAAGATCTTCGTTAGGGTACAATCAGTGTGCCTATTGTAGACAGGAGGGACATTTAAAATTCAACTGTCCTGTTCTGAATGAGCGTAATAGTGGTAACACATCTAGAGGAGGTCATGGTGGTGTTCAGCAGACATCACGTGGTAGGGGTCGTGGTGCTCAAAATGATCGTTCAGACAATTCGTCAAATTCCAACAATTGTTTTGATCAACGTGGATCATCGCAAGGACGATCTGCGCAGTATAATGTAGATGACTATTACGTCGATCAGGGAACTGACGACGGTAATTACTAGGACAGCCATAGACAAGGAGAGGGAGTAGTATCAGTTCCGGTTGATCAGAGAGGGCCTTACGTCGCAGTTGCCACATCGGGCGTTGTTGAGCCTTTTCTGTTGGACACTGGTGCAGCGAAAAGTTCCATCATGCATTCGAAACTCCCTGGCGCACCTTTGTCTGGCTTAACAAATGTTTCCGTTGGATTCTCTGGCGCCCCTGTTAGCAATCCGGTTTCGTGCCCTTTGCCACTTACAATTGGGCCTCGTGAGCTGAAAGCTCCGTTGATTTTGACCACTGGTTGTGGTGAAAATCTTTTGGGCCTGGATTTGCTAAAACGTTTGTATGCGACTTTGTATTGTTCTCCTGCGGGAGTGAAGCTTACTTTAGGTGAGCGAGTTATCTCTCCAATGTACTTGTCTCTCGATAAGCTTCCACCGGAATTGAGTTCTCTTCCTGCATCTTTGTGGGCAACAGGTCCAAATGACGTGGGCCTGCTTGACATCTCCCCTTATGTTGTTCACGTGAAATCTAATGTGCGACTGCCACGTATTCCCCAGTATCGAATCTCTCTTGACGGTGAACGGGCGCTGTTGGCGATCATCTATGATTTGATCGAGAAAGATGTTATTGAGGAGACCCGGGGAAACGTGTGCAACAGCCCTGTATTGCCTATTTTGAAACGTAGTGATCCTTCCAAACCACCTGTTTATCGTTTTGTTATCGATTTACGGGAAGTAAATAAAATTGTGATTCCTCAGTTCCCTGTTGTGCCTGACATCACGGCGTTACTGACTCTGATTCCAGCTTCAGCATCATGGTTTTCAGTGATCGATCTGAAGAATGCGTTCTTCAGTATTCCGATTGCTGAAGAAAGCAGAGACCTTTTCGGTTTCTCTCTTGGTGGTCGTAGCTTCCGGTTTAAACGTGCTCCTCAGGGCTACTGTGAGAGTCCATCGATATACAGTCAAGCCTTGAAGGGCCAACTAGATGCATTTGTGTTGCCGGCTGGTGCGGCCTTAATCCAATACGTTGACGACTTATTGGTGGCTGCAGATACTCAGGACATTTGTAAAATTGCTACGGTGTCGTTGTTGCAACATCTCTGTGACTTACATCACAAGGTGTCACCTTCTAAACTTCAATATTGTTGTCAAGAAGTAACCTACCTAGGTCACTTATTGTCAAAGGAGGGAAGAAGGTTGACCCCAGAGAGAATTGCAGCCATTGCGCGAATATCTGTGCCAACAACCCAAAGAGATGTGCGTGCCTTTCTAGGTATCACGTCATACTGCAGACAGTGGATTCCGAATTTTTCATTGTTAGCGAAACCATTGGTGGCTCTTACGTGTAAGGATGTTCCAACTCCTTTACCATGGACGGAAGAATGTCAGAAAAGTTTTTCTGAACTGCGTGATGCATTGTGTTCGGCTCCTGTGTTAGGTACTCCTGACTACAGCAAGCCGTTTACACTATACGTTCACGAGAGGGAAGGTTGTGCGTTGAGTGTCTTAACGCAACCTTTCGGTGATAAGCAACGTCCATGTGCATATTTTTCCTCGACCTTGGACCCGGTAGCTAGAGCATTACCGAGTTGTTTGAGAGCAACAGCGGCAGCTGCGGTGTCCATCCGGCAATCAGCAGGATTGGTCATGGATAATATGCTTACGGTGATGGTGCCACATGCAGTTGACACTCTTTTGAAACGTACGAAAACTCAGCACTTGACGAGTGCGAGGTTGTCAGGGTACGAGTTGACGTTGTTGGCAAGTCATATTCAGATAAAACGTTGCAATGTTTTGAACCGGGCGACTTTGTTGCCAATTAGTGCAGAGTCAGATGAAGTAGCAGCGCATGACTGTTACTTAAGGACTGAGGAGGAAACAAAAGGTCGAGTGGACCTTAAAAACACTCCTTTGGAAGATCCCGATGGAACTTTGTATGTGGATGGTTCATGTTTTAAATTGCCAAATGGTGATGTGACTACTGCGTATGCTGTGGTAACGTTGAATACTGTCGTGGAAGCTGCGAGATTGAATCAGAACTCTGCCCAGGCTGCAGAGCTGATCGCTCTAACTAGAGCGTGTGTGTTGGCGAAACGGAAACGAGTGAATGTGTTTACCGACAGCCAATACGCTTTTGGCGTCGCTCATAGCTTTGGACGATTGTGGAGAGAGAGAGGTTTTCTGACGTCGCATGGTACGAAGATTCAGCATGGACAGCTTGTGAATGATCTTTTGGATGCACTTACGTTGCCTAAGCAGGTAGCGATTGTTAAATGTAGTGCGCATCGTAAGGCGACGGATGATGTTGGCCGTGGTAATGCTTTTGCGGATGAGACTGCTAAGGAGACTGCCCGGAACCTTAGCACTAGAATGTATGTGACGAGTTTGGTTAGGTGGCCTACAGAGACTAGTATGTGTGTGGATACCATCAAGAGTGTGAGAGCAATTCAGAATGAGGCCACTGAGACTGAAAAGACGAAGTGGAAAGAGAGTACGGGAAAATTGGATGCAAATGGTTGTTGGGTCGATTTGTCGGAGCACAAGAGGTGGATGTTGCCAGATGCGTATGTGCTGGCTGTTGTGACAATGGCACACGGGTTAGCACATATTAGTGCGAAAGGTATTTGTAAGCTGTTGTCTCCTGTGTGGAAGAATGATGGTATTACGAAATGTGCTGAGAGATTGGTGAAGAATTGCATGATATGTATGTTGTACAATCCTGGTAAGGGGACCCCCACACCTCCTGGCCATTTTGCTCCTCCTTCATATCCCTTTGAAGTAATCCAGCTAGACTTCATCCATATGGAGCAATGCAATAATCTGAAATACGTTTTAGTTGTGGTTTGCGCATTCTCCCGATGGATTGAAGCCTATCCTCTTAAAGATAATACAGCCTTGTCTACTGCGAAAATCCTGCTGAAGGAATACTTTCCTCGGTATGGAATGCCCCGAATTGTATGGTCTGATAACGGAAGTGAGTTTGTAGGGAGTGTGATGAAGGGTGTGTGTAAGGGCCTTGGAATTAATCAAAAATTCCATAGCGCCAATCATCCCCAGTCAGCAGGTTTGGTTGAGGGGTATAATGGCACCCTTAAACTCAAACTGGCTAAGATTCAGGCTACGACTGGTCTTTTGTGGCCTGACGCTTTGCCCCTTGCCTTGTTGTCAACAAGGGCGACAGTACACTCCCGAGTAGGGCTCAGTCCCTATGAAATAGTGTTTGGCCGTCCTGCGAATGTTTGGGGGGTTCCTAGACCGGGTGTATTTTCTAATCTTGAGTACCCAATGTTGATTGATTATCTTCATGATCTGACTGCTAAACTGAGGTTAATTCACCAACAGGTTTACGAAGCACTGCCGACGCAGACGGAGGGTCCAGGCCACCAGCTCCAACCAGGAGATTGGGTGGTTACTCGCAATTTTGCTCGCAAAAAGAATTTGGAACCCCGCTTTACTGGACCCTTTCAGGTCCTCCTTGCCACGAGAACTGCCGTCCATTTGGAAGGGCGCAAAAATTGGGTGCACGCCACTCATACTAAGAAGGTTCCTATACCTTTACCGGCAGACTCGTGGGTGAGGAAAGGCATTGCTTCATCTGAAACCGAAGGATTACAGACCTTTGTACCCTTTAGCGACGCACAGCCTGTCGGAGAATCCTCAGCGCAACAGAAAGACATTGTTGAACATTTGCCATCACAAGACTCAAGATCTGAACAATTGACTGATCAACAGAACTCTGTTCCCTCATCGGATTCTCTGTTTGACGAACAGACACGTCCTGGGAAAACTCGATACTTTTTGCGATCCAACACCAGAGACTAATAAAAATTTCCGTTCTGTCCCTTGACATCTACATTATCCCATTTGCCACGATCAGTCTAAAACACCCGTATAACTGTGATTATTTTTGTAAATATTGAGTTTTGTTCCATCTATGTGTTTTTACTTCCACAGCTAAGAGACTTTGTACATATTTGTAAATAAGATACCTTGCATCCAGGTGTACCGTAGGGCCGCGCGTGTACTCCCTTCTGGTTAGTAGGTCTTGGCGCTAGGTCAAAGACCGTCGGTTCCTGGGAACTCCTAGGGATTGACTACTGCTGCACAGAACGAAGTGCGTCAAGAAACGTTGCGGATGGTCGTAGGGGATGGCGTTTTCGAAGCTGATGGACTTGGAAGAAGCTCAGGCGCAAAGATTCAAACTGCAACAAATTATTCGTACCAAATGTTTTACGTTTCAAGTGTTCCTACTGTTTCTGACTGTTTCTTCGCTATTGGCGGGTGGGGTGTATTACATGATGTCGTACTTCTTACCTTCTGCCATACCTACTCCTACTTCTGAACCTAAATCTACCTCCACTGCATCCCCTCATTGTTTCCATATCTTACCCGAACACGAACAGGCTAGACGTGCGGAATTTAGAAACAATTCCTTTATTCAGCTCCTTCATCAGCACCAGTTGGTGGTTAACACTACTAATTGTTGGGTGTGTGGGTTAATGCCACATACCACGGATAAGGGAATTCCATATCTGGTCCTACCTTATAGTTCCCAGGGTTCAGCTCGAGCATTCCAAACAATGTTTCGAAGCGCACTAGATTCCTACCCCAATCGAGAGCCACGTTCTCCCTACTCTGGTCCCGGCTCGTATCAGAAGCCTTTGTCTATAGCGATAGAGGATTTAGATAGAGATATCTATGAGCCGTCGCTCATCCCAGAGGAAGAGGTACAAGCCTATAGGGTCCTGAGTAAGGTCGAGTATAGTGCGCTCACGAGTGAAAAACAGCTTAGAAGCTCGCCTCCGATATGGGTCGTACCCCACCTTGGTAATTTCTGTCTAATGGGTCGTGGCCGAAGATCGAAAGCTCGTCTTGGAGAGAGTGCTTGCTCCGAGACTTATATCCTGCCGATGGTCTCGTCCCCTGTGTTTCTGGCTGCCAAAGGTACATACTTTGTCTGCCATGATCGTGCGTATACATGGTTGCCCTCCGACTTTGTGGGCTCATGTTTTATCGCAAATCTGTTGCCTCCGACGTTCACTGTAGATGCAGACTATCACAAGACTAGAGTTGTGAGAGGCGTGATTAGCAAAGAGGACACTGCCGGTCAAGAGGCAGGAGACTTTTTCAAGGGTTTCCTCCCGTTTTGGGGACCTATGGTCAATAGTAGGAACCTGAGACAATTGACTCGAGTGGTGGAATCGACAGCTAATATCACTTCCAGTGCCCTTGGTAATATCACCACAGAACTTCAGGCGGATAGGCTTATGACGTTACAAAACCGTATGGTTTTAGACGTGGTCTTAGCAGATCGAGGTGGAGTATGTAAGGTGATCCATTCGAGCTGCTGCATTTTCATTCCAGATAACGCTCCAACTGTCTATCAAGCCATCTCAAAGTTGCATAAGATCTCTGAGTCCATACACGTGGACGTAGGGGATTGGACGCTGCTTGGGTGGTTTTGGGGCCTGATGTCGACTTGGGGTTGGAAGATTCTGATGATCATCGGAGTTGTTGTAGCGTTTCTGTTCACGTGTTGCCTTTGTGTGCAGTGTGGTCCTGCCTTATGTGGCCTCTGTGCTACGACGTGTATAAGACAACCGCCTGTTACCAAAGGAGCTCAGTTGGACAGAGTTATGTTGCAGCAACATCTAGACGATCTGATGAATATCGAGTATGATTCTGACTAGTGCTTGCCTACATGAGGGCAAAAGGAGCGTCTGAGGTTCCGTGACGATCGTAAGTGGTGTTTTCGACTCGCACGAATATGGTCGAGTCTGGTATCTATGAACCGCAAATGACGAGCTTAGTGGGTGTGCGCAGTTTCGCTGTGCTAACCTGAACCGTTCGTTTGTTTCGTGGGTTTCTATCTGTACCCACGGGTTCCATCTTAGATACAGCATCCATTTTGTCTCTTGCCCTCAAGTAGCCAGCGAACGGACGCTGTCCGCTTCGCGACCCTTGGATTCCCAAGACTCTTGCGGAAGACACATTTCCTTTGAAAGTGTCTTTATGATGAGGGGGATGATACTGTAAGGCAGATGGCCCCGCTCGAGGCTCATCTTGCCGTGCCGGTCTATTGTCTCAGCCGTGCATCTCATTAGGCACGTCCCTTTGATGCCTGCAGCTCGTGTTTCCCGATACCACCCCTCTTACACCCTTTCCGATCTCCCCACTGTTTCTGCCTTCCTCTGCACCTGTCCCTGTTCCTTCTTCGATCTGTTTACTGCCGATTGGAATGTACTAATGGTGGGAAGATGGGTTTTTACAGTTGGGAACCGCCAAATGTTTCTGTACTTATGTTCCGGACCTTGAATACATCAAAACGACCCCTCTCGGGTATAATTATGGGAACCAAGTTGTAAACCTTTGTGTACCATGTTAACCTATGAGAGAAATGTGTATAAAAAGGAGCGATCCACAGTAGCAAATTGAATCAGATCCCGCGAACATACCGACTGTGTACTTCACGTGACTTCTGTGTTCCCTGCAGTAAATAAACCTCGAATCTTTGACGCCGAAGGAAGTGTCCCGTGTCTCTGTCATTTGTACGCCGGAACAGGTTACCCACGAAGGTTTCAGGTGTTGTCCCCTGGCACCGCTGGGTCTTAAATAACCCAGTCCTTCAACCAGAGAGCCAATAGTTTATGGCAACCACTAAACTACTGAACATGACAACTCTGGCCCCTCACTGATCGTGGAAACAGTACTTATTGTCAGAGAAATATACAGAGACTACACAGTCGGACGTTTTCAATAATATTTATTGAACCAACTATATTCTTGCATAAAATACGTGTGCTGCAATGATTCGTGGACAGAAGCAGATAAACGTGATTGCAAGCACCAAAAGGGTAGATATTAGATATAGCTCTACCATGGTGCTAAACAATTGTATATATGCAGGTATATAAACAAGACAGTAATCTAGCATACTCCTACTATGGGAATCCTACTCTAGGTGTACCTAGAGTGTGTGTCGGTGTAGAGTCAAGAATACCCCAAAGGACAATCCAACCCTATTACCTGATGTGATAAAGTGAAGGCCCCACTTTGTTCATGAACTGGACACCCCTCACAAGATGTCAGGCCGCTATGTGATGATCTCTCAGCATGCAAGGACCCTTGGTGTGAGAGGAAGTACCTCCTCTCCTAATCTATTGGGATGCTCATCTTTTATAATAAATAGCAGCCTTGTGATGTGCGCATAGATTAGTGATGTTATGGATATGTAGATAGCCCTCTGCATCAAGATAGTGATGATATTTGTACGTAGTGTGAAATGAGACCTTGTACATGATGTTCAGGACGTTTGTGATAATGTTGCATGAAGCCAGATGTGAAAACAAGTTTAGTTTCAGAGAAACAAATCCAACATTCTTGTGCAAACAAATATGGGCAAAAGGTCACAGCTGTAAATGTTATTTGTGAGGACAATGGAAGAAATAAGAGGCTTTGCTACATGGGCCTGACTCAGTAATATAACAACCCAAGCCTTAAAACCTTAGCTCTAGGATGACTGGCTATTTACTCCTTGCAGTTTGCCCAATACTTATCTCCTGCCAGATTGTGAACATTGTAATTGTTTATTTTCATTCTTATGCTGTGTACTTTCATTGTTCAAAACAAAAAAGCAACATTTGCAAAAGAGCACAGTATTCTTATCTTTTTTTGTAAACCTTTTTATTGTAAACATAAAAGTAATAAAGACATGAAGAATAACACACTGATATATATTGACCCAATCAGGTAGAACCATTTCCCCTTCAGCCAACAGCAGCCTCTGTGTTCCCTCCCCCTCTCAGATCAACAATAACATGTGGTTCGGAGTGAGTAGCGAGCAATTCATCAGAACCAGCACCAACAAGAGATGTACAGGGATTTCCTCTATAGTTATTCCACTTTCACCATATCGTCACCCATTTTTGGGAACAGTCCGTCCCTCATACACCACTTTCTCAGCCAGCATGCATCAATCCATATCCCATTTCCAGTCCCTCAGCTGTAGTACAAAGTTTATTGTGTAGATTACTTAAAACCAAAACAATATAAAACATTAAAAAGGCATATTAGGCTAAGAAAACAAGAAGAATGATGGGTCAGTGCAGTGGCTGGCACGTGGTGCCCAAATGTAACATTCAAGGTATGAGACGGTTTAAATTTAAGATATTTGAGTATTTAAACACTATGATAAGAAAGCTAGTTTCAATTATTTAAACAAGGAATAAAAAAAATATTTTTTTTTTATCAACCGCAAAGTAAAGTTAATGCATGGCAGATGTTAAGGCTCAAGTGCAAGGAGGTCAAATATTACTATGCTTAATGTCCGAAGTGCCAAAGCTAAAATATGTCAATCCACTAACATCTCTTTGCTTAATTGTGTGTTTTTAAGAAGGTCCTGCACAGCTTTGAAAAATGTGCCTATTCTTGCCAGTTCAAGAGGAACCATGGTACTAAAAATACAGTTAATTGCGTTATTGCATGTTCTTATACCATGGGTTAAAAAGAGAGGCTTTAATAATGTTCGCCGGGACACGAGCAACGTCGGGCAACTGCAGAGTAGATGTACAAAGGTTTCGGTTTTGTAGCCACAAAGTCTACACTTCACTATCTTGGAAAACATTGGGCAGTTAGGGTTGAAGTCTTTAATGTGTAAAGCCAACATCCTTGCTGCCAGAAATTGGGTCAGGCAGGCTTTTCCAATTGTGCAATTGAGGTATGATTGGGCCTGAAGGCCAACTTGGCTATCGTTATTGTATGATAGTGCCAGTGCCCTTTGTGGTGGGGTGGACTTGATGTTTTTTAAGTCCGCAGACTTGGAGAGGAATGTGGTCTGTGTTTTGAATATGCTTTTTACTGCAGTATGCGTTAGTAGTGGGGTATTCAAGACAGACAGGTCGATGAGAGGAGTAGCCGCCGCCGTTGTTAGGTAGGTGGACCACGGGTTATTATTGATCTTGAATATGTTTTGCAGAATACATTTCAGGGTGCCTGGCCTCGCCCTGATGCATCTATGGAAGTACTTTATAAAAGACCCCATGCTAGACCATGTGATGCCCTCCAGGCCAAATTCAAGTCTCACCAATGATCCTCTAATATAATACAGCAATTTAAACATTCTTTTATAGACCTTTAGATGTAGTTTTCTGATGGTTTTAGTGAGTTGGCCTGGGAAGGCCTCACTGCCATAAGTAAGTGCAGATGGTAATACAGCCCTTAGTACTTTTCTAATTGGGGCTGAGGTGGGACTTTCAAGGGCTGTATGTAATTGGCAGAGTCTAGTAGTTATACTTTAGGTGGCACTTATGTGCTATAGGTGCCCCATTTGCAGAGAACCATGTACCCAAGTAGTTGTAGGATTTGGCTCCTGAAATTTTTAGATGACCCAATGACCAGCTGCAACTTGAGTGTTTTTGCGTCCTTCCAAAGGATAGCACCTTTGTTTTTGAAGTGTTTACTCTAATGTTGTTTGCTGTAGTGCCTGCTCTGCCCCAAATAGTCATGTAATATGGTGTTTGGCTACCATCAATACCAGTGTCATCCAAGTCCTGTCCATGCAATTTAGGTCTGCTGCATCCTAGACATTCAAGAGGCACCATTTTGCATAGGCATTCATATCACTCTCATAGAAATTATTCATGCATGTGACCACAGACTCACAATACTGTTGTGTCCCGGGGCAGCTCCATATCGTGTGGAAGAATGTACCTACTTGGCTTAACAGCCTGCGACAATGTGAGTCTGTTGCTCTACCCATTTTCCCCATTGGGGTACATGCATAATAGGATCTATGTGGCATTTTTAGCTGCACTAGGTGAAACCTTGACCTTATAGCCACTTGTCTTGGACTCTTCATCCTCAATTTCCTCAAGATAGCAATCCCATTGTTCACGTAAATATTTAAGGGTATATGGTGAGTTGTTGATTATTTTATGGTATATAAGAGAGATTGCCTTGTGGGGCATGGGAGTGTCTAGCAATATGTCCTCTAGTGATGCGTATTTGTGCAGCACTGTTTCCTTTGGCAGTGCCTTCTGCGGTGCATGACATATCTGCAAATAGCGATAAGTTTCAGTGGGTGCTAGGTTGTACTCTCTTTGCAATTCAGTGAAAGTGATTATTCCTTCCTGTGCCAAGAGGTCCCCCACCTTGGAGAGACCAATGAGGTCCCATTTATTGAATCCAGGTTGTGACCCTATGTGCCTAGTCTAGCTGTGTTCCACAGGGGAGTGGCCTGAGTCATTCTGTCTTGCCAACCAAGTGCATGAAGAGTTGTGTGCCAGAGGCTGAATGTTACTGCTGTTGGGCCTTTAAAAGCTGTGGGACGCAACACATCACAGATGGCCCTGCGATAGCCCTCCAACTGCCTAAGTTGTCTATCCATGAGGAACGCAGGTTCTGCTGCAGGCAGATGAGCTGTTAGTTGTGCCACACAATAATATTTTTGTATATCCGGCAGGGCGATGCCACCTTTGTACCAGCCCCTCATCAGCTTTTTAATTGCTATACGTGGGGGCCTCCATCCCAAAGCAGTGTACGGGTTGCACTTTCAATTGCTTTAAAGTAAGATACTGTGACTCAATATGGTGTGTTGTGCAGAGCATAAAAAAATGGGCAAGGCCATCATTTTAAACAGTGCGGTCCTGCCAAGTAGCGGCAGGGAGCTCCAAAGTTGGACATCACTCCTCCGGTGCTCGAGTAGGGATAATAGATTATTAGTATAAAACATGACAGGTTCAATGGTGATGTATGTTTCTAAGTAAGAGAGATGATTTTCAGCTCACAATCTCAGGGCAATCGTGGTATGTACCTGTGAAGGAAGTAAATAAGGGACTTCCTCTGGTTGATGGTATAGCCTGATTATCAGCTAAACTGGGTGAGTATTTGCATACTTTTGACAAGTATAAAGACTGTGTCTGAGATGTAAGAAGGATGTCATCTGCCGGCCATTTGCTTGACCCCGTCTTTTCTAATATTCCCTCCACTTCTGTCAAGACACCCAGTCCAGTATGTTGGTTTGACAACTTTCTGGTCTCTATGTCCTTCCCGGACTTTGACCCCCATACAGAGCCTATCAACAGTCCTCTTTTAAACGCCCTTGGAGTAAACTGAAGCTTGAGGATTTTCATGCCTTCTTTCTTTACACCCTCCTAAACTGCTTAGTGACCCTGATTTGTTGTATAAATCACTCTGTAATTGGATTCTTTATGCTCTTGATCCCCTCATTCCAGCCAAATGGTCTAAAGGCCGTAAGTATGTTTCTAACCCATTGTTTAACGATTCCCCGCCGCTATATGTAAATCTTATAAAAAGTTGGAGCGTGCCTGGAGAAAGGACTATGACCCTGTGGCTAAGAAATGCTATCAGGCCGCCATCAAGAACCACCATAGGACTATACGCTCTGTCCGGGCTTCTTACTTTGCCAATTAAATCAAGTTAAGTCGCAACCCGGCCAAGTGTATCTTCAAAATACTTAAGGATCTCAAAGTTAGGAAAAAATGTACTGCCTCCGGGTTTATGTCTGAGCATCATTGTGAGGACCTTGCCACTTTCTTTGTTAATAAAGTGGAAACAATCTATAGGTCTTTCCCTATGCCTCCCCCTTCTCTTGCTGCTCCTCTTAGACCCCCTTCTACCCATTCTCTGGAGGATTTTCCTTCCATCTCGCAGGATGAGTTTTTACTGCTGAGTGGTAAAGTTAAACCTGGCTCTCCTGTAGATACTCTGAAGCCTGCCCGTTCAGGGACTCCTTAGCTGTGCTCCTGAAACCTCTGTGCAAGGTTGTTAATACATATTTTTCCACAACTGTTGTCCCTAAACTATGGAAGCAGGCTAAGGTAGTTCCTCTACTTAAAAAACTTCACTGGATCCAGCTAAGTTGGAAAACGTTTGTCCTATATCTCTTCTACCATGGGTAGCCAAGGTGGCCAAGGTTCACACTAATAACATCTTAACGGGTTTCTTGAATATTAACGGCAGCTTGGACCTCTCCCAGAATGGTTTCCGCCCAGTCACAGTACGGAGACCACTCTCCTGGCTGTGACCGAACATCTGCGGACCATTCTCAATGCAGGGCACCCTGCGGCACTGATGCTGCTTGACCTCAGTGCTGCATTTGACACGGTCTCCCACAAGATTCTTTTACATCGTCTGGAGAAGGGCGGTGTCGTTGGCCTAGCTTTGGAATGGTTTACATCTTTCCTGTCAGAGAGAACATTCCAAGTGACTGCCCCCCTTTTTGTCTCCCATATGCAGTCCATCTGGCAGGGTGTGCCTCAGGGCTCTGCTCTGAATCCTGTACTATTTACTCTGTACGTTCAACCTCTTGCTTTGGTGGCTAGGGACAAAGGTTACCATAGTCTTGTATGCTGACGACACACAGTTGGTGGTGGCCCTCTCCGACGACTTCACGCAGGACGCCTCCAAATTTAGTAGTGGCCTGGCGGCAGTCGCAGAGTGGATGACTGCAAACTGCCTCCAGCTTAACACCAATAAATCTGAGGTGTTGCTGTGGGGAAAGACAAGGGACTAAGGAGTGAGCAAAGGGGGCCCAACACCCTTTGTAGTGCACCCACCCCAAAGGCGGTGGTAAAAAACCTAGGGCTATGGATAGACTCTACACTCAGCTTCCAGGCGCACACATCAAGAATGTGGCCGGCACTTGTTTCGGTCTCCTCCGAGGACTTAGGCCCCTGCTGGGGTTTTTTGATCCACCCACCCGTCAGTTGTTGGTCCAAGCGTCTATCTTATCTACACTGGACTATGTCAGCTCGTTCCTCTTAGGGCTAATCAGGCAGAGGTGGTGCACCTGCATCGAGTTCAAAATGTAGCAGCCCGAGCCCTGCTCAACAGCCGGTGCCATTCAGCAGTTACACTGGTTGCCTATGGCGAAGCGGATCGAATACAAGGCTCTCTGCTTGACCTTTAAAATTTTTAAGCTTGCGTCTCCTGGGATTATGGTGTAGTGAAAGAGCCACTTTTGAAGTCTGGCACCCTATGATGACCTCCAACTACCACCATTTTAATGGATTTTACTGTGTTATTTTACCATAGCCTTAATGTAGGATGGTCCTACATATGCCTGCTTCTATTCTGTTCTATAATCATGCTGTTTTGAGTGGAACAGTCTTGCCAAGAGCAGAGCATGTGGGATGTGCATTTGAAGGCTTGCAGTTGTGCAGGAATGCGTATTGTATTGTGCATTGGTGAGAATTATGAGTTCTTGCTTTGACACGGTTTAATGAATGGCATTCTGTTTTTTGACTTTACCTTGCTTTATGGCAGTGCTTCTTTGACATGCTTTCATGTCATCTTACTTTTCAGTTTTATCTTGCTTTGGGCCTTTCTGTGTACAGGGCTTAACTAACTCCAATTTCATGACTGAAGCTATTTTCTGTGCTTGCCCGTAGCTGCAAAGTGGGGAGGGCATGTTCTGCTCTTCTTCCTGTTTTTTGCACTTTACTGACTAGGGAAAACCGATTCTTATCAGAGGAATGTACATGGTCCGTCTCGAAGCCATAGCAAAGGCCTGATCAACCTGTGGTTGTGGGCCTCAGTAAGCCTACCAGTGCTAGGGGTTCGCCCTTCTCTGCACAAGTCCTCAGACCAATAGAATAGAAGTTGGCACAGAAACTGGAATATAAAACAAAATATTTATTAACCTCATGAGGTGGAGCTACATTCACACAACACCCTTCGGTAGTGTATGAAGTAGCACACTGAATAGAAGGAGTATGGTCCTTTTATACCCACTCAGGGGCTCAAAAGAAGGTGGTACAAATACAGAAGAGAAGGGTTACATACAAAAAAGGTCATACAGAAATGCACAGTCAACAGTAGGGTGGAGCTAGCAGCTTGCTGACTCCAGTAAGAATAACCTGACATTTACAGACTAGAACAGGTGTATGGACAGTCACAGTCTCCTCTGCGCATGTACAGAGTAGCAGAGCCTAAATATAGTCTGTCTATAAGCAGAGTGCAAGAGTAAATGACAGCAAGGTAGGACAGAGCACACGGTGAGCACATGGCTGACAAGATGGCTGCCGAATTCAAGATGGCTTCAGCTAAATGCTAACCCTGATCGCTGCCAAATTACAACAGACAACCCTTTTAGCATTAGCTGAAGACATTCCTTCATTTGGGGTAATATAGGTCCATATCCTGTACATTGATATTCATCATTGCAGTGACTTCTTTATTTAGCATACGTTGGGCTCTAATTTTTTTGCAACATTTCGCTTGGCATGTGTACAGGCAGAAATACAGATGGAGCAGAGCATTGGACCACATTGTATACATACACAACATGTAAATAGTATCATGAGTATTACACATAGGCTGGTCAGCAGCTTCCAGCCCCAAGTGGTAAAAAGTGTCCAAATCCAGCTAGTAAAAGTCCAGTTACCAGTCTCTGGGTGAATCTCTCAGCAATTTTATGCAGTTTTGATATTGCATCATATACTGAAGGTGAGTGTTCCGGAATGTAAACACAACTGCTGCCGATGATGTGACATGCACCACCTCACTCAGCTAGAACCACGTCAAGAACCATACAATTTTGGAGTGCTACAATCCTTGCAATTTGCAGTTCTTCTGTAATGTTCCCAAGTGCCATGGTTGTCTGATTAGTAACAGCTTCCACAACACGAGTCAATCGCCTTATCTTTCTACTGTTCAATGCAGCACCCACAAAAAAAAACAAGCCCAAATTAAAGTTGACATATTGTTGCAGAGTGGTGTCAGTCTGATCAACCTCATCTGTACTTATTGTTCTTTTGTGTCTGTTCTTAGCGATATCATTATATAGTTTGAAATCACGGTGATACGATGGAGGGGCCAGAAACACAGGGGGTAACAGAAAGGATACATAACATACCCCGGACCATCCATTTGGGAGTTGATAATATCCTTATTACCACATACAAAATATGTATTATGTGACAATGTGAAACTACTATTATTGGCACTTTCAATAATTAATGTCACAGTACACTCACTCCTTCCCACTGGAATTTTCCCAATACTTTCTATACATAAATCTGCTTTAGCTCTGGTCACAGAAATTACAAATGGTCCAGTGTTCTTTATAGTTCTTGTGTTCGCTAAAACATATGGTATAGAAATATTGTCCGGTTGATACTCTTCCCATTCCCATTTAGTTCCTTTAGCTTGATGGTAACCATCTTTATCAAGGTAACAAAGTTTATTAAGATGATAGTTAATCCTTCCAATTGTCGCTTTCTTTGAAGCAATCAAAAGCGCAAACCAAGCTTGACAAGAACCATTGTGCGAGAAAGGAAGAGGAATAAAAGGTGTTCCCCCTTTCTTCTGGTGAGCAGGTATCATCCCACATACCCAACAGTCAGTGGTATTTGTGGCATTATGAGTATGATGTAACATATGAATAAACGTGTTACTTAGGTAGGATTGTCGATGCTTCTGCTCATGGTAGGGAAGCGTAAAGTAATGATGCTCAACTGGTACAGGAGTAGTGGCAATCAGCAATTGTTGAGCAGCAGCCACTTTCTCTATGAACCAAGTTATTGCTGCTATAGCCACCATAGCAACAACAAATCCTACAGCACAAAAGGTCTTCTTAATACAGATCTTAGCAACAGTTGATCTCTCTGCAGACATGATCACTTAGTCGTTGAAACAATCATTGGAGCTCTTTGCCCTGGGCAGCCGTTGATTTCTTCACCGAGGGTCAAGACGGGTGTCACTACGCAGGATTGATCCCCCCCATTTCCAATGCTTTAGGTTGTATACCTATCCATCAACAACCTCATAAATTATATTTTCCATTAGCAAATATCTAGGGAAAAGTGTCCAGGGTGTGTGCTTGCAATAACAAGCCGAGATTAGTATCTTCACGGTAATGGTCCAAGGGTAGGGACAGCTGTAGTGAACGAGATCTGTATATGTTGTATCGTATATTTGTCTGTCCCTCCGAACCTGCAAATTAAAAGTGGCGCGGTACGTCGTGTCGTGTAGTCGTGTCATGTAGCATTCACGGATGCATTTATGAGGTTGTTGATGGATAGGTATACCACCTAAAGCATTACCTGTACACTGTTAAGACGCCGTTCATGGCCCATTGATATCCTAGGCTGGATTATCAGAAGCACATGATCTTTGTAACAAGGACTTAAGCCAGAGTTTCACTACTGTTGCTGTATACAGCATGAACCTTATCTGGTCGCTGATATACTCTAAGGTCCGTCCATTCCCTGAATGCGTGCTTTATGATTATGTGGGTTGTGTTTCATCTTTGACTATCTGGTAACTGGCCTGTTACCTTTTTCTCTTTATGTATCATACCTCTCAGGAGCCTTGGATTACGACGGGTGTTAATACTACTGATCTCGTTGCCTAGGACCAAAATAGCAATTCTAATTGACGTACCAACATATTTTCTGAAACTGACTGAGTGCAGATATATTCTTGTGCCCTGAGGAAGCTCCCAATGTGGGAGTGAAACGCGTGGCTGTTATCCTATTTCTACTGGTTTTAAAATTTTGAAATATTCTGATCTAATAAAGAAGTGACTTTTTTCATACATTTCTGGTCTACTGGACTTTGTAAAGTTGTGCACCCCCACCATTGTTCAACTATTCACTGATCTGGATGCACAGGTACACTACTCAACAGCTGGCATAGGGGTTGTTTGCACGACTGCTGGAACTATTTATCGGAACTGGTGTGAGGTGCGGCATCAAGGGTCCACTTTGGTTCTCTGCTACAATCTTGTTAACTTCTCGCAAATCAATGATGAATCTGTAAATCCTAGTGTCAGTGTCTTTTTTCAAAATGAGAAGAATAGGACTGTTGCAAACATTATAAGGAACTTCTTCCACAACCCCCACCTTAATCAAATCCTGGACAATGCGTATAAGTGCTTCTTCACCGTCTTGAGAAATTTTGTATTGAGGCAATCGTGGCAATGAAGCGCCCTCCTTGACACTAATATGTACCGGCGGAATAACCATTTGCCCTACATCAATTCAATTCAATTCAATTAATTTATATAGCGCGCTACATACCCAGAGGGTCTCAAGGCGCTTGAAGAAGGGTGGGGAATTACTTTTCGAATATCCAGGTTTTGAGTTGCTTTCTGAATGCTAGGTGGTTCTGAGTGAGCCTACAAAGAACTAGGGAGTGAAGCTAATGCAATGTCCTCTTTAACAATACATGCTCTCTCAATCAGAGGTTAGTTGTCATTTAATATGACACGTACTCCTTTCGGAGAACATCGGATCGTAGCCCTGAAACATTTGAGCATATCAAGACCCACAAAATTGTCTGGTGTGTTTGGAGAAAGCAAAAATGGACATGGAGCAGTAAACTTATCAACATGAAATGCAAGTGGTTGGGATAGTGGGCTAAGGGAAGGTGTTCCTTCGAAACCTATCGATGTAATAGTTAAGCCAGACAGGGGAGCCCTTGGAACCAAGTGTTTAGATAAGGCACTACGAGTAGCTCCTGTATCAACCAGAAACTGATCAGTAGAACCCAAAACATGTGCTGTAACATAGGGACCCTTCTGATCTACTGGAACTTCAACTGATTCCTTATCCCATCCTAGGCAATCCTATGCATAAACAGAATCTTTCAAATCAGACAGCACATAATCGGACATTTGATATTGATTTCGTCTATCAAAAGTGTTAAACCCACCCTGTCAACGCATATTAGAATCAAACCTAGCACGATCATCCGTGCTTCCTCTAGGCCCTGAATATCCTGAACAATTTTGCGTTTGTCCCCGCCCACGTGGATACTGCTGAGCACGCAGCGCTGGACACTCAGAAGCCCAATGTCCAAATTTCCTGCAGTACGCACACTGGCCAACAGACAAATTCGAACGAGTATAAGAAGGAAAAGACGAACCATAAAATACACATCCACCTCTATCACTACCTCTAGAAGGCGGACCATAACAACCTGTCCGCTTTTCGCAAAGCAATAAAAACTCACCTCTTCCCACTTCTATAAGCTTCTACTCTCCCTCCCCCCCTTCAGTAGGTTGTGCTATGGTTCTTAGCGCCGGGACGCCCCGTTGCTGGGGCAGCTGTCGCGCTCAACAAACCTATAACATAACATAACATAAACCTGAGTCAACAAACCCTTCATTTTGAACTCCTTAGTCTTCCTATCCTCATTGCCCTTCGCTTCTAACTCCTGGCGTTCATAATACTGAGCCAAAGTCAAAAGAGAAACCGGAGAAGAGGTAGTCCGCGAACTCTCACTGGCCTTTAGGCGACTAGCTATTCCTGGCAACAGGTTTGCAACATATTTATCGACAAACAGATGCCTGCCGGTGTCATCTGTCAATCACTGGCCACTAAAATAGTGGAATGCCTCCTCAAAGCGTGTAAAGAAGTCAGAAACCTAATCATCTGCTTTTTGCTTGCAAGAAGCTAATACAGTCCAATCTATCTTTTTAGGGGGAAAATTCATCTTTAACTTGACTAATATAGCTGCGGGAAGATCTCAAATTAACTGACACGGTTTCTGGGCGGGATCCCTTTCTACATCCATTTGTTCTAAATCTTTCCATAATGCACCAAAAGTCGCACGATCATCAACTTTACGAACAGTTCTCCACATATCAGGGGGTAATTCAATCCGAAAACAAGTCAATATCAGGCAGAGTCATAGTACAAGAGCTAATAGCACCCTCAACTTCCTCATAAAAAGCTGCTGGATTTTTCCGCAGATCAGGTAATGCAGTTTTAAGAGCCATGACATTCGCTCTATTCCAAGAAGTGTAAAGTCAATTATAAACAAAATAACCGTTTGCATCAACGGAATCCTTATTATCATCTGTTCCCTCGCCTCTAGGAGGAACATACAAAGGTGTGGCTTCTTGCATAGGTCACACATGAACTACTACATGCTTATCTGTTTCAGAAGTAGAAGCCTGTGTCACGCTGATCTGAGATGTTTGTGCAGCTGCCTCTGCTGCCTTTTTCTCTTCTCGCAAACAAACTGCATCAGCACGCAATTTAACCAAATGTCTAATTGTATCAGCCGCCTGAGAGAAAACAAAAATACCATCACGCATTTGCTTACAGTCATTTGCTACATCAACGGGCTCTAATTCCTCAGAATGTTTCCTAAACCGCTCAAGGACCTCTGCGGCAAATACCTCAGTAAAATATATTTGCTCCCTTTCAAGCCAATCTTTCATTCCATCTAAAAGGTCAGAAGCAGGGGCAAAACTACGAACGACTTTACGAGCAGCAGATCTAAGCTCAGACGCACGCTCAGCGGACAACATAGAACGAGTTTCATGTGCTTTCTCCTGGTCTGCAGAAGATTCTTCACCTGACTCATGAGGAGCAGAAGGAAAAATATATGGAGGTGGAGAACGATCCAACAACAAGAAATCATCTTGCGGTTTATTTCTTTATTTAAAAAAAATGTTTTTATTAGTTTCAAAACAAAGAACATAATAGACATATCAGGTGCCATACATTCAGACATAATAAAACGGCGAACCGATGTAGATACAGGATGGATACTAAGCAGTGAGGAAATGGCTGAGACGCCTACGCCAATGTATGAGAAACAGGATGTGCCACAGTACAATATACAATTCACATTAAGCGCAAGCTCCCAGAGTCTGCCCACCCATAAAATCAGTATAATAGGAGAAGCATGAGCACCAGATACTGTAATACCAACAAAGTCAGGATGTTCCACCAACTATATTTATAAAAGGAAAGTAAAAGAGAGTGTGAAGAAAAGAAACCATAAAAACAAAAAAGAAGACAAAACAATAAATTCATCCCCCCACCCTGCACCCCTGCATATGGCTGTCGCCTAACCCTAACTAGCAGTGTGCCTGTCGCCCCAACTAACTAAATTCTAAAAGTAGAAAAATGGAGGAGGTCATCTTCATACATGCCCCCGGTCTCCGCTCCCCCCTGCCAAGGCCAAGAATCCCCAGACTAAGGTCTCGAAATCTATTAAGCTGCAAATACATAGAGCAACAGGGGAAACTCCAAACACCGCCCCACCTCCCGAACGCATCGTGGTTGCAAACCCCGTGTCCAGTAATACCCAATGGCAAACTCAATCACACAGTCTCATCCTTGACCCTTCCGATTAAACATGTGCGCCCCTTCCAGACAAACTGTCGCTTCCGCAGGATAGTCAATGCACAGAAAAGCTGCAGCAAAGTTCAAACCGAGACGAAGCAGAGAGATGAAAGTGTTGAGAACTCCGCTAAGTCCAAAGACTCCCCACAACGTCATGAATTCCCAAAGGTGTTTCGTCCGCCATCTTAGCGGTGCCGATGTATATGGGAGTGACGCAGTTCCAAACCAACAACAGTTCCCATCAAAAGTCTCCGGAAAGGGAGCATCAGGTAGTCCTTCCATTGTCGGCAACGATCGTAGGCCTGACAATCCAATTGCGGCATCAAGCTTGCTCTCAGCACCCAACACACTGGTCAAAGGCTCCAATGTCTCCCATAGTACGGGGTCTGCTTCCTCCATTGAAATGGCCATCTTGGGTATTTCGAGTCGTTACATTTCTTGTAGTGGACCAGGGTCCTGGTCCCACCTGCCCAGTTCCAGACTAAAACACTATCATTTTATGGATGCAGGCTTCAACACAAACATGAAGTGACCTTATGGCTGCCAACACCGTTCGTAGTGACAAGTCACTCTCAGTCCGCTCCACAACGTCTCGCTCAGTTTCGGTCATATTTGCGTCCCCAGAGAGCCCGGTCTCTCCGGGGGGAATAGGTGGATGCGGAACGGACGGCTTCAGAGGGGGACTTATCGTTGGGGACTATAACAATCCGAACTCAGACACCGCCGGCGGAGATCCCAACCCAGCGAACACCAGCGGGGCCCTAACCGGGCCACCGGGCCAGGGACCCCGTCCGCCGCTCCAATTGTACGTCGTCACCCCTCCTTCGATATTCACCAATTCAGCCAGCCATCGTCAACTTCAGTCCAAGGAAAAAATGTTCACCTCGGTAGACCGAACCCTGTCACACAACTACAGCCGATGTTGTTCAACTGAAACCCGGCAGGGCCAGTACTCGAGACCCCGGCTTCCAGGCTGGTCTAGGCCGCAAACTGCCACACAACGTATCTTTGTCTACCAAACTGGTAGAAATCTCGGGATTGCGCCGTTAAGCTCCAGTCCGCTTCATACACATGGAGGCAGGGCGCAAAAACAGGATAAATAACAGGATCTTCTGGCAGGAGTCGGAGGTCGGCGGAGCCGGGAGCTTACGCGGCCATCTTGTTCGCTGGCGTAGCTCCACCCCCATCTTGCGGTTTATTAAGGGTAGGATAGAGGGGCCGCAGAACAGCGTATTGGCCAGTTATCTGTAAATGGCGCTCCCTGTCCTCTCTCTCTTTTAGTTCTTTCATTTCTTTATTTTTCATTTGTAACGCTTTTGCATGAATGTTCTTTCGCTGTTCTTTTTCAATCAAGGCTTGTTCACGCTTCATTGGTTCAGGCACTTCTTTCTCCCACATTCGTACACACTCAAAAATATCTTGCCTAGTCTTTCACTTAAACATACATTTTTCCACATACTGAATCTTTCGTAAATCAAAGGACCCATGCATAGGCCAATGCACCTCAGGATCCTTACTAGTATATTTATTCCATAACGTGCCATAACATACATTATAGAAGAAATACCATACTTAATATACATGTCCCTATTAGGTGTCCCCTCAGGGGGGCCGGTTGTGCTTCATCAAGTCTCAAACTGGTACCACTACAAAAGCAACACATCCTACGAAGTGTGCTAGAAACAGGCATGCCAAAAATAGTGCAGAATATGCAGTATTATACATAAAGTAGCGCTTAAAGTACACGTGTACGGTGCGCCGTTCAAATCAATTCAAAACAGAGAAAATTCTCCTCATTACCTGCCTATATAAATTGCAATTCATATATCAATCACTTACAAATCCCAAATTGGCCAATACAAATTTCAAAGCCACAGCAAGCGTCGCAAAACGACCTTACCAATCCCAGGCATCAAACCAACAGCAAGTGTTGCATCAAAACAACACTTACCAATCCTTGGTGTCCAGATTCCAACTGCCCAGTTGTTAAATCGACCAAAATGTCACTGTACGGCGAATCAACAGAAGAGATCTCAGTCGAGGACCAGCACCACCTGGATGGTCAGATCAGAAAGAGAGGAAAAACGCTGTGGTTTGCCAAGACGCAGGTCTCCTCGGGCAATGATCGTCCGTAGCGAAATTCCAATCCTTCATTTCGACCACTCCTTTGGGCATCCGAGTCGCCAATGAGCCCCACTGGTTGGGCGCCAATTTGTGGTGGTGGGCCTCAGCAAGGTCTACCAGTGCTAGGGGTTCGCCCTTCTCTGCACAAGTCCTCAGACCAATAGAATAGAAGTTGGCACAGAAACTGGAATATAAAACAAAGTATTTATTAACCTCATGAGGAGGAACTACATTCACACAACACCCTTCAGTAGTGAATGAAGTAGCACACTGAACAGAAGGAGCATGGTCCTTTTATACCCACACAGGGGCTCAAAAGAAGGCGGTACAAGTACAGAAGAAAAGGGTTACATACAAAAAAGGTCATACAGAAATGCACAGTCAACAGTAGGGTGGAGCTAGCAGCTTGCTGACTCCGGTAAGAATAACCTGACATTTACAGACTAGAACAGGTGTATGGCAGTCGCAGTCTCCTCTACGCATGTGCAGAGTAGCAGAGCCTAAATATAGCCTGTCTATAAGCTGAGTGCAAGAGTAAACAACAGCAAGGTAGGGCAGAGCACATGGTGAGCACATGGCAGACAAGATGGCTGCCGAATACAAGATTGCTTCAGCTAAATGCTAACCCCGATCGCTGCCATATTACAACAAACCAATGCTGTGGCCTTGGAGCAGACTGGTACGAGCTCTCATGAGAACGAGGGGGCAGGACTTGCTAGAAGCTTCGTTATGTTTGGATTTGTATTAAGAAGGGGAGCCTCCACTGGTCTGGCAGGAGTTTTGGATTCCGAGCGAGGGCAGACATGTCTATCTCTGATTGAACCCTGATTGCTGAGCTCTGATCCCCGGCTGTGTAAAGACTTCCCCCTGCCAGAAGTGGGAAGTGTATGCATCAGGTGATGTATTGAGTTTTGTGGTTATTGCTATTGTGATGTGAGCCAGTGGCAGTGATCATTTAAGGTGTTTTATTTGTGGTGTGGGAGGAGCACATCCAGAGTGATCCTCCACTCAATTGTGTGTCTCTAATTTAGCCCTTGTTTCTTTTTTATGTCGTACAATCAATGAGATGACTTGTCCATTGATTACTTCTGGGTATGCCTCCTATAGGGTATGTGTGGAGTCAACCGAGAATTAATTGTCGGTGAAAAAGTGTTCCTTAGCTTCACAAACATCTTCTCAGACAAGCGGTATCTTTAGGAAACAGGGATTGAGTACTATTCCTTAGTGGTCTATTCGGTTTTGTAGGCCATAGAATGACCAGATCAGGGAATGATCAGCAATACCCCTTGCCAGGATGCGGACTGCCTGGGAGTGGGGAGCTGATGACCTAGGGTGAAAATTTGTAAATTCAGGAAAAACTGCCATGTGCACCTGAATGGAATGTGTAATGTAGGGTTGTAGGAGCACCATGCATCCATGAGGAAAAGAGCCGACAGGAAGTCAGCTATTGGATGACAAGAGGACCCGGTCTGCCTTGTTACCAAAGTTATGTGTCTTCATGTGGAGATTTTGCACCTCAGACCTCAACGGCAGCCAGATGTAAGTGACTGCCGTCACCTGCCATGGGGTATTGGGCTATCACCCTGCGGCCTGTCAGTTTCCCCACAGCCTACCCCTCTATCTTCTTGTGTCTCTCCGCAGTGGTCTCAAGGCTGTGACAGCTCTCTTTGTCACTTCGAATCGGCGTTCCTATCTTGAGGCAATCTGGCATGGTCAAGATGTACTCAGTTGGGGAAGGAATCAAGTGCAGCTATTATAAGGTAGTGCTTTAATGTAGTTCAGGAGAGCATGTCACAGCAACTGCTGTGAGGTAGAGTGCCCATGCAGAAGAGACTGATTAAGAAGAGAGTAGGCCTTGATTGGGGACCCCACTCCAGGTAATATATAGTACCTGCAGATAGAGGTAGGAAGTGGTCACTTTGGTGGGGATAAATGGTGGCAATGCATTGTCTCTTTTCAACAGTGAATGGCAGGTCGCCAGCCCCACCTCAAGGCCCAATGGAGCGCACAGTGTTTGATCACAATCGTGGACCCTCGCAGCGCCCCTTCCATCGCTGGTGATGCAAGTCATGTCTCTAGGCTATCTGCAAATCCTGGGTGGGACTCGAGGCAGATGGCCGGGTGACCAAGTGGCACCACACCTCTCGCACAGCACTGTGAGCTCGAGAACACAAGTTGGTATGCCCGTCGGGCCTTGTATGCTGGGTCACCAGCGCTCCATGCAGACTCGAAGGACCCTATTGGGGGCAGCCACAGGGGCCACACTGGCCTGTTGCAAAGCATTGCACAGTTTGTGTACGGCCAAGATCAGATTCTGGTAGCAAGCTGTGTGGGCTTGAGGCCGTCAATGGGCAGCCACACATGCTCCGTAATTCCCCACAAGGGTCTGTCTGCCTCCTACCTCTGTGAGCGCTGAGCCAGAGGGAGTGCAATGTGCCACAGTTTCATCCCTGTTTGCGCCTGGTGCATCTATTTAAAGGTGTGCTGTGAACCCTTTCTGTAATACGGGCCATGTTGTTCTTTGAAAACTCTCTTACAAAATCATTCAGAAAGAGGTTAGCTGTGAACTCTTCTCTTGTGCGACAATTGTCAAATTCTGTTTCTGCTCATTAATCATATTGCGATGGATAGGTGTAAGGTTACAGCATAGTGTTGAGAAGGAGCTCTCACAGGCTGCAGTTCCAATCTTTATGTCCATGTGTATAGGTTGTATGTATGCCAGTAAGGAGAGCATGACACAAGAGATGTAGTGCTGTGCAAAGCATGTGCAAATAATGCATATGCTGGGTATTTGTGTGCTTGCGTGAAGTACAACACATGAAGGGTGAAGTGTTGTGCAGTGCTCACATGGTAAGTGTGTGCTGTCAGTGCGTGTGTTTGTGAATAGCTCACCATGGTTTAATATAGAAAAGCTTCAGTGCTGATCAGTGCACGCAGACTGAGTGTGTAATGAATGCATGTGTGCATGTAAAGGTACAATACATGGAGGTAACAACCTGGACAGTAAGTGTTATGTGAATGTACAGGGAGTAAGTGTGTCTGCAAATTTACATTACATGGAGGACCCTGGGTTCCATTTTGGGAAGCCCGGGCCTGCCTGCTGAAGACATGAGGAGGAGAGGAATACCCCCAGACAGATTTGTGTATTGCTGCATTCCTGTGAACTGGGTCGGACACGCACTGGAAAGAAAAAGGAAGAGACTTCCTTTACACTTCAAGAGACTCCTCGCTAATTCAGTGATAAATCACAAGAAAAGAGCCTGGACACATCTCTGGAAAGGAGATGTTGTGTGATAATGCAAACATACAGAGTCAGGTTGGAGGTCTGGGATTAGCCTTTTGATGCACATATCACTATGGGTGACATCCAGGTATGAACTCTCCTCACTCCCATAAATTGTGTTGTGGTCCAATCACCTTCGGGAGTCTTGCCTGCTTTGACAGACAGTCTTTCACTTCAAAAGAAGCAGAACTCAAAACCCTAAATTACATTTTGGTGTCTGAAATGGTCTGGAAATGGACTGTAAGAGAGAGAGGTTGATACCCCAAAATTTGCTATCTGCCAAGCAGCCAAGAAGGGAAGGTTCTGCAAGAGTTCTGACTGTGACCTGGACTTGGGGCAAGGGCCTGCTAGTCACCCTGTTGGGTGAGGAGATATTACCTAGGACAATGTGATCGCCTGCCCTGGAGCCTGGAGCAACTGGCTGCTTTCCAAGAGAAATGTGCTCTGTGAGGAAGAGGAGAGCATTGAAAGGACCGAGGTCCAGTGGGAAACCGTTAGGTTGTTGCCTGTGTGCAGTGTCAGATCGGCGATACCCATATGCCAGTGGAGCGGCAGCAGAAACTGAGCTTTGAGTTAAGTGCTGTGTGGGACTGGATGAATGTGTACTGCCATGAAACGGTGACCCCATAAGACAGAGGGGGCCACCAGTAAAGTTATTATTGGTAGAAGACTCTTAACCATCTTGGAGTGGGCAACTGTTCGAAGACAGTCTGCACCTATGCTGTCTAGAACTGCGGTAACCCCGTATGCCAGGAGAGGCTGCCGGTACCAATGTTGCCAAAGGATTTGGGTCACACACCGAAGGAGAGACTGAGGTTTTGTTCGGTGGGTTGGACCCGTACTGCATGTGAACTGTCCTGACTGACCACTGGCAAGTGCTGAGGATGCTGTGGATGACGTTGCACCCTCGTTGGGTTCCAGTCAGGAGCTGAAGTAAGAATTCCTCACCCACTGGATAAAGACAACTTATTGCGTCTTCACAAACTGAGAGCTGCACCACTCAGGAGAGAGAACCTGCACTGTCAGGAACTGCTGTGTGAGCTGCGAGCAGCCCATCTGCTCCAAGCAGAGCTGGACTTGTGGGTGCTAACATTGAGGGCACCCTCTACACTGCTGAATTATTCTGGCCTAAGAGAACGGGTAAGACATGAACTAGGCCAGGTGGGCTCTACTGACTCACTGCTAACAATGCTGCGGCACCATACACACTTTGGACCAAAACCTCTAAAATCAAAGAGTAATTTTTGGGTACGGCCTAATAGTGAACATTCCCTGGATGCAGTCACCAGTCATGAAGGAGGGTGGGACAGGTATTTGCCGGACATCTACTAGAGCCCAGATCTCAAGGGAGAACGTTTTGTTACTTCTGAATGTTGTATACCTTTGCATGTGTAGGTTTCAAAATAAAATACTTCTGTTTTTATCAAAGCAAGCAAGTATTTGACTGGACATTGATTTATTGTTCATACTGTGTGCACTTTGAGTTATGAGTCGTGTTCACTGACCCATATATATATATCTCCACCACCCCCAAGGGAGCCTTGACAGCTCAACTACAGCTACCACTGAGAGTCAAATGCAGAAGGGGCACTAGATCCATAGTAGATAAGGCCCAGGGACATCAGGAGTAAAATAATTCAACCTCAACTGTTAGGCCCAGGAGCCAATGTGTGCCCTGTGGCCATCTAAAAGGGTTTCTGACACTAGTGCATATACATATACATTTCAAGAAGTGCTGGTAAAGTTTCACCATAATCATGCACCAGTTCACAAATTATGACCAACAGTGACTTTTTAAAGTAACAATGGTTTTGCTGCTATTAGTTCTGCTGCAAAAGTAGGTTTGCTTCTTTAACACCTTGGCTGCTGATTGAATTCTCCTCCTGTGCTGAGCCCCAATGATAATGGGTGTGGTCGTGACAGAACCATTCCGTCATCAGCACAGCTCAGCCGTGACTGATGACGGAATGGTTCCGTCACAAGCATCGAAGGGGATAAGTATAGAAGGTGTTTATGCGACAGATGGATACAGCACTATTATCTAGAACAGGAGTATGAGAAGCACTATCTTAAAGTTTACTTCTAATATGTCATCATGCGAGGCCTAGCCCCTACACCCGGAGGATCCAGGACCGTTGGAACCAATGAGCGTGGACATGGAAGTGATAGCCAGTCAAGATGCACGATCTCATTGTTGATATATCACACTGAAAGGGTTGTGTACTATGATAAATGTGATGTAAATTAGTCATTTGCTATCTATTTTAATGTGGATGTTGCTTGTTTTATACAGTGAAAACCAAAATAAAAACTTTTTTTTTTAAGCCTAGAAAGGGTGTACATCTACTGACATCAGAGGCGATGAGAGACCCAAGGTAGAACTGACTTTAATGAGTTCTATGTTTTTCTGAGAGAATCTGGTTTCCATTTCAGCTATTGCTATATCCAGAATGTTCAAGAGGGCGTTCCTTGAGCACTTCCTGGTTTGAAAAAGGAAGTGTCATTGTCATGTACACTTTGTCCACTTATTTATACTTTATACTACTTCTAGAAAGTCCACTGATTCTACAAGTTGACATTTGAGAGTCCTTCTCCTTTTCTGTCCATGGTTAACACGTGTGGCTTCAGTTAACACATTATAAACAGAAGAGCTGTACTTGGTAGAAAACATGGAATCTGCACGCTTTGTTTTCAGGAAACTAAGTGTGGATTGCACAACTTCCTCTTCAAAAGACAAATTTGTTTCCTGTGTCTGAAACATAGCATTAGTATGATTTAAGGCTAAATGTAGGTCTTGTAACAATTTCGCAATTCCATAAAAATGTTCCCTTTGAACATGAGATGATATGCCACAAGCTTCTGCCTTCAACTCTGATTTAATAATTTTCATAATTATATATGTCTGATATAAGATGAGACGTTGTATCAATGTTTTCAACTGCAGTGTCTTTTATACATCATAGATGATATAATCCCGTTTTTCACTGAATAACATCATCCAAGGCCTTTCAAAATGTTAATCACCTTCTACAAAATTCAAAAGTTTGTTTGTGCTTTAATTGAAATTCCCAAATGCTGTTTCTCACTTAGTTGTAAGGCAATCTTCCAATAATAAATTAATCCCAAATGTGTTTTATTAATACAATACAATTTCAACTCCATTTAAACACTTTCATGGAGTGCCCAATGGATTTTAAACAAACAGTCCTTCTTCAGGAACTATGTAGCTAATTGTCACACATATGATCTGAAACCAAACAATATGTAGGTAAAATACCTAAAATAAATGTGAGTTAGTAGATGACAAAACATATCAGCGATTCACTCAAAGATTGTCAACCGAAAAAGATGAACTCATGTAGTGTCGCTAAAACATAACATGCTCACTTCCTATGCCCTCCTATACTCTTAGACAATATTATAAAAATGCATGCTGCAAGAAACATAAGAATGAAAAATACAGTGCTACATTTGGGCCGGTGGCTTCTGGTGGGGGCACCAACACTTATTGTTGGGGGCTGGCACTTATTTATTTGCATAAGACATCAAGGGCCAGATGTAAGTAAATCCGATTTACCGACTCTAAAATACCGAGTCATACCGATTCGGTATTTAAAAGTCGGTAAATTGGAAGGAGGCAGATGTAGGTAAAAAATTGCCGAATCTGTAAGAGTCGGTATTTACCGATTCTGTAAATACCGAATCTGTATTTCCCATTGATTCCTATGGGCCTTGAAGCCCATAGGAATCAATGTGAAATACAGATTCGGTATTTACAGAATCTGTAAATACCGAATCCTGCAAGGGTGCAGGGGTGTCACTTTGACACCCTCTAGCACCCCAATTCTGGACTTGTGTGCAATGTGGAACACAGACTTGCCCTAAGGGCATGTCTGTGTGTCACATTGCACAGGTGTGCATGCACAGATGTGCATGCACACCTGAATTCGGTATTTTACCACCCAATAGGATTGGGTGGTAAAATACCGATTTTTAAGGGCCTGTGGCACTCTTAGGAGTGCCACCTACATGTGGTTTTTCCGAATCGGTAAATATACTGATTCGGTATTTTACCGATTCTGTAAATTTACCAATTCGGTAACTTTACAGAATCGTTAAAATATAGGCCCCCTACATCTGGAAACTCTAATACCGGTCGGTAACGGCCGAATTCGGCCGTTACCGACCGGTATTAGGGCTCCTACATCTGGCCCTTAGTCCCTATATAATCTTACATGCGCAAAAACGGTCTAGTAGACAATGTAATGTTTAGACAAGTGGGTATATATACACAACGATACCATTGATGCATGCAGCAATGTACATCCACTTAACTCACTGAGAGATTACATATTAACTGCGCTGTGATGTATAAATATCAATAAGCTAAGACAAATACATGTTTGTGCATATCTCTGCCAGAGACTACAATGCAATAATGCACAAAAATATACCACAAAATCGTAACACAAGGAACTATGTATGAACTGAACAGGTGAATAGTAACTACCAGAACCATAATGCATCATAACAGTGCTGCTATGACGAACTGGTATAAAAGACTGAAACCAAAGAAGGACAAATGTTTGTAACCGTGAACAAGATCATGAGATCGAAACGCGTAGGTCAAAGGCTGTGTGCTGTAATGGCACATTGATAAAATAAAACCTGCTAAAATCGATACCCTGGTGGAGTGCGAGTATAATTCTTTTGGTGGTGAATTAAAACACAGGGAAAGCCCGCCGCTGAAGCTCGCACCAGCTGTGCAAAGTGTGCCCTCGGTAACGGGATTGCTTTGGTGACTAATATATATATATATATATATATATATATATATATATATATATATATATATATATATATATATATATATATATATATATGAATATAAATATAGATATAGATAGAGATAGATAGTTATGCCAACAATATGAACTTGAGAGCAATATGCTGCTAAATGTGGAGATGATGAGCTTGTAGCACTTAGTGATTTATCTACTGTAGTTGGTCAGACACCAATCTTCATCCCCATTTGGGCTGTTAATTCCTTTATACAGGGAACTCAAATCACAGGCTTAAGTTCTGATCCGGTTTATTTGTTGCATCTTGTAATGTGTTTAAATGTACTGAAGATCTAATGTTGCTTCTTAATATGTCAATTCCTGTGAGGTCATGGGTACTGACTTGGTTTGTCGCCCCACTTCTCTTTAGGTCTCGCCTGGCATTAGCAGCGCGCATGCGCTACTCTCGCCATGTTAAGGGCCTTTTGGAATCGATACGGATTCCAAGCGTGCACGTGGTGGGATAGAAGATGTGCATGCAAAACTGGATGCTTTACTGGAGGTGTGACACTCTGGGGACTTTTTTTTTCCCTGCCAGTATAGCATCCAGTCCCCGCTTGGCATGCACATCTTCTATCTGCCCTGTAAAGATCCGTTCACGTCCCGCAGCACGAAACTCCTCTCAAGGAAACTGTTATAAACATTGCGCATTGTGAGCGCGGACCGCCTGGGTCGCGCTTGTCTGTCTTGTTTTGTTTCTACAGGGTGAGCAGGTATATGCTACATGTCTATGACTTCTCTTGCAGACATTTTTTTTACAGATCTATTTTATCCAAAATTCTAGCCCACTCCTGAAGCGTCACAACCGATCGCACAGCAGAACATATTTGTTAAAGTTGAATGTGTGAGTGGGAGGGTCTGGTAATGTGCGGGATTGATGCACTGGAAGAGTCTGCACATGCCTCTCTACGAGCCGTCCTCCAACAGTCGGTGGGTACCTCCCAGTATGGAGCGTCTCGGATTTTAGCTGAAGGGGCACTTGAAGTGTATAGTTCACGGACAGGTGTTGTGTAATATTTAGTACCATTGAGGGGGTGGATCAGGATAGGGACAGGCTTATCTATAGAGTAAGTCAGCTCTGCACGACACTGCTTCCGTCTGAATACAGCGAGAAAGGGCAATGTCACGCTGAGTTGACTTACTCATTAGCTAAACCTGTGGCTATCCTGACCTGCCCCTCAATGGTAGTGTCTGTAAACATACAGCTGCTGCTCCAAGCGTGATCTTTTGACATTGCTCGGTTTTGTTTAGCTTTCGGCCAAAAACGTTCACAGCGGTTGATGGTTTTTGTTTATTAATTACAATTGCACTCTAACGGAGAGGGAGGGTCGAGACACAGTCTGGAACCCTCACAACTTTAGGTAAGGACATCAGAAGCACGCGCCCAATGAAGGTGGGATTCTTGAAAAGTCTTGCAATGATGGGTCTGAGCCAGGTAGAAGTCTGAAGGAAGTACTTCCAGGGAAATAATTCTACAAATAAATTCACAGACTACATCAGCAGCTTAACACAAGGCAATTACAACCAGTTAACTCAAAAACAACACCAGACAAAAATCAATTACCAAACCAGATTTATAATGGGCTTTGAATTTCGCTACAAAATTACATTTAAATTAATTTTTCTTTTTTATTCTTCTAAAATATTGGCAACATCCGTCTCCTTCACGGATAAATCATAAGTGTTAAAAATGTATTTTAGTAGGCCAATGTAACAGCAATTCAGTGGATATTCTAAAAGTAAAAACATTGTTCGTAAAATGTTATATGTGTTGAATGGCTAAACACTTATAAGCAGTGGTTAAATTGTAAAAATAAATACTGGGACTCTCGTCAGGAGTCGACTTTGACCAGCCATTTCTCCACAGAACCAAATACACCCACTGTAAGTGAAATACCACCAATATTCTGGACTAAGGTAAGCTCTGCACATTTGCACCTGTGTCTGAAATGACTAAAATAGGGCTCAGCAAGACAACCTTAATCACTATGCCCCCTCCCCACAGAGCCCACAGGGAAAGTTCAGAGCTCTTGTTTATGCCTTTCTGGAGCGGAAAACATTTCACAGGTACTAGTCGGGGACCAGGGCAAACATAAGAGCCTGAGGAATCCAGGAGTCTGCTGTGTGTAATTAAGTTTATCATCCTTGTGGTAGCTGTGTAGACTGTCCTTTTACTGAAAAAACTACTACGTTTCAACATGGAAATTGTGTACACACACTAGGATCATTCTCAAACTGCAATACACGCAAAGTCATATACTGTATCTGGTGTCCCTGTGGGCTTCCCTACATTGGACAGACGCAACAGCCCATTAAAGCAAGGCTAGAACAACACCGCAGCTGCATCAGGAAGTTGGTCATGACCGCACCCCTTGTGGTACACTACAAAGAAAAAAACCATACTGCTGACCAAATAAAATGGCAGGTCATTGATACTGCCACCATACAAGACAGAGGTGGGGATATTGCTCAAATCCTACAGCGCAGAGAATGTCACTGGATTGAGAAAATTAACTCCATTAGTCATGGGCTTAACTCTGCATATGAATGGAGAGGGTTTGTGTCAAACCTTCCCCACTGATCCTGTCCCTCCACACTTTCTGTTCCCAGCTCCATGGCATGATGTCACACCTGCCACTCTCAATATACAATAATGTCACTATCACAATGATCCCCACGATTAACATGTACAACTGTATATCCAGTTAGGAAATCTGTTCCTTATTGTGATTGCTATGTAAATGCTTATCGCGACTATGTTGCTCCTTGTACACAAACTGGCAGAAATGTATGAAGTAATTCTGTATACTTTATCATGTTCCCTTCTGTGATTGTGATTAAATGTTTATCGCGATTATTATGCTCGATGTAGACAAATATGGCAGAAATGTATGAAGTAATTCTGTACTTAATCACACACTTGGGTAATGTCTACAGATTCGATTATACAAGAATCAGTTAACTGTGCCTGTAATATTACTGCTCTCACTAATGGGTGCCCCACACAATCATGTACCGAATTGCATCCACAATCTCCAGAGCGACCTGACGAGGATAGAGTTTTCCGACTCTCCTTGTCTGGCCAGCGCGCGCACCAGACGCATTACGGTATAAACCGCGAGGACGTTTTGCCGCGCCGTACCAGACTAACTTTGGAGTTCTGGCCGACGTGATCCAGCGCTGATGTCCGTCCTAACAGGCACTTTGCTCTTTAAAGCTCCCCGATCCCGTTACACACCCCCTTACGGCCCTTTACAAACGGCGCCTCATTTTCCCTAGGGATCGGCCTGCAGACAGACAGTGTATGACAGGAACGACCGCCATTCTACACATCCTTGCAAAGCCATAGTTACTATTAATTAGACTGCCAATTACTGCAGTGGTGAGTACTGCCCACTTCATGCCACAATGTGCCCACGTATATATACCCTATCTAATTTGACGTGCTCCCACTGATTGCCCTTTCCTTTTCTTGATTTGTAAACAGTACCCGGCTGGGCTCACTGTAAGTGTTTTTAAGTTACTTATCACGCATGGGTTGCGAATGCCGTCCATTCATGATTAAGGTACGAATCTGTCCGCTCTACTCACTTATATAATTGTTACCCAACACCTAGTATATACCCTCACTACCTGTTCTTTAATTCACCCGTAGATGTCCCCCATTGATCAGTCCTGACGAGACCCTCATCCCTAAGGGTCGAAACGCCGTCGACGCCCTAGGAATTGAACCACAAGAACAGTGCCTATGATTTGAGATAGTCACTGTACAATCATTGCCTGTATCATTGCTCTTGGTCATTTTCCTTCCTCCTGTATATAACCCCAGAAAACCACTGTATATATACACTCACTGTCACTTACCTAATCTTTGGTTCCCACAATTACACTTGGGACACTTTGCACTTGCTCTAGAAATACTATGTGTACGATTCTATATTAATGTAATCATTGTTTTGAAATACGGAAACATTGATGAGAAGCAACCACTGTTTTGAAATAAAAAAAAATTGTTGATAAAAAGCCTGGTATACTGTCCCTTTTTCTCCCCTTGACATCCCCTTCCAAACCCTCGACTTTTACTAATTGCTATCATGCGATGTACTGACTCTGTATCATACAATTCTGCTTGTAAATATAGACTCCCTCCCCATCCACCTACGGCTGACCCAGGACCATCTCTCCTTCAGGAAGCAACTCAAGACCTGGCTTTTCAAGCAGTAACGGACCCCTCCCCCCCAGCGCCTTGAGACCCTAGAGGGTGAGTAGCGCGCTATATAAATTGACTGATTGATTGATTGATTGATTGAACCAGTATGCAAAGAAACAAAAAACTAGGGTACTTATGACTCTTTGTTAGCCAAATATATTGATATGTAGTAAATACATTGTTTTGCTTAATTTGTGTTTGGTCTCCAAATACAATAACAGCCATGTTCTAGTATAATCGTCATTCCTTCATGGAAACCTAATGTGTCTTTCGTTTCTTATCAGGTCCTCAGGGATTAACAAATGCTTGAAAATTAGTTAATTTATTCATCTGAGACTAAAGGCATACTCAGTGGAGAGTGTGAGTAGTAGTAAAATGTAATCTTCCAAAAGGCTCATTAACTTGCCTTTCCTGCTACCTCTTCGCTCTTTTATTTTGTAGCTAAAGCTGCAGCACTCTGTTAGAGACAGCCGCATCGCGGACACTTATTATTTGTAGTTTGTAACATAAAAGCTGCAGACTCCCAGTTATCCAATCCAGGTCCAATGATACTGCTTGGCTAGAAGTGTTAAAATTGATATATTAGTAGCCCAATGCAGCAGCAATTCAGTGCGTATTTTCAAAGTAAATACATTGTTTGTAAAATGTTATATGTGTTGAATGGCTAAACACTTATAAGCAGTGGTTAATTGTAAAAAATAAATGCTGGGTCTCTCCTCAGGAGTCGACTTCGACCAGCCCATTTCTCCACAGAACCAACAAACCCTACAAGTGGGGAGAGGATATTGCGTAAAGGCCAGAGCTGCCAACCTTGGAGCTGGCAAACCAGGTTCAAGACTAAGCATCGGCTCAACATCCTGTGATTCCGGCCAATCCCTTATCGACCTCTGTCTACCAAAAATGAATGTCTCCTTAACTGGTGATCAAGCACTGGTATTGATGATTAAGTTCCGGTGCTCAGCATCGGAAACCAGTGGCTCAAACTAAGCACTTTTTATAACAGAAGTTTCCAAACTGTGTGTCCCGACACAGTGCTGTGTCGCCTGCAAATGGTGGGTGTGTCGCAGGATGACACCAGTATTAAGGGCATTTAGCACATAAGTGCTGCTAATTAGGAGGCATTCCTTTGAAAGAGTGTCTCGGAGTTAGCCACAGCAGCGGGGACTCCAAGACACTATGCTCTATGGGGGCCGGGCAATTCACAACAAAGCCCCATTAACAAGTAAATGGTCTATTAAAGACCTGCGAAGTACTCTGTGCGGCTGTGTGTGTTCCCGGGAAGCTGGGGTGAGGTAACAGAGGGTGACAGGCAGAAGGTGACATGGGGAGGGAGGGCGACAGAGGGAGGAAAACAGAGAGAGAGGGAGACAGAGGGAGGGAGACAGAGGGACGGATACAGAGGGAGGGAGACAGAGAGAAGAAGACAGAGGGACGGATACAGAGGGATGGAGACAGAGGGAAGGATACAGAGGGAGACAGACAGAGGGAGGGAGGGAGACAGAGAGAGACAGACAGAGGGAGACAGAGGGAGGGAGACAGACAGAGGGAGACAGACAGGGCGAGGGAGACAGACAGAGGGAGACAGAGAGAGAGGGAAACCGTGGGAGACAGAGGGAGACAGAGGGAGGGAGTCCGCGGTAGACAGGGGAAGGGAGTCTGGGGTAGACAGAGGGAGGGAGAGGGAGACAGAGAGAGGGAGACGGATAGAGGGAGACAGAGGGACACAGATGGAGGGGGAGACAGAGGGACACAGATGGAGGGGGAGACAGAGGGACGGAGACAGAGAGAGGGAGACATAGGGTGACAGACAGAGGGAGACAGACAGAGGGAGGGAGCCAGAAAGAGGGAGGAGGGCGACAGAGGGAGGAGGGCGACAGAGGGAGGGAGACAGAGGGAGGGAGACAGCTAGAGGGAGACAGATGGAGGGAGACAGATGGAGGGAGACAAGAGACAGACAGAGGTAGGGAGACAGAGGGAAAGAGAGGGAGGGAGACAGAGAGAGAGAGAGGGAAGGAGACGGAGAGGTAGACAGAGAGAGAGAGAGGGAGACAGACAGAGTGAGTGAGACAGAGGGAGACAGAGGGAGGGAGAGAGAGGGAGCAAGATAGAGAGAGGGAGGGAGACAGAGAGAGAGGGAGGGAGACGCGAGAGAGGGAGGTAGACAGCGAGAGAGGGAGTGAGGCAGAGACAGACAGAGATAGAGACAGAGACAGGCAGAGACAGTGACAAATGGAGGCAGAGACAGGGACAGGGGCAGACAAATATAGGCAGAGACAGACAGAGACGGAGAGGGAGACAGAGGAAGGGAGACAGGGACAGACAGACAGGGACTGACAGACAGATAGAGGTAGAGACGGACAGGGACAGACAGACAGATAGAGGCAGAGACAGGGACAGACAGAGGCAGAGACTGAGACAGACAGAGAGGCAGAGAGGGAGGCAGAGAGGGAGACGGAGAGGGAGACAGAGGGAGACAAAGGGAGACGGAGAGGGAAGGAGACAGAGAGAGGGAGACAGAGAGAGGGAGACAGAGGGAGGGAGGTAGAGGGAGACAGTCAAGGAGAGACAGAGGGAAGGAGGGGGATCAGACAGAGGGAGGGAGACAGAGAGAGAGGGAGTGAGACAGAGGGAGGGAAAGAGAGGGAGACAGACAAAGGGAGACAGACAGAGAGAGACAGACAGAGGGAGAGGGAGAGAGAGGGAGACAGACAGAGGGAGGGAGAGAGAGGAACGGAGACCGAGGGAGGGAGACAGAGGGACGGAGACAGAGGGAGGGAGACAGAGGGATGGAAACATAGGGAAACAGAGCAGGAGACAGAGAGCGGGAGACAGAGGACGACAGACAGAGGGCGACAGACAGAGGGCGACAGACAGAGGGAGATAGACAGAGGGAGACAGACAGAGGGAGACAGACAGAGGGAGGAGGGCGAAAGAGGGAGGGAGACAGAGGAAGCAAGACAGAGGGAGACAGACAGACAGAGAGAGACAAAGGGAGGTAGATAGACAGAGGGAGACAGACGGAGACAGATGGAGGGAGACAGAGGGAGAGAGAGGGAGGGAGACAGAGGGAGACAGAGGGAGACAGAGGGAGGGAGACAGAGGGAGAGAGAGGGAGGGAGACAGAGCGAGGGAGACAGTTAGAGAGAGAGAGGGAGAGAGAGAGACAGACAGAGTGGGACAGTTAGAGAGAGAGAGAGAGGGAGAGAGGGAGACAGACAGACATAGAGAGTGAGTGAGTGAGTGAGTGAGTGAGTGAGTGAGTGAGTGAGTGAGTGAGTGAGTGAGTGAGTGAGTGAGTGAGTGAGTGAGAACCCCCCCGAATCCTCCTTAGGTGGTTCAGGCTCGCTACGCTACGCTCGCTCGCTACACTGCCTTACTGTGTCCCAAAATTATACATCTCCAAAAAGTGTGTCCCCAACATGAAAAGTTTGGAAAGCTGTGGCTTATAAGGTCCAAAAGGCGAGACCGATTGCATTGCAAATGCTTGTTTTAGGAACTGTGCCCGGAATGTAACTGCATTTCCTAGAAATCACAGTTGCTGAAAGCACTTTATCACTTGATGCAAGTTACACAGTGATCAGTTTTATCAGTGTAATCATGAAAAATACCACACCTGAATTCCAACATTCTTCCGTTATCTCATACAATTAAAAACACGTGCAAATAAACAGCCACAGCGGAATGTAGTCTTGGCAAGTTGCAGACAAAACATTTTATGAAAGATTCTATCAGTTCAGCTTGTCTAAGATATAGTCTGCAGGAGAGGACTGAATAAAAAGATTATCTGTTAGTGACACACACACACATATCGCACACGCACGCACACACATCTCCTGGACAGAAGTATCATCGTCACACAACCCATACACATGCATGTTCTATCCAGAGGACTCAGATACAAAAACACCCACATAATATGCAGCCAATCTCCAGACACTTGTGAAACACACTGCAGCTTGTAATGGTTTCTTTAGTTTGCTCACATTCTAGAACAGGGCAGGACTGGCAATAGCAGGCATCGGCCCATCCCCGCGCACGGGTGGGGGCCGGTTTGGGTCCGAAAACCGGCCCTGGCAAAGAGCTCGTTGGCACCCACAACCCACCCCGAGTGGGGAGGGGGGGCGAGCACTTTGCCAGGGACGGTTGTGGTTCCCAGTCCGGCTCCGTTCTAGAAGCACGTCCCACATCCTCGGAGATTAATTGCCCGTAGGGGTACATACCCCTCCTCCTCCCCCGACTCGTAATAGAACTAGAGCCACAATTGTATTTTCAGTCCCGCTTGACTTTCCTCAGTCACACGCACATTCCAATCTCAAGGTCACAGGTCATTTATATGCTAATGCAAAACATAATTACAAATACCATAACTTAATTTTTAACTTAGTAAATGAATATTGGAACTTCTGACGGGCAGTTCAACAGTACAATTCACCTGGGATGCAAAGTTGTTCACCTAGCAGATGGCTATTGTAGTGAGTGCAGGTTGACTACCTTGCTCCGTGTAGTTAAGGCACTGTTTCAAGTAGTGGACTTTCATGTGACAGCCTAGCGTATTGAGTGCATGTAGTCTTTTTTTTCTTACTTCTATAGAACTTATCAGGCTAACAATCGAAGTCAAGGATTTCTAGGAGAAATGTTTAGAACCAGGGGCAGTGTGTGAATGACCTGGAGCGAGGTAGTCACCCTAAGCACCTGAGTGAGTAATAAACGCTCGTAAAATGCATACTGCTTACTCAACAGCTTGTGGGCGCTGACAGAAGAGAATGACAATTACAATGAGTGCGAGTGGAGAGAAGGGCTCTAGGACCCTGCGGCTGGCAGAGGCCAGAGACTCTAAACACCGCTTACTGCAACAAGAAAGAGGAGGACAAGAAGCAGCCATGCTATGGGGAGAAACGCTCGAGGATGAGGGGAGGCAATGTCTGGGTACCACTAGCCAAGTGGGACTAGTTAAACTTTGGGAGAATAAAAAAAAACCTTTTACAATCAACTGTCGACTGCGTAATAATTAGTCTGCATCTGGATCCTGAGGGGAGGACACACCAAAAAGGTTCCTAAAGGGCTCTGCAGAGGATTAGAATATTGAATGTTGAGAAAACAAAGGCCAACATGGACGAATTACTCATTTCCAACCTTCCATATGCATCATTCCTATATTTACATGCATGATATACACCCACATCCCCAGTCAGGCAACCAGCTGTCTGCCTAAAGCAGATTGCCCCTTTTTGACTTCCATAGAAGTTCACCATTGAAGTTTTAGACAAGGAGTCCTCCACCCCTCTTTGTCTGTGCCAGTCCTTTATGCAGGGGTTACGAAATAGGATGTCTTTGGTATGTACTACAGCATTACATGCTAAATAGATGTATTTATTGTTATATATAGTTTAATTTTAAATAAATATTTGTTTTTTTGCTTTTATTTATTTACTATTAGCAAAAAAAGTCTAAACACGTATACAGACATACCCACGCATGAAGATCTAACTATGTGCATCGAAACATATATAAGCTACACACACATAAACATTATACTTATTAATATTGCAGTACAAAGAACAAATCACCATCTATCTGCATCTATATGAAAATAGATGTAATAATAATTACATGTTCAGCGATAACCATGTGTCTTGGGCGCATACAAAAGACTGCATATGTACATTAAAAGTATTTTTTTTATTTTGTTTATCAATACGTATTGTAATACACTTATAGTTAATATTCCCTCCAATCACATTTACGTACTCTAATGTATGTGTATTATCCCGGAAGAAGCAGGAATCTGTATGCAGACACTTATCTAAATATATATATTCCATATACATGGATATACTGATGGATGTAATGTATAAACCCAAATGTATTGATATATATGGAATACATTTTTATAATAAATATATGTTGACATAGATAACATGCATACCTATATATGCATGTGTTCACATATACATTCAGATAACAGCGCCATCCCTTTAAAAGTAAAACTAATATATCTCCATCTATGCACTCACCCTATGTATCTATGGATAAACATATATAAATGTGAGGGTGTAAACACGTATATATATATCACTCTCATGTATAAAAATACACACTCACACCCATATATTACCTTCTGGTAGAAGCCAGTAATTAGTTATAGTTTGGACCTAGTTTCCATAGACAAAGCATTTTTTGTTTTGCTAATAACTTTGGCCCCGTTTGATGAATCTTCACAAATTTTTCGAAACTAGTACGCCAATCACGTCAACACCTGTCTCAAAAGTTTTGGGGGTATTCGTCAAGCAGGAGCTGAGAAAAAGGGAGGTCACGACTGCAGCCTGAACCGCTGAATGGAATTTCACCAAATTTTGCAGACACCTAGATCTTGGTCCACAAAGATCTCTTGTTGTGAATTGGTGTAAATCTGTTCAGTATTTTTAGATTTCTTAAAGAAAAAAGAAATGTGTATGTCTGGAGATGTGGAGGGTCCGTGGATCACACCAATCTCGTGGTGAGATTTTATTGGCTGCCAACACTTCAACCGGGAAGAATTAGCCACCATCTTGGGACTCGGACTCAAAAGAGTCCCAAGAAAAAAGTGGAAAAAACCCAGAAGGGGCAGGGTAGGAATGCACTGACCCCTTGGGCCTAGTTGGGTTGCACAAAGATCCTGCTAGGGCCCAAAAATACTTTTTTTCATTTTTGCAGAAAATTTGCAGAGGATGCACAAATCCATAGTAAAAACTGAAAAAGCGCAGTCTCCTGCGCTTTCTTTTTTAATTCGCCTCCCCCGTGTGGGCCAGCCCCCATACACATGCCGATTTTGGCCCCAGGAACCCCATCACCTGGGCCTGACCAGGTATTAAAAGTGGGAGCGGGCCGTACGGTCACCCTCCTGGGCCGATTTTGGCCCTGAGGACCCCATCCCCTGGGGCCCAGCCAAAATATAATATGGGGAGGGAACCAGTCTCCTAGGGTTTGGCCATGTAAAAAATGGGGAGGGAGACCCAGGCCGAGGGAAGGGGCATGCCCTGGAAGGGAGGTTGGTGCCCTCCTACCAAATGAAAAACATACAGAGCCCCGGGGGATGTGCTCCCGGGGCCAAATTGGCCTGGGGAGGGGGCCACATGTCCCCCTCCCTGTTGATTTTGATAGCCAGGCCCTGTGAGATGAGGTTCTGCTCCAGAGACAGCAGCTGCGTGCCCCCCGCCCCATTTACTATATGGATTGGCCCCCAGAGATGGAGCCTGGGGCTGTAATTGGCCCGGGTAGGCAGGCTGCGTGCCCCATCCTGGGTTTTTCAGGCACTGCGGCCAATACCCTGCCGAGCCCGGCTGAAGGCCTTGCGTGACATGGGGTTGTGTGCCAGCGGGGGTAGGTCAGATGTATGGCTGTAACCCCAGGTGGCATACGCATGGTACCGGCACTACTAACTTTGTGTCATGCAGTCCCAACCTCTCCATATGTGCCACCCAGGGTACCCCTGTGAATTGTTAGTTTGGCACTGGCTCCAGGCTGCAACGATTAAGAATATCGCCTCAAGGCACTACAGGACAAACTAGCACCTTGAAACAGTGACAATAAAGTTTTCGATCAGACTGCTACCATCATGCTCTTAACAGTGCTCAGAAGTGCCCGATCATCATCAGAGCTGTGTGTTCAAAACAGAAGTTTGCTGAACCACTTACAACCTGGGGTCGCTAGCGTAACAGGCAGCAAACTTACCAGAGGATTCAGGCCTGCCAAACCCAGAAGGTCTATCTGTGCTGAAAGACCATCACCAAAGCTACCACTCCTGCTACCACACGGCCTGTCCTCAAGTGAGCAGAGCCATGCACTTGGTCCTGCACACAAATGGCGAATCCATCTGCAATTAAGAGACCTACTGCAGCAACACCACCAACGAGAAGAAACTAGAGAGAGACTATAAAGGCTCTTTAGCTTGCAATATTACTGTGTTCTAAATGAGGGGGTGGAGCACTGCACTTGAGTTAGACACTATGCCACCAGAACCCCAGCCCACAGTGTGGAAAGAAGACTGGGAGAGAGGAGTGAAGTGGCTAGCAGGGGCCTCATCTTGAGGCACATGGGATTTACACCAGAGTATTGGGTATTTTGTGCACTATTTGAATTGTAGTACTGTTACTTTTATGTGAAAGAAATTACTTATTTTTGCAAGTAAAGCACTGGGCGAATTGTGCTACTGGAGATGGAGTTAAGTGCTGAGCTTATGTATCCCACACTACCTTCCTGAGAAGCCTTTTACTGCTTGCTATTCCCACTGAGAGTCAAATACTGAAAGACTTGCACTAGGCCCAGTTTGCAAAGCCATAATAGGACAGATCCTGGGACAGTAGTGATAAATATTCCCAGCCCCCACAGCTGTGGCCCAGTGGCCCCTTCCAGCCCAGTGCCTACTTCCTTCGGATGGGTTCTGGCATGGGCCATCTTATTCATCCATTCCCACAGACATGCAAAGTACCTCCAAGCAATCTATCCACACTATTTGTGGCTGACCAGAAAAAGGCCTGCAGCTAGACTGTAGTCTACTACAAACATACCATCCAAATGATCTAGGCTCTCATTAGAGTGTGTCTGATGTGGGTCATCTGCTGTAAACTATCATATTTGCCACTCCACCTCATTCTTAGATCACCTGCCGCATTTATAGGTGGGAGAACTGTTGCGACGCCCCAGGTAGTCTATATTTGGAAGTCATTTGTCAGCAGACCACATGGAGTATCAGGAGGCTTGCCCTATTTAAGGCAAACCATCCATGCTCATTTTTATTACCTATTGTGACCATCTAGACCATGGTGGTCACCGAAAGGAAAAACAAGAAATGTCTCCCAAGAGTTAGGTGGATACGTACATTAAGTTATAGCCATTTAATTTTTGATTTTTAACAAACAAATGCCCATTTTGGGGTTTTGTTTCTGAAAATCAAAGATAATGCCATAAGGCTGCAACTCATAGTGTCTGGCAGGATTCACATCTCTGGAAAGCCTGTAAAGGACCTGTTAATATAGTATGCAATGCACCCAAAGACAGATCCTCTGGCTGCCCAGTGAATTGACAGGCCATCCTTTAGGCACACTTCCACCATTCTTTCACTCACGCCATTGGGAAGACAGACAAACAATGTATTTATATGCATAGTACAAATCTAGAATACAGTAAAGTTTTGGTGATATGCAATTTAAAAAAGCACTGAAAAAATCAAGTGCTACTATGTTGAGGTGTTTATGACCAACAAAGAGAGGAAGTAACTTCAAATGTACCTTTGTCACTGATCTGTTGTAGTATCGCATCTCAATACTGAGTTTACAGTGTCATCCTACCATCTTATTAAGGCCAGAATATCGATTAGCAGAACAATAAGAAGCCAATTATGTATATGAAGGTATATATTCACTGTTCTTAGCTCCACGTTGACACATCTATGGATCTTCATGGTATGTAGTTGTGAAGTTAAGAAAACAAGCCCATACCTACCTATATTTAGTTTGTCTCATCATAGAGTGTTATTTCATATTCTGGATACAATATTATGGTACAGCAGTGTTTTGACAGTCTATATTATGACATACAACCCTAAGGCTTATATAACTTTTCTAAGTATTGGAGTCTCAGTCTGCATTTGCAAAGAGTGTCAGTAGTACAACAGCATTCACCACATCTTCAGATATTCGATACCTAAGTGTTTATGCCATTGCCATATTCCTTCTTCTGCTTCTCCCTCGTCCTATGAACACCTATTTCATGCTTAATTTCCATCAGTTTCCCCACTTTCTCCACCAGTCAATTAGTCAAATAAACTTTATATGGCTTAAAAAAGGCATAAAAGCGCAAATTTAAGACATTTTACATCTATATATATTAAAATGAAAGTATGTCTGTTTGTCCTTTATGCATTACTACACCATTCATCCGATCGCCATGAAACTTTGGGAAGTTGTTGAGTACACTCCCGCCAAGGTTTCTGGCAAAAAAAAAAAAATGTGTTAAAAATTGTTGAGTACACTCCCGCAAAGGTTTCTGGCAAAAAAAAAAATTGTTAAATATCGCCCCCCCGGCCCCCCAGGGCCCTCATAATCTTTCCAATACTGAATGTTTACAGTTTACGGTTCGACTCGCTTTTGCAATGACCATCAACAAAGCACAATGATAATCGCTGCTGGTGTGTGGACTAGATTTGGAGAGTCCGTGCTTCTCACATGGACAACTGTATGTGGCCAGCTCACGCGTCGGAATACCTTCTGATTTATTTGTGTACGCACCGGACGGAAAAACAAAAAATACTGTGTATCCACAAGCACTCGAATAAATAAACAGAATTAAAACAACACTTTAAAATGTTTTCCATATTAAAATGAATAAGTTTCAATAGAAATGACACAATGTAAATTGAATGTTATCATAACAAGTTTCCTTAAATTTCCTTTCTTCTGAGATCGCAGCAACGCGCGACGGGTAAGCTAGTCAGAAATAAAATTAATAACTTTTAACAAAAAATTTAAATAAGAGTTAGAAACCACGTCCCTGTACAAAAGTAGCCAAATACAATAAATAAAGTTCATTACAAAGATCCATATCTACTTCTTATCCTCAGTGCCCAATGAAGAAAATTTACCACTGCAAAACAAAGTTCCAAATTACACACTTTTTGCAAAAAAGATAAACGTCTCTTCGTGAGATCATTTCTTAGTCCTAGGCAGAATTGGGACAGAAAATGCTTCAGATGAAGGGATTATAAATCGCAAAAGACAATAAGGTGCATGGTGCTTTGTTTAGAAGTATTATCACAAGGGCAACTTGGCAAATAACTGTTCCAGTCAACCACCCTGGGAAATGTAATGTGTTAAAACAAAACCTGGTCATATAAAATTTACAATTTGAATTAGGAATTGATTTTCAATTAAATTCATATCCCGGCGATGTTTTGATCGGATTGTAGTTAGTGCTACTACCCACTTTGACAAAATCTGCTGGAGGGATAGAAGAGGGAAGGGTCTAGAAAGTGTTTATTTGAAGATCATAGCAGTAGGAGGAGGTTTGGGATGAGTAAAGAAGAGATGGAGGAGTCTCTAGATGGGGAATAGGGAGAGTGATGAGGTGTTGGATGAGTCTAGGAGGGATACATGAGGGAAGGGTTTAGAAAGGCTTGTTTGGGAGAACTGAGTAGTAAACGAGGTTTGAGATGATGCAAGGAGGGGTAGAGGAGGGAAGAGTCTAGAAACGGTTATTTTGGAGATCATAGGAGTAGAATGGGATTGGGGATGAGTCAGAGAGGAGAGGTAGAGGATATATTTAGAGAGGTATTGGGTGAGATATAGGGTAGTGAATTGAGATGCTGAATTCGGAGTAAAGTAATACATATGAAGAAGCACAAGTACATGGAAGGTATATATGTATAAGGAAGGTAATAAATCTAGATTTAAGTTGAAATTAATAAACTCAGACTTTTATGTGTTGCTGTACTTTAAGCTAATTGTTTTTAAATAACAAAAAAATCCCTTTTCCCATAGGGAAAGTTCCACATAAGGGGCAAGAAAGGGCCTGAGGCCCATTAATGTAAAGTTCCAGGGGGGCAAACTGAGGAGCTACCCGGCAACACCCTATTGGAAGTGGAGAGTGCACGGCAGGACTCTTACACGGACCGGAAGGAAGGAGTATCTGAATCTTTTTGCCTCACATAAAAGTAAGTGCGAGGGCAGGGAACCATGGTCGGGATTTGCAAGCACAGTATATAAAATAAAAATAAAAAAGGCCAGGGCCCATATTACAGGACACAGACGAGGCGCATAGGCTCACAATAAGTCTAGCCTGAGTGCCCACATCTACACGTCAGATGAAAGGGGCCACACGAGGAACACTGGAGTGAGCTGATTTGTGGAACCTGGGCCTTTATTAGTGGAAGAGTCTGGTTCTGAGGGGGCCAGGCGAGACAACCCATAAGTAGTTATTATCTGACGGTGAAGTCACTTCTCCAAGCGGCCACGAACAATTGCAGGATCCACTCCAAACCTCAAAGGAGATTACCGGTCCTGCAGACACATCAAGATGGCGAAGGACAAGTTAAGCAAGGAGCAGACCAATAAGATATCCAACTACGCACAACCACAGCCGTGCCCTCCGGACCTGGCCAGGGTGGCTGGGAACCCAGACGTACAGGCCGACGCAGCAGGGACCTCTCAGATAAGTCTCCGTCCCTGATGGAGATTATGGCGGGGATCCAATCATCCAGAGAAGATGTAGTGCACAGAATCAATGCCGTGGCCATAGTGGTGAACCTATTGCGGTGTGATCTTCCTAAGGTCTCGGCCAGAGTGACTGCTACAGAACAAAACATTGAGACTATGCAGCAAGAGGTACGATCGCTCAAAGATTCGATAGTGCGCATACAGCAACGAGTGGCGCAGCTAGATTAATGCACAGAGGAGCAGAAGGAAAATCACGCAGAAACAATCTGCGCTTTATTGGATTTCCGGAAAAGGTGGAGGGACTGCCGTGGACCTGTTCCTGGAGGAGTGGATTGTCAATGAAGTCGCCCCTAAAACACTATCAACGTTTTTTACCACTGAGCGCATCCATAGGGCATTGGGGCCGGTCTCCCATTCAAGTGCCCCTCCACGGGCCATCATAGCCCGATTCTTTAACCTTAGAGATCGGGACATGATTCTTCAGGTCACCAAAGCAAAAGGAAGTCTGACTTTAAGGACATCACATTGCGATTTTCCCAGACTATACTCATGTGTTCAAGAGCAAAGATGTACATTCCTAGCTGTGAAATGTAGACTGAGGGAGGCTGGCCTGAAGTACAGCCTTTTGTATCCTGCTAGATGGTGGGTGGAGCACAAAAGGGAATCCAATGTATTCATGTCAGCAGAGGCAGCAACGGCATGGGTGGATGAGACAGGCCTTGCGGACAGGGGGCTGGGCCCCTAAGGGAGAGCTGATAGATTATGGCACAGGGGAGGTCGAACAAACGACACAGCCCGAATGGCCCAGAAGACACAAGGAGAGCGCGAGGGCAGCCCTTGATGAATAAGAGTACAAACAGACATAACTTTGCAGTGAGAAGGGACCCAGGACTCTATGGTCGGTTCACAAGATATGGTTCCAGATACTCTCCTGTCAAGCACGGATGCATCTTGAAAGGGGACACTGAACTCTACTGATGATGTTTCAGGCTGTTTCAGTTAAGTGTTTGTAATGTGGATATGGTAACAGAGCTGTGATAAGGGGAGTTGGAGGATCTTAATTGGGTGGCTCCTCGGGGGGTGCGTTGAGGGTCCTGTTCACGTCCCGTAGGGGGCGGATCACGGTCAGGGAGCTAGAGGATGTGTCTCACACCCGACTAGCTGTCCGGTTGCTGGTAGCTTGGCAGGAACGGACTTTAATTTGTCATCTAGGTGCAAAAGTTAACCAGGTAGGAATGGGGCGGCCAGGGCGAACTTGGTCTGGGTGTAGGTGGGTTGCCCATGGGGTAAGGGGCGGGGTTTCTTTGTTCAGCTTTTACAATTGGGTATGTTGGTTGTCCTTGAGTACACAGAGTCCTTTAGTTGAGTCCGTAGGAATGCTATTAAAAACACACAAGCGGTCTGTGAAGGAAGTGGTTGTGTTGCTGGGAGGTGGAGATGATATAGACTACTGTTGGAAATGTCAGGGTTGGCAGTAAAAGCCCTCACATGGAATGTCCAGGGGTTGGCAGCCTATGAGAAACGTAGAAGGGTTTATGCATATCTGAGGAGGTACAAAGTGGCGATTGCATGTCTATAAGAAACTCATTTGTGGGGGGACACAATCCTGTATATTAGACGCATATGGAGGGGTCAGTTATTTGCTACTTCATATTCGGGTTTTGCAAGAGGGTCTTTAATATGGGTGGCACTGGGGGTCCCCTTCAAACCTCTCAACCAGATAATAGACCCCAAAGGACGCTATGTGATTCTGCAGGGCACATTAGAGGGGTAAGAACTATGTAATATTAATGTATATGCTCTGTTATGAGGGCAGCTGTGCCGTACATGTGAGAGGCGTCAATATTGTTGGGAGAAGTAAACTGTGATATAGATGGGAATATGGATCGAGAACCCCCTCGATTACATATTAAACCACGTATGACGGGAACACTGACAGATTTGTTAAAGGAAACGCACCTTCTAGATGTATGGAGGGAGCGCATACCTACACAAAAAACGTTCTCTTGCCACACAAGCCACCAACACATTTAGTAGACTGGACTACTGCTTAATCTCACCAACATTAGCAAAGGAAGTGAGGGGGATAACGTACCAAGCAAGATATATTTCAGATCACTCTTTTGATTTACTTTGAGGGCAAGAAACCCAGAATGGCCATACCCCTGTGGCGCCTACAAATGGAGGCATTACAAGACCCACCATTTGACAAAGCAGTCTCAGTAGTGCTAACGAAATATTTTGAGGACAATTGGAGGACGGCCACGAATAGAGCAAATGAATGGGAAGCCATGAAAGTGGTACTACGGGGGGTATGTAGATACACAACATATGGTGTAAGGCAACAACTCTTGACAGATATCAAGAAACAGGAGGGTAAGCTGTCCAGATTAGAAAAGAAACTACAAGCCGACCCACAAACACTTGAGGGTTTGGCACGGCACGAAGGCCAAGGTGCTGGAGACATGGAAACGCAGAGAGAAATACGACTATACGGTGTATCGACAGAGGCTGCACCGAGAAGGGGATATATCGGGTGCCCTATTAGCTAGACTATTGAGACACAAACACTCCACGGAACCAATACTGCAAATGCAGGATGATGAGGGAAAATTGGTTCACATGCAAACAAGAATCAAGGAAATCTTAGCCAGTCACCTGGCAAAGGTCTATGCGAAGGAAACCGTGCCTTTGGATACTGCAATAGCTGAGTTCCTGCCCTCAGTGTAATTACCCCACTTAGAACAAGAGATGGAAGAGTTACTAGGGGGCCTGATCACTCGTGTGGAAGTATTGGGGGCTATAAAAGGCCTTAAGTCTGGGAAATCACCTGGGAACGACGGGTTCCCGGCAGAATTTTATCAACAATACTTATCGATACTGGCAGACAGATTGGTGGAAGCTATATGTTCATTCCAAAGCCAGCTAGGGACCCACTAGAAAGTGCTTCATATAGACTGATTTTAATGATGAATTCTGATACAAAAATTATAAGTTCAGTATTAGCTACGAGACTGATACATATAGGGGTCTTGCTGGTTTCTCCCTAGACATTGCACCACCCAAAATGTACAATGGCATACACATTTAGTACACGCCTTGCAAGATTTGGAACAGCACTTTGTGCTTGCAATCTTTGATACTGAAATGTTCTTTCGACACCCTATGGTGGAAGTATATCTTCCAGGAGTTCAGGCAGATGCAGATGTATGGAGGGTTGGTGTTCCCACATTAAAAGCCACGTAGAACTGATACAGTGAAATTTGCAATGTTTTACTGCGCTACTCTATGACTTGAGTGCGTACAAAATCCCTATGTCTTCTCAAACCAGGTGTAAGGATTGATGCAGGACTTTTAACATGGGACTCGCCTGTCTTCTGATGCATTGCTGGATTTGCGCCAGTCTTACAATCAGCAATACATCACTTTAGTGGCAAAAGATGCTTCAGAATTTCATACGGATCCATTAATCCCTGCGCCATGGAGCACTGTATTGTAAATACAGTGCATCCATGGTGTCGTTAGGGCGTTTGTGGCAGCCGCAAGAATATGATGCATCAATGCTAATGTGTCCGTTCTTGTAAATATGCCCCATAGTGTCAATGTATGTGGACGATGATTTAATATATCTGAGCCAGCCGGCAGTCTCAGTGCCTACACTACTGCCATAATGGTGGTGGCTGACTGTGATGCCTGGAAAAGAATACCTCAACACTACTAAAGAAAGTTAAATGGCTTGGAAACTTGCGTACACAGGTCACTCACTTGCAAGGACGATATGCTTACAATACGGATACAGTATTCGAGAGGTTAACAAATATTGTCCAATTAAGAAACACCCTGCCATTACTAGGTTCTGAGGTGAGCATTTAACGCTCAAATGTTTTTCTGCTTTGGGACCCAAACTGTTCAGGGAGTTAAACAGACTACTGGTATCACTGGTATGGGCAGGTAAAAGAAGTATGGTGAAATTAGAAACACCAAAGAAGAGTTGGGAGTATAGGGGACATGGGCTGAATAATTTAAATGCATACCATTTGGTTGCAGAATTACATCATGTGGTTGGATGATTGAAGAGGGGTTGAACTGGGAGAAGCAGCTACTGTCTGGAGGGAGCACATTGTAAGACTCCATCAGGGGAACTGCTTCTGATGGGGCACCATCATTTTATTTGTTAGCTGTTTTATATTGTGCTCACTTTAGATGACCACCAGACAACATTACCCAAGGACACATTCATTTTTGTTTTTTTAGGCACAGGGAGATTAAGGGCCAGATGTAGGTGAGCAAACACCGGTCGGTAACGGTGAAATTCGTTAAATTTCACCCTTACCGACCGGTATTTAGCCATGTGGGATGTATTGAAGGAATCGGTAATAAGGAATCGGTAAATACCAATTCCTTAATACCGATTCCTTCTTGGCCTTGCATTTAAGGAATCTGTAATACTGATTCCTTTAATGCAATGTAGGTGGCACTTAAAACAGTGCACCTCAGCCTTAAGGAATCACTATTTACCACCAACTTGAAGTTGGTGGTGTGTAGCGATTTCCTTTCAAAAAGCACTTTTTTGCTTTTTGAAAGGTGCCATGTGGCACACATCCATTCCCTTAGGGCATACATGTGTGCCACATGTGCACACATCCAAATTTCAGGGGTGCAACAGGGTGACCTTGAAGTACCTCCCGGTATTACCGATTCGGTAATACCGAATCGGTAATACCTAATGTCTTCACATTCATTCCCATGGGCCTCCAAGCCCATAGGAATGAATGGGTAGGTATTCGTTATTACCGAATCTCAATTACAGATTCGGTAATAACGCATATAAAGAATTTGGTATTTTTTACCGAATTCTTACCTACATCTGAAATACCGATTTCTAAATACCGAATCGGTACAATTCAGTATTTAGGAATCGGTATTTCCCTATTACCTACAGTGGGCCCAAAGTGATTTGCCCAGAATCACAGGATGTATAGCTGAATCTGAGACTCGAACCTAGTTCATCAATTCTAAAGTCAGCAGCTCTGGCCTTCAACACTACCCATATAGGCCACAGTTTTCCTCTGATATGGACATATGTAGTATACTATAATTCAAACGTATTGGGTGGGATATACCAATGGGACGGTGGAGGAGAGTGGGAAGTTACACTGTGGGGTACAATCTACCCAAACTGTCCATTTGTCATGTTCATGGAGGCGTATATCAGAGATAATTCATGCAATATGCAGCAGGGGCCGGTGCACATAAGAGCAGTGAGGCAGTGCGGGGGGGGGGGGGGCGGGGGGGGTAGGGGAAAGTCGACAGACAACGGGATCAGAGTTATTTATATATTTAATCGACCTATTCCATCATCTGTCTACATTCCCCTCGGCCTGCCCCACTGCCCTACCGTGCTTACCTTCACTGGTCGCTGATGGCAATTTGCAAAATTGCTGAAAACAGCTAGGGAGATATAGTGGGAGTTCCAGGATTCTCCTAAAGAGACTGAAACTATGCTTTCTGTGATGAGGCTGGCACACAGCAGATCATTGATCTCTAACTTGCATAGGGCTCTGAAAGTGGCTGAGGTGGAAGGACTGTCAGAGCCACACACCTGAAAGCCAGGTCTTCTGTGGATGTGATAATGGTCTGCCACTTCCCCTGGAGTTAAGCCCTCATGACATGCCCTCAGCCTGCGTATTGGTATCTACTCCCACAGGGCTGGCTACTATCTTACTGTACTGTCCACTATATGACTTATAAAAAACTTTATTCACACGAATCTCGATATCCTACGTTCTTTTTTGAAGCAACTACTTTCTCTCAGCAGAGTCTTGAGTCCTCACACCGGGACTATTTACCACACGTGCGTGTGCACAGGATCTGTTCTCCTTCCAGTTGGTCCAGGCCTTCCTAGACCATTTCAGGGGTATTTTTCCCGAAGGGTTTGTGTTCCCCTGTCCTGCTTTGCACCGCGTGCCTACTGCACACCTATCTCAGCCACAAGATCACACTGCTCAGAGCGCCACTACTTCCTACTCTCCCAACACACCCCAGTCTCTAACCAAAACTATGTGTTAATATTGCGCTATGCCTCATGCTGTTTTACAATTTTGCTACAGCTGCAGTCTTCATATCTCGTGCTCCTCATTTTTAGGTCTCGTCCTATTCCATTCCGCAAGGAATGAATAGGACGAGACTATTGGGGCTAAACTAAGAGCTAAACTAAGCTCTGAAAAATGCGGATTTCCAGAAGTGCATGTGGTCTCGTGAACGCGCTTCTATCCGCCTACCTCGCATCACCACATGAAAGCCATTTGTTGCTTGTTCACACTTCTTTCACGGCCGCGAGGCCGCGCGTGCTTCAAAGGGATCCGCTAACTTCTACTCCCCCCTCGCCGAGAGCTTCACATTTCAAAGAGCTCTCCCCGCCCCATTCTGACTTCACATTCTTTCTTCCTCTTTTTTTTCTTTCTGTAACGTCCTGGCTCTGTTTTTCTTCGTCTCTGTCTTTCTTTTGCTTTCTCTCTTTCATGCCTCTCTGCCTCCCTTTTATTACCTCATCTTTCTCTAGCCATCTGTCACTCTGACGCTCTCTCCCTGTCTCTCCATCTGTCTTTCTCTGCCACTTCCTGTCTGTCTTCTTTCTCCCTCTCTCTGTATCTTTGTGTATCATTGTGTCTGACTTTCTCTCTTCTCCCTCTTTGACTTTTGTCCTACTCTGCCTGTCTTTCATTATCTCTCTCTGTCCATATCTGGAATTCCTAATTTCTGTCCCTGATTTTCTTTCTTTCGACATCTCCCTCTCCCGCCACCCCACCCTGCTGTTTATTTCTCTCTCTTCCAGGCACCGAGCTATGGGTGTTCTTAATGTCACGGACAAGCTACAAATGTTCGGAGCTAAGTGTTATTTTTGTGGTGCACGTGTAGTGAAAAATGTCTGACATGAGCTGATGTGAATGACATGGGCAGTAACACTGCAGAGCCTTCAGTGCTTACTTTTTGTGTTACTTTCAAACTGGAAAGCTTTGGTTGTGTACATTCACCCGTTTTTTTAAATAAAATAATTTTTGATTTTTGTGTCACGAGCTTCTCAAGCACTCTGCTGGCTCTGAAGGGACACAAGTGTTTTTATGGTTACTTCTTTCACCACACCCGCATGGATAGTAGTCATTTTGTTGGCAAAAGTGTTTGGCACAGAAGCTTGGAAACACTTCTGTAGTCAAATGGGTTTAGCAGGTGGTATTACTTTCACATTCTGATGGAAGGCCAACTTCGAAAGTAGGTACTTGCGTTAGTCCCACATCATCACAGTTATGTGACCTCATCAAAGTTATGTGTTTAAGGACACTTGTGTGTTCTTCCTTTCCCCATAATTCCCTTGTTTGCCTTGTTTTTCTGCCCTTCTGCCCTCTGTTAGACTCGCTTTTGGTGCCTTAGACTCGTTTTTTGTGCCTTTCTGCCCCTATTAGACTTGTTTTTTCCCTTGTTTTTCTGCCCTTATGCCCTCTGTTAGACCCGTTTTTTGTGCCCTTCTGCCCCTGTTATACTCGGTTTTTGTGCCCTTCTGCCTCTGTTAGACTCGTTTTTTGTGCCTTTCTGCCCCTGTTAGACTCGTTTTTTGTGCCTTTCTGCCCCTATTAGACTCGTCTTTTCCCTTGTTTCCCTTGTTTTTCTGCCCTTCTGCCCTCTGTTAGACCGTTTTTTTGTGCCCTTCTGCCCCTGTTAGACTTGCTTTTTGTGCCCTTCTGCCCTCTGTTAGGCTCGTTTTTTTGCCCTTGCAACCCCAGCATCACTCAGCGCAGCCCCTGCATCTCTCAGCGCAACCCCTGCATCACTCAGCGCAACCCCTGCATCACTCTGCGCAACCCCTGCATCACTCTGCGCAACCCCTACATCACTCAGCGCAACCCCAGCATCACTCAGCGCAACCCCAGCATCACTCAGCGCAACCCCTGCATCACTCAGCGCAACCCCTGCATCACTCAGCGCAACACCTGCATCATTCAGCGCAACCCCTGCATCACTCAGCGCAACCCCTGCATCACTCAGCACAACCCCATCATCACTCAGCGCAACCCCAGCAACACTCTGCGCCATCACAGCATCAATTTCTGCAACCATTCAACAACAACTGGTTCAAATATGTTCTCTCAATGTTTCAAGCTTTATTACAAATGTCACAAAAGATGTTAATATGTCACTTCTGTTTTTGGATTTTCGTCACAATAAAATACACTGAACATAATCTTCACAAAAGTTATTTACAAAAGTTGAAGCTATTGCCATTATAAATTAGAATCACTTTTATTTAAGTATTAATTATTTTAAAAAATTAAAAGCCATTGTTATTTGTAATATCAATGCATCTAAGTCACGTAAATACAAAACATGTTGCATTACAAATGCTATAGGTGTTACATTTGCGAAAGTTATAACTATTGGCATTGTAAATGACAAAGCTATTAATGTACCTATTTTCAAAACCAACACATAAATAAAAAAATTGTCATTTCAAGACCAATAGCTCAAACTTTCATAATGCGAGACCTATTGCATTGCAAATGCTTGTTATCTCTACTAGTGTTGCCATTTAAATAAAACTACAGAGCACCTCTTAGGTAGTTTCAACTCACTTTCTTTCACTTAGTACAGTACTCTCACATTCCAGCGCTCAAATAAAGAGCCCTCTAGCGGGACCCATGGGGCATTGCAGCGCCAGGCTCACGAGGAGCAAACGCGCTATGAAGAAGGATGACACCCATTTGGGTGTGTTAGGGCTTTATCTTCAAAGAGCAAGTATCCCTGGAACCTTCTGATTCTCCAAAATCTCCTTCCCCCTTGTCCCCCCGCCCAGGAACAGCCTCCCTAAATTTGACTGAGTTACAAAATATTTATACATACCATACATACAAAGAGGGGGCTTTGATCAGGTAGCTTCTTCCACTGTTATGTGAATTGCCATTCACTTTTTGCTTCCATCCACCACAGCATCCAATAGGGGGCAATGAGACAGCCCACTTCACTCATTGGTTCCCTTCCCTCTGAATGCCTGCACAAAGTGTGTGTACAATGTTCACTTACACTTAAAAACTGACCCTTTCTCTTAAATGGCAAAGATTTTTTTAATTTAATTTTTGTATATAATCTTTACAATGTGTCCCTTTGCCTGTCCTTTAGGTCCCCAGTTAAATGCCGATTTATACCCAGTCTCTTTTTAAAGTTGCTGTTATAAGGTGTTTTAAGTGACATTGTAGCTGCTTGTAATTTGTGTACTTCATGTGGGGATAATTTACTCTTGTTACCTTCATAAAAATTAATTCTAAAATGCATGTCACAACTGAAAGGCTTGTTTAAAAAAAAGAAACAGCAATAGCCAAATCAGTAAAGTTTTTAAATTTAGCATTTTTATTTAAAGCTTATAGTGGCCAAATTAAGTGGCAGCCTGTTTTGTTTTTCTTTTTATTGCATATGCTTCCAATAAAATAAAATAAAAGATTACGCATTGCAGCAGCATGCCAGAGCCAGACCTATTGACTTTTCCAATGGCTTTCTATTTTCTCGCATTTATCGAGGTTTCTGGCATCCCCAAAATGAAGATTTTTTTGACACATTCTCCATTCCTCACCGGCAAACTCTTCTAGACAATCCAACCAGTCACTGCTGCCGGGTTTCTGTAGTCTATGCACATGAGCTGCTGTCTTTTTTTCTTTGAATTATGGAACTTTTAGTCCCAGGTATTATAACTGAATAAACAAGACTGGAACTTCCGGAAGTCAAAGACAAAACCTGGACTGGAGGAGCTACTTATGCATAGGCATGGGAATCTTGGCCGGATTGCCTAGTTTGGTAACGGAGATATCTAATTACACCTTGCCGACTTCTAGCCTCAAATTCAGTATTAGTTGAATTTTGATCCAGGACGTTAATACTGTGTTCAGGTGTCTCTTATCTAATTGGAACTTTATTCTGGACATCCTTTCAACATAATATCTGAGACTTCTCTTCGGAGAAAATTCACAGCAAAAAGGGTGTCTTTCCTCAACTTATTTTCAGTAGAAGAGATTGAGCACAAGTTTTATGGTCAGATTGTCACTGCCGTCGGTGAACTTCAACTATATTAAAGAGGATGATGACAAAGCACTTAGCTCAGCCTGGACCTCTAGAAGAAACCATATTTTAGATTGTTTCCATTTAACACTTTCGATTATATCACTGTCACACAGTGGACTTGATTAGAATTAGTGAGCCTCGCCCCTTCTGTTCCTGAGATTTTATTAATGACTCAGGAGGCGTCGGTGGCCCGGGCTGAGTTAAGTGCTGTTCTCCTCATCCTTTGCAGCCCAGCACTTCCTGGCAGGATGCAACACAGGCGAGTCGTGGAGAATTATGGGAGTCGGCGCGCTGCTATTGCCCTACTGGTGCTGATATTGAAGAGGGAGAACCTTGAGTGTTGACCATGGTGCCCACACCCAATGGGCTGAGAGCGAGGCTTATCAATGTGAGCACGGACTGTTTTGTGGCATGGGTTGGACTATATTATAGTGACCTTTGCTCTGAAACAAGCTGTGCGTGTCAACAACCTCAGCCATAAGGCGCGGTCCGCTTCAAGGAATAGAGCCCTAGGAAAATTGCCTTGTCTGCCCCTTCTCCCCAGCTTCTGATAGTGCTGTTCAAACCCTTTGGCAAAAGGGGCCGGAAGATAACCTGCTGTGCATCTGCGCCTTCACTGGTGCAATGCAAATGTGGAACATACCTCTTTGGGTGCATCAGCATATAATCTCCACAAGAGTATTCAGTAGTAGTGTAGAGTGGTCATCAATGACCTTTTTGTAACATAACCTTAATGCACTATAATTCACAGCTAACTCTATTTACATTGAATTTGCGCCGAGTTCAGGTTAAAAGAAATTATCTCTCCATGCCTACAAAACAAAAATACAATTGTTTAAAAAGGAATCAAGTAGTTTGATGTTGTCCTAACTCTTCTGCTTCTATGTTAGTCCCTTGTGATGTACAGACTTGTCGCAAGTTCAGATTTCCTGTAGATAATGGAAGCACTGTATTTATAAGCCTCAGAGTGAATCAGGTCTGGTATTAAGCTCCCAGTTTCTGCCAATGGACTGTGGAGGAGGCATGTGTCATTGTGGGAACAGAAGCCTTCCTCCTCTGACTCACATCCTGAGAGTCATGGGTTGGGCTGATAACCAAGAGGTAACATTGCTCAACAATACATATGCGGCAGGTTCAATTTAAGTGTCATTGCCGCTACAACATGCCTTCAATCTCAGTTTCAGTTTGTTGCCCAAATAGGTCCCAGGACTCTTCCTCTGCGTGCTAGTCTATGGTAAAATACACTTCAATAGCTATTTAGTGTCCACACCAGACAGCTGTGCAGCATTTTTATTGGCTCCTGATAAGGTCTAAGGGGCACATGAATCATTTGTTTGAATTGCGATTCGTAATTTGCGAAAAATAGGGAATCGCAAATTACGAATCGCAATATGGAATGCATGAATATTTTTGCGATTTTTTACAGAATCCGTAAAAATCGCAGAAATATGCGAATCGCACTTTTTTTCTGTGAATTTATTGCGAATTCGCATTTTGCGATTTCGCAAAATGCGAATTCGCAAAAAAAATCGCAATTTCATGCATCACAGCCAGGACACACCCAGGAAGCTAGGAGCCTGATTGCACACACCTGCTAAGCAGATTCAAACTGAAAAAAGGCAGTTGGTGCATTCAGCTCTGTTTGTCTGCAGTGGAGGAGTGTTTTGGAGTGCTGCTGTGGGAGAAATGGAGACAGAAACTGCCAGTCAGGATTTACAAGCCAGAAAACGAAAAATTAAGTTCAGTGAGCATGAACTTGAGATTCTAATTGAGGAGGTGACTTCGCGCCACGACAAGCTGTTTGGGAAGCTGTCTTTAAAGGTCCCTGAGGCTGTAAAAAGGAAACTTTGGCTAGCCATACAGGCTAAAGTGAATGCAGTGGGTGTTGCCCACCGGGACATCACCAACCTCCAAAAGCGTTGGTACGATTTACGCTCACGCGCAAAAGAAAGTATTGCGACAAGAATGAAAAGTTGCAAGAAGACTGGTGGAGGCTCCCCTAACAACAAACCCACAACTCCTCTTGAGGATTTGGTTGAGGGGACACTTGTAACAGAAGCTGTAATAGGAGTGACAAAGATAGACACCTCTGAGCATGCTGGCACTTCTCAAGGTAAGATTTATTTATTTTTTCAAATACAAACTTAAATTAAATAGGGTTGCAGGATGTATTTAGACATGTATTAGATGCTGTAACATAATTCTAAACTTCTGTTACATCCTCACTTGCACAGAACTAGTGTAAAAGGCAATTTTATTGAACAGTGCAATGCATCATGGGAGTTGTAGTTTTTAAGTCCAAAACTTTTTCATGACTGCATTATATACATAGTCTGTTGGCCTAAAAAATAATTTTCAAAGACATGGTAAATTATGTTTCAAAAGGCGTCCTTCATCTGGAACACATGTAGACTTTATTTGTATTTATTTTTAAGAAAAGACATTACATTGACATCATGCATCATATTTTTAATTTTAGATTTACAAAAAGAAAATGAAACAAACGCTTTTGATGAGATCAGCATGGAAATACATAGCCAATCAGACAATAATACTGTGACTTCATCACCCTCTGTGCACTTAAAAAAAATTAGAAAATCAGTGCGTAAAGTACAGGAATCAGACTCTGAGGAAGAGGCAAATGTCACAGAAATTGTGGGTGATGATTCTGGAAAGCCTGCCACTTCGACAAAACAGTTTAGTGGTCGTAGAAGAATCCTACAATTCTACAGAAGAAGGCCTCGCTCTTCTAATCCAAGAGACTCCACAGTGGATGACGTCCATGCAAGTGCAGTTGAGCTTAAATTATTGAAAGTGCAGCGTCTTCAGGGTAAAGATCTGAGAGTAATAAAGGGGAAAATGAGTCATATGGTTGAAGACCTCAATGGAATCAATAAGACATTGAAAACATTATCCAAGGTGATTGAAGGGGCGCATACTGCCTCAAATCAGAATTTTGAGCGTTTAGCAAATGCTTTAGAGACAATATCTGATGTCTTTCAAAGTCAAAACATTGCCAATTGCAATAGACATTTGAGAACTGTGGCAAGTATGCACACTTATGCCCGGGCTCTGAATAGGGTGACCAGCAGCAATGCACGTCTCATCAAACACACAATGCGCATGCAAGAGGAAATAAAAAAATGTTGTGCAGATCTATGCGAAGGATTCAAAAATATGAAAAGTGGGGTTAATGTGCTGCCACCTGATGATAACCAGAATACAGCTTATGAAGGCAATGTTAAGAATGATTCTGCAGGAACCAGTGGTGATGCACACACCAATGACGTGTGTGAACGCCGTAGCAAAAGAGGGAAAGAAAGTAATATTTGCCCTGCCATGGTTTCAGATTCAGTTAAAAATAAAGCTTTAGGTTTGCGTGGAAGGAAGAAGTGATGACATGATACTCTTGAATTACATTTCTTTCATTTTATCTAAACAATGATATGGGCTAAGAATTATATTAGTCTAATATCTGGAATTTATTTTTTAGGAGAAGTCATGCTTTGAATTTTTTTTTCAAGTTGCTATTGTGTGAAACATGTTAAAATAAAGTGTTTAAATTTGGAAGCAAAAAAAAAATGTCCTACCTTTTTTTAAAAGTAATGTTGTGTTATTTCTGCCCTTCTTCTTCTCCCTTCTGCTGCGTCCGGTCCATGAACTCTTGCATGTGGTTGTTGTGGCTGGTTGAAATTATTTGGTAGCAAATCATCTACATCTAGTTCAAGGCCTCTCCTAGTTGCTAGGTTGTGCAAGACTGCACATGTTGCTACTATTTTGCAACAAACATCTGGCCGAAATTGCAAGGCTCCACCAGTCTTATGCAGTATGCGGAACCTAGACTTCATGACCCCAAAGGTCCTCTCTATTATGCTGCGGGTTGAGATATGGGCATTGTTGTACTGTTGTTCTTTGCGGGTAGTTGGAGTCAGGTATGGGGTGAGCATGTAAGACCTCACTCCATATGCACTATCTCCTAAGTTGAAAGGTGATATATGAAAATAAACATCAGACACATTGAAATGCATGTCAGAAACATTACATTTGGCAGTAAACATAAGCAATTTACCTAATAAATATCCATCACCAAATTCTCCAGAAAGCAGGCGATCATGAATGGCACTATGTTTGAAAATGTATGAATCGTGGGCACTACCTGGGTAGCTGGCAACTAAGTCAGTGATGATTCCTTTGGAATCACAGATTGCTTGGATGTTTAAAGAGTGGTAATTTTTCCTATTTCGAAAAATGTACTCATTTGCAGATGGGGTACAAATGGGGACATGTGTTCCATCAACACATCCTATGACATGTGGGAAGTGTGCCATGTTATAAAAGTCTAACTTGGTCTGCATCAACTCCTGATGCGTTGAGGGGAAAATTATGTGGTGGTTTATCCTATGGAGCATTGCATTGAGGAAGTCATTGAAAAATCTAGATAATGCACTCTGTGAAACACCCCCCGCAACTTCAATTACACCTTGGAAGGAGCCAGAGGCTAAAAGGTGTAGACAACATAAAACCTGCACATGGGTGGGTATAGCTTGAGTTCTACACGTTTGCCTTTGCAGTATGGGGTCCAACTCTGCAATTAAATCAATGATGGTGTCTGCATTAAGTCTATACTTATCATATATGTCAGCCTGTGTCTGCCCAAACAAAGTGATGCGCAACTTAAAAACCCTTTCACTGAGTACTCTTCTCCTCCTCCCTGCTGCTCTCATCCGCCATTTACGTGCTAGGAAAATTGCTGCTGCCATCCTGAAAGAGATCCTGAGTCATTCTGAAGTCCCTTTTATAGGTTGTTAATCATTTACACATGTGTAGTGAAAAAAAAAAATACCACCTGCTCTCACTTCTTATTTTTGCACTTCTTAAATGTGTTTTCTGAGAATTACTCTAATGTTCGAAAATTGGTGCATTCCGTTTTTTGCAAATTTTTAAGGATTCCTTAAATTTGCGATTTTTTAAAGATTCGCAAACAAAATTGCGAGTTTTTAAGGAATCGCAATTAGTTTTGCGATTTCTTAAGGAATCGCAAAAGTAATTGCGATTCCAAAATGAACAAAAAAATGATGCATCACATTTTCAGATATTGCATTCGCAAACGGACGAATTTTGCGATTCGCACCATTTGCGAATGCAAAATCTGTTGATGCATGTGCAATTTCCCAGGAGATTCATAGCCAGAGCTGAGATAAACCTCATTACAGTAACACACAAACTACCACTTAGCCTTAATTTCATGAAAACTGCCTTTGAAGATGAGAGAGTTCTAAAAATGGGCTAGGGCGCTACCTTTCCCCATGGAATGGACTAGCACTGTGAGATATGGTCCTGGGCGACAGAGCTTTAGCAGTCTTCCCTTTCTTGTGCATCAGGCTGAATGTTTAGATGAAAGTGGTTCTTATCTCCTTTGGTACATATTCTAAAACTAAAAGTTGCAATTATTTATGTTTCCCTGGGTTTGGCTTATATGGTTATAATATTTCCAGTCTGTGAATAATGATTTAAACTGTGTATCATAATCCACTTCAGTTTTCGCAGTGTTTTAAAAAAGAGGCCTCATTGTTTAGATAAGTGCCTATGGGAAAAGGCGGTGCTTCAATTTTGGAAAGGGGTGGCATGCAAACTGATCACTACACACTTGAAATGTTTTCACACATGAACAACATTAGTATTTAACAACCAAGGAAAACATAGAATCCCCTTTTTATTTGTATGAGCTATGTATTTACTTTGCACTGTACTCTGATGTACAAAGTAGTACCAGTTCATGAGCAAAAATACGTTTAGATTACAAAAAACGGAATCAGGAAAGGTACGCTACAGGAAGAGAAAGGGTGTTGATTCACCAGAACGCCTGCGGTAGCGGAAGTAACCCAATTTGTTCCTAGAAGGATATCACAGGAAGTGAAATCATGTGCCATATAATGCTGAGGAAGTAACATCACATGGCTTTTGAAAAAGTATCTAAGGAGGGTTTCTTCAATACGGGGGCATTTCTTGCACTTTACAAAAGAGCTTGAGGGAAAACATCCTTTACAACGTAACTGGTACAACGCGGTACCGTTACGACGCAGCTTTAACAATGAAAGTCGTTACAACGACTTTCGCTGGAGGGCGTTTAGGATAGAGGATAGTTTAATTTACTACCCAACACCTTCCCTACTATCCACGGGGACTGGTGTTGGAATAGTAAATTAAACTATTCACTATCAGCGCCCCCCCCCAACGCAAGTCGTTGTAACGACTTGCGTTGTTAAAACTGCATCGTAAAGTGACGCGTTGTAACGGTACGCGTTGTACCGTCATACATCCAAGCTTGAGGGATTTCTAAAAGAAGGCATGTCCAAGTAATGACGACAGACTGCCTCGGCAGGAGACCTTGTTACCATTGTATACAGAATCCGTGTCTTTTATCAAACATTACTTCAAATAGGAAACCATTACATTTTTGTAGATAATAGAAAAATTTGGGTAGTATATTCAATTTTATGATAGTACACCTACTGAGTCTTCTGAGAGGAAGCTGATGCCAATACCGTAATTTGTATATGTATGGTGGGGCCACATAGCCCCACAGAACCTTTCGCACAGCTACATGCCGTCACTGACGTGCATGTTATTTCCACAATCCTTTTAATCCATTATAATCATTTTCCATACTTTCTCCATTATTTTGGTTCTTTTTTTATCTTTCTTGTATCATTTTCAAGGTCCACAATCTGTACATGATGCCATTTTTCTAGTTTCTACTATTCAAATTGAGCCATAGCAGGTCTCTTTCAAAGAATAGGAATGATGCCCAAAAAGTTCATCACAAGCAGTCTTTGATGTGCATAAAAAACCCAATGCATTTCGGGCCACAGGGCCCTTCTTCGGGGGTCACTACAATTAAAATCAAAATAAAATAATTAGCACTCTTACATAAACGTGACTGCTTCATAGTAACATCAATATGTGCATACATTGCTCGCTCTTATTTGTAAATATTAACATGCCCTTTATATATAATTAGTACACAGTTGCCTCATCTATTTCAAATGCTAATCGTGCACCAATACCCCTCCAGCACCTCTTTATTCCAAAATGATACGCTGTTCCTCCTTCATAGTTCGTGTCTATCCCATGCTCAATACCTGCTAGAAACTCCATTTAAACCCACATCGTCCCTTCTAGACTTGTTTTTCTGTGATAACAATCCATTTCCTTCAAACAGCGCAAAACATGCTGCTCTCTAACCCCTGTACTCTGATTACTCTTCTAAATTAAACTGCCACCTTTTTTTTGGAAAATTACGACATCCCACATTAGCGTATTAGCGTACCTGCTCGGTTCTTGTTGAACGACCCGTTATCCCGCCGTTCCTAGACGTGAAAAACACTTGCCACTCCCCACCCGAGCTCTTAAATCCCTCCACCTGCGTACCTAGAATCACTCCTGATTGGTTGAAAACATATACACTTCCCGCTAAACAGGCACATGAACTACAATTCCCACAATGCATTTTAAAGGCTTAGAAGCTTAACGGCAAATCCTGTGAAATAAAAATGCTAACGAAACGAGAGTCATGATGCTCATCTAATACATGTCCGTCAGTTTATGTGCATTCTTGTTGAGTTGTTCGAACTCGTGATGAACTTTGAATGTTATGCCGACTTCTATGGATCCTCGTATCTTTTTCCAATTTTTCTTCTTAGTATTTTTTCAATGGGTGCAGTCCCCGGTTCGGGCAATAGTTATGAGGTTTTCATTAGATATAGGGATGCACACCTCCGTATTCCAAGTTATCATTTGTCAAAGTATGACAAATGATAACTTGGAATACGGAGGTGTGCATCCCTATATCTAATGAATACCGTAATTTGGCCATCACACGGTTTACGAGTGGCTGATAGTTAAGAGATAGAATACCTTCTACACAACTGCTCAGCCTTATGCCTAAGTATATAGCTGTATCTGTGTCCCCTGAGACTGGGAACAAAATGCCTGGTTGAGAATAAAGGATTATCTGTGTTTTGGACAAATCAAATGTATTTATCTGGAAAATGCTCCATAAAGCTCCGCTTCTTCTGAGATATAAGCTAAGGCTTCTACTGGATTGCTGCAAAGAATTGCAATATCGTCAGCATAACCAGTTAACTTAAGATTCATATCATTTAAGTTTACTGGATGGATACCCTCATTCTGCAATAGATGACTGATAAATGGCTCAATATATGGAGTGAATAATATTGGAGAGAGTCGGCAACCCTGGCAAGTGCCCCTATGCACCAAGAATAAAGATGACAAAATGACACTCAACATAACCTTAACTACAGGTTTCTTATAAAGTGTCTGGATAAGTGACATGAACCGACTTCCAAGTTCGAATGCCCTCATTGTTGACCATAATGTTTCCCAGGTTACTCTGTCAAAAGCCTTCTCGGTATCAAGCATTTTCATGCCAATCTGTTCATTCATCTTCCTTGAAACTTCAAAGGCCGTTATAGCAGTGCTGACGTGTGAGCCGTAGTGTCTCTGCCTGGAACAAACCCATGCTGTTGGTCTGAAACTAAACCATGTATAAGAGGGGCCAAGCAATTTACCAATATTTTAGAAAGATTTTAGGTCAGTACAAGCTTCTCTTCCCCCGGTGGTTTGCCTTTTATGAGAAATACCACGTTATTAGTCATTCTCCAAGATACAGGGGCATCTCCTCCCCTGTGATGTATGTAATTAAGTCAGAACATTCTGGCTGTAGGATATCCTTAAAGATTTTATAAAACCTGAGCGGGTTTGTGCCCTCACCTGCTGCCTTACCTGCTGACATTGTCCCACTTCTTCATGCATAAGCCTATTTTGATTTAAGATAAACTGGAGGGTCACTCCCCTGACATATGCCTTCATGCAGTCCCAGACTACAGCTGCCATGGCAGATCCTTTATTATTATTGATCAATTTCCCCAGTACCCCTCTGAGGTGTAAGCGATACTCCAGATTACTAAGTAGGTGGTGAGGAAATGAGAATGGGCTGTGATCATCCCTGTCTCCAATTCCTACCTGTATGGTTAACATGATAGGGTTACGGTCCGATGTAATCTTAGGACAGACCTCGATGTGTGCATTCTCCAGAGCCATGCCGTTAATAAATATCATGACAATACATTGAGTATTGTTTGTGAGGAGATGAGTAATATGTAAACCCTGTTACAGTTGGAATATTGTCTCCAAGCACCTTTCGGTGTGTAGTATCGATCCTATGGTCAATTATACAGTTAAAATCTCCCATTATTATAAAATTCTCCTCCCAATCTAGTAGCTCTGAGCAAAAATAATCATTTAGCTCAGGGTTGTCGAGGTTTGGACCGTACAATAGAATATTTCTATGCATAAATCAAGGGCTTTGAGGGAATCCCCCATTCTTGTCAGTTTCCTGTTTAATCTTTAGAGGGTTACATTTAATCTCTCTGTTCCTAGGAAGATGGATTCACCTCCATCCCACACACCAGAGAAAGCATATACAATGTTGCTCTTTGTCGCATGAATTTCCTCTATGCACCGATACTGGGACAATAGCCATTATCAATGTTGAACACCTTCAGGCCTTCAATGTGGTTCTTATATAGGCAGACAGAGCATATGAGACTGAGGCCCAGATTTAGAAACATGTCACAGACGCAGTGCAGCTCCCAACGTTTCTGCATTGTCTCTGTGACAGAGAGAGAACAGGAAAGCACCATATCTACAGAGATATGGCACCATCCTGCCCTGTCTCAAGCGCAGGCACAGGATTATGCTGCACAGAGCCACATGGACAGCTTTTCACCATAGTGCAAGGGCTTATGCATAATGTCCAGGATAGGTTCTGACTTGGAATTGTACCCTTCCAGTACAAAATACTATGTCTAGACAAACTTGAATACTTTTTCCACTTTAGATGTGTGCTGTATAGTGCAGCACAAATGCAAAGTCTGAAAAGTTAGGAGAAATAAAAGTATTTCTCCTTTTAACGTCTGCTTTAAAGTTACATTATTTTTTGGTTCAGTAGACAGGATTTTGCATCCAAAACCATGGGTGGTGGCAGGGAAACGCCCATGTACCCACCATAGTATGACCACTTGATGAAGAGTAACACAAAGCAGCGCATAGTACTCACTACTTTACCTTACTTTGAGACAACTTTCCAGCACGAAACAAGCCTTGTGCTGATAAGTAAATTCAAACAAACATTGTGCTCCGGTTTGCATTTTTTGTTATGCAAACCCAGCATAAAATGTTTAGAAATCTGCTCCTGAGACTCCTGGGTTTAAATATAAAGACTTCATTTTGAAGAAAAGAATGTAGGACCTGATTCTCAAAGGGCCTCCGCACTCATGGTGGAGGCCCTGCTAGTGCTTAATTTGAGCCGGTGTTTTCCGGTGCTCATCACCGGCACTTAATCATCAACACTGGCACTTTTAATGAACACCAGTTAAGGTATGCATGTGGAGAGTACGTGATTTGCCCAGAATCACAGGATTTTAAGCTGACGCCGAGACTCAAACCTGATTCCTCAGCTTTGAAGTCTGCAGCTGCAGCCATTAAGGCCACATCCTCTCCCAACTTCCAGGGTTAGTTGATTCAGTAGTTGGCTCTGTTTTAGGCAGCGCTAACGGGAGAAATTGGCTGGTGCAAGCTGTCTCTTGACGAGAGCTCTGGCACTTATTTTTTTACAAATTAACCACTGGGGCCCGCAGTTGTAGGGGAGTCTCAGCACGTGGGGTGGAATCCCCACAATAGGGTTCTAACTATGGAACTTCTGCCCTGAGTGCAAAGACTCCCCCACGACTGGGGGGCCTCCGCCATGAGTGCCGATACCTTTGTGAATCAGGCCTTAAGTGTTCCAAAGTCAGTCCAAAAATAACATTGATTCTACAATATTCAGAGATAATACCTTCAACAAACTCATGATTTTCAGCAAGTACAAGTTCAGGGGACTCACTGCTCATTATCCAACCTCCAACTGAACCTGCACAGAAAATAAGTAATGTGCAGTATGATAAAGATGGTAACTTATATCATATCTTTATGACTCGCATGGGTGGTATACAATTAAAATCGCCACTGAAACCACAATGGGCTCTTGTACATAGTTCTTACAAACATTTCCTTGATCTACGCCTTATTTTTGAACCCCTATTCAATGATGAAGCAGCAATGTGTATTGTTGATTGAGGAGTCCAGTATCAAACATTCAACTGGGTATGCATTCACCTTTAGATAAAAAAAATTACACTGATAGATGTAAACAGCAGTGAAGGACCACCATATTGTGTAGGCCTACAATGATGGCACGCCATCTTTTGAAGTCAAAACAATAGAGCTCATTGCATGTGCCTTTCAAATGTTCAACTCCAGCATCCCTGCAAAATAGGCATATAACACCCTATTAATATCTGAAGCACATTGGCAGTACCAAATGGGTACAGAAGGAAGATTGTGTCCTTTTGCCTTCTCTATTTAGATGGAATTTCCACGCCAGTATTCTTTGAAATCTTGCTTCCCCTTCCACTGTTTTCTACCTCATTTAGTAGGAAATGTGCCTCTATTAGTTAAATAATCACTGAATGCCTGTTCCAGACTACAGGCCATAAGTTTGAATCCTACCAAGGCCAACACAACCTTCCATCCTTCCGAGGACGGTCAACTGAGTACCATCAAATCTGTGAAAAGAAGAACTCATTGATAACAGCACTTTAAAATTACAAAATGGTGGTATGGATAGCTAAATAAGAATAAGTTGGCATTATTTTCTCTCCCACAATCTCCTGTTTGAGCAGTTTCTCCAATGGCCCCAGTGCCATATAATAATGCTTTGGGAATGAGCGACTGTCACTGCCAGTGGGCCCAAAATTCTTCAGTGGGTGGCCCCATCCAGCCCCAAGACTAATGACGATCTCGATATCGATATGGGAGACTCGGGTGTACCATATCAAATTCTGTAGGGGGGCAATCATTTTGCACTACGCCACTGGCTTTCCTCCCAGTGTAATTGTGTTGTGGGCTAATCTCCCATCACTGCTCAGTGGTCTGAGAAGATTAGTCCTTCCTGCTCAGTTGCGGGGGGGAGGTGGCGAGCAACAGATGTGACTGCATGTTGAGTCTGTGGTTTGCAGTATAACTCGCGCACACAGAAAAGTGACAGGAAAGAGCGGTAACACCTCTGCTGCTACAGACGGGCATTATTAAGATCACACAGTGCTGTAGTGTACACCTGGACAGTGAGTTTCGACCCTGAAAATGTTTCCTTCACCCCGATTGCTGCTGGAAATCAAAATGTCAAGGGGAGCAAGTGGGACATAAATGTTCATACATTTAAAAAACATGCTCACAGCTGCCCGAGGGGTACTAATTCATTAGGCCCAGGGCAGAACCAGTTAATTATAATATGGGATAATGGAACTATTTGGTTGGGACGATCATGCATCAGAGTTGACTTCATTTGATGGCAAGAAAAGGCAAATTATGCAGCATAATGCATCGCATTTTGTGATAGTATACTTCGTTATTACAATTCTTAACACTGTCTGCGCGTCGGTTTTACTTCATTAATAAAAGTTTAACACCCAGATATAGCAATATTCATTAGAAAGGTGACCAGTCAAACTTTGTGAGGGGCCTTCCATTGCACTGAAACTTGTAACCACACTTTTAGTCACTGTTGATCGGTGTGAGCTACAAACAAAACATTATTTTTGTTAAAATCTTCAGATTATGCAGCAGTTGATGGATAATGTGGCAAATGTGGCAAACGACACGAAAATAGCACGAGTGCAGGGACCATGATTATAAGCACTTGCACAGGAAGACTCTCCTCAGACCCCCAAAAACGCGAAAAGAGGTGTGCAGAGGGAGGCCTAGCTACGAACCTTACCCGAGGTTTGGAAAAGGGACAGCGAAGCACGTATTTTCCTAGAAGCAAAACTCATGTGCTCTACTCCCATTCTTGTAGTGTCGGGTCGGGTCAGGTAAGAGCAATGGGTGGTTATAGATGTCTGGATCTACAAATCATTTACGTGCCCTACACATTTCTTCTTGAGCAATGAGTACTGCATAAATTAAAACGGAGCTCCTGTCTCTGCAGGAACCAACAACACGTCATTAATACAGTGGCGTAACGAAACTTGAGGGGGCCCCCCTGCAAAGCACAATGAGGGCCCCCCCCAGCGGCCCGGCCCACCACCTACCACTGTGCCCCACCAACAAAAACAAGCAGTCACCTAACACCGTATTTTCAGCACTTATCTGTGCATACTTCTAACAGCAAATATAAATAGAATGCACTTTAATTGTCTTCTGGGGCTGCCTGAATGATGAGATCCATGACTGATAATTAAAGGGAACAAAGACAGAAAAGTCACATTACAAATGAATACATACTTCTTTTATGTATAACCCTATTTAGTGCCAAGAGGAGGTCTTTCCAGGCTTTTTAAACATATGGCTGGCATTTTTCTTTTGGCAACGTTACTTTATATTTACTGTTTAATTTTTAATCTCTGCTCTTTTGCTCTTACCTGTTTAAAAATCGCCTGTTGCACTGATCACTTTACTAGCCAGCGCCCCGTCCCACCACGGGTTTCCCGTTTGCTGTGGAGGGCGCCCGCTTAGATTGTAGGTCTCCTCCTCATTGGAGACTCAGGGTCACGTGCTAGCCTCTCCTTCTGGCGCCGACCTATTTAATACTCATGACTTCTTCCGCGATCAGCAGACGCACGCCGAAGTCGCGCCAAAGTCCAGCCCGTCCGCGCTGAGTCCTCCGCTGGGGCCTGGGAGGCCAGACCAGGTATGGTCGACACACTTTTAGGGGTATGCTATTCTAGACAACTTATGTATGCCCTTAAACCTTCACCTAAGCCCTGCCATTATTCTTTTACACCTGAGGCTCTCTTAATTGGGACTGGCTGTGGATGTGGTAGCAGTGGTTATGGAGATGGTAATTGTCGGTCTGCTTCGCCCTGCCCAGACGTCCCTATACCCGGCTCGAATACTACCCCGGTAAGAGGCTTTCTTATCAACGCCAGGTCTCTAATAAAAAACAATATTGCTTTTAGCGATTTCGTTTCTGCTAGGAAACCCACTTGGGTTTTTATCACTGAGACCTGGGCGTCCGACTCCTCGGGGCCCGACCTGATGGTTGCCATTCCTACTGGGTATGCCCTTACTAGGCTGGACCGGATTGGTCATTCGGAGGACAGTTGTGTATACAGGGTTCTAATTGCATCTTTGCCCTCTGTTGGTGAGCCTCAATTTCCGAGGTTCATGCGGAGGACGAAATCTCGCCATATTCCCTCATTGTCTTACCAGGCTTGATAAGATTATTTCCTGTCGGTAGAGTCAGCGTCTTGCGACTCCTGCTGGGAATACATGTGTATAAACATTACTTCAAGTACCAATTAAGTTACCAGAAGAAACACGCTTTCAGTGGCTCAGGTACTGTGACTTTACTTCTTCTCAACAGGTGAAGTAACCCTTTATCATTTTCGTTATTTACAACGTGTGCCAAAGAATACGGGGCTGACAAGACGCTGTACAAGACCTTCCCCTTTAGTCGCAGCAAGGTTCTTCCACTGGGGGGGGGGGGGGGGGGGGGGTATGTACAATCACACAAGTTTCCAGTATATATAAATACATGCATATTCAAGGTATTATAGGATAGATTGTAAGGGCTGTTATCTTTGTGTGTTACAGGGGGACATAGCTTCATTCGTATCCTTCTCGGGATCTGATGATAAAGAGGTGCATGTACCTTACAGTACAGTGACCTTAGTTTCCTTTACAGGTAGAGGGTATTACTTTTGGGTTTTTGTGGTTGTCTATTTCCTGGTGTGTAGAAACCGGTTTGTCAAAAAGGAGAAATCCCTTTGGGCACATTACCAAGGACACAATAACATAACATACATCAATTCTTCAAACATAACCATATAAATCAGAGCAATGCAATAATTAACCAAATTCTGAAAAGACGAATAAATTCAATATGCACAGTTTATTCTTATAGTTAAAAATAGGTTAAAAACACATTAAAAAAGTATATAAATCAAGGGAAAACAGACAATATACATGGGAACAAATGATACACAGAAGTTCATCCAGTTAGTTCCTAAAACTCAAAAGAGGGAGATACAGAGAAGGTATATTCAGCACCAGTCAGAATACTCCTTAATTAGTATAAGATGGATTTTCTCCCCCAATTTTCAACGCGTTTCGATGGACATAATGTCATACAGCCGTCTTCCTCAGGAAAATATTAGCTGTCTTCCCCAGATAACTTTGAAGGAGGCCTGCTTACTAGGTAGGGGATAGATACCTCCCTCCTCTCTGATAAAACGTGATTCCAGCTGCTAGAGGTATTTATATTGACCTTTTTGCAGGTTGTCTATTGAACACCACGGGAGCTGCACGCGGGAGACCAGTTTTTTATTCTTCCAAGAGGCAGCGTTTTTAAAAAGACTGAGAAGACCAAGGCACTCTCTCAAAGTCTTAGCGCGCCTGCTTGGAACCTAATTGTTGTATCAGTTTCGAATTCAGAGAATCAGAACGGTTTACCGCGTGTAAGCAAGATAAAAAAGACTTTTAAAGATTGTGGCTAAAACAAAGAGATACATATATCCGCTCTGTGAAGAGGCAATATCTAGCATCCACAGATAGGACTTTGAGACAAAAATAGGATTTTCTGCAAAAAGGTCAATATAAATACCTTGGTAATGTGCCCAAAGGGAATTTCTCCTTTTTGACAAAGTCAATAGTTGGTACACCATCCCTTTGGTAGAGGGTCCCTCTCTCTTGTATTAGAGTGTAGAAACCGGTACCAACGTTCTTGTTGTTTGTCTTTCAGATCTCCCTCCCTGCTGTCCCCTTCCTTCCCCGCCGTTTTGCCCTCGCTTGATCCTTCCTTAACCCATGGCTATTACAGCAATCTGGGTTTTGATAGATCAGGAGGTGGCCTTGTTTTAACATCACACTGATCCTGAGGACTGAGATGGACAGAATGTAGAACAATGTCATACATTCACCCCAGTACAAGGATCTGGGCCTAAATCCATCGTTTCTTTGCACTCCACACCACCCTGGGTTAGACACTGGCTATATGCCAATCAGCTCTGACCCTGTGCCTCATGGGAACAGTCCAGTCCGAACTACCAAGCCATGTCTTTCCCCGACCGGAATCAAACATCCAAGGACCGGTTTCTGGCTATCAGCCTTCATCAGCCTGGATAGCTTGACTCCAGTGGTATGGAGAGCATGGGACTCACGTCTGAGCATACCCATCGCACTCGGGGTGACAAATGCAAAAACAACAGTTGATGGACAGAATGCAGAACAATGTCATACATTCACCCCAGTACAGAGATCTGGGCCTAAATCCATCGTTTTTTTGCCCTCCACACCACCCCAGTTCAGACATGGCCATATGCAAATCAGCGTTGACCCTGTGCCTCATGAGAACAGTCCAGCCTGAACTGCCAAGCCATGTCTTTCCTGGACCGGAATCAAGCATCCTAGAACCGGTTTCTGGCTATCAGCCGTCTTCAGCCAGGATAGCTTGACTCCAGTGGTGTGCAGAGCATGGGTCTCACGTCTGAGCATACCCATCCCACTCGGGGTGACGAATGCAAAACAGTTGATGGACAGAATTCAGAACAATGTCATACATTCATCCCTGTACAGAGATCTGGGCCTAAATCCATCGTTTTTTTGCACTCCACACCACCCCAGTTCAGACATGGCCATATGCAAATCAGCCTTGACCCTGTGCCTCATGGGAACAGTCAAGCCCGAACTGCCAAGCCATGTCTTTCCTGGACCGGAATCAAGCATCCTAGGACCGGCTTCTTGCTATCAGCCGTCTTCAGCCAGGATAGCTTGACTCCAGTGGTGTGGAGAGCATGGGACTCACGTCTGAGCAGACAAATCCCACTCGGGGTGACAAATACAAAAACAACAGTTGATGGACAGAATGCAGAACAATGTCATACATTCACCCCAGTACAGAGATCTGGGCCTAAATTCACCGTTTTTTTGCACTCCACACCACCCCAGTTCAGACATGGCCATATGCAAATCAGACTTGACCCTGTGCCTCATGGGAACAGTCCAGCCCGAACTGCCAAGCCATGTATTTCCTGGACCGGAATCAAGCATCCTAGGACCGGTTTCTGTCTATCAGCCGTTTTCAGCCAGGATAGCTTGACTCCAGTGGTGTGGAGAGCATGGGACTCAGGATGATCAGGATTTGATTATTTGACCAGGAATGCACTCCACTCCATTGCAGCATTAATACAAACAATTTATGAAAATACACCAGTTGCAGGATATAAACTTAAGAAAGGCAAATCTGAAGTAATAGGGTTAAACAATATCCGTACTAGTGACTTTTTAGATAAATCAGGTCTGGGGTGGCAACCTAGGCTTTTTAAATATCTAGGCATCGAATTTGGAGCAGATCTAACTGAAACCTTACAACACAACAAGTAATTGACACTAAAGAAAGAAGAAGAATCACTTAATGGGTGGAATCCCAAATTCACTACCTGGTGGGATCTCATAGAAACAATAAAAATGATAGTGACCCCAACAGACAATTATCTCATAAGTATGTTACCACTCTCTCTGTTCGAAGACTTCCACCAACAATTAGATAACATACTAGGAACATTTATTTGGCAAAATAAACGCCCTAGAATATCCATAAAAAACTAAGTCTACCCACAAATCTAGGCGGCGTTAATCTGGCTAATTTCAGTAAGTATCAAAATACATTCCTAGCCAGACAGAGATCCCTATGGTTCTCTCAGTGCTCAGTCCAAATCCCCCTCATGGCTCCTGGTTAAGAAGGAGATCCTCTGAGATCTCCACCCTATCATGCTTTTGTGCACCAAGATCAAACCCTCACATCCAGCCAAATATATATTCAACAATACAAAAAGGGACCTTATGAGAAATAAAAAATTCTTGGAAACCCCAATTAGCTTCGCTATGGCACAATCCCAAACATAGGATACAAGGCACACCCATGTATTGGCCCTCCTTGTCATCCAAGGACACCACTTCTTAAAACAACTAGGTTTGCAACAAAACCCTCTCTCCCTCAAAGAAACCCAACAACAGTATAACTTTCTGTGCTTGGTTTTCTATGGCTTACTTAAATTGAAAACTAGAGTATTTCTATAGCAAAGTGGTTGTACGTTGACCCCTTATTACCCAAACTTATCTCCTTCTTCAAATAAACTGGTCACCAAACCTCAAAAATGTTACCACCTCCTAAAACCAACGACTACTCGTTTAACTTCCAATTTACCAAAGAAATCGGACTCACCTGATTCAATCACCTTAGATGATTGGGATCTGATCTGGAAATCAGTCACTTCATGTGAAATCGCCCCCTCCCTGTCCAAAACTAAATACTGGCTCCTGCATAGGACAATTTGGACTCCCTCAGTTCCATAACATGTCACTCAGAGATGATCTATTGTGCTGGAACTGCAACAAAGTCACTGGGGAACAGCCACACCTACTCTTCTACTGTTCCAGTGGGTCTCATTTCTGGAACCAAGTATTCTGCCTTAACTGGTCCCTATTTAAGATCCATCGGAAACGCGACTTTACACCACTTAGCCATGGTTTTCTAGAACCCTGGTCTGGTCATCAGTCTGAAAGATATCTTACTGACGGCAGACTGTGAGTCTGTACCTAAAAACTGGAAAAACACTGACGCCACCTCCTTCAAGCTTTGGCTGAACTGGATCCCTCACTTGAGATATCCTTGCTGTTCACCACTCTCCTCGGAGATCGCAATCCAGACCCATATGGAAAACACAGGACGACTATTTCGCCAGCGCCAAACCCCCTGAATTCCCCTATGCACTACTCATGGAGTATCCGCTTAACATGCCTTACATTAGAGGGAAGATCATTGAGTGCATTCTCAGATACTTTGGATAACTGCCTCATACGTTCTTACTACATATGAGGTTGATCTCTGTTAATTTCAGTAAGTGCTGTAACCCCCACATGCTATTTATCAATGAGCACCTTTGTGTTCGCTTTCATCCTGTTCACCAAAATGTCAGCTATCCATGGGGGTATACAGACAAGACAACGCACAGTAAGGTCATGTCACTTACTGTAATGCCATTTATTTTTCTCACCAGTCTGTTCCTTGTTCTGTTGTTTGATTTACCCTATGACTTATTTTGTAATTTGGTATGTAATATTTACAGAAATATGCTATACTGTACCTGCTCATAACACCACGCGAAGCGCACTGCTGTATCATGACTGTCTTTTCTTTGCTCAAAAACGAATAAAGATTTTCTGGAATAAAAGAACGGGGAACAAAGAATGGTGGCAGGTTTAGTACAGACTTCCCTGTAACTAAAAGTCAGTGGCGGTAGCAGCTGAGAATACACGGTGCCCTTTCACACTCAGGGAAACGACAAAACTAAGGTAGCAACAGTGCAGATTTCCTCACACACAAAACAAGCACACTATGTGTATTTGAAGAACAAGCTTCTCTCTAACACGAAAGTCAGTAATGGCAGAGGCAGATGAGTCACACTGAGAGAACATGTATGACACGAGCAGCTGCAGTTCAAACAAGTCCCAGGTAGACAGCGTAGAGGCAGCGGATCTCACACAGTGCACCATTCCTCACATAGCAAAGGTGTGTGCGCCTATGTATTTGGGGGTTTGCTGGCTTACGGCGAGTACTTTTAATTATGTGCTGTGACGTGTGTTGATATGAGTGGTCGTGCGTTCTCTGGGTGATGCTGTGTTTCTTTAATGGTGCGAGCTTGTGTGTGTCTGTATATTTGTGTGTTGGTGTGGTGTTACAGTATGATCCTATGATGATGTGTGTGGGGATGATGAAGTATGGGGAATTTAATTTTCACTGAGTATGCATATCTGCTATTTCCGGCTGATTTAATGTGACAATGGGGTGGTAGAGTCCAGATCATGCCTCTAACGCTCTATGCTGATGGAGAGCCATGGCCACATTGGAACCGACACATAATTCTGGGGTAAGGAACTCCATGACACTCCCTGTGAGGGGGCGAACCCGTGGCCAACGCTCAAACGAGGATCTTGAGGAACCAGTCAAGGGCCGATGCTAGGGAGTGGGACAGGCAGCAAGCCCCTTTGGGGCATTTGACCGGAAAGGAGCCTGGAGGTGGGTAGTGGCGGTGGCAAAATAGACAGAGGCAGGGGAAGAGGTGCAGGTACCGAGTACCCAAAGAAAAGTCACACTGAGAAGACGTTGGTGAAGGGACTGAGGAACAGATCCTGAGAGCCAAGATGACAGAATGGAACAGGTTAAGGGAGAGGTACAGACCGACAAGAAGCCACAGTTATCCCTGATAGGTTTCCCTTCTGATCCATCCATTGCATAAAGATGCGACTGTACTGCACTGGATGGGCCCTTCCCCATCCGGTAAAAGCACTTATTTGGTACCGTAACAATGTGTGATAGATTCAGCTTTCTCCTGCCAAGTGGTCCATTTCTTAAAAGATTCAATCCGACAGTTTACTTCTTCTTATGTTAAAACGCTACTATGCCAGTACGCTAAAATGGTACCATACCCTGTGACAGACAACCTGTCGAACAATACCGCTAGGTACAGGCCCTCCAAAAAAGTAAAAAGTGATAACCTCTTTATTTTGGGATCTGAAAAAGAAGCTTTAATGCCAGAAAACAGCTGCTAGAAACTAGTACAAACAAAAGAAAAAAGAAAAGTGCGGAATAGGCATTAACTTTTTTTTCCAATTTATTGAAAGTATTAAAAAAAGAAAGCTCATATACCACTGCACATGATAATATGCTAAATGGAGGGACTACTATTTTTCTAGACCAGTCTGGAGAGAAATCAGGTCTCTCGGACTCACCTAATCTTGATATCAGTAAGGAGCAAGTGAACTCCCCTCCCCCTTCACAACGTCTACCCTCACAGAACCCTGGGAAACGTAAAAGGTTAGACTCTCCCGACCTAGATGAACATATTGATGGGGCGGGAAGTACTATTGATTCTCCTATACAGTTGCCTAATTCTAATGTGGTGGTTCAAGTTGATGACCATAACACCACAGTTAGTATTGCAGAAGGCATACTTCTGGCTAAGATAGAGTTACTAATGAAATCCCTGCTCTTACCACTATTCGAAAGGACAAGACTATTGAATACAAAAATGGATTCCTTGGATAGGTTGGTTAAAGATAATATAGCATCTACAAACAGAACTCTTGCCAGTTTAGCCCCCAAAGGTTTGCCCCCCACAGCCCCGTCATCATCGAAGTCTACTCTGGTGAATAACAAAGCAGGGGCCTCAAGTTCAAAAGTGGGACCTACTACGTTAAAAGCCCCGCAGCCAACAACTGTATCGGCCCCCAAGAAAACAGTTAGCTCTGAGGGCGCACCTAGACAGAAGGCCACAAAGCAACCCCAGGCCAAGAAAACTCTTAGTAGTCACGACCAAAACATCCGGCCCTATATCAAACCTATCCCGAGGAAACAATGTGTTAATCTCCCCCCAGAGTCACAACCTTACACCATCATCTTAACTGGCGTGGCTCCCTTAGTAGATGGTAAAAGAGAAACACACAAGGACCTCTACAATAAAGTAACATTCTAGCTTAATAAAAATCGCCCGCTCCCACTCAACATGAATCCTGAAATTCTTAATGTAAGAAGGGTGGATTGGATAGGTTATGGTAAGAAAGATCTTGAGGGGGACTGTGTGGTGATACGTTTCAGAGAGCCATGGGTGGCTGAATTTATCAGCAGGGAACCTAGATTCGGAAGAGTTGGGGATGTGCAAACATTATTGTTGAATTATTTCTATCCTGCTTTATATACAAGTAGACCCCACACCCCATTTCAACATTCCAGAAGAGACAGGCCAAGAGGGAGATTTCACTTTGATACCCCAGTCTACTCTTTGTTTCATCCGCACCTCACAAACCGGTTTGCTCCGCTATCCGGCTTGGAAGGTGTGGATTGACTTGACAATCTACTACCGATTCCCGGGTTGAGTGAAGTTGTACTGAGCTCCCCTAACCCTACTCCATCTCCCAGGGCTGAGATTGTAACAGGGCTGAGTGGAAATTCCCAAGGGGAGGTAGAAAGGGTAAATCTTCCAAACCCCACATATAGACCACTGGTCCCTGAGGAGACTGTGAGTCCATTTGACAACTTGCCGAAAGAAACAAGTAATACCCTCACAGTCTTGTCTTGGAATATAGCGGGATTAAAAGGGAAAATGTCTGAGGATGACTGGGGCTCTTATGTGGACTCTTTTGATGTAATCATTTTACAGGAAAGCTGGTCAACTGATGCCATCTTTCGGGTTGGCTATCTCAACTACTATAAACCAGCCTGTAAAGGTCCTAAAGGTCGTCCTTCAGGAGGTCTGGTTATTTGGATCAGACAATCCCTAGCCTTCAAAATTATAGACATTCCTACCTTAAGTAGTGATATTCTTGCCTTGAAATTGTCTGGTAAAAATAACGAGGACTTTTTTCTGATTAACATATATGCAAGAGGGCAACCCGGTGGGAAGCCTGCGAGAGCAGCTAGCGATTTAGATTCCCTATTAAACAATATTACTAGCGACAAATGTATTATGGTGGCAGGTGATTTTAATTGTTCTTTTGAACCTTTTCCTAGTCTTGACAAAGAGGGATATGGGGAAATCGATCAAATTTGGAATATTCCACCATTATCCATCCCTCCAATTAAAAAAGTTACTGAGGCCGCAATGCAGTGGTTAGGCCTCTGCCTTGAATGGGATCTGCGCGCAGCTAACGGTAGAACCAAATCAGATTCGATGGGAAAGGTCACTTTTGACAATTCCCAGCATTCGAGCCGTATTGACTACTTCTTAATAAAGATAGAGTTTTGGAAAATCCTAGAGGATATGGAAGTAGCCCAAAGACCTGAAAGTGACCATAATCCCCTGGCAATTAAATTATTACTGAATGAGGGTCTTAGATTGGATTCTGCATCCACTACCGTTACAGCCGAGGCTGTTCTCACGAATGACTGTAGAAGGGTACGCTGGACTAGGCTTATAGATAACCCTACCGTTTTAGAAAAGGTTGCGGTGGAGGTCTCAGCAGCCACCAACTCGATGGTACCCATAGTTAATGAAGGCACTTCCCTGGAAGATATAGGGTCGATCCATGAGTCTCTGTTTAATAAGATTAAAACTTTTTTTACTGAACCCACAAAAGGAAGGAATAATGGTCCAGTACCAACTAGGACCAAATGGTATGATAAATCTTGTCGTCTTGCCCATAGCACCCTAATAGCTGCTATTAAATCCAAGTCAGCCAATGATATTAGGCTAGCTAGGGTTAATTACAAGAAAGTACTTAAAGAGGCAAAAACCAACTGGGACGAACAGCGCTGGTTTGACTTATATCAAGCAAGCACCTCGTCTAACCAACTAAAATTCTGGGAGGTTGTGAGGTGGGGAGGGACTGAGGACTCGAAAGTCCCTGTTAACCATGTGCCTGCAGAACAATGGGTCAAGCACTACGCGACGCAGTTTAGTAACACGGAACGGATCTCCCACACCTGGGAAGATGCCAGTGTACAGACTGCGGTGCCCATACTTGACCACATTGTCTTCACAGAAACAGAAACTGTAGTTGCTCTTAAACAAGTCCAGAACGGTAAGGCCCCCGGTATGGACTGTGTTCCAGCGGACCTTTTTAAGTATGACCAGGTGCATTGGGTTCCGTACATAACTACCCTAGCAAATGCGATAGCTAGAGGGACCAGGATCCCAAATTCATGGAAAGGGGCAGAGATCCTGCCCGTGTATAAAAAAGGGGACAAAACTGATGCAGGAAACTACCGACCCATCAGTCTTATTGATGCCCTACAAAAGGTAGTGGCTAGAATGCTTTTAGGAAAAATCGACACCTGGATGACCGAAGCTGACATTCTCTCTCCATTACAAGCTGGCTTTAGGGCTCACATTAGCACTGTAGATCAGATTTTAAGATTTGTTATGATCTACTGGAAAACTGTGTTTTTGAGAGGTGGCACGATATACGCTGCATTTGTGGACCTCAAATCAGCGTTTGATTTGGTCCCCAGAGGAAAGATGTGGGCAGCATTAAGAAAGATGGGAGTTCCCTCTGCGCTCCTAGAATTTACCATCAGGATGCACGAGGGAAATTTTGCTAGAGTTAGGTGGGGTCGCCAGGGCCAGGTCACAGATCCCTTCCCCGTGACTCGTGGAGTGAGACAGGGCTGCGTCCTGGCCCCTACCCTTTTCATACTTTTTATTAATCAAGTGGTTAAGTTTCTCTCAGAAACCCCTACCGATGCTCCATCACTGGGTGGGACTAAATTCCCCCTTTTAATTTTTGCTGATGACACGCTCATATTGGCTAAAACACAGAAGGGTCTGCAGGTAGCTATAGACAAATTTGTGGATTTCTGCAATGAGAACGATTTAGAAATTAACATCAACAAAACCAAATTTATGGTGTTCACAAAGAAAAAAGCACAGAGAGGCAATGTTACGATGAACGGGTCCAGTCTGCAACAGGTTGAAGTTATGACCTATCTTGGTGTGACAATGGACTATAGATTACGCTGGAAAGAGCAAATAGCGGCGCTTAGCTTGAAATTTACGCGTCTGTCCGGTTGTCTGGTGAAGGAGCAGCGGAGCTCTCTGACCAAAAGGGTATTGCCCGCTCTTAAAATATATAGTGCAAAAATCAGCTCTGCCATATTATACGGGGCTGATATATGGGGTTGTGTGGACTTGGCTGTCCTTGATAGGATACAGAACAAATTTTTCAGAAACCTAGTCAGTCTTCCTCCATCAACACCCGTTCTACCACTTTTGATGGATATGGGGTTCCATTCAATTAAACATCAAGCCCAGTTCAGGATGGTGGCGTTATGGAGACGCATATGGTCCACACCGGAACTTGCCATGTTTGCCCAAGAGCTTCAGGATTTTAGATCACAACAGGGGGCAGGTGAAATTCCATGGTTTAAGTCAATTAGAAATACTCTTATCGGAATGGGCCTCCCCCAGCTGTGGTCTGAACCGGGCTCTCACATCTTTCCCTCTAAGAAAGATTTTAAATCTCTCTTCTGGTCTATGGTTAAAGATGTACACGTTGCTCTTTCAGAGAAACCGAACCTGACCGGTCTGTTTCTGCTACATAAAATAGTCCCTCATACCGAGTGCTTTTGGGATGTAATTCTCAAAACCCTAGATAGGAAACTTTACTTTCAGTTCCGTCTAGGTACATTGCCATTACGGGCCTTCACCAGCGGTTGGCAGAAGCCGGCGACTTCTCTTTGTCCATGTTGTACTGACCATAAAGAAACAATAGGTCATTTCTTGTTTGTTTGTAATGCTTACCGTGAACCACGCCACAAGTGGCTAAAGCCTATATGCTATAGATTAAAGACCCGGTCGAGCAGTGAAGCCTTGCTCATTCTAAGAACTAACACCTCTGAATGTCTTTCCATTGGATTGGCCAAATTCCTTGGATGGGCTTGGTTATTAAGGTCTAATATAGTTTGTAACATACCGTCATGAAAAACCCATATAGTACGTTACCTTACTAGATTGTGACTCCGACCAGTATTGATGTTGTGTCTTTTTATATACATTTGTTCAATAATAATCTTCTCTTGTCGTCTTTATGCACATATTTAATTGAGATTTTAATCAATTTTTAATTTTTTATTTTTTTTTGTTCTATTGTTCTTTACGCTTAATTTTCATATAATGTCATTGATTATGTAATATTGTTGTTATTTATATGTATGTAAATATTTTGTCTTTTATGAAGAACATTCGAAATAAAGACGTTAAAAAAACTGTAACTCCTCAGGCATTGGACTAGAAAGGAAGAGCAAACTTAAGAAGACTGGAAACAGGTAGTCCTGGGTCAGAAACTGGATGTCTGTCATTTAGCAGTAACAACAATGACAAACTAGAAAAGTGTTTCTAAACATGAAGTTGTATCAAACTGAAAGAGAATGATAGACTGAGGCCTAGATTTACTAACTTTGCATCTTAGTTGCGCCATTTCTTTGGCACAGCTACGATGCAAAATGCTAGTTGAGAATTACAAAGTAACGCTAGGGCCAATTTGCGTCGCCTTGCGTGTCTATGTAAAAAAGCAACGCACCACAGCACCTTGCACGGCGTTGAGTTACTATGTGTCAGGTTGGAGTTACATGGATGGACCGTGGGCATTCCCATGCATTCACTGATGTATTTTGACTCAAACCCAGATTTACTAAAGGCAGCATACCTAGGTTTGCTCCAAAATGGCCTGTTTACTCAAGAGAGACATAACGAGGATAAAATGTCTTCATTCCTCCTTGTTACTTCCTCTTTCCATGTGAGAAAGAGAACTATGCCTCTAAGGATTGTTTTTGTGCAGGAAGGTATCCTTGCCCATAACGCAGGCACCCATGCACCTCCACACAAGGGTGCATGTGCTGGTGCTAGGCTGCCCGAAGTGCACCAGCGCTATGAGAGAGAGAGCAGAAGTGTGCGATATATATGTAGATATGTCGCATTTCTGCGGTCTCTATTTCATGCAAGGCAGCACAGCAAGTTACCTTCCTGTGTTGAGGGAAAGGTAAGCAATCCGGGACTGAGATTCCAAAGGAGAATTTCTGTGAGGTAGTATAGTTGATCTACATTCCAGGGATCGGCCAACCATGACGCCTTGAAGTCATAGCAGGTTTTAAACCAAAGAAGGACCTGTTATGTCCGGAGCCGAGCACCGGACGGCCTCTTGGTGAATGTACAATGAAACACAGACATCTGACTGGCATTGCGTCCTTGCACGAGGATCCACCCAATTTTATTATGCTGGACGGGCAGCCACATCACACCTCCTAAAAAACACTGTAATTTAACAATAAAAGTCAACAACAAATTCCCGAAAAAAGTAACATATGTTGTTGTCCTTCCCATCTCAAGAGGATTTATTTATTAATTTAAGGAGTTTTATGAAGCACTTATAAGTTGCACAACTGCCCATATCAGAGTAATGTAAGAGTAAGAAGTTAGTCAGAGCAGAGGAATAAAATGTTAGAAAAGAAAATGTAAATGATAATACAAGATGTAAGGAAGGGGTATATACCATTCAATTATAATTATGACGAAACATTTGAAAGAAGGTAAATGTGATTTATCCATTGCATAAAGAGGATCAATGAGACTGCACTGCAAGGAATGGCCACTTTGCCATCCAATAGAAGCACTGCATCAATGTGATAGATTCAGCTTTCTCCTGCCAAGTGGTCCATTTCTTAAAAGATGCAATCCGACAGTTTACTTCTTCTTATGTTAAAACTATGCTATGCCAGTAGGCTAAAATGGTACCATACCTTGTGACAGAACGTGCAGAACAATGCTGCTAGGTTCAGTCCCAGGTAAAAAGTAAAAAGTGAGAGCTCTTTAATTTGGAATCTGAAAAAGAAGCTTTAATGTCAGAAAACAGCTGCAAGAAACTGGTACATACAAAAGAGAAAAGTAAAGTGTGGAATAGACATTAACCTTTTTTTCAATGTATTGAAAGTACTACAAAAGAAATTAGAACTCTTCAGATGTTGGGCTAGAAAGGAAGACCAAACTTAAGAAGATTGGAAAGAGGTAGGCATGGGTCAGAAACTGGAAGTATGTAATTTAGTTAACAACATTGACAATATAGAAAAGTGTTTCTAAACATGAAGTTATCAAACATAAAAATAGACTGAGGCCCACATTAACCCGTTTACTGCGTCCCCGATTTTCCCGCAGTGCGGCACTTCCGCAAAACGGGCGGGTCCGTGTCGGCCATTGGCCGACGGCAGCACTGGGGAGGCAGCAAGGAAGGGGTTAACTAACATTTTTTGTTTTGGTTGCTTACTTCTTTGGACCAATTACGATGCAAAATGCTAGTCAGGATTTACAAAGTAACGCAAGTGCTGATTTGCGTCGCCTTGCATGGCTATGTAAAGAAAAGTAACGCACCACAGCTCCTTGAGCACCGCTGTGTTACATTGTGTTGGGTGGGCATTACATGTTACATGGATGGACCGTGGGCATTCCCATTCATTCACTGATGTATTTTGACTCAAACCCAGATTTACTAAAGGCAGCATACCTAGGTTTGCTCCAAAATGATCTGTTTACTCAAGAGAGAAATAACGAGGATAAAATGTCTTCATTCCTCCTTGTTACTTCCTCTTTCCATGTGAGAAAGAGAACTATGCCTCTAAGGATTGTTTTTGTGCAGGAAGGTATCCTTGCCTACAACTCAGGCACCCATGCAGCACGGCAGAAGGGTGCCTGTGCTGGTGCTAGGCTGGCCGAAGTGCACCAGCGCTATGAGAGAGAGAGCAGAAGTGCGCAATATATATGTAGATATGTCACATTTCTGCTGTCTACCTTTCATGCAAGGCAGCACAGCAAGTTACCTTCCTTTCTTGCGTGAAAGGTAAGCAATCCGGGACTGATATTCCAAAGGAGAATTTCTGTGAAGTAGTATAGTTGATCTACATTCCAGGGATCGGCCAACCATGACGCCTTGAAGTCATAGCAGGTTTTAAACCAAAGAAGGACCTGTTATTTCCAGAGCCGAGCACCGGACGGCCTCTTGGTAAATGTACAATGAAACACAGACTTCTGGCTGGCATTGCGTCCACGCACGAGGATCCACCCAATGTTATTATACATCACACCTCCTAAAACACTGCAATTCAACAATAACAGTCAACAACAAATTCTAGAAAAATGTAACATATGTTGTTGTCCTTCCCATCTCAAGTGGATTTATTTATTAATTTAAGGAGTTTGATTAAACCACTTACAAGTAGCAAAAGTGCCCACTTCAAAGTAATGTAAGAGTAAGCCTTTTGTCAGAGCAGAGAAAGAAAATGTTAGAGAAGAACGTTTGAATGATAATAAAAGATGGAAGGAAGGCGTTTGTACAGTTCAATTATCCTATGAAGAAACATTTGAAAAAAGGAAAATGTGAATGTTTTTACAGTGTGCTTACAGCCAGATGGTGTGCTGTAGACTTCTACGACCAGGACTGTTTTCACATCTTTAGGTGGTCTTCTTGACATCTCAGTGCAGGTAGTAAGGTATTCCAAAGGCGCAGGCCTATGCATTATAGTGACAAGTTGCACACACGCAGCTTGAGAGTTGGGAGGCATTTGAATGGTGGTGGAGTTTGTTCTGATCAGGTGACTGCACCTCATTGAAGTTTCCGAACTTAGAAGAGGTTGTGACTCGAGAGACGGAGGGGCAGAGGCAGTCTTTAATATGTGCAGTGGTTGCAGCTGATGGAAAGCACAACACATTTTTGGAGATTGAGACTTATTTTTCATCATCAGAATGTGACCCCAAGTAAGAGAGTGAAAAGCTTGAAAAGGAACAAAAAAGGAAAAAGAGAAAGATAAGAAAACATTGAAAGGGGGAGGCCAGGTATGAAAAAGAGCCTCCAAGAATGAGGTAAAGTTACAGTAGGTGCATTGTGTTGGAAGAAGGAGGCATCAGGTGGATTCAGAGCTAGGCAGCCTTAGTGTTCAGCAATTCTGACATTTAGCAGTGCCAGCTACAAATTATTTAGAAAAGATTTGGGTCTAGCCCTTTTTGTTTTTACAAATTGAGCCCTGGACCTGAGAATCATATCTGAGTGAATTTTGTGAATTTGGTGTCTGCACTAACTGTTGAAGTTATATACGTTGCGCCCAACCCATCTCGCATGGATTTCAGGAGTAATCCAACTCATGTGAGTGGGAGCGAGTAACGTAGTTTATCCCACCACAATAGTAAATATATGAGGGACAGATTTATCAATATTTCGCGCAATGCAGCAAAACACCTTGCTGCGCTGCGTGAAAGGGAGAGGGCAGCAATGCGCTAAATTTACCAATACATGGCACATTCCTGTACTCTCCTTGCACTGTCACACTTTTGGCTGCCTAGCACTAAAGTAGGCACCCTTGCATCATGGTGAGTGGGTGCCTGTGTTGCAGTCACTATTGTTGTGTGAAGGAAGGGAAACCCTCCTGCACAAAAATAACCCTGTGGTGCTTTTTTCTCTTCCTATGTGTGGTGCAGAATGCAGCAAACGTAGAAAGGGAATTGAATGAGGAGAAATAAATATATTTCTCTCAATGCAAGGGGGCCTTCATTGCATGCAGGATTGTTTTTTGCAGGAAGGGACACCTTCCAACACAAAAACAATTCTCTGTGGAAGGGTGTAGCTTCAGTGGGGGTGTTTGGGGTGTTACAACCCCCACTAATAAATGTATTTTTCCCATTAATAGTTGGTTGCTGGGCTTTCAGTCGGGTATGGTGAGGTTTCTGTTGGATTTCACCAGAGATTTTTTGCATGCATACACTAACAAAAGCACACATACACACTCTCTCTTCTCTGTTGTGAAATTCCTAAACAAATGTTGACTATTTAACAAAATATTGTGTTTCTCACAGTTGGTACTTCTATTAATCTGCATTTTGCTCCCTTTTCACTGTCCCTTAGGTCCCTCTCATGCCCCCTGCTTGTCGTATAATGTGTTTTAACACTATATGCCAGAGTGATTGTTGGAAAATCTGAAGTTCACACTCGCCCCAATCTTACTGACCAAGCAACGCCCTGCTCTGAGAATGCGATTCAGAAAAGGGGGTGGTGATGAACAGAGTGTCTGAATTAAGCAGACCACTCTTACCCAGTCCAAAGATCAGGGCTTGATCCATCACCGTTATTTATCTCACTGCACCATCCCAGCTCAGAACCTGGCTATATGCAAATCAGTCTGTCCCTGGCCCAGTGCATCATGGGAACAGGGCAGACTAAACTACCAAGCCAATTCTTCACCAGAAAGGAGACAAGCTACCGGGGACCGGTTTCTGGCATTTCAGCCGTCTTCGGCCCGGCTTGCTTGAATCCTGATGGTGCAGTGAGAAAGGGACTCATGTCTGAGTATACCCTGCCACACCTATAGTGGCCAAAAACGATTCAGAAAAGGGGGTGGTGATGAACAGAGTGTCTGAATTAAGCAGACCACTCTTACCCAGTCCAAAGATCAGGGCTTGATCCATCACCGTTATTTATCTCACTGCACCATCCCAGCTCAGAACCTGGCTATATGCAAATCAGTCTGTCCCTGGCCCAGTGCATCATGGGAACAGGGCAGACTAAACTACCAAGCCAATTCTTCACCAGAAAGGAGACAAGCTACCGGGGACCGGTTTCTGGCATTTCAGCCGTCTTCGGCCCGGCTTGCTTGAATCCTGATGGTGCATGTCCATCACCACCCCCTTTTCTGAATCGTTTTGTCCACCATAAGCGTGGAAGGGTATACTCAGATGTGAGTCCCTTGCTCATTGCACCATCAGGATTCAAGCAAGCCGGGCCGAAGACGGCTGTAATGCCAGAAACCGGTCCCCGGAAGCTTGTTTCCTTCCCAGTAAAAGAATTGGCTTGGTAGTTTGGTCTGCCCTGTTCCCATGATGCACTGGGCCAGGGACAGACTAATTTGCATGTAGCCAGGTTCTGAGCTGGGATGGTGCAGTGAGCTAAAAAACGGTGATGGATCAAGCCCTGATCTGTTGACTGGGTATGAGTGTTCTGTTTAATTCAGATACTCTGTCCATCACTACCCCCTTTTCTGAATCGTTTTGTCCACCATAAGCGTGGAAGGGTATACTCAGATGTGAGTCCCTTGCTCATTGCACCATCAGGATTCAAGCAAGCCGGGCCGAAGACGGCTGTAATGCCAGAAACCGGTCCCCGGAAGCTTGTTTCCTTCCCAGTAAAAGAATTGGCTTGGTAGTTTGGTCTGCCCTGTTCCCATGATGCACTGGGCCAGGGACAGACTAATTTGCATGTAGCCAGGTTCTGAGCTGGGATGGTGCAGTGGGCTAAAAAACGGTGATGGATCAAGCCCTGATCTGTTGACTGGGTATGAATGTTCTGTTTAATTCAGATACTCTGTCCATCACCACCCCCTTTTCTGAATCGTTTTGTCCACCATAAGCGTGGAAGGGTATACTCAGATGTGAGTCCCTTGCTCATTGCACCATCAGGATTCAAGCAAGCCGGGCCGAAGACGGCTGTAATGCCAGAAACCGGTCCCCGGAAGCTTGTTTCCTTCCCAGTAAAAGAATTGGCTTGGTAGTTTGGTCTGCCCTGTTCCCATGATGCACTGGGCCAGGGACAGACTAATTTGCATGTAGCCAGGTTCTGAGCTGGGATGGTGCAGTGAGCTAAAAAACGGTGATGGATCAAGCCCTGATCTGTTGACTGGGTATGAGTGTTCTGTTTAATTCAGATACTCTGTCCATCACCACCCCCTTTTCTGAATCGTTTTGTCCACCATAAGCGTGGAAGGGTATACTCAGATGTGAGTCCCTTGCTCATTGCACCATCAGGATTCAAGCAAGCCGGGCCGAAGACGGCTGTAATGCCAGAAACCGGTCCCCGGAAGCTTGTTTCCTTCCCAGTAAAAGAATTGGCTTGGTAGTTTGGTCTGCCCTGTTCCCATGATGCACTGGGCCAGGGACAGACTAATTTGCATGTAGCCAGGTTCTGAGCTGGGATGGTGCAGTGAGCTAAAAAACGGTGATGGGTCAAGCCCTGATCTGTTGACTGGGTATGAGTGTTCTGTTTAATTCAGATACTCTGTCCATCACTACCCCCTTTTCTGAATCGTTTTGTCCACCATAAGCGTGGAAGGGTATACTCAGATGTGAGTCCCTTGCTCATTGCACCATCAGGATTCAAGCAAGCCGGGCCGAAGACGGCTGTAATGCCAGAAACCGGTCCCCGGAAGCTTGTTTCCTTCCCAGTAAAAGAATTGGCTTGGTAGTTTGGTCTGCCCTGTTCCCATGATGCACTGGGCCAGGGACAGACTAATTTGCATGTAGCCAGGTTCTGAGCTGGGATGGTGCAGTGAGCTAAAAAACGGTGATGGATCAAGCCCTGATCTGTTGACTGGGTATGAGTGTTCTGTTTAATTCAGATACTCTGTCCATCACTACCCCCTTTTCTGAATCGTTTTGTCCACCATAAGCGTGGAAGGGTATACTCAGATGTGAGTCCCTTGCTCATTGCACCATCAGGATTCAAGCAAGCCGGGCCGAAGACGGCTGTAATGCCAGAAACCGGTCCCCGGAAGCTTGTTTCCTTCCCAGTAAAAGAATTGGCTTGGTAGTTTGGTCTGCCCTGTTCCCATGATGCACTGGGCCAGGGACAGACTAATTTGCATGTAGCCAGGTTCTGAGCTGGGATGGTGCAGTGAGCTAAAAAACGGTGATGGATCAAGCCCTGATCTGTTGACTGGGTATGAGTGTTCTGTTTAATTCAGATACTCTGTCCATCACCACCCCCTTTTCTGAATCGTTTTGTCCACCATAAGCGTGGAAGGGTATACTCAGATGTGAGTCCCTTGCTCATTGCACCATCAGGATTCAAGCAAGCCGGGCCGAAGACGGCTGTAATGCCAGAAACCGGTCCCCGGAAGCTTGTTTCCTTCCCAGTAAAAGAATTGGCTTGGTAGTTTGGTCTGCCCTGTTCCCATGATGCACTGGGCCAGGGACAGACTAATTTGCATGTAGCCAGGTTCTGAGCTGGGATGGTGCAGTGAGCTAAAAAACGGTGATGGATCAAGCCCTGATCTGTTGACTGGGTATGAGTGTTCTGTTTAATTCAGATACTCTGTCCATCACCACCCCCTTTTCTGAACTGCTCTGAGAATGCAGCACATGTAGAAAAGAGGAATAAACGAGGAGAAAGAAATATAAAATATTAAGGCACCAAAAAGTGGGACAGTGTAATGTTAGGCAGCGACCTATGCTGTCTTGCATCACTCCAGATTTACCGAGCACCGCAGGGCCACACAATGTTGCCTTGCGTGGCTTGGTAAATCGGACTTTACTGTTGCATCCCATTCTTTTACAATGCATGAGGCAAGGGCAATGCAACATCTTTTATGAGTCTGACTCGCAGAGCCTTTGTTGGCAGCAGTAGTGTACCCCACCCCTTGAACGTTTGTCTCCTTGATGCATTATGCTTCTGGTCTGCCATTCTGTCCCATCTCATTGGACATTTGGTTCTTGCATTCTGAGCCATTATCAGATTTGCAATCCTCCATAAAACTCAGGATCTTCTAGTGCTCTTCTGAGCACGAGATCACATTTTATTTTCTTCTCATTAAGATTGCATATCCTGCGGGAACAGCAAAGCATATCGGATATGACACTTGTTGAATTCCAGCACCACCACTACATATTTCTTCCGTTTCAAAAGGGTGGAATACGCTAACTCTTGGTGTAGCTTGACCATACCTGGCTGGTGCAATGTATTATCACCCCTTGGCATCTTTAAGACTTCTCTTTTACAGGACAGGACAATATGCTCACATGGACTTCTCCTGGTCTGTCAGTCTTCTGGGCCCTCTCATCCCCACTCTATGGCTCCTACTATATCAATGGGAAATTCTGCGTTCTCCTTCATAATACCCAGAAATAACTTGTGGGTCAATCAATCATCTTGCTTTGGGACCCCCATCAGATTACGTATGTGTATATTGCTCCTTTCAAAAATTCTATTTTGCCTTTTGGCATTCAGTTCAGATATTGTAATTGCCAATGTCTGTCTTAGCTGAATAAGATAGTTAGCTAGTGAGTTATCAGATACACTTTAAGATCAGTGGAAAGCACTTTGAGTTCACCTTTCATCTATAGTCCTGATGTTTCCCGTTATTTCATTGTAAATCTCTAAATTATGTTCAGGGTGACTTTTTTTGTCCTGCAAGCACTGGTTAAGATAACTCTTCCTTGTTTTCTTCAGAACTATTGATATGTAAATAGAGCAAACTGCCTCTGTGCCAAGTATACTTATATTATGGTGTCTACTCCTCCAAAGTGCTTTTGTCCACTGTGGTCTCCCCCCACCACCACCTAGCAGCATGTCACACTTTCTGCAGTGCAGCTTAGGACCCAGTCCATCAGATGGGTGGGAACAGCAACTCTGTACATGACAATCATCCAGGGAGGTGGGCATATTTGATGTCATCATGTCTTTGAAGTCTTAGCAAACTCTCAAGCAGATTACTACCACTGGAACGTCTCAGCACTCATCTTCGAGGCTCCAACAGTCAGCCAATCCCTTTTCCCGGCCCTTGTCATAAATCACCGGGCGTGGTGGGCCACCCCTCTAATGGAGCACAACTATTTTGTTCTTTGCCCGTTGACTGGTCCACTCCACTCTTCATAGCTTACAGTTTCGCTGCACCTTGCCAGTATGTGCTCACCCGCCCTTCCCACTCCACATGTAGTTTATGGAACTTATAACTAATTATAGTGAAGGGTGCTGCCAAGTGCTGTTAACTTGATTTCCAATTCAATCACCAACTTGTCCAGGAGTTCCTTATTTTTTATCATTAGAGTCTTGCCTCGGATTCCTTCAATATATAGCTAGAGCAGCAGTCCCTAATACAAAGTAATGGAACATAAACTCAAAAATAAGATTTATTTGCATTTAATAATAATACATCATAAAAATGAATAAATATTACCCATCAGTAAAATACAAAGTGCAGTGAGGGGAACAAGCGGGCTTGGTGCTCAGGCAGAGTGTGATACACTGAAAAAATAGAGTGAGGAGGGTCAAAAGGGAATATTTAACGACCAAGGCAGCTCAAGCCCCTACAACTTATTGAAAAAACAAAGAAGAGTCACCTGGTCCACAAGATAGTTTGTATGTTGTGTCGCGCAAAAAAGACCGTTAGACCAACATGTCACCACTCTGATAACACTGGGTTCGAAAAATTCCCATCAGCCCACCCTTATGGTGGAGTATCGCCATGTGGGATGCATATCATAAATCCAGATCTCACCCCACGCACCTAGTGATGATGCAGAGATGGATTTTGAAAATACTCTTCCAGACCACAGTGTTTCACAAGTAGTACTGATGGAGTGCAGTGCTAGTGAAAAATGAGTGAAGTGTAAATAAAATTGGCTACTGGGGCAAAAAATGTGTTTATTAGGTATTGTCCCAGGGTCAAAGTTTAAAAGCAACGCCTAATAGTCTTAAAAAATGACTATATAACGGCGCAGTGCATTGAGGTCGACATGTTTCAGCTTGAATGGACAATGTGTCCAAGCTTTCTTCAGGACCAGATGATAATAGCGACTGCAATTGGTGAAAATTAATGAAAAAATTAAGCTAGAATTAGTGCATTGATAATATGGATTACTCCTACCAGACACTTTGAGCCCAAATGTTCTCTGGTGATTATCCAATTATTCATTTTTCTCCTAAAGAAAAAAGAAAAGTGCACAGTAGTGGAAAATATAAGAAGTGCATGATGGTATTTCGGAAGTTAGAACACAACACAACTGAACAAACAAGGCGAAAGGAAAAGTATCTACGCCCATCAGAAGCTATATAGTTCTCCTGATGATAACTATTCCAAATTTAGAAGCTTTAATCTATAAAGTGTGACTCACCCAGCATTCTGTGGGAGATCGCCTCTCCTCACCCGGCACCCACTCGGGGAGAAGGAGGCCCCGCTCTGTTAGAAATGGAAAAGTAGAAAGCACCTCAACAATTTTTAAAGGTACTAAATGTATATAATCAACCATTTCCAATAGTATACTAACAAACACCAGTTGATTTATTGAAAAGAGACTCTACCCCTATAAACACATGGTGGTAACCATGCATGGAAAGGAGGTAATTGTAATTGATTTGACAAGTTATTATGCTGTCAGTCATAAGACATTTTAATCAAAAAAGATTATTTGCAGGATGTCACTCAGCAAAAACCAGTCAAAAGATCTTACTGTGGAATATGTTAATTAAAGACAGAGAAACTCTGTATAAAATTTAGCAAGCTTATATGAACTGACTTGTGTAGAAAAACAAAGTGCCAGGTTGCCTTTTTAGAGTAAATTAGTAGAGAGAAGGCTCTCGTGTACAGAACCCATAGTATAAGGTCCTGAATGCAGTAGGAACCCTACCTGTCCGTCAGTACCTCTGTGGCCAGCGTCCGAGCAGGAGTGGAGGTAACTAGACGCTGCGCTCGATTTGCTATTTATACTCGATTTAATTAATTAATCGGGTACAGCTGGCCGTGTGCGTGTCCTATTGGATACTGCTTCGGCGTTTGTTTAGGAAAAAGGCTATGTCATGATAGCGCGCGTGCGCCGATGATGCAGCGCGCAGGTGAGCTTTGTAGATGGAGCTCCGACTGCGCATGCGCGAAACCGGAGAAGCTACACCAGTCGAGCATGCGTGGTAGCGTTAAAAATGAGACTAAAGCTCGCGTCTTCTGAGTAAACGAGCCGAGAGAGATAGAATTTAGTCCCGAACAGGACCGATGTATATGCCTGTATGACTATAGACAGTGTTAAATTAAAGTTTGGAAAAATCAGCGAGTTACAAGAAAAGTTGATTTATCAGGCTTGCAAGAGAAAGAGACTTCCAACACAGCATCTATGTATACGCAGGGTGTTCAATGATAGAACACAGGTATACAGGAAAGCTCATGTGTTATATACGGCTAATTGCTACATTAGGAATGTGAGCCCTGGCTCCACTGTGGCCATAATGGACAATATGCATTGCTATGTAGAATGTAATGTCCCTTCAGTGTTGAAACATGAATTACAGAAGTGCTAATATTCTACATTCTATACTGATATTTTACATGAATTAGCCAAAAGGACACAGGTAAGGATTTTATTATATTGCACAACAACCTTTAACTAGTAAATAGGCAATGTTGAAATAATCATAACGAAGCCCATGGTATGTCGTCATTTAGCCCTTTAGTGTCACTTTTGAGCTGGAAAACCCATTTCTGTTCTTTTGTGAATAGGAATTTAGACACATCACTTATATGAGGGGGAATATAAGGATGTTCTAGGACAACCCATTTCATTTCATCCGCTGTATGTTTGCAGGTTAAAAAATGGCTCGTTAGTTTCGTAGCCTGTTTGTGGCACCTAATGGTGCTCTTGTGTTCCCCAATTCTCAGTTTGATTTTGCGGGTAGTGTATCCGATGTATCTAAGAGAACAGGGACAAGTGATCATGTATATAACATTATCTGTATTACAGTTGGTATTTTTTTTAAGGACCCAGGTCCTCCCTGTCCCTAGATCGATCGAGTTGGTTTTGCTAATCTGAGGGCAAGCACTGCATGACCCACATGGGTGATGGCCTGTAACTGGGGGGAGATCCCATAGGGTCATGGATCTCTCGGTATTCTGTGTCCTTGGTCTGGTATGGACCAGTGTATCACGCAAGCTGGGTGCTCTTTTGAATGAGAAAAGGGGTGAAGGAATATTGGCATCTGTGGTGTTTAGGATACCCCAGTGTTTGCGCACAGATTTCTGAATTCTGTTAGACTGTGCATTGAATGTGCTGACAAACGTTAGCCTTTCCAGAGGTGGTTTAGGTGGACGTCTATCCAGCAACGCCTCGCGATTGTTATTCGATGCACGTTTCCATGCTCTTTTCACGAGGTGTGTGGGGTATTTGCGTTCCTGCAGTTGGGTAGAAAGGATGGTAGCATGTTTGTTAAACAGTGCCTGAGATGAACAATTCCTCCTCACTCTGAGGAATTGGCCAACTGGGAGGTTTTCTTTCAGGGAACGGGGATGGTGGCTATTAAAAAGCAGCAGGGAATTCCTTGCCATGGGTTTGGTGAACAGTTCACTCTGCAAACCTCCAGCTTCTGGAAAAATAGACAAATCCAGAAAGGAAAGTCTTACATGGCTGTATTCCAAGGTGAAGTTAAGATATTGGTTACGTTCATTCAGCCATTGGTGAAAGGACTCTATCTCTGTTTCAGAGCCTCGCCACACCATCAGGATATCATCTATATATCTCTTCCATAGCACCACTCGGTGGAAGAATGGGTTGCTATGGTTGAGAATATAGTCCTGTTCAAATTGATGTACATAAAGGTTGGCAAGGCTGGGGGCACAAACACTCCCCATAGATGTCCCGGAGATCTGGAGAAAGAATTGTTCTTCGAATTTGAAGAAATTTTGCTTCATGGCTATTTCAGCACATGCTCAAATAAAGTTCACGGGAGTGATACTATCAAAATCTTCTGACGACAAGAGATGTCTTATGGTATCCAGGGGGTCTTGTTGAGGTATACAGGTGTAAAGGGACTCAACATCAAAGCTGACCAACAGGTCGGTCTCTGCATTATACTCAACACTAGGTAACAGTCTGAGAACATCAGCTGTGTCTTCTAAGTATGTTGGCATTTTCTTGACGAGGGGTCTAAGAAAGAAATCTACAAAGGTAGAAAGAGGCTCCAGGAGAGAGCCAATCCCTGAAATAATGGGACGGCCTGGAGGTGGTCTGGTGGCTTTGTGGATCTTTGGTAGGCAGTAGAACCCTGGTGTGACAGGGTTCTCTGTCACCAAGAATCTGGCTTCCTGAGATGTGATCCACCCTTCGTTGTGTCCTTCATCTACCAGATTTTTTATCTCAGAAAGTAGACGTGGAGTGGGGTCTTCAGATAGACGTCGATAGAATTGGTTATTATCCAATTGTCTCAAGCATTCTTGTCGATACTGGACCATGTCTAGAACTACCGTTGCTCCCCCTTTATCCGCTGGTTTTATTATAATAGTCGGATCTTTTGTGAGACTAGACAAAGCCTGCCTTTCAAGTTTGGAAAAATTCTGGAATGTCTGAAACTCAGCATCTTGTAGTTGGGCGATGTCATGTCTCACTGCTTGTTCAAAAGTAGTTACAAGAGATGGCACCTGGTGGCTCAGGGGGGTAAAGGTAGATTTTGGACGCAACCCTGTATTGGTAAGTTCGTCTTTGCCACTATCAGAGAGTTCAGTTTTGTTTTTAAAAAAGAAGTGTAAACGCACCTTCCGAAAGAATTTTTCAAGTTCAGTTCTGATCTGAAATGGATCTCCCTTGTTTGTGGGGACAAAGCCTAAACCCTTTTCCAAGACTGTTTGTTCAATGGGTGTCAAATTGCGGGAGCTTAAATTGACTGTTAGGTCCCGGTCGTCTCTGTATTGTTGCTCTGTTGAGCCGCTCTCCTGCTCCTTGTGTTGGGAAATGAGGGATCTGTGTCCCATTGGACAGTTTGTTGTCCTCTTTTCCTTCCCCGGCTTTGTCCCCGACCACGTCCTAAAAAAGACTGGTTAGGAAAAAACTGGGGGTATTGTCCAAATGAATTCATTTGTTGTGCAAACGGTGGTGGAGGTTGAAAGCCCCACGGGCCTGGATGCCACCAGGGTCCAGAATTCTGGTAGCTCCCTGGATATTGGTTGTACACGCCACCTCTTTGACGACCACCCCTTTTGAATGGTCGCTGTTGTTGACCATCTCCCCCAGAGTATGCTCCAGCGCGATTAGGTGTATCTGAGTCACTAGAGTCAGACCCTGAGGTTGAATAATTGGACCCATAGCGTTTCCCTTTGCTGTTGAATCCAGGAGCTTCATAATTATCGCTGGTATAAGGGTAGACTTTGACTAGAGAAAAGCGTTCCAGATCCTTTTTAAATTTATCCATCTTACTTGCTAGTATGTTGTCTTTATAGTCTTTATTTGCCTTGTTGGTATCATCCAGGCGTTTTTTGAACAGAGTGCTGCAGGTTGCCTTGATCTGGCCTTCCAATACTTGAATCTCTACAAGAATAGCATCCGCTACCCTTTTGGCTGTGTTGATGATAAGTATCAGCCAGTCTCGCGTGCAGCGCCACGCTATTAGAGACCAGTCACGCATAAAAACTTTATCAGTCAAGAAAAGCCTGGGTGCATTTGTAACAATTAGGCCCGTGGGGGCACACTTGCCCCTAAGGTATTGTGCCATGATGGTTCCATGTGCTGAAGTGCGTGTATATGTTTTCTTTAAATTAAGCAGAGTAGACCAGTCATCTTTAACTGTGTTGGTAGTCTCAGGCAATGAGTCCAAAAGGCATGGATTCTCATCTAGGACTGATTTAAGCATGTCGTCATCAAACGCCAGTCCAGCAAAGTCAGCCATAGTTCACAGGGGGAGTCTCAATAGATATCAACTGGTTGAGCGTTGAACAGGGAAATTACCCTGTACAAACAAATTTTTTATATAAACATGACCCGCAACATAAAGTTGCACTAAATACTGAAAAAATAGAGTGAGGAGGGTCAAAAGGGAATATTTAACGACCAAGGCAGCTCAAGCCCCTACAACTTATTGAAAAAACAAAGAAGAGTCACCTGGTCCACAAGATAGTTTGTATGTTGTGTCGCGCAAAAAAGACCGTTAGACCAACATGTCACCACTCTGATAACACTGGGTTAGAAAAATTCCCATCAGCTCACCCTTATGGTGGAGTATCGTCATGTGGGATGCATATCATAAATCCAGATCATAAATCCAGATCTCACCCCACGCACCTAGTGATGATGCAGAGATGGATTTTGAAAATACTCTTCCAGACCACAGTGTTTCACAAGTAGTACTGATGGAGTGCATGCGCAGTCGGAGCTCCATCTACAAAGCTCGCCTGCGCGCTGCATCATCGGCGCACGCGCGCTATCATGACATAGCCTTTTTCCTAAACAAACGCCGAAGCAGTATCCAATAGGACACGCACACGGCCAGCTGTACCCGATTAATTAATTTGATCGAGTATAAATAGCAAATCGAGCGCAGCGTCTAGTTACCTTCACTCCTGCTCGGATGCTGGCCACAGAGGTACCGACGGACAGGTAGGGTTCCTACTGCATTCAGGACCTTATACTATGGGTTCTGTACACGAGAGCCTTCTCTCTACTAATTTACTCTAAAAAGGCAACCTGGCACTTTGTTTTTCTACACAAGTCAGTTCATATAAGCTTGCTAAATTTTATACAGAGTTTCTCTGTCTTTAATTAACATATTCCACAGTAAGATCTTTTGACTGGTTTTTGCTGAGTGACATCCTGCAAATAATCTTTTTTGATTAAAATGTCTTATGACTGACAGCATAATAACTTGTCAAATCAATTACAATTACCTCCTTTCCATGCATGGTTACCACCATGTGTTTATAGGGGTAGAGTCTCTTTTCAATAAATCAACTGGTGTTTGTTAGTATACTATTGGAAATGGTTGATTATATACATTTAGTACCTTTAAAAATTGTTGAGGTGCTTTCTACTTTTCCATTTCTAACAGAGCGGGGCCTCCTTCTCCCCGAGTGGGTGCCGGGTGAGGTGAGGCGATCTCCCACAGAATGCTGGGTGAGTCACACTTTATAGATTAAAGCTTCTAAATTTGGAATAGTTATCATCAGGAGAACTATATAGCTTCTGATGGGCGTAGATACTTTTCCTTTCGCCTTGTTTGTTCAGTTGTGTTGTGTTCTAACTTCCGAAATACCATCATGCACTTCTTATATTTTCCACTACTGTGCACTTTTCTTTTTTCTTTAGGAGAAAAATGAATAATTGGATAATCACCAGAGAACATTTGGGCTCAAAGTGTCTGGTAGGAGTAATCCATATTATCAATGCACTAATTCTAGCTTAATTTTTTCATTAATTTTCACCAATTGCAGTCGCTATTATCATCTGGTCCTGAAGAAAGCTTGGACACATTGTCCATTCAAGCTGAAACATGTCGACCTCAATGCACTGCGCCGTTATATAGTCATTTTTTAAGACTATTAGGCGTTGCTTTTAAACTTTGACCCTGGGACAATACCTAATAAACACATTTTTTGCCCCAGTAGCCAATTTTATTTACACTTCACTCATTTTTCACTAGCACTGCACTCCATCAGTACTACTTGTGAAACACTGTGGTCTGGAAGAGTATTTTCAAAATCCATCTCTGCATCATCACTAGGTGCGTGGGGTGAGATCTGGATTTATGATATGCATCCCACATGACGATACTCCACCATAAGGGTGGGCTGATGGGAATTTTTCTAACCCAGTGTTATCAGAGTGTGATACACACCCGTAATAAACATAAATATACGTGTAGCACTAATCATAAAGTCACAGCCCCCAGAAACAATAATAATTATAATAAAGTGGGTCTGTTTTAGTAGCGGGCAATGTTTCAACCCGTTAGAATTCCAGGATCATCATCAGAACTCTATTGTAACCAGAGCCCGAGGGGGAAATCCAAAGCGTTATCATATATAGGACATCATATTGTGAGGAGACCCCAAAACGAGATCTGTAGACTCTCTGGTCGATTGTTTGTAGACTCTTGGACATTCTCCAGAGATGCCGATGCGTGAGCATGGACTATTCCTGACTGCTGGCTCACAAATCACATAGCAACTGCAGTGCTGTTGGATGCTTTCCCCAACCTAATTTGCACCCCTGACTCTCAGGGAGGCACCCATTGGGTATGTTTAAGAGTGTGCTCCATTTCCTGTCCTATGCGTAAGATGACCATCAGCCTACAAACCATTGACCAGAGACTCTACGCACTCTCTGGTCAATTGATAAATGTACCCACACTAAAACACGTCATCCAAGTCAAAGTCAAAGAAAAAAAGAACATCTAAATCAGCCTTTTTGAAGCTAGATTTTCTCACCAAAAACTGACACTTGATAGAGTTCTACAACATTCTACATAGTTAATTCTTTGAATCCAATCTCTCAAATTTCACTTAAAGAAATAATATGAAACACTGATGCTACATAGATTGCCAACAAAATTTGCATCATTAGAAATGAAGTTGACTTTCCCTGGACAACACCTATTGAGATGAAGATGATCAATACATACAATTACATCATCATTTTGGAACAGTTTAACTCATATCAAGCTTAACTCCATTAGAAAAGCAATAAAAGAGATGAAACCATCACAATCTCTTCGGATGCTATATCCCACAAACCAATAAAAAGCATTGCTGAGCTTTATCCCTCTCTGGCTTATGGTTTGGCTAAGTACCTGTCGCCTATAGATAGGCCAGATCTTAAAAGGACTGATGATATGCCAGAACAAATTAAAAATTAATGACCTCTGACAAATTTCCCTTTATTGGCTAAGATCCTTGATAGGTGCTTTGCAAGTTGTTGTAATGAAATTAAGTCCAGTAGCCATAGCATAGAAGAAGATGGTTTATTAATATTACAGGTAAACTGTTAAGTAAGTCCAAGTATAGACAATATAGACAATAGCATTAAGTAAGCCCCACAACAAGCTGCATCCTTGCTGCTCAGCCCACACACTCCAACTGACTCTCTCTACAAGGCTACAGCACGAGCATGCCGTGAGGGGAACGGCAACAGCGCTCTCACCTGCGCAGCAACCCACGCTGTGAGGGCAACGGCTAGAGGCATCACACTCGCCGGTCCCGGCAGCAGCGGGACACTACAACTCCCAGCTGCCCCGGGGACTGGCTCTTTCCTGACGCCCACGACGCGCCCGGAGGCACCTTAAGAGGAAGGAACGCCTCCCGCACAGCGGGACGCGCGCGGGCGGCACCGGGCTGAGCCCGGGCAGAGGGTCTGTGGTCTGTGGCCGTCAGGGGTCGAAGGAGGTCGGGTCGGGTGACCCCCTAACATCTACGTCCTGACATCCGTTATGGGAAAAAGGAAAAAGGTATGTGCCAACGAGGATGTGGGGACTAAAGCTAAACATCCTAGAAAATCGGAATCGATTATTTCCTATTTAACATCTGCTGTGGGGGTTTTGTCCAAAGAGATCGCTAATGCTGAAAAAGAGCTGGGTCTCAACGCTATAGAATCAATTGATCCCACACAAGAGCCTCAGACAGTTAACAGCCGGGCGATTCCTTTGGAGCCAAATGTCGTGATTACCACCCAGGGAGTGACTTCTACCCACACAATTTCTCCAACCCTTCAGGTAGTTTCCCCCGAACCATCACCCTCCACACCAGCTGCTGTAGTACACAAGCCCCACCCGAAACAGAGGCGAAAGATCACAAATATGGCGGGCAGAAGAAAGTTATCTATGACTAAGACATTTGGAATAGATCCCGGCCTTAAAGAACAAATTGGAAAAATGGTGGAGGATTTATTTATTTCACATCTGGAACCAGCCCTCGTGTCCATAGCCAAAGACATTGTTGACACTTTAACCCCTTGCCTGCTGATGATGGAACCGCTCCGTCATCAGTTGCGGTGGCACTGTGCTGATGACGGAGCGGTTCCGTCATGGCCCGCTCGGAGTGCCTGCGCGGCGTGAATTCCGCGCCTGTGCTGAGCGTTCCATTGAGCGGGGCGGGCCATGACGGAACCGCTCTGTCATAAGCACAGCGCAACCGATGCTGGTGGCGGAGCGGTTCCATCACCAGCATGCGGCCACCGTGCGGCCGCCCCGCCCCCTTAGCACTGCGGCGGAATAGCCGCCACAGTGAAGGGGTTAAATACATGTGTATCTGGCCTTTTGATAAAGTGTGAGAAAATCGATGAAACACTTAAGCAATATAGGGGGACAATGGGGGGTTCCATTCAGCCAGCGGTATCTGTTGCTAATCAGACCATTGAAGATACCCAGAAAATAAGTTCCAGCTTAGGGGGCTCTAATAGATTGACAGGAAGCCCCCTTGTGGAGACGGTGGTGGGGGATTGCCCGCCTGGAGTAAATACTAGGCATAGCCAGTCATCAGTAATGAGTAGGGGTCAACAGCAGCGGGCCGCAACCTGGAACTGCCCCCAGAGGCAGCCCCACTGGTAGCCGTGTTCACTGGGGTACCCCCAATTAGGGGAGACACTATTGAAACCACCGCTGATTTAATGACCAAAGCTAGACAGTGGTGCCATCAGTTTAGCACAGGTGGCGAGGAAGTTGTTTGCGCACTTACCATGGCAAGGAGGGTCCACTGGGAGGGGCGCTGCCCTAAGAAAATCCCCGGAGACTGTGTAGTGGTCAACTTTAGCAATAGGCATAGTGCTGAAAGGTTATTTTGGGACGACTCGAACATTGATAATAAAGGGATTAGACCTCTCCCTCTGGGGTTTTTCTATCCCCCAGTCGGTGCCCACAGTTACCTTCAGCAACCGAAACAACACCACACACGCTATACCCCTCTTCCCACTCACAAACCTTTAACATCTTACCAGACAAGGATGAGTGCGCAGAGGAGATCCACACAAGGGCTTCCAAGGGGAGGGGAGACTGCAGCCCCACCAAGACCCACAGTAACATCTACACAACCAGACTCCCTGGTATATCTTTCTCATAGGGATGACATAGAACTACATAATCGCTTCTCACCTCTCTCTCAGGTGGACTCAAATGATTGACTGGGAGATGAATCCATGGGTCTAGGAATTGGGATAAGTGACACAATCTATACAATACAAAATCAGGTGCCCACTTGTAAAATGATAAGCTGGAACGTGGCGGGAACCAGATCAAAATGCTCGGATCCCATTTGGCTAAAGTTTCTAAGACAGTATGATATCCTAGCTTTCCAGGAAACTTGGGATGCAGAGTCCAGTTTTATCTTAGATGGTTACCGCAGTTTTTCTATCCCCGCGGTCCGGGGCTCTGCGGGGAGACCTAAGGGGGGTTTACTTTTTCTTATTTCCCTAGACCTAACAGGTTCTTTTAAAAATCTCAAGGGAGAGTCAGATAATTTCCTTATAATAGAATGGTTGATGTCTGACCAACACTACCTCCTAATAAATCTATATAATGCAATAGGACTCCCCGCAAGAGGATCATTTTAGTGCGTTGGATCACTGCCTGTCAGTCTATAAGTCTAATAACCCCTTTGACTTTGAGATAATCTTTATGGGGGATTTTAATTTACACCCTTGTCAGTTGGACTGCTATGGGGATGATAGAGTGGGACCCATGAATGGGAGATTACCCCATTTTGAACACACTAAACTGGGGGATGCCTTAGAGGAATTATTATCTAATCTAAACTTAACCGAACCGGATAAGGAAGATGGAGGAGAGGCAGTTCCTACCTTTATAGGACGAGGTGCGGAGTCTGTGATTGACTACATTTTCGTATCTCCGTGTGTCCTGACCAAAACTCGGGTGTATAAAGTTATGATATCAACTTTCAGCGACCATAATCCGCTTGCATTGGAAGTTGAATTGAGGTGTAAGGCTGCCACTACTGACGTAGGCAGGGTTGCTCCACGGTCCTTGTCTTCAAAAGATCAAGGAAGACACATAAAATGGGAAGCTGTAGTTCCAGAAGCTTTTTTTGAGGATTTAGTTAATCAGGTAGAGCCGAATTTTGGTATATGCTTGGATGAGAAGGATGTGGGTACAGAAACTATAACTTCTTTCTCAGTAATATGTAATCAAATAGCTGAAAGCCTACATAAGGAGAGTAGGCCCAACACCAAGAAGGCATTCAGATGGTTTGACTCCACGTGTTCTAAGGCACATGGGGCTCTCTTAAAGGCCCTTAAGTGTACCCCAAGGGACAGGGCCCTTGTCTCCTCTCTTCGTAAGGAATACAAACGTGTAACATCTATATGTAAAAACAAAATTAAAGAGGAGGCATGGGATAACCTGCAGTCAATTGATGTGCTAAAGGACAGCAGAAAGTTCTGGGCTACCATAAATCAGTCCTTTTTCTCGGAAAAGGACAACTTAGACACAGATTGCATAATCCCTGATGATGCTTGGCTCAATCACTTTATGAGTATCTACAGCGACAAGGACCATCAAGAGTTAAATTCTGGTGGCCTCACCCTGGGTCGCCCCATACAACCTGTTAAATTCGAATTAGCGGATGTAGAAAGGCCATCCGAGAAACAACGAAACATAAGGCACCAGGTCCCGATGGGGTTCCCGCGGATCTATATATATTGTACCCCACTTTTTGGGCAAAGATTTTAACTAATGTATTTAATGCAGCATCTTTAGTGGGTTTCCCCCCCTCGTGAGCCTCTTCAATAATTGTACCCATATTCAAAAAAGGGAGGAGAGGGGACCCCGCCTGTTACAGACCAATCTCCCTATAGGACTCTGCTGTCAAGATCATGGGCAGAGTCATCTTGCAGAAATTGGGGGATTGGATGTCTGACAGGGGGGTGCTCTCGAACCTTCAAGTATGGATTTAGGCAACACAGAAGCACCATGGATCAATGTCTGAATTTACATCTCTTGATTAATAAATATATTACAGCTAAAGAGGGTTATTTATACCTCGGGTTCATGGACCTATCTTCAGCATTCGATCTGGTGAACCGCTCCAAACTATGGAACATCCTTCTGGAAATGGGGATAGAGGCACCTTTAGTCTACTTCCTAAGTGACCTCCACCAGAATCTAACAGCAGCAGTTAGGGTTACGCAGGAGGGCAGGTGCACGAGCCATTTTAACTCTAGGCAGGGTGTCAGACAAGGCTGCATCCTGGCACCCCTTCTATTTACAATATACATAAATGATTTTGAAAAATGTTTGGCTGGGGTTAAGGCAGATATTCCGCGAGCGGGGGGATCGGGCATCCCGGTCCTCCTGTACGCGGACGATGCCGTATTGATTGCCCGGACAGGGGTGGGCCTTCAGAGGCTGCTGGATAACTTCGGCACCTTTATGGAGTCATTAGACCTAAAAGTTAACAGTAGCAAATCCCACGTAATGATTGCGGGGGGTCGCAGGAAGATCAGTAAGGTCACCGCATTTAGATGCCTGGGAAACCATCTCTCTAGGGTACCGGTGTTTAATGACCTAGGCGTCTTATTTGACGAAAAGGGCAACTGGTTCCCCCAGCAGAAACCGAAGAGTAATGCTGCTATAAGATCTACATCAGCCCTTCTTAGCTTTGCCAAACGGTTGGGAGCTAGACCCATGGAGGCCATGCTAAAATATATAAGTCTAAATGCTGCGCAATCGCACCTTATGGGGCCTCTATATGGGGATACGCCTCTGTCAGCAAAATCCAACTTGTGGAAAACAGATTTCTTAGATCCTTGTTGTCGGTCCCACAGTCAACCCCAACTCTTTCTATACATTCGGAATTAGGTCTGGCCTACATCACAGATCACTTAAAAACAGCCCCCCCGATTTGCTGGGCAAATACGTGGCTCAATGAGGAAGTCACCCTTAACCATCTTATCCTCAAAGATTGCTTAGCCCTGGAGAAGGCAGAGGGAATCCCATGGCTGGCATACGTTAGAGCGGCGTGTGTCAGACTGGGTCGACCTGAACTATATACAGCCCCAGAGGGAATTAAGAAAGAGGATGTGGTTTGGATCAAACATAATTTTTGAATCCTGTTGGAGGCAGATAGAGAGGAAGAGGAGCTTGAAAAAAGGGGTGCAAGAAGTATTTACCTTTTACAGTCGTCCCCCTCAATAGAACCCTATTTAAAGATTGTCACGAAACCTTTTCATCGTTTTTTGTTGACAAGATTTAGGTTCAATTTAATACACTTCACCTTAGGTTCTTTTTCGCACTGGGCTAAACCTGAAGAATCTGCACCATGCTCCTGTGATAATTTTTCCACACAAGATACACTCCATTTAATTATGTTTTGTGAAAAGTTTTCTGTGGCCCGTAAAAAATTTCTATTGCCCATACTACGAGAAGCAGGCTTCTTGCAAGTAAGACCAGCTCTCTTACACTTGCAACTACTGAGTAGCGTGCACACCATTTTTAGTGTAGCAAGTTTCCTAGTGGCAGCTGTGAGGATTACCAAAAAAAGCGGGAACATTTGTTTGCTTCAAGGCACAGTAGGAGGAGAAGGGGGCATTCAGCTATAAATAATGTTAATACAATAGTTGCACTTTTGTTTTTAAAATTGTAGTTCTTAATAGAGGTGTTACAAAGTTTAACATTTGCACAAATCATGAATTGTAATTCTTGTGTATATATCCGAAAATCTGTAAAAACTTTGTACAACTATTTATCTGTACATAGTATATTTTTAAACTGTAGTTTCTATAGCGGTGCTATAAAGTTTGTTATCTGCACAAATCAGGAACTGTAAATATTGTGTATATGTACGAACAGCTGCTAAAACTTTGCACACCTATTTATTTGTACATTACATTTTAAATTATTTGCAACTTGTATGTATGAATGTTTTGATGCTGCTTTTATGATTTTAATTAATCGAAATAAAGACTTTGGACTGACTGACTGACTGACTCTCTCTACACTACAGCAGGCACTCCAGCATTCCATTACACCGCCAAGCACTCCAGCATTCCACTACACCACATTCATACTGGCTGAGCAGCAGGGAACAGGTAACTAAGGGAAAGGGTGCATAGTGATAATTCAAGTCATACCACAAGTCATATTTGTCCTGCACACCTATGAAATAAAAATAGGACACAGACATAGGAGGTACATATAGAAACAGGTTGCAGATTCCCACCACATAATACAGTTGGTTTAAAATTGTGTACATATTTTTGCATGAGTTACCACATTTAAGTCAGACCAATTGGCATTGGCAATGCTTGGTATCAATGTGCTTGAGGTCAACAGATTTTATTAAAGTGCATTCTGCATTCAAAGGACTTCTTGTGAGTAAAGGCACCCCACCATCAGTTCTATCTGCTCTGTTGAAGTGAAGGATTTTATATACTAGTGATCAGATAGTGGCATGGAGGGCGGGCAAAATTTGGTTTCCATGAGCATAATAGCACTGATGGTACGGGGATAGATGAGGGCAGAATTGGAAGTTGTGTTAGAGATTGCAGGCATGCAGAATATGAGAGCATCTTTGATGTGATGTATAGGAAATGTATCACTGGGCTGAGAGCAGGTGATTCTTCTGAGGTTGGTAGGGCGATTTATCATTGTTTTAGGGCTCAAGCTTTGGAGAGTGTGGTAATAGGATTTAATGCAGAATCCCGTGGTCACAGAATATTTATGTTGGGGTGTGTAAGGGGTAATATGCATTGACAAATGTTCTTGCAGGGTGAGTAAGAGGTAATGTATGTGTAGGAATAATCTAAAGCTTTTGGGTTGGTGTACATATTGGCCTCTTCAGAAGTAAATGTGTCAAGTGAGATGTGACAGGAGGAGCGTTAGCAGTGCAGTCCTTGGCAGGAGAATGCATATGGGAGATAGAGATGTAGGGGCCTATTCTCAGAGGTAACTTACACATCAGTAAATCTATACAGTTTGGATTAGCTTTGCTACGTTGGTTTGATGGCTTGCCGTATTTCTTCCTTGGATGGTCTGCTGCAGTCAACTGACAAGTCCTTGTCAGCTGGCTGTATGTCTGGTCGAGATTGCGATGCAGGTTGGTTCAGGAGTTCTCCAAAGTGCTCGACTTTTGTTACCCATGATTGTCTTCCAAGCTTAGTTTTTTACAGGTCTTTCTGGCTTGCTATTTCTGCCGGAGAGTTTCCTTCTTATGTTGTAGAGTTCTTTCACTTTTCCAGGGCTTGCTGCTTCCTGGGCTTCTGTGGCAAGACCTTCAATGAATCTTCGCTTGTCTGCTCTTAAGCTTTTCTTTGCTTCCTTGTTGGTTTTGGTGTATTCACCTTTAGCTTTCGCTTTTTCTGTTCTTGTTTAGCTGGTGTTCAGAGCAGCTTTCTTTTCCTTTTTCACTTGGATTTTGCAGAGTCTAGGTGGAGATACATTCTTTATGCTGGTGTTTCTTGGGAACCAGTACCCCCTGGCAGGTTGAGGTCAATGTGTTTTTTGATCTTCTCCCACTGCTTTTTTTACTGGGTCTATGTGGTCCTCTAGCTCTTAAAGGACTTGAATCTTGTTACTGAGGGTGACTGAGTATTCGTTTAGTTTCTGTGCAGCTTTGAGGAGGGTGGTGTTATTTCAGTGGCGTTGGTTTGTCGGTTTTATCAATGCTTTCTTCAGCTATAGCCTTAGCCTGGCATCAACAAGGTGATGGTATGAAGCCATGCCCACTCCTCTCATCACTCTTACATCCTGTAGGGACCTTCTGAAGTTCTTGGCAGTGCAGACATGGTTGATCTGGATCTCTGTTGAATGGTCTGGTGACATCCACGTTTCCTTGTGTATTATTTTGTGCAGGAATACAAAATCCCTAATGGGTCCCGAACACATTAATCGCAATACTCACCACCTTTGCCAGATGCAACATAATAATATAAGGGGGTGTCATTATATATAAGGCAGGCCTACTGACTATGTCAGGGTGTCAAACATGACTAAAATAGCCACACATTATGATTCACCATGATATCACCATTCAAACCAATGGGAACAATAATCATATTTAAATGCATTTGTTATAAATATAAAATTTGGAGTGTGTAGTTATGAAGTTCCATGTGTAGAGGTGAAGCAGTAGACATAGCCGAGTAGTGTCTTTGTAAGTTATATATTATGTCCATAACATCAATGGTAGCAGCCCCACCAGGAGCAGCCCATCTTCAACTGTCAACACTCACACCAGGCACCCAAGCATTCCACTCATGTCCAACACACCAACATTCGACACAGAACACTCACACTGGCTGAGCAGCTAGGAATCAGGTAACAAGGGAACATTATAAACACTTCACACAAAAACAAGGGGAGAGGGTCAGCTACTCATCTACCCCGAACCCCCTTATTCAACATACTCACACCAAGAGGGGTAGAGAGGAAACCGAAGTGATATACATGCAGTGGCACAAATTGTGTTAATGAAAACTGCCCTACTCACACACAAATGTGTGTGACATGCTTCATCATCGGGTCTGCTTACAAAACACCCTGACGTAGCCAAGCACAGGATGGAGCACAGGGAGAGAGGAGACAAACAACATAAAAATGAATCAAAATGGTGTGTACAAATTGCTGTAATACAACAAGAATAACTGTGGGTCTATAGGGAAGAATGTCTATGTGTGTCTAGGTGACTCTATGCGTACCTAAGATTTGAGGCATACAACAGGATATTACACAGTGTGAAAGAATATCCATCAGTTACTTTTTCTGTACCGCCCTTCCATCATCTGGACCACTTCACAAAAGTGGGGAGTCCATATTGTAACCACCTCAAAAAGATTTGATAATGAAATGGCTAACAACAGTGATATTAGGACTCACAAGGTCAATAGCTGGTGTGTATTTGTAACTGAAAGCAGTGCATAGAAAAATTAGTGAAGAAAAGAAAAGTGCTCTTTTAAAATTGGAGAGTGAACGCAATCGTCACTTTATTCTGGAGCCGTCCACTTCCAAAACCTCCCCGTACAGCCCAGTTGGCTGCTAGGAGTACCGACGGACAGAGCGGTGCCCCATTGTCCTGAGCTGCATGCCAGGTGGGGAGAAGCACGGTCCTCTCGCATTTGAGGAGGATTGCCAGGAGTGAACAGGTGATATTTATATAATGTTTTTGTGTTCGCTGTATTTTTACCTTAAGCAGTAGCAAATATTTAATGGGTCCTGATGAAGCGGTAGATACCTTTTTGGATCTTTAATTTCCGCAGAAACATGTCGACCAGAATATCTAGTCAGTAGTCATTTGTTTAACCTACTGACCTATTTGCACTCATTGTTTTTATCCTTTTTGAAGTGGACGGCTCCAGAATAAAGTGACGATTGCGTTCACTCTCCAATTTTAAAAGAGCACTTTTCGTTTCTTCACTAATTTTTCTATGCACTGCTTTCAGTTACAAATACACACCAGCTATTGACCTTGTGAGTCCTAATATCACTGTTGTTAGCCATTTCATTATCAAATCTTTTTGAGGTGGTTACAATATGGACTCATCACTTTTGTGAAGTGGTCCAGATGATGGAAGGGCGGTACAGAAAAAGTAACTGATGGATATTCTTTCACACTGTGTAGTATCCTGTTGTATGCCTCAAATCTTAGGTACACATAGAGTCACCTAGACACACATAGACATTCTTCCCTATAGACCCACAGTTATTCTTGTTGTATTACATATTCTGATAAGGGGGCTGTAACTGTGCTGAGGTCGTTAAATATTCCCTTGGACCCTCAGCCCACCCGTTTGTTTTTGGTGTACAAATTGCTACCACCAGCGACTGGGGACAGTGATGGAAACAAGTGCAGTGAAAAAAGAGGTTAAAACTGGCACGTGGGTAACCTATTGATCACCTTTATTCCAGGGTCCCATGGTCAGGATTAAAATAGTAAAGGATGGGTGTGTTAGAGAGATTACTAGGTACTCACAACACCCCTCCTTAGACTGCCAATGTCAACATGTTTTGACCGTGTTAATATGCCCACGCATAAAATATTCTGTAACCACTTAGTTGGTTTTCCACCTTCAGGTAACTGCAGATAAACTAACGTACACATTTAATGAAAAATAAAGCCAAGTTACACAAGTGTGCGGAGAATGCACTGTTTTATGTTATGAAACCTCTGTTGAGTACTGTGATCACTGCAAATGTCTGTGAGTAACCAGAGAGCTACAGAATTGAATCTTGGTTGGTACAGTAGGGAATAGTTGACTTGAGCATTTTAGTGCAACACGGTACTAGCCTGTGACAGAAAGTACTGTGAATATGTATTACATTAATGCTGTCTTACAAGGGGCAGCCCTGGGTGCCTTAGCAAGAAGTTCAAGAGATCTCTGACTCGCACTGGCATTGTAATGGCCTAATACACCAACATCAGGCACCATGACGGTTGGAAACTGAACACCTGAAGGGAGAATAGACAGACGATGAGATAGATCCGCTCGAAGAAGGAAACAAGCATTTGCGTTGCAATAGGTCTCGCATTTACGTGAGTTTAAGCTATTGGCATTGTAAATGACAAGGCCTTTTTATTTATGTTTTAAAAATGAAAACAGGGGGCGTGGCCAAGATGGCGGTGTAGGAGGACGTGTTCTCCCCGAGCTCCCGCGCCCGTCCAGGCCCTAAGCCCTTAAAATAAGCTTTTTCTCCCCCCCCCCCCCGACCGCCTGAAAGTGCGAGACAGGCTGGGAGAGCTACCGGTCATTGTTGGCCTGTGACCCAGTCTCTCCGCCTCCTGGAGCACCATGGGCAGCGAGCCCGGTCGCCGGAGCCCCGAGCCACAGAGGCGGAGCTGGCCAAAGCCGAGACCCGGCGGAAGGTGGCGCCGGACCTAGCGCCCCTGGGGCCCTGACCAGGAGCGGATTGGAGTACGGTCGGCGGCGCTGCAGCGGAGAGCGCTTGGGGCCAGAGAGAGCCGAGCGGAATCCCGGAAGCGACGGCCGCCCTGGAGCCCGATCCTGTAGCAACCCGAGGCCGCGGCTGCGGCCTAGCCCGGAAGGGAACGGAGGCCCGGGGCGGTGGAGTGGCGGCTCCGGCGGCGGAGGCAGGACTCTGCGCCACCGTGGTGGTAACGGATACCGGAGCCGCTCCTGTGCCTCCGATCAGGGAGCCTTGAGCAGGGCGCCCGAGACCCGGTGCTGAGGAGGCCCGGAGCACCGCGAGTGAGCCGGTGACAGAACGGATCCCCCCAGTGGGCGTCGGAGGAGGTGAGGAGGCAGCTGGTGGGGCAAAGGGACGCACCGAGACCCCGGAGACAGCAGCTACGGGCCCCGCAGGTTGCCAGTGGGTAAAGTACTGCACATCGGAAGCAGCAGCGGCCTACCGCGAAGCCCGGTCCGGACGACGAGCCTTACCGGGGGAAGGTGGAGATCCACTGCCATGGAACCTGGGTCCAGGGGGCCCCCCACGAGCAGGCTGACACCGGGGGAACAGCGGAGTCCGCTAGCCTGAGCCACAGGGATAGAGAGGATGTTTCGCCAGCCTTGGGCCGCAAGGGGGTTGCCACATCGGCCTAACCGGGGCACTGATTACCCTGAGGGGGAACGGCTGATTTGATAAGGCACGGGGCAGCGACACGGAGCGGCAGTCGCCTAGGACAAAGAAGTGGGGCTGGATTGATACCCCTCCGGCCCACTAAAGGCTTGGACCCGTATTGACACACGCACTTTTTGCAGGGAGGTGGAAGCAGGCGTCAGAGGTCCTGGTAACGCACACTGGAACTGGGGGCTAAGTAGGTTGAGCTTGGCAGGGACATCGATCTGCCATCGAAGATCCGGCTGAAGACGGAGGGGGAGGACAGCCGGCCTGGGAGGGCAACCTTGGCCTGGTAGTAAGGGACGGGTCCGATACGAAGTGCGTTGGTGAATAGCAGCGAGTCTCGCACAAACAGCAGGACTGCAGACGAAATGGCCGGACAGAAAGGCAACAAAAGGAATGACCGCACGCTGCCAGAGATGCTTAGCAGATCCCAAGGCAAGGGAGACAGGAATCCGACATCGCCGGGTGTGGCCGGCGGCTCACAAGCAGCGGGCGGTGGAGAACCCCCGGTCACCAGATCCTTTCTAGAATCCCTTTTTGAGACACTTAGGGAAGACTTCCAAGCCCTGAAACAGGAAGTAGCAGGAGAGGTACGTGAAATACGCAGGGAAGTGGATGGCCTGGGCGAGAGAGTGGCCACGGTTGAAAGCTCCACGCAGAGACAGGACGAAGAGATCACACACTTACAACAGGAGGTATTGCGCCTAAGAGATCAGCACCTGGACCTCCAACTGCATAATGAGGACTTAGAGAATAGATCTCGGAGAAACGACATAAGGGTACGGGGAGTGCCTTCCACGGAGGAGAACACTGGCATTGCCGATTACCTGCGGGAGCTATTCCGGGACATACTAGGCGAGGGAGTGGACTTCCCCATAAGGATAGACATGGCTCACAGAGTGGGTCCGCCAAGGCGAGCAACGGGACCACCCCCGGACATACTGGCCTTCCTCCCCGATTTTCCACTGAAAGAATGGATCATGACCGAGGCGCGGAGGAAACAGCCGATAACGTTCTGAGATCACCCGGTGGCCTTATATCAGGACCTTTCCGTGATTATACTTCAAAAGCGCAAAGCATTCAAGATAGCCACGGACTTCCTGCGGCAGCACGATACGCCCTATTCATGGGGGCATCCCTTCCGCTTCATCTTCAGATGGAATGGAGAAACGCACCAATTGCGGTCCCTCCAGGACACGTGCGAAGTGTTGGGGATCACTGCAGAAGAGGAGGGATCCTCTACGCCGCGGAGGAGACGCGCCACCGATGAAGGATGGCGTAGGGTCTCGAGACGCAGAACACCGACTGTATCACGGAGGCCGGGCTCACCCACTATTAGAGCTGAGATGGCGGATGCCATCCGAACAGTTTCCAGAGACTAAACGGTCGAGGGTGGAGTAGCACTGACCGCGTAACATGGCTCCGGGGGGAGAACGACACCGCATTGCTGTTGGAGCTGGCTTGGGGAGTGGCGGGGGCGGGGGGGCGGAGGGGGGGATGCATGTGGCAGGACGTCCACTGAGGTTATTTACCACAGACTTGTCCGGTAGAGGCAGGACTGGAACTATAAGTACAAGGATTCTGGGGGGGTTGGAGAGGATGAAGGGAGGGGGGAGTTCGGGGGACGGGTTTTGGGACGGGGTGGGGGGGAGTTGGGGAGTTGGGGTTCGGGGGACGTGGGTTTTGGGAGGGGGGAGTTTGGGGCAGCCCTGTCCAGTGCTCCTGATGCATTCACACAGCCCCGTCAGGTCTCACAGGCCAATTTGATTGACGTTTTAGTGCTTTGTGCTTCAGCTCAATCGCCTATGCAATGTTGTCCTGATTAGGTATGGCGGAACTAAAAGTAGTGACCCTGAATGTTAAGGGGTTAAATAATCCTACAAAACGGAGGGCGATCCTATCATTGTTAGAGGGCACACAAGCAGACATCTGCCTGCTCCAGGAAACTCACTTGCTAGCTAGTGACTGTCATAGGTTACGGTCCCGCCACTTCCCCACACAGTTCTTTTCCTCCAACACTACTAAAACGGCTGGGGTGGCTATCCTGGTGTCCAAGTCCTTCAGAGGGGAAGTGTTGCACAAATTCATAGAACAGAAAGGGAGACTTCTGGCCTACAGATTTAAATTGGGAACCCTGCAGTTTACTATAGGGACGATTTACAGCCCAAATGAGCAGCAGGACCGCTTCCTTCACTCTGCATTAGTAGACGTCACAGCATCACCGGACAGACACATTATTCTGGGGGGGACCTGAACATGGTAATCGACTCATCAGTGGATAGGTCAGCGCAGCGTCACCCGCAGACTGGGGAATTATCGCACACAGTGAAAAGACAATTAGCTGACTTGGATCTTCATGACCTTTGGCGTGGGTTTCATCCCTTAGATAGAGACTACTCTTACTACTGACATGCACACAAGACATACGCCAGACTGGATTATTTGCTGGTCACTGGTCCGGTCCGGGAAATGGCCACTGCTTCTGATATAGGAGTCGTTTCTCTTTCGGATCACGCACCGGTCTCAGGGACCTTCCTTCCACCGTCGGACCCGGCTCGTCGCGGTGTTTGGCGTCTTCGAGACACTCTCCTACACAAAAAGACAGTGGTGAAGCGCATAATAGAGTCGGTGAAGGATTTCCAGCTGCATAATTCCAATTCTGACACCCAATTGGCGACTCAGTGGGGAGCTCTTAAGGCAGTGTTGCGGGGAGAATTCATAGCGATCTCTTCGGCAGAAAATAAAGAGAGAAGGCTAAAACGGGAGGAGCTCACACAACAGGTCCGGGAACTAGAACAGGTGTACCGCCTCACCGGGGCCCCCAGGATTTGGAGACAGCTGAAGGCGGCGAGGAAACTCCTGTCGTCTTTGGACTTGGACAGAGCTGAATATGCGGCGTTACGTCTAAAACATGCCTATTATACAGGGGGGGATCGATGCGGTCGCTTACTAGCGGCCAAACTCAGAGCTGCGCACCAATGTCGTTTAGTGAAAGAGATTGCGGTGGGAGCGGGGCAACTGGTCACAGATGACGTGGAAATAGCTGATGCCTTCCGCCAATTCTACTCTGATTTGTACGCAGAGGGGGACTCACGGATGGAGGAGCCGGACGTCTATTTGGACTCGGTGGCTCTCTCGCCCCTGGCTCCAACGCAAGCTGACTACCTAGAACGTGAGATATGGATCGAGGAGGTTGTCGCAGCTATTTCTAGACTTAAGCATGGGAAGGCCCCGGGCCCGGATGGCTACACCACTCTTTTTTACAGAACGTTTTGCTCAACGTTAGCACCCATTTTAACCAGGCTGTTTAACTCCTTCGCCAGCCCCGGAGCAATCCCACCGGATCTCCTACAGGCCACGGTATCGGTCATACCCAAACCTGGGAAGGATAGGACTCAGTGCTGCTCGTACAGGCTGATCTCCCTTTTAAATGTTGATCTCAAAATCTATACAGGGATTCTTGCAGCGAGACTGGCGGAGTACCTCCCCGGTTTGATTGAGCCAGACCAGTCCGGCTTTGTGCCTGGGAGACAAACTGTAGATAATACTAAGAGAATAGTGCACATTTTGGAAAAGGCCTCGCGGATCCCGGGGGAGAGGATGCTACTTTCGGTCGATGCTGAAAAAGCATTTGATCGGGTGCACTGGCCATATCTGGAACGGGTGATGGAACGAATGGGCATAGGGAAGAAATTTCGATGTATGGTGTTTAACTGCTACAAGTTTCCGTCGGCAGCGGTGCGAGTTAACGGCTACGGCTCAAAACGGTTCAACATTGAACGCGGCACAAGACAGGGGTGCCCGCTATCCCCTCTCCTTTTTGCTCTTTACATGGAGCCCTTTGCCCAAAGAGTACGACAGAACCCGGACGCGACCGGTGTGCGAATGGGAGGTTATACTCACACGGTTAGCCTATACGCAGATGACGTGATTTTTACATTGGAAGACCCGAGGCGGGCTTTGCCCGCATGTATGGATGAACTCGAGGCTTTCGCGGGGGTAGCCGGATTTAGGATGAACGTGGGGAAGTCTACAGCATTAGATGTCTCCCTGATGCCCGCGACGAGACAGGAACTGCAGGGGCTTTTTCCTCTGCGTTGGTCACGGCACCATGTACAGTACTTAAGTATCATGCTGGCACCCACGTTGCAGACGATGGTGACGGTTAATTACGAGGCACTGAGCAAGAAAGTAAAAGAGGAACTGGGGAGATGGAACAAGGGGTCGATATCCTGGCTCGGCAGGATTGCGGCGATCAAAATGACATTCTTACCCCAGATTCTGTACTTATTCCGAGCATTGCCGCTACAATCCCCTAGGGGATGGATACGGCAGATGCAGACTGAGGTGTCCCGTTTTGTTTGGCAAGGCCGTAAGCCCCGGATGAGGCGGGCTCTGACAACTTTAGCGCCGGAGTCGGGGGGACTGGGAGTCCCGGACCTTCGCAAGTAGGTCACAGCTGAGGTACCTGGTGGAATGGAGCAGGTGGGAGTCAGATAAACACTGGCCATTTCAGGATCAGGCAGTCGCGGGGCGTCCCTTGCAGGAAATACCGTTTCTGCGTAGATCACATCGCCCCCCGAACCTCTACGCATCTTATGTCACGAGGGTACCGCTGAAAATATGGGACGCCACCAACAAGCCCTTTGATCTCACCACGTTCCCTTCTCCGTTCACGCCTATTGTGGACAACCCGGACTTTGCACCGGGGATGGAACCTGGAGCCTTCGCGCACTGGCGGGCAAGGGGTTGTAGAGCGCTTTTTCACATGTACAGTGAAGAAGGGATTCTCCCCTTTCAGAGCTTTAAAAAGAGTTATCAGATGACCGAAACGGATAGAATGAGATATTGGCAGGTCCGCCACTGGGCCCTGCAGCCACAAGTGAGGGAGTCAGCAGACAGGAAACTGTTGCCATACGAGAGATGGTTGGCGACACGCACATCAGACACTAAACTCATAACTGATCTGTATAAAATGCTACAGCCCCCACCCTCCCACTTCTATATCCCCGGCAGAGAACGATGGAACAGGGAATTGGGGAGAACACTTAGCCACAAGGAATGGGAGCAAATCTCGTACCGAGCAAGACACTCAGCCTATCATGTAGGACTCACCGAAACGTTCACCAAGTTGTCTACGTATTGGTACCATACTCCGGAAAGACTGCATGAGATGAACCGGCTCATAGATAATGCGTGCTGGCGTGACTGTGGGCAGGTAGGCACACTGACACATATCTTATGGGACTGCCCACTGTTACAAACATATTGGATAGAGGTGATTAATGAGATAGATACTTGTTTTGGTATTGAGCTGCCCCGCTTCCCGGCTTATGTCCTGCTTGGTCTCCCCAATGGCTTAATGTACCCGTTGAAATCCCGTAGGGGGAGGCAGATTGCTATCGCGCTGGGCTCAGCGGTTCAAAACATCCTAATACACTGGCACACATCCACTACCCCTTCTATTACAGGTTGGCTACACAGACTGTGGCATGTTCTGGGGATGGAAAAGCTATCACTCACACTGGCCGGGGAGGTTGAACAATTTGAGGAGCTGTGGCAACCTTTTCATGCACTACTAGCCAGAGAATTCAAAGAACTTACATGCCCAAGATACCTGAGGCTTCTGAGAATCACACCGCCGATATAGCATACTGTCCAGATGGGGAGGGAGAGGGGGGATTTACTACATACAATGGGAGAGAGGAGGGATAGGAGCGAGAGTATCTACGTCCTAAACTATACAGCACTGGACAGGGGGGGGAGGGAGGGAGGGAGGGGAGGGAAGGGCACGGGTGGTTGTTGGGGGGGGTTGTTTTATTGAAGTGGAGGGTATGGAGGGCTTGTTATTTGTTTGTAGTCCTTCAACACGATTCAGCACACAGGGCCGAAACCCAGGGCAGCCCCTTGCGAGGCTGGGACATTTGAACTTTATTTTCGGAAGCGATCCCTGGAACAAGCATTGACTCCCTACATAATTGTTTTTCCTTTTTGCTGCTGTACCCTTTAATAAAATACTTTAAACCTAAAAACGAAAACAAAAATAAAAGGCATTGTTATTTGCAATGTCAATAGCTCAAATTCGCGTAAATGCGAGACCTTTTGCATTGCAAATGCTTGTTTGCTAAAGGTAGAGGATCCTTAAGTCTTTCCCTTATGGACTGACCTTGAAAAGTTATTTTTTCATCCTTTTTCTCTTCTTGAATCTTTATCTTTTACCTCTAGACCTTTATGCTATTTCTTCCAAATTTTTAAAATATATGTAAGGTACTTCATCCTATTTTTATTTCTTATGGAACTCTAACAGGTCAATTTTTAGAGTCATCAATTTGGCACAATACTTCTATTAAAATTGATAATCCCACAACTTCCCCACTACGAATTATGAATCAGATGCTACATACATCTCCATCGGCATCTCACCTGTATAAGTCTTTTGACACTTTTTACCGATACTAGGGAAAAAACTAGGGTGACCAGACGTCCCGGTTTTCCCCGGACGGTCCCCGTTTTTGGCGAAGTGTCCCTGTGTCCCGACACTTTTCACTAAGTTAGTCAAATGCCCCAGTTTTAGAACAGTGTCCGTGGCAAGCAGAGAAATGTCCCCGTTTTTAACTGCTCCGGTTGCGTGCATGCTCTGTCTGTACTACGTGTGACTGTGACACCACTGAGGTGAGGCGGTAGCAGGAAGGGAAATCCTTTGAAGAGAGACATTTTCTCTCAGGATTTCCCTTCTCTTTGTCCACGTCGCAGTGCCACCTACGTCATCGTGGCAGCCATCGCACAGCAGCTGGTTAGAACCACCTGTGACCGGCATGACCCTGATTTTACCTCCAGTAAGTGTGGCCCTGCTCTGCCTTAAAGCGAGAGAGGGTCGGACAGTCTCCGACTACAACAGAATCCAGCTGCAGCTTTGTGACGCTTCCCCAGCCCAGCCCTACCAGCACCGTCGTCGGGACCCTACCTCCGCATCAGAGTTGCCTCAGCCTGGAGCCAGGATCATCTGTAGCCATACAACGAGACTTGCCCTGCCAGCCCGCAACATGAGTATTTTAATGCCCTTCCCCACAGCAAACCACCTTGCCCGAGGCCTGACACACGAGCATAACTGCCATCACAGTCAGTGCCCAATTGTGGCTTGACCAGTAAATTTAAAAGCGATAAGCCCCAGCAGAATAAGTGTTCTCTTATAGTAATTATTTTTTAGGTTTCGACTTTTGGCGAGGGGCGAAGCCCCTCCCAGTCGAAATCTTTTGTGTTTAGTAGTGAGGTTAGGACAGCCTCTGTTTCCAATTGGTTAGCTCCATAAATGGAGGCTAGCCATTGGGAGGCAGAGGCTGTCAATCGCGCTTTCTCACGAAAACGCGATTCGGGGGCGTTTCTGGTGCTTTTTTTAAGCCCCGCCCCTTTGTCCCGGGCCGCGCTGCGATTGGCTGCCGGCCCGGGACACCCCCGTGACGTCATTCCCGGGCCGCGCTGTGATTGGCTGCCGGCCCGGGACACCCCCGTGACGTCAGCGAATCACAGCGCGGCCCGGGACCTGACTTGTTCTACATGAGCCTAACAATATAACTAATTTGTCTCTAGGCCAGACCTATTAGGAAAATCATCGAAATCCGTATTTTTTCCCTCCTCAAAAATAAACCAAAACCGACAAACATAGGAAGAAGTCACTAACAAAGTATTTGGCAGCTGTGTAAATGATTATTAAATCAAGCGGGGATATTTGGTAGAATATTGAAAATGTTGCACAAACTATTTTCACCTACATCTTAATCCAAAGACGTAAACACGCTTTTTTTCTGAAAACAGTAGCAATTTATAAACACACACATCCCTATAGTAATTAAACACTTTAAACCTGTGAATTATAAACAATGCACGACGTCCGCGGTGAGCTTTTACAGTTGAGCTTTAGATTTCATTGAAGTTTGACAGAGCACATCAACTGGGCGTTCCCGAATGCCATGCTAGGATCAGGCAGTGCTTACTATGTGCCAAAAGAAGACGTTGACAGTGACGTTATCTCTGCGATGACGAGCAATATTTTGAGCGAGCGCATGCGTACAGTGAGAAATGCGCGTCTGGTGGTTTATGTAGGCTATTCAACGCGACGGGTACCCTTGTGCTTCTCTTTTCTATGTCTATGAAAAACACCTTCTGCTTCTGGAGCGGAGGCGAGGATGTGAGCATGCGCATCTTGTTGGTCGCCACCCCCGCCTTCTCAAGCTAGTCCAGTTTTCAGGATACCCTAAGCGAGTCACGATGGCGGCGGGCGGCGCGCGGCCATGAGATAGCGACCCCTTAGCGCGCGCAGCCCAGTCCCGCAGTGCACTAGAGCGAGTGCCGGACCTTCCGGAAACAGGCGTAGCGGCGATGGAGTCACGGGGAGACGGCCTCATGCAGATCACCCTGAAGACCCTGCAGCAGCAAACCTTCAAGATAGAGATCGACCCCGAACAGACGGTACAGCGAGGGCCTGGGCGCAGGAGTGGGGCTGAAGAAGGGGTGGTTGGAGGGTCTCCTTTCAAGTTCCTGTGCAGTTGGAAGAAACCCCACCCACAGTAAAGCGCACACGCCTTCTTTTCCTAATATTTGAAATATTTCAGGTGTGCCGCGTATTTCATTTTTGAGTCGGACCTCAACGTCCCAGTGGGCTCTGTGGCTTACTTCAGATTATCTTCTAAATCTGAAGTAACCCAGAGACTGTAACCCCCCACTTCTCCATTGTGAGAGGACTTGTAGTAGTTAAAGCTCTCCACTCTAGCCTCCGCCACCCAACACATGCGAACATTGAGAACTCAGAGTGTTTCTGGAAGGTATATTATGTTCCTTTTGGCTTTCATTGAGTTATAAGTGTGGGATCTTGGGGAGTCTAAATTACCCATTGTCACGGGGTGTTTAATATCTTTGATAAGAATTCTGGTCGTAGAGATGGATGTTGCTGAAAAGTTCAAAGTAGCGGTCATAATGTGAAATAATTCGGAGGAGAGTCAGAAGTCCAGTATCGGAGCTGGGAATTGCAGTGTCATCCCAGGGTCTGTTAATGGAATGAGGCTTGCCCGAACACTTTCCTCCCAGTTGCACTACCTGCAGAACAGCTCATGCTTGCTTTTGGAGGTCTGAAGAAGTCATACGCAACCCTACATCTTTTGCAGAATAACCAGATGTGACAGTGAAGCACGTTTGACGTAAAATGGGTGTGTTGAAAACTGGGGTTTCCTGAACACCCCGGACGATGAGACTAGAAACGTCACCCTCGGCTGCTCAGGGCACCTGCTTCAGTCTAATATCTACGTAACTCGATGTAGTTTGGTATTTATTTTCCCAGTACGTCAACAGCACTGTCGTTGAATAGTAAACCCTAATCACGGGGACAACAATAGTTGTAGTTTTTCAGAATCTATCTTATTTTAAAAGCATCATATGGATCAATTGAATGCCTCTAATTAGATAGTCTTGTGCAAAAATGTTAAGGACTAAATTTTGCTTTGGTTTGTACCGCTAGAACCGCAGTGTTTTAACCGGTTGGTGACTGTCCTACTTTTTCAGTTATACATATGTATGCTAATTTTTCACCGTATGAAGGTGACTTTTGTCAGAAGAAATGGAAACGTATTCCACCCGCTTCAATTTAACACCAAATCGCCTTCTTGAATTATACGTGTATAAATCATCACCTGCATTTGCCTACCTAGGATATTCAATTTGGGCCCTGCAGGATTGGTTCCATGCCTTTTCCAGACTATCCACATACAATACATTTATTGTAATCTAGTTGCATGTCTCTGATAGGCATTGAAGCGTGCTACTCAATTGTGCTTGGTTGTGAGCGTGTGGTTTTGCCCAGTGCCCTATGTCTGCAGTGTTTTGGTGTCATGCACGTTAAGAGCGGTGGTCTTATTACATTGCATGTTTCTTTGCTTGAGTGAGAATACATTAAATCTAGCAATTCCAGGAGGCGTAGTTATTATTTCTACTCCTAGAATATTGTCGGGAAAGTTAAAACAAGCATTTACAATGCACCGGTTTTGCCTTTGGAAAAGTTAGAGCTATTGGCAATGTAAATGACTGCCATTTATTTATCTGTTTTCAAAACCAACACATAAATACAAATTTTGTCATTTACAATGCCAATAGCTCAAACTTTTCCAAAGGCGAAACCGTTGCATTGTAAATGCTTGTTTTAATAGGATCTGACTTATGATTTTATACCTGTGTTTCGGTGTAAGGTGGACTGAAACCTGATAAATGTGTTGCTAGGTTTCAGTATGCGGACTTAAATATTGTTACCTATTTCCTTGCTCTTTGTGTCTTGCCTGCCCCACTATAAGCAATGTAAAGCCTGCATTTTTAAACTTTGTCACATTAATAATACTGCTGTAGGTACATCTAAGAAGCACTGTTGGGTTTGCTGTCCTATAAATTGACATGTTGCAATATGTGCCAAGGCATTCGTTGCTGTTTGGTGACGAGTGTTTAGATTTCTAAATTTCGTATAGGTTTCAAACTAGCACAAAGCCAGCCGGAGTGGACATTTTGCTGTCACTTTTCACCAAAATCGCATGAGAGTAGACCCATTAATCCAGATGATGGCATATGCAGTGGAATTACCCACTGACGTACACTTTTGCCATGGGTGGAGCAGAAAAAGAACAGCAATCATAGTTGGTAGGGCCTATGCAACACAGCAAAGATATTACGAGAAACAGGGCATAGCAGACATTTATCCAACAATATCTGCAAGAAACAGGCATGCAACCACTTGATGAAAGTAGGAGATGGTACTGAAAGGATTGATTTGCATGAATGATCACCTTGAGAGTCTTTTCAGGCTACTTCTTATACATATATAGACTGCAATCAGACGGCTTGCCTAAGAAGACTTTTTACCAGCAGTCAGCTTTCCCACTCAGAGCCTTACTTGACTGAAGTTTTAGATTCTCTTACAGAAACCCTTGTCGGGCTTCAGTAAGTTTGATTCACACAGGTCAAAAGCTCTCCTTCATTGTGATGCCAAACTTCTTACTTCGATCTTAGTGTCCTGATTGGCCGCAGTATAGCTCTGTCTTATTTCACCTTATCAATCAGGATACATTAAAATTAGAACCAACAGCAATAATACTAGGTTAGTGCAGTCCCCAATAAGGGTATGAGAACCGTCCAACATCTCTATGATAGTTCTCTGTTTAGAGACTGAGAAGTTGTTTGATAGTGCAGAATACAGTTACCTGTTTAAGTTAACTGATAAAAGTACCCTAGCATTGAGCTTAAAAACAAATATCAGGGCTCATTTTGTGCACCCAGAGGCCACTCTAAAAATGATTGAGCACTTGTCATTTACAATAGATCTGTCTCATCGTACTTGACAGGAATGTCCAGAGCTCCACTCCTTTAAGTACATTCTCTAAAACATTTTAGTTTTAAAATCAATTCAGTGGAGGTTATTAGTGGAATTAGAATTGTGTTGGGGCATTTTGCAACAATATCCTATGCTTGCAAACCAATCCAGAAGCTTCACCACCAGACTTGCTTGGCTTGCTGGAAGCCTTTTCACTTCCTCCCGGCAAAACAAGAGCACAAACTCCTCTTCGATTGTTAACTATGAACAATAAAGAAAATCGCACAATCATAATATAATATATATATATATATATATATATATATATATATATATATATACCGTTCCACACTCCTACTAATCAGCACTGGACTCCGATTCTGCAAACGTAGGTACAGACCACAAAACAGCGCTCAAATTTACTTCAAAGGTGGTTTATTGTTCTTCTGTCCCCAGCATATATATATATACATACACTTTATTGAATCAGAAAACATACTTGGAATTTCAAGGCAAGGGTGGTCACCAACTATAGCAAATGTTGAGGCAAAGTGTGTTTAAATGGAATTAATGGTTACTGCCGATAAAATACCTCTGATTTGTCGTCTGTAATGCTTCATCTCAGTATGTGGTGGGAGCTGTCATTGTAGTCCTTTTTCTATGTCTATGACAGCTGTCAAATAGTCTCACTTTTATGTTGATGGTTACTGCAAACCTTAGTCCTACTTCTATGTCTATGACCTGTCCCCGTTTTTTGTTTTGAGAATCTGGTCACCCTAGACAAAACAGAGGTCAAACGTCTTTGGGAAATCGATTTACAAACTAATTCAATATTTATTAAAGATTTGAATCTCCAATGAGGTCCACATAAAATAAACACACAAATAAATACCCAATAAATATAGTGAAATATAAGCTCAGTTCATTTCTTAGTCCATCATGGTGATATTAGAACCCTTCATAGCCATATCCAGGTTATCCCTCACATGGCAAAATAAAAATGTCCACAGGGAGAAGAATATAATAAATTGTCCCAAATAACCGAGCTGTAAATAAAACATTGAGACGGAAAAGCGAATTTACATTATCATTAAAAGTCATATACCAAACAAAAGTTTAATTATTTTTTTTATTCTATACAGTACAATAGCAGCTGTATAATGGATCCAATTTTAGATAAAGTGTGCCACTTAGCGACTACATGAATTTGTAACAGGCAATACATTTTCCATTATCAACAAACAAAGCATAATATATCCTATTTTTGTGCAAAAACATATTTAAATAGCATCAATTACATGTGCAAATTTCAAGTTTTAATCAATAATGTGCAGATTCAGATTTTTGAAGATCAATTTAAGGTAAAGTGCTTCTCATAGCAGCAGAGATTATACCAGAAAAACACTAGGAAAAACTAGTACGTTTATATCGAACAATTCTTTTTTCTTAACAGCAAAGGGTTAAAAACACGATAAATACTATTTATATACAAAAAGCAATTCAATAGCAGCCATCGTGTGTGCAAAAATACAATCCAAAAACAGTGCTACAACACCTTTAACCTTAAAAATACAGAGGTCCAAAACTTAAAACATGATTGTACAAATAGCCATGTATCCAAAAAGAAAGAAGGCCTGTTTAAGTAAGATATAATAAAAGCTAAAATATATTCATAAACTCCTTAAAAAATTTAATAATTTTACACATACCATGTCATTCTTTGGGAGGAAAAAAAATCATGGGCTATTGTAACATTTTTAATATAGTTTTGTGTAAACATTGGACCAAGCCAATGATAATGAAACAAAACCAATGCTGGGCATACAAACAGAATATGATCAAGGTTCAGAGTGCCCAAATTACATAGATTACAATTTTTTCCATTTTTCGTATGGTATTAACAATTTGCTGTTAAGTCATTTAAAAGCAAGAGATTCCTACGACACAAAGTAAGGCAGAGTCTAATACCATGCTCTAAGTTCCAAGATGGAGGAATTCTTGGTGTATTTGACATGGAAATTATTTTTAGTCTTTCTTTTGATCTACAATATTTGACATCTCTCTGGTAACTAACCATACGACTTGTGATTTTTAAAAAGGATTTAAGTTCTAGAAGCGGTAGGTATATCACTGAATTCTCCTGTGCACTGAAAGCATTCAGTGCCAGGGAGAAGTCACGCGAAAAGGAATATTTATCTATGGTTCCTCAAAAAATTTCTTGACACATAAAACGTCTTAATGTACATAACTCGCTATTCTTTAACTGATATCCCCAGCGTAAAATCCAGGCTAGACCTTGAGTATAAGAACTAGTCAAGCCAAATTCCAATCTAACGGAAGATATTGAGACCAGTGTGTTAAAATTACATAATTTGCGTAAAATCTGGCCTTCAATCCAATCTAAGAAACTCCAGTCATTTACTGGAATAGATTCAATGGCATGTAACAAAGTAGAAGGAATTTTTGCTTTAAAAACAATAAGGAGGTGTAAAAAAATATCTTCTTCCAGTGCGCTATAAAAAATACGCAAGCAATTTAATTGCATTACCACTTTACAAGAACGGTGTTTGGTATGTGACTTGTTCTTTGTAATGCCCGTCATTACTTTACCAATGTAGAGGAAAGAATCTAGCAGCTCCAGCTTTTTAGTACCAATTTTCCAGTTAAAATACATGATTTCTTGCTTGCTTTGCATTTCATGATTAAAACTTTACTTTCCGAAACATTGATCTTTGAAAACTGTGCCATCGTGTAATTCTGTAATGATGTCTGCTTTTTATTTAGCTTATTGGGAATTAAATCCATAATTACTATATCATCTGCATACATTAGACATGCAAAGGGATGACCTCCTATCTTTGGTGCATCTCCTTCTGAAGGGGAAAAACATTCAGGTAAATCCACTGTACCCAGAGAAAATAGTAGCAGGGCTAATAAACAGTCTTGCTTTAGGCCATTTTCTGTGGGCATTGTTGTTGAGAGGTAGGCACTGTTGAGAGGTAAGCACTCCATTTTATGTAATTTTTTCCAACGTATGGGACGATCTCATTTATCAAAGGCTGTTGTAAAATCTATAAAGGCCACATATACATTTGACCCATGAAAAAATCGTATACTTCTCCTGAAGTAATTTCAACATAGTGATGTTTTCCTAAAGTGGAGTGATTTTTCCCCAAACCAGCTTGTTCTATAGGAAGTACTCCCTCCTCCATCACCCATTCAGTAAGATGGTCAAGAATACTGTGTCTAGTAGAGCACTTTGTCGGTAGTTACCCGGGTGATGTCTATGACCCTTCTTGGGTCGAGCCTGTAACAGCGCACATGCGCTGTTCTGGCGAAGACTTCATGTAGAGGCTTTCATGTGGTTTCAATTATCGTGCCCAAATACATGTGCAATAATGGAAACCAGATATCTTGCTGTGGCGCCCGCGCACCAATCGCATGCTTGTTTTTACAGTAACAAGCCATTAGGGCTGGCTTTATTGTGCTACGGTAATACTGCCAAGTCGAACATAGCATCTTCCATGCCTTCTAATTAATGTCCGTTTGCCAATGCTTGTTGTATATGATAGTGACTGGTTTCAAAACTGTGTTTCACCTACGTACTACTTTTTGCACTGACCCCATCAAGGATGAGAGGCATCAATTTGATACCCTCTCTCCTTGTTCACGGTTCACCCCATACTGGAAGTGGAGGCTGCTGGCAGAATAAGTGACTCTACGCAGCAATGCCACTTCCGTGTTTACCAGAAGCTTGAAAGATGATAGTTCGTTTTCTGCAGGGCTGAAAACTAAAAAAAATGTGGTTGCTGATAAGCAAACATATTGCCTAAAAAAGTGGTCCGAAACTACTTCTTTTAATTACTCTTGAGTGCTATGTTAGAGCACGACGACAGCTAAGTTTAATTTTCGTTTCTTTTCTGCGTTTCTTTTCTGGATCCGCCTGTTTGCAAAAAATGTTGAAGCAATGAACGGAGACGAGCAGTCACAGATTTGCGTCACTAGTTCAGTAAGCATTATTAACAGCTCTGTGTACAAAACGCCCAGTGAGGATGTTTTACAAAATTAGAACTTTTACAACACGGACTGTTTCGGAACACGGAAAGGCCAAGGCTGCTGAGATTTAATGAGGTAAGGCAGTTAGTTACTTTCTTTAACAGAAGAGCAGCTGGCATTTTTTTATCAGACGAAGACCTTTACTCCAGGAACCACTAAAAATTGGGGTTCAGGGTTGTGGCGGGGGAATGGGGGTAGAGACAGGAAGCAGAGGCTAACCATCGATTTATACATAAAAAAAATCTGCAGCAAAGAAATTGTTAACAAGCATACGTGACGGTAAATCTGTTTTAACTTAAGAGACTACATTTAAAATATCTTACAGGCATCCTAATATTTCACAGTGAGCTATGAACCAGCACCCAGGAGCTGCATCCAAACGGCAAGTCATCGGTTTAGATCGTTATTGTTTTTTCCCAGAATAGTCTGTTGTTCTCCGTTTGTAAATAAGGGTTTCTCAGTTTGTAAGTAAGGGTTTATGGGTGGTAACAAACTCTTGCTAGTAACGTCAAACCCAATCACTGCTACATTTTTAAATCCTTACTTTGTCTTTTTCATGCATTGGTGGCTAGGTATAAGGCTCCATATGATTTCCAGCCATGATGATACTTGAACAAAAGAAGGGATGATGGCTCTTTAAATCAAACCTTTGTATTACACCCAGTTGCAATTGAAAATAAGAAAGCCCCCTCGCCACTGATTTGCGGCTATTTCACTGCAGGGCAAGCACCAACACTATCTTGACACAGTGTTTATCCCATGTGTAACAGATGGCGGTCTAGTGGCCAACACTCACGTACCCACTACATCCGCAGGCCAGGCGTGGCTAGAATAAAAGGAGGGCGGCCGCACAAGGTCGTCACTTCCGACCGGAGTAACAGTGTGGTCTCCTGTGTGCTCCTGCCCCCGCGCAAGGCCTTACCTCACCCTGCGGCGTCAAGGTAGCCCAGGGTCCGCACACAACACTTTTGACAAGTGGAGGGGGCCGAACCCTCGCTCGCACCTCGCACTGCTCTGGGAAGCGGCCCCCTCCTGTTGCGCGACGGCACAGCTGTGCACCGCGTGAATCCAGGACGGCTGAGCGTCAGCGGTGTGCGCGCCTCGCCCCCACCTCAGCATCAGCCGCGGTCGGTGCGGGAAGCATCAAAGGAGTCGGCGGACCGGGCTGAGTGAACAGGCCACGCCCTGCCGGGTGTTTGAGCTTCCCGAATCCCCACCTGCATGAGGATTTCCACAGCCCCGCAAGTAGCAATCAAGCACTGATAAACGCAAGGGGGAAAAAAAGGAAAAAGAAGGAGAGGACATCAAGTAAGGAGACAGAGGGGATACCAATCCACGGAGTGCCCAGGGAGAAGGGTGAAAGTAAGACAGAGCACCACCTGAGACACCCTGCACCATCTTCCCCTAGAACCGGCCAGAGCACGTGGCACGCCACCAGCCTGAACACTGTCAGAGACACTGTCCGCCAGGCGCCATGGGGACGACAACAATGCCACAGCGCCAGCCTGCATCCCATTCCAGCACGCAGCGTCAGGGGTCCTACCTCCCTTCAGTGAGCTAGAAGATCCCGCATCAGCCTCCCCCCGTTGGAGAATATGGATCGAACGCCTCAACAACTATTTCCTCGCAACCAGGGAAATGGACGAGGCAGTAAAAAGATCCTTGCTACTACACTATGCAGGGGACGAGATTTTTAAACTCTTCAAGCATCTACCCAACACAGGGGCGGCAGATGACTACGATGTGGGAGTAACGGCACTAAATGGCCATTTTGATCCACAACTAAACCCGGATTTCAAAGTCTTTAAGCTCGGACAAGCCCGCCAGAGGGAGGGAGAATCTATGGACATGTTCTACGCATGTCTCCGGGAGCTTGCCAGCACGTGCACTGATGAAGACCAGCCAAAAGAGATCGGGAGACAATTAATTCAGGGGTGCCGCAACAAGACCTTAGGAGCACTCACACTGCGCAAACCAAGAATCACGCTGGAGGACATGCTGATACTAGCCAGATCACATGACCTGTCTGCGGCTAGGGCAAACGAGATGGATCAAGGCCTAACCAAAGCCCACGGGAAGCCGGACTCCATCAAGATGGAGTGAGCCGATGCCGTAAGAACCAAGCCCAGAGGAGACACATTCAGAGGACCGAAGGTAGACTCCTCCAGATCAAGATGTGGATACTGTGGCCATGAACCACACGCCGCCAAAGACTGTCCCACCCAGGGAAAGACCTGCACCAACGGCGGTATACCCAATCACTTTGCATCCGTCTGCAGAAGGCGCAACAAAAACCGAGAATTCCGAGGGCAGAAGCCCCCAACGCGAGTCATTCGGCAACTATCGGTGACAGACACCCCGTCACCCGAACACGCACAGAGAAGACCCGCGGAACACCTGCCAACGATAGAACATTCCTCAGATGACGACGAAGAAGAGGTATACATAGTATCCTTCGCAAGGGAAGTCAAACAACGCCGCCGACTACAAACCACGTGCATAGTCCATGTTGCAGGAACGGAGGTAAAAGCGGTCGTCGACACAGGAGCGACAGTGAACGTCATGGGCCTACAACAATACTGAAGCCTACGCCCTCACCCTCCTGTGGTGCCATCCAAAACCAGAATCTACGCATATGGGGCAGACACTCAAATGCCGCTGAAAGGAAAAATCTCGGTACCCATCAAGGCAGACGATCTTGAGGTGATGGCGACCATCCATGTCATCGACAGTGAAGCGGATACCCTCCTGAGTTGTCACACTGCCGAGGATCTAAGGCTAATCGCTTTTGCCAGACGAATCCGGACGTACCAGGTAGAAGAGCTCCTCGGACAGTTCCCCGAGCTGTTTCAAGGCCTCGGGGGGGATCAAGTGTGACCCTATCAAGTTACACATTGACAAGTCGGTCGCCCCAGTCACCTTGCGACACAGGAAGTTCCTTTCCACCTGCGACCATTCGTGGAGAAGGAGCTGGAAGCCTTAGAGGAGCAAGGAGTCATTGAAAAAGTACCGACACCCTGGGTATCCCCGATGGTTATCGCTGAAAAGCCAAAACAGCCAGGAGCCATATGCCTATGTATCGACATGCGGCTGCCCAATAAAGCAATTAGTAGGGAACGCCACATAACACCAACAAAGGATGACATCACCGCGGATGTCAACGGATCCAAGTGGTTTTCAAAAATTTATTGAACGCAGGGTATCCCCAACTGCCCCTGTCCGAAGAGAGCAGATACATCCCCACTTTAAGCACACACCTAGGGCTCAGGAGATACAAAAGGCTGAACTTTGGAATACCCTCGGCGGCCGAAGTGTTCCTAAACACGATACGGGAGCTGTTATCAGGCCTACCTGGAGTGTTAAACGTGAGTGACGACATCCTCATCCACTCAGCAATGGCCGCCAATCACCACAAACAACTCTGCAACACACTGAAACGCCTCAGTGAGTACGGAGCCAACCTACATAAGGACAAGTGCCGGTTTTTCCAACCTTCCCTCGAGTTTTTCAGCTACATATTCAACCAAGAAGGCATACAGGTAGACCTGAGGAAGTCGAAAGCGATCAAGGATACCCCCGCACCAACGACACCGAAAGAAGAACAGAGTTTCCTGGGGATGGCCACATACTGTGGGCGATTTATACCAGGTCTGGCCACCTGGGCCGAGCCACTGCAGGCCCTCACGAAAGCGGATGCAACCTGCCACTGGGGCCCAAAGGAGAAAGAGGCATTCCGAGGGATAAAAGATGCCCTCCTAGGAGAAGCCACGCTGGCCTACTTTGATCTCGCAAAGAGAACGGGGGTGCTGGTCGATGCGAGCCCAGTAGGGCTCGGTGCGGTATTGGCTCAAGAACATGAACCAGGACAGTGGACCACCTTGGCGTTCGCCAGCAAGTCCCTCACCTCCACGGAAACAAGGTACGCCCAGATTGAGCGCATAGCGCTCGCCATCAAATAGACCTGCATCCATTTTCATCTGTACCTCCATGGACAACCGTTCACCATGGTCAACGACCATCAGCCTCTTGTTCCCCTTTTTAAAGGAACTGCACCGCACCCACCCCGTGCATCGAGCGCTGGCCGTCCAGTTGCAACCGTATGAAATGGAGGTGGTATACCGCCCAGGGTCCAAGAACCCCTCTGACTTCCTCTCGAGACACCAAGTTCGGTCAGAGAAGCAAGAAGAAGATGAAGACGTCGACAATATGCCCATCTTGTAGCTCTTGCAGCATGCCCCCAGAGCATGTCCCTAGACGATGTAAGAGAAGCTGCTGCCGATGATGCAGTATACGCCAGGACACTATGTGCAGTGCAAGAAGGTTCGTGGACAAACTACCTTCGCCAGGCCAACTCGTGAACCCCGGAAGATCGTGACACCCTAATGTGGCGGGTCCGTCCGTCACGAACTTCGCGCTACCATCCTATTGAGAGGACCCAGGCTAGTAATCCTGCAGAGTCTCCAACGTCGGGCAGTCCAACTAGCCCATGGAGGAATTACCAAAATGAAAGCACGGATGCGAGAGAAGGTCTGGTTCCCATAGCTAGAAGACATGGTAGAAGAGTATGTCAGACGCTGTTCATTGTGCCAGCTGACAGGCGACAGCTGACAAGCGGCCCTGAAAAACCCATCCCAGTCATTACTGAAGAAGCCTGCACCGTCCCATGGTCCAAAGTGAGCATAGACTTTGTGAGATTCCCAGGGGGAAGACACACACTTGTGATCATAGACGCATACTCAAAATATCCCATAGTAGAACCTGTTGCATTTACAGCTTTCAACCACGTTGGACCACTGTTGGAGAAAATCTTTGCCATCTTTGGCTTTCCCCAAGAAGTGCGCAGTGACAATGGCCCTCCGTTCCAAGGGGCTGAATTTGCTACGTTCCTCCAACAGCGAGGCATGTCTCATCGCTGCATCACCCCTCAGTGGCCTCAGGCCAACGGGGATGTTGAACGCTTCATACGCACTTTAAACAAAATGTTCCGCATAGCAGTCGTGGAGCAAGCCGACCCCGGAACAGAGACTATGAGTTCTTAAGAGAATACCGAAGCACCCTTCACTGTACGACCCAGCGGAGCCCGCGGGCCCTCATGCTCCATGAACCCCGCCGAGACCTGCTCCCCACCTGCCCAGGGTGGTCGTCACCCCAGCTAGAGGTTGAAGAAGCGCAAGAGAGAAGAGCACGACACAACCAGGATGCAAGCGTCCGCCGACGTGCCACCCCAAGAGCGATCAACCCTGGAGTGACGTTCATCCTGCGAAACTGACATCAAGGGGGAAAGTTCCGGACAAACTACGAGCCTGGCACCTGGACAGTCACTGCTAACCATGGCACCATGGTAACCACACGCAGAGGAGAAGAGGAGATATTCAGAAACATCTCATGGTTCAAGGAGGTCCCGTCAGAACACCCACGGGAGACCTCAAGTGACCAAACAAGACCCATGGCCTTTGGTTGAGAACAAAACTTGTAAGCGATCAGGGCTGCTCTAAGGATGCAATGCTGGATTTAAATTTTGACCGGCTTTTCTAAGTAACAACAGTTTTGATTGATGATTGTTTTATTTGCGAAAAACAACTGGGGTTTGTGGAGCAATGTTATTTTTTTGTCTTGAGAAAAAATTAACATGCAAAGGCTATAACGGAGGACATTTATGAATACAGTGAAACAGGTAGGGCTAAGGTCTAATGAGTAATTTCTTTTGTGTGGGAGATGAGAGGGTTTAGCCGTTGGATTTAGAATGTGCAATGCTCTTTGTCATTGCCATAAATTTGGCATAGTGTCCACTGTCCAGTTGGAGTATGAAGGTGTGCCTTAGAGCGGGCCTTCCAGGCAATGCCCTTTTATGTTAGACAGGCTGTATGTTATGATGCTATCTCAAAATTATTGTTTAGCATGAGAGTTTGGTAAGTATATGTTCTCAAGGGGGAGAAGTATATCGGCTGAAGTAGTACAACATACAGTCTCCTAAAGCATCTGAAATAGTCCAGAAAGGTGCATTAGGTGGATGATAGTAGAGCACAGTTTTAAGGCCTGAAAGAAAACAGATAAATATATTTTGCAATAGTTTGGAACCTGATGGGGAGGACTGGTAAATGGAATACAGATATTGATCAAACTTGACTGCAGTAGTGATGGCTCTGTAATATCCTTCTGGTCTGTTGATAACTTTGACAAGCATTTGCAATGCAATAGGTCTCATGTTTACACGAGTTTGAGCTACTAACATTGCAAAGGACATTGCCTTTTTATTTTTATTTTCGTTTTTAAAACCTATTAAAAGGCATTGTCATTTACAATGCCAGTAGCTTAAACTTGCCTAAATGCGAGACCTATTGCATTGCAAATGCTTGTTATATTGAGGTATTAGGATACTACCAGTCCAAGATGGGGGTGTCTTTCCCTGTGAATAGCAATAATCAAACAATGGAGTAAAGTAGGTGGCCAACAGCAGAGGTTCCTTTTTATTTACTGTCATATGGATTTCATCCAGACCTATTGCTCCTGCAGACCTCATTTTTCATAAATCCTATCACTTCACCCTTTGAAGGGGCATAGTAGGATTCATGGATTGTAGTAGAATTGAGTAGAGTGGGGGTGGAACAAGCAGAATTAGGATTTGCAGTATAAAGATCTACCAGATGAGATTTCCATTCTTCTTTTATAGGAATGGGGAACAGATTTTACTCTTGTACAACAGCAATCGGCGATTATTTCCCAATACCTTTTAGAGTTATTTTTTGAAGCTGCCTCTTTTAACTGTGCCCATTCATAATCTTCCTTTATTTGCTTTAGGGAAGGTCCTTTCCTCTGTCTTTTCCTCTTTAAAAGAATTATTAATTTACTTCTTTTGAGGGAAAAGTCCAGGAACTGGGCTGTAACTTATGTATTCATTTCCCTATTCATAGGAAGCAATGGCTTGAAATGCTGCATCCGTTTAGCTGGTACTTGTGTAGAGTTCCATAACAGAGCCAGGGTACTTGTATTATGACAAAAGGCTTTGAATAAATCAGTGTGAGAAGAATGGTGATCAACCTTTACTAAGTGCTGCTGATCACCTATCAGAGCTGTTAGGTTCTCTTAATGTTTAAGGGAGGTAGCTAGGGTACTCCAGTGGATTCTGCAATTAGTTATGTTAAAACCCACTGAAGTATCCTTAAAATTCCATAACCTACCTTAGCACAGGTCATCTCAAATTAAGAGCAGATCACCATATGATCACTAAGTACATTTTCCAAAACATCCATACTAGAGGGCTTACAACAAAAAATCAGCTGAAACGATTAAGCAATCAATAATAGCTCTCCCAGTAGGTGCTATATGGGTATAATGGCTGGTATATTATTTCCTAACCTCCCATTGACAATTAAAAGATCTAAACTTCTCAAGCCTTCAAGTAATAATGCTCTTCTTTTATCAGTCTGACTATTATTCGGACACAGAGCGAAGGGAATATTTAAAGCTTCATTTTTAAGGTATTAGCAAATAACCTTATGCTGTGAGAAGAAACTTTGGCATTTAGATCACCAACCAGCATTAAATGCCTACAATCTTCACTTTCCATAATAGAGTAGATAAAAACAAATAGATATTTTAATTAATGAGAGTTAGATGCATCCGGAGGTGTATATGCATTTACGATCAATAGGGAATCAAAATTATCAGCACTCTGTTCTTTCAAGAATAATATTTTATTTTTATTCGTGCTTAAGCTGGCCGCGTTCCAAGAAATTTCTTTAAGACCCTTGCAAGGAAGAATTCTCGCACTTTAAGCCCGAAGATCTATTTGTGTTAAGTGCCCCTGCCACCCAACTTCATTTCTTATCTTCTTCAACTGTAGTCAGTATCGGATTATTCTTTTTCTCTGCAAGGAATGAAACTCTCTTTCCCACCTTCCCAAGGGAGACCTGCAGTATACTTTCTCTCTCAGAATAAGGCAAGTTCCTTTCAGAGAGATCTGAATGGGAGATAGTCCGCCAATTATGAGTTGTTTTTTGGGGGGCTAACTCCTCTTCAGGTACAAGAACATCGATACCTCAGTATCGTCATTTATCACTGTTTGACATTATCAGATGGGGAATTACTTTGGAACCAAACATCACTCTAGCTCCCCCAGAATTGCTATGTTTTTTAACCTGGACCAAGACAAGATCACTACTCTGGATCATTTGGAGGTCAGGAATCTCAGCAAAACAGCTCAAAAAAAGGATCTATTCATAAACGGCTCATGACCAAATAGAAAAGAAAAATCTAAAATAGAAGGAACAGAAAGAGAGTAATTAACTTGGCAAACTACCTCAGGGACAGTTCCAGTAGGTTTATAGATAACATTACTGCCAATAGAGGAGACAAATAGTGTGGCATTAGGGTCAAGTGACTCTGTGCCGGGGGGGCGCTAGAGGGCGCCGAGCAAGATGGCCGCACGCATGTGAGGCTCTGCCGGGACCGTCTAACATTTGCTAAAATATCCTGCATATCCCGCCTTTCCTGGCCCCCGGCTCTGTGGCAAACGACATCCGAAGCGACTGGGCAACGGGTGTGGCGCTTTTCGTCTGCCAGGGAGACTGCGAGAGCTGATTTCTAAGAAGCGCCGTACCGCGCTGGACCCGCGACCGGAGGGGTCCGGCCCTGCGACCTGTGTCTCGCGGACGCTTTGAGACCGGACGGCCTCTTCCCCTGCCTGTGAGAGCGACCAGGAAGAGCGGAGGCCCGCACTGAGGGCGGCGACGACACGCTGTGGCGAGCGGAGAGTGCTCGAAGACCGAGCGGCCTGAAGCCTGGCCCTGCTGGCGGCAGTGAGTGGGGCGGGGAGCTAGGCGAGCCCGAGGCTGCGGAGGCGGCGCTGGGCCACACTAGGCCGCGCTGCGCGAGCTGCGGCCGGCGGGGACGCAGGGGGGCCCGGAGCACGGCGGCGTGGAGGAGCTGGGGGAGCACTGACGCCCACAGGATCACGGGGGGCTGCTACCTGAGGGGCAATTGGCGATAAAGTACGGGACCGTTTTGGTGCAGTGCCTCAGGCCTACAGTATTGGTGACTCTGCCCCTTGCTGGGGATAACTGCCGAGGTAACGGGGGGGGGCGACCTGGTGCATTGTTACTCCACCACACCCTGGGACCTACTGGTGCCCACGAACCGGGAGCACTTTTGACTACACCTGCCCCACGAACTATTGCGACTAGGCAAGGTCACAGATCAGGTAGGCGCCATGGGCAGGCCAGAGAGAAACCAACCAAAAATAGCATTTGAAGCCAAAAAGACAGCGCAATCTTCCTCGCAGGCGCCGCAAGAAACAGAGACTATGGGGGCGGTTGGGGGCACCCCGAACCTAGAGGCCACATTGGTGGCGATGCAAAAAACGCTGCAATCCATAGAAGGCACCATGGAAGCGGTCAATCATCGACTTGATCACATGGCGACACAATTTGACCGGCAAAATGAGCGGATGGGAGAGGTGGAACAGAGAGTGTCCGCCACGGAGGATGGGCTGGCTATGGTCACGACCAAGGTGTTCAATATGGAGAGGATCTTGGCGGTAATACAGGCGAAGAATGAGGAGTTGGAAGGGAGGTCCAGACGAAATAATATACGCGTTACGGGCCTGCCAGAATCCACGAATGTTGGTCGGATGGAAGACTTCATGGAGCGCATGCTGGTAGATATTTTTGGCTCTGAACAATTGTCCCGAGTCTTCATCGTGGAGCGCGCTCACCACTCTCTGGCGAAGCGACCAGTACCTGGGGCGCAACCGCGTCCTATTATTGCTCGCATCCTTAACTACAGGGATCGGGATGTCATACTGCGCCTTGCACGGGAGAAGGGCGCTATTGAGTACCAGGGCAACAAACTGGAATTCTATCCCGATTTCACCATGGCGGTACAAACGGCGGGCAAGGAATTTACCACAGTGAAACAGCCATTACGCGCCGAAAACATCCCATACGCCATGTTGTATCCGGCACGTCTTCGGATAGGGCCCCCGTCGGACAACAACATTTTCGCCTCCCCTAAGGCGGCCATGGACTATGCAAAAAAACAGAAAAAACGTAAAAGGGACTCGAATGTGCAGCACGATGGGGAGGAGGACCTGCAGGAAGAGGTGGTCTAGGGAATTGACTCCTTGCTGCTGTACTGTTGCTGTTGTTCATACATTGTAGAGTTGGTTGCTGCTCTGTTACAAGTTGCCCAATTTGACGCTAGTTATGATACCCTTACCTTAGGCGGGGCGACCACTAGTTCATGAAAAGAACTACATGAGGATGTTGATATTCACTGTATAATGTGGCTCGCACCTTAGACGGCTGGCAGAAGCGGGGATTATTGAGTGGGTCTCATGTGCTCCAAGCGTTATCATGGGCTTACATGGGAATTGCAGGCACTAGGAGATGTGCTATTGTACTACAATGACTGTCTGCGACATGTTCTAAGCATAATGGAAGCTTTGCTGAGGCGCAGTTGGGAGAGTGGGTGCCTCTATTGCAGAACGCCGAGTGTATTTTACTTGCTGCAATTCTTATTGCTATGGAGCTGGGGTGGGAGGGATGGGATTGTTCAATGGTTTGCACGGTCTGCACTCTCGTTAGTTTCCTGACGGGAGTTGTGTGCCACTGCGCCCCTCATATGGGAGATCCCCACACACTTTTGTATGTACTGTTGGGTTTTGGTGGGGGGGGGGGAAGGGGACGGCTTTGGCAGGTTGGGGATGCTGAAGTGGGTGGCGGGGGGGTTGAGGGTTTCTGGAGTTCTTGGGAAGGGTTGCTGCGTTTCCTGGTCTACGGTGGGAGGTTTGGGTGGTCTGAAGGGCGGTTGGAGCACTACTGGTCAATGTGCTGCTTGACTTGCGAGGCACTTTTTGTTGACACTCGATTGATGGTGTATTGTGAGTGTCATATCATTGGTAGGCTTTTGGGATGGTTCTGCTGTCTCTGGGGTATATTGCAAACCTGGAAGTATGGATAGGAGGGGTAAACTTACCTGTATCACTTGGAATGTCAGGGGTTTGAATCGTCCGCAGAAAACTAGACAGATGCTGGCGTTCCTAAATAGGCATGGTGCACACGTGGTTTTTCTTCAGGAGACGCACCTTCGGGGGAGGGCGGCAGAAACTGTGGGTAAGCAGTGGGCGGGTGTCAGACTGGCGACGGCCTATTCATCTTACGCACGTGGTGTTATGATTTTAATCAAAAAAAATGTACCGTTTGACGTACTACATGAGGAGATTGACCAGGATGGTCAGTATATTATAGTACATGGTAAATTATGTGGGACACTGGTCACCCTCCTTAATGTCTATGGTCCAAATGTTGATGACCCTGACTTTTATGTTAAGCTTTGGAACAAAATTTACATGCTACCTCCATCGGCTGTAATCTGTGGTGGAGATTTGAATGTTGCGCTGGATGGAGAGATGGACAAAAAACAAGACAGGCCTTGTGTGCGCAAGAGAGCGGCTGACGCAGTTTGTGAAGGTATGACTGGCCTTGGGCTACTGGATGCGTGGCGATTGAGACACCCTGGCAGGCGGGAGGGCACCTGTTACACATCGGCGCATGACACATGGTCGAGATTGGACTATTGGCTGGTGACTCGTGATGTGAGCGGATGAGTGATGGATGTGGATCATCTACCTCGCACGATCTCTGACCATGCGCCAGTTCGCTTGGAGGTGCGATTGCCGACACATACACCGGCTCCTTTCACTTGGCGTCTATCGCCGGGAACGTTGACTGATCAGGTGCTGCGCGAGCGGCTTAGAATGATCATTGAGGAGTTCTTTGATAAGAATGTAGGGTCTGTTGACAATATGAGTACGGTGTGGGAGGCATTTAAGGTGACTGTACGTGGGGCATGTATTGGCCTCCAGTCGGGAGTACTTACGTCACTGAGAGATTCCATGTCCAGGTTGGAGAGAGAATTGTTAGCGCTGGAACGACAGTTGGAAGAATGCCCGGATGAGACGTTGTTGGCAGACATTAGATTGAAAGTTACAGAATATAACGAACTAGCTGATCAGGAGGTGAAGTTCCTGTCCAAACACACTAGGGCAAGATAATATGGCGAAGGGGTTAGGCCAGGGAAAGGGCTGGCGGATCGTATAAGGGACCCCTGGGCTAGACACTGTACTGTGCAGGAAATAGAGGACGGGGAGTATATCGTGACTAGCACGACTGGCATTCTAGATTGTTTTACGAAATATTATAAACAGATGTATGAGCACAGAGAGACGGCGGGAGAGGAAGAAATAGCTCAGTATTTTGAGGACATAGCATTGGTGTGGCTATCGAGGGGGCAACAGGAATTCCTTATGCATCATATCACGGAGGGGGAATTTAGGGACGCGATAGCTGCGGTAATCGGACAAAATATCGAAAATAAAATATCGTAAAGACAAAATATCGAAGTTAAAATATCGAAGGTCAAAAATATTGGGAAGCATAAATATCGGATACAAAAATATCGTAATAGGTAAGTAAGTATAAATATCGATAACAATAATATCGTATGACAAAATATCGACAATACAAAATATCGTGTAGTAATGGAAAAAATAAATAGTATAGGAAAAAATAAAATAATTGTACATAAAATTTTGATAAAAAGGTCTATCGAAAAAATTCAAATATATTTAATAAAAAAATATTTTAAAAAAACATATCTAGTTTTAGGAGCGGGTAATTGGGTTTATAGGGGATAAGGGTGGGGAGTGTATTAAAATGTATGTAAAAAAACATAAAATAATAAAAAATATAACAAAAAATGTAAATAATTTTTTTTTTAAATAAATAATATAAAAAATAATAATAGATATCAAGTTTTAGGAGCGGGTTATTGGGTTTATAGGGGATAAGGGTGGGAAGTAATTTAATAATAATTAATTAATTAATATATGTTTGTAAATATTTTTAAATAATAATTAATTGGTAAATAATTAATATTAATTAGTTAATTAATTAATATAATTTTGTACATATTTTTAAATATTAATTAATTGGTAATTAATTAATATTAATTAGTTAATTATATTAATTAGCTTAATTTTTTTTTAATATATATTTTTTTGTTATTGTTAATTAATTGGGAAATAATAATACTAATTATTAAATTTAATTAATTACAGCTAATGTGCTAATATATTTACTTTATTGTTATTGTTAATTAATAATTAATTGGTAATTAAATAATATTAATTAATTTTGGGTAAAGGAGTATTTTTAGGGTTCAGGGTCAGTTTTCAGTTTTTGGGTAAAGGGGTATTTTTAGGGTTCAGGGTAAGTTTTCAGTTTTTGGGTAAAGGGGTATTTCTTGGGTTCAGGGTCAGTTTTCAGTTTTTGGGTAAAGGGGTATTTTTTGGGTTCAGGGTCAGTTTTCAGTTTTTGGGTAAAGGGGTATTTTTTGGGTTCAGGGTCAGTTTTCAGTTTTTGGGTAAAGGGGTATTTTTAGGGTTCAGGGTCAGTTTTCAGTTTTTGGGTAAAGGGGTATTTTTAGGGTTCAGGGTCAGTTTTGGGTTTTTGGGTAAAGGGGTATTTTTAGGGTTCAGGGTCAGTTTTCAGTTTTTGGGTAAAGGGGTATTTTTAGGGTTCAGGGTCAGTTTTGGGTTTTTGGGTAAAGGGGTATTTTTAGGGTTCAGGGTCAGTTTTCAGTTTTTGGGTAAAGGGGTATTTTTAGGGTTCAGGGTCAGTTTTGGGTTTTTGGGTAAAGGGGTATTTTTAGGGTTCAGGGTCAGTTTTGGGTTTTTGGGGTACAGTCGTACAGGGTAAAAATAAAATAAATTTAAATTCAATCAATAAAAAGGAAATTAAAACAAATAAAATTACATTAAATATTAAGTTTTTAATTTATTTTAAATGTATATGTATTCGTTTTAATTTTTTAATTATGTTTTAATATTTTAATTTAATATTTGTAAAATTATATGTATTTTAAAATTAGTTTTACATTATTATTAAAACATTTAAAAAAACGATATTTTTAATTTCGATATTTTTGTACTACGATATTATTTTTTCCATATTTTTGTACTTACCTTTATGAAGATATGACTCCGATATTTTTGATTTCGATATGTTTGTGTCCATATTTTTGTATGTAGATATTCTGTCTGTCGATATTATGTCAGACATTCCTCTAATTTAATGTAGACTGGAGTTGGAATATTATTTAATAATTAATTAGTGTCCAGCACCAACTCCAATTTAATGTACACTGGAGTTGGAATATTAATTATTACACAATTAGTGTCCAGCACCTACTATAATTTAATGTACACTGGATTTGGTATATTAATAATTAAATTATTAGAGTCCAACATATACTCACATTTAATATACAGTGCAAAATTTCTAATAAGATTGTTACATTATAGTAAGATAATGATACAAATAGTTCTACATGATTGTAGAAATATTATTTTTATTTATGTTTCACAAATAAAATGTTATTTCATAACAAAATATTTTTATTACATTTGGTTTTAAAAACATATTTTATAAACACAATGATAAGCAACTATACAGAAGCATTATTATTTTCTTAATTTTTGTACAAAAATGAAAATTATTTATTATCTCTTTTACATATTGTAATTTCAGAAAGAAATGTAGAAATAACAAAAGTATTTTTCTATTATGATTTTTTCAGCTTCATTTCTAAACATCACATATTTATAATATAAGTCACACATTTTTAACACATTTTTAAATTATTATAATTTGTGACAATGTAGTTATATTTCTAGACATTGTTAACATAAATATTATTGTTTTCATAATATGCATTTATTACATTCATTTACATATTTGTTAATCAAATCATTGTAGGATTAAAGTAAATATTTTTTTACAATAATAGAAACTTAATGTTTATTTTTGCCTATTTAGTTAAGTATAGATATTATATTTTATACTTGGGACTATTTTATTGCATTTGGGTGCTTTATTTTGTAACCGGGTTAGGTCGTTTTGGATTATTTGGAAGAAGGGCTGATCGCGGTTGGGAGACACTTCACGTCGCTTCAGGTAAGGTTTATTTTATATGTTTTATGTGTATTTTAATGATGTTTTGAGACTAGTGACCTTATATTTAGTGTTGTTGAATGTGAGGGAGTTATGTTTTAGATTTCGAAAACAGATAATTACTTATGGTATATACACGTAGTGTTAGTTAGTTAACTCATTATTTATAGAGTGAATTTTAGTCTTTTACGGTATATCTACAAGTGAAATCATCAATTTTAATATGTTTGTACCTAATTACTAGCTAATTAATGTGGGTGGGAATGTCTGTTTTCTATGTTTTTGTCATAGGTGTACGCTACATCGGAAGTTCCGTTTTTTTTTTAAGGAAGTGTTTGTTTGTTTGATTCAACACTGCTTTACAAACACTTCTTTACATTTTTCGGTTTTCCAGGAGCGATTCTTTCTATTTTTCAACTTTTTCGGGGTTTTTATGGTTAGTCGATGGCTCTGGACAACGTGGATTTCTTAATTTTGGAACAGTTGTATTTTTACATTTTTTTTGGGTTAATTTTGCACTACCTGGATTACTTTGGTGGAGAAGGACGTTATTGGATTGACAACATGATTGGTAAGTCCTTGCTTTCTTATTTTGTGTGGGTGGGTAATGTTATTTTTATTATGGAATTGTTTTTTACTTGTTATTTAGTTTTAATGTGTGCATATATTATAATAATATCTCTATATATTGCATACATTAAATACTTTAGAAGCTCACGTTACATATTTTTCCATTCTTAGGTGATAGTTTTAGTGTTTTATAACATTTTGGGAATTAATTAGAGTAGTGTTTTGGCAATGATGTTTAGGTATTCTATGCCTTTTGTACTAGGGTAAAGTTTTACTTGTTCTTCCAGGTACTTGTGCATTTGTTTATTTTCCTTTGATGTTTTAGGGACAAGTTCAGTTACAGATTGGTCCATTCTAAATTCCTGGTAGCTCTGTTCTTTCTGTAGGCATTTAATGAAATGTTCTAGAGTAGGTTTGGTTCTGCCAGTTGATTGTACAAATGCATTGTGCCAACCTTCCACTGCATTGTTAGTTTTTGATTCTCCGTTAAGGGTACTTCTGTAAACGTTCCACCAGGGTATGAGGAATTTGGGATTTCGTCTGTGGCCAGATCTGTGGAGTCTGCCTACCCAGGTGTCTTCAAAGTAGTCGAGAAATGGACTTAATTTAGCTTCATTTTGTTTGTAGAAGGGGCTGTCTATAAGAATGTTGTAGTGTTCAGCTACGTCTGTTTCAGGGACATAAGCAAGTGCAATGAGTTTTTTAATTTGGAAAGCAAAAGATGAGTTTGTAGCATATTCGACACTTAGGGTAGTTTTTTGAAGGTGTCTCCATAAATTTAATTTAATTAATTTAATTTAGCGATTTGTAAAGTGCCTGGTGACCCAAGGGCATCCCCGCGCTATAAGGAGTTGATATCCAGATGAGGGAGAGGAAGGGGGAAGGGCCATTTATTTAGGGAATAGATGTGTCTTCAGCTTTTTGCGAAAAGCCACGTAACTGGGTTCCAGTCTGAGGGTACGTGGGAGGGAGTTCCATCGAGTGGCCGCTTGTACAGAGAATCATCGTCCTCCTGTGCGTGTCCTTTTGAATTTAGGAATGTTGGCAAGGTGCTCATTCTCTGATCGTAGGGATCTGGGTGCTTTATAGGGGGTGACCATGCTGCTGAGGATCGCAGGGCCAGATCCGTTGATCAGCTTGTGTGTCGTGCACATGGCTTTAAATTCCACCCTTTGACGCACAGGGAGCCAGTGCAAGGCCTTGAGGGCGGGTTTGGCTGACATTCTGGAAGGAATGTTTGTGAGCAGACGTGCTGCGGCGTTCTGTGTCCGTTGTAGTCTCGTCATGGTGGCCTCAGGGGCTCCCAGGTAGACCATGTTGCTGTAGTCCAGACGTGACAATACTAGTCCCTGGATGAGAAGTTTCCTGGAGGCGGGTGGGAGTAAGGGGAGAATCTTGCGGGTTGTGCGCATAAGCCCAAAACAGGTGCCCGAGGTTTTGGCCGCTTGCGTCTTCATGGAGAGCTCGGGTTCGAGCCACACTCCGAGGGTCTTGATTTCACGCTTCGGGGAGGGGATTTCCCCGAACACATCAGGCCAGACTGCTGGGGGGATGGTTGCCCATTGTTTTCCCAGGAGCATCACTTCGGTCTTTGACCCATTTAACTTTAATGAAGAATCACTCATCCAGCTGTGGATATCCGTAATGCAATTAGCCAGGTTGTCTGGATGGTCGACTAGTTGGGATAAGGAGACAACCAGTTGGGTGTCATCAGCGTAGCTTACCATTTTTATGTCAAATGGTGACACTACGTCTTCAAGAGGGGCCATATATGCGTTAAAAAGCGTTGGGCTCAGGGAAGATCCCTGAGGGACCCCGCTTGAGAGGGGGAGGGTGGACGAGTGGTGATTGCCGTCCCAAACCTGGAACGTGCGTCCGGTGAGGAAGGATTCAATCCAACTGAGTGCAGTCCCGGTGAGCCCTGCTGCCGCGAGTCGATGGAGAAGGACACGATGGTTGACTGTGTCGAAGGCTGCGCTGAGATCCAGGAGGATCACTGCCACTGACCCTCCTGAATCCAGTATGCGCCTCGCCTCCTCGATGACGGCGAGAAGGGCGGTATCTATGCCTTGACCCGGGCGAAAGCCAGTTTGGGATTGCCGTAGTACATTGTTTGTCTCGAAGAACTGGGATAGTTGTCCGTTGACCAGTTTCTCTGCTACCTTGCTGATTCCAGGGAGGAGAGAAATTGGCCGGTAGTTTGCCATGTCTGCTGGATCGAGCTGGGGTTTTTTAAGGAGTGCTTTTACCACCGCGATCTTCCAGCTGGCAGGAACAGATCCCTGGGCAAGTGAGCTGTTGATAAGCTCCATGAGCGTGGGGACGATGACGGGGGCCACGGTTTTGAGGAATCTGATGGGAACAGGATCCAACGGTGATCCGCTTCTCATTTTGGCCAAGGTTCGTTCTACCTCTTCGCAGGTTACTGGCCTGAATGTCGCAAGTTGGGGTCGTAGACTGCTATCGGTCTGGCTGGGAGGTGAAAGGTTGTCCATGTGGCTAGTAGGGCCGGGGGGGGGGGGAGGCTAGGATGCGGGTAATTTTGTCGTTGAAATAGGTGGCAAGTTCATTACTACGATCAGCCGGGGGGAGATGGGGGAGGGAGAGTTAGGTACTTTTAGCAGCTCCTTAACAATTAGGAAGGATTCCTTGGCCGAGTTGGAGGATTCTTGTATCCGAGCGTCATAGTGGGAAGCTTTGGCGTGCCTGATGGCCTCTTTATAAAGTCTCACTGTGTTGTGGTATGCTTCCTTGTTGGCGTGCTGCCAGTCTTTCCTCCAGAGCCGTTCGGCTCTTTTACAGTTTTTGCGAAGTAGACGGAGGTCCGGGGTATACCACGGGGCGGAACCGGGTTTACAGTTTTTGTCCTCCCTAGTTCTGAGTGGGAGTACCGAGTCCAGGGAGGTGGTAATCCACCTTCTGAATTTACTATCGGCGACCACCGGGTCTTCTGCGTATGTAGGGGTGGTGGTTTTTAGGCTCCTAGCCCATTCTTCGGTGGGAAGTCTGGACCAGGTCCTGTCTCTAATGAAGGTGGGCGGTGTATGAGGTTTCCTGAAAATTCCTGGTAGTAGGAAGGATACTAAGAAGTGGTCTGTCCAGGGAAGAGGAAGGGCCTCCTTCGCTTACATCGAGGGGGTGCTGGTGAACACCGGGTCCAGCAGGTGACCCTTGGTGTGGGTGGCCCCAGAGTTAAGGAGGCGGATGTCAAGTGCCGCCAGATCGGAGATCAGGTCAGCAGCTACCGGGTCTGCAGGGTCATCGAGATGAATGTTCAGATCACCTACTATCATGAAATTAGATGAGGAGTGGGCCTGAGCTGCAACAGCTTCCAGGAGTGAATTAGCGAAAGGGCCTGGATGCCCGGGGGGGCGGTATACCAGGACTCCTGTCAGTGAGTTGGTCGGGTCTAGCTTGAATGTAAACTGAAGGCTTTCAGAGTCGGGGATCTGCGCATCACTAGATTTGCAGTGAAGGTAGTCCCGGTGAATAATGGCAACGCCGCCACCCCTGCCTAAGGGGCGGGGTAGGGACTGAATAAGGAAGCCCGATGGGGTAGCTAGCACCATATCTGACTCCGAATGTGGGGCGAGCCAAGTTTCCGTGAGGAAGAGAATGTCTAACTCGTGGTCTTCAATGAGATGGTTGATTTGCGTCGCGTGTTTAGGGAGTGAGCGGCAGTTAAGAGATGCCAGTTTGAGAGCCGCGGGCTTGTGCGGTTTTATAGGAAGTTTGAGCTGGACTGGCTGGCAGAGGGAACAATGGATGAAAGGCCCGTTTAGATCATGCACGTATTTACAGGAGGGGGCGGGGGGTCTGAGACTTAGTAGCTCCCGACGTGAGTAGCTTACCTTATGGGCATCTGCATCCGGCAGAGGTTCTGGCCCTAGGCCCGGTCGTGCGCGGACGGGCGCAGACGGGCTTGCCTTAGGCGCGCCTTCGGCACGCAAACGGCGCTCCCGCTGCGCTCGTCCGCTGCGCTGGTATGGCCGGCACATTTGTAGTGGTTGGAAGTGGGCGTGGCCTCGCAGTGGGCGTGGCTTCCGCCTTGGGCGTTTCCCTGTAACAGCGCGGAGTCGCTGTGTCAGGGGTGGTCTAGGAGGGCTGTGTCAACACGTGAGGTCAGCGCTTCCAAGCAGGTGAGCTCCAAGGTTTTAAAATCACACAAAGAGTAGGAATAACAATTTTTTAAAATCAAATTGTGGGCACAGTCCTCTGGCTTCCGCCTCAGAGGATACAAACAATAATAATGCAACTGCTTGTTCTCAGCGTTTTGTAGTGGTTGGAGGTGGGCGTGGCCTCGCAGTGGGCGTGGCTTCCGCCTTGGGCGTTTCCCTGTAACAGCGCGGGGTCGCTGTGTCAGGGGTGGTCTAGGAGGGCTGTGTCAGCGCGTGAGGTCAGCGCTTCCAAGCAGGTGAGCTCCAAGGTTTTAAAAATCACACAAAGAGTAGGAATAACAATTTTTTTAAATCAAATTGTGGGCACAGTCCTCCGGCTTCCGCCTCAGAGGATACAAACAATAATAATGCAACCGCTTGTTCTCAGCGTTTTGTAGTGGTTGGAAGTGGGCGTGGCCTCGCAGTGGGCGTGGCTTCCGCCTTGGGCGTTTCCCTGTAACAGCGCGGGGTCGCTGTGTCAGGGGTGGTCTAGGAGGGCTGTGTCAGCGCGTGAGGTCAGCGCTTCCAAGCAGGTGAGCTCCAAGGTTTTAAAATCACACAAAGAGTAGGAATAACAATTTTTTAAAATCAAATTGTGGGCACAGTCCTCCGGCTTCCGCCTCAGAGGATACAAACAATAATAATGCAACCGCTTGTTCTCAGCGTTTTGTAGTGGTTGGAGGTGGGCGTGGCCTCGCAGTGGGCGTGGCTTCCGCCTTGGGCGTTTCCCTGTAACAGCGCGGGGTCGCTGTGTCAGGGGTGGTCTAGGAGGGCTGTGTCAGCGCGTGAGGTCAGCGCTTCCAAGCAGGTGAGCTCCAAGGTTTTAAAAATCACACAAAGAGTAGGAATAACAATTTTTTAAAATCAAATTGTGGGCACAGTCCTCCGGCTTCCGCCTCAGAGGATACAAACAATAATAATGCAACCGCTTGTTCTCAGCGTTTTGTAGTAGATGGAAGTGGGCGTGGCCTCGCAGTGGGCGTGGCTTCCGCCTTGGGCGTTTCCCTGTAACAGCGCGGGGTCGCTGTGTCAGGGGTGGTCTAGGAGGGCTGTGTCAGCGCGTGAGGTCAGCGCTTCCAAGCAGGTGAGCTCCAAGGTTTTAAAATCACACAAAGAGTAGGAATAACAATTTTTTTAAATCAAATAAACACTGGTTTAAATGATAATAGCAGCCTTGAATGCAGGTATGGGGGTGGATTTTTAGGATAGTTGAGAGCATTGCTTGCTCAAAATCAAGAATGATTTTTTCTGGAGAAAAATCATTAGTTTTTTGTTTAATTATATTTAATAATTCCATATATGTGGAATTATTTTTGTTTGGTAATAGTGCATATAGCAAAGGTATGTTGCAGTTGTGGTAGAGGCCATGTATTGTGTATAATTGGAAAAATGGTTTGGGACAGATGTTAAATGTTCCATCCATCATCCAATATTGGCTTTGCTGCAGTTTAACTAAATTCATATTGGTACCAAAAATTATAAGCCTTTTGTCATTGTTTTCGTTGTCGTAAACTATAAATAGTTGTTTATTTAAAGTTATTATTTGGTTTGCAGTTAAATTTATATCCTGATATGTTCTGGGAGATGGTGTTGTAGCAGTAGTAGCTTTTTTAGTTCGTGCTATAGTTCTTTTTAAGAGAGAATATTTGGCATTTGGGTTGTGGCAGTTTTTGGGATTTTAGGAATGGCTTCTTTTAAAATGACATTTGTTTGCTTTTGGGAACCTGTACTAGCTTCTTTTATATTTTCCAAAGCTGTTCTAACTTCTATTTCAGTAACATTAGGTGGATGATTGTGTTCCCTAGTATACAGTACTGTAGCTTCTCTAGTTGTTGCTCTTCCATAGCACTTGTTAGAATAATATTTACAACATTTCCAATTAACTTTCATGCCATATTGCTTTTCTTGTGTATAAGTGTAACCCATGTAGCATAGTAATAGTTTTCCTTTCTGGCTGGTCACAAATTCGGCTCCTTCGGTCATTTTGTACTTTGTATATCTATAAAATATATATATAATAGTTAATGTCAAATTAAATGTGATAAATAATCTATGTTAGTGATAAGTAGGAATGTTTATACTTACGTGTTTTAGAATTTACAGCAAAATTAGGAGTTGCTTGCTTCTTTAGTTGGGGATAATTGTTTGTGATGTTGTAGCTGTTATGAAAAACATGAAAGTAGTATATTATTAATTAATGTTTCGGTACATTTGCAATGTTAGAGCTCATTTCTACTACAAAAGTGTATCTTCATGATTCACATTGTGAAGATACGTACATATTTTTTTAGGTTGGTCTTTGCCAGTATAGTTGTTTCTTCAGCTTCTGGAGAGTAGTTTGTAGTGTTATCTTAAATAAAAAAAGGAACATATGTGTTAGAATAATCACCATGTTGGTACGTTTTTTAATAGATTATCTGGTAATTATGTTCTTTAATATACTTACTTTGTGATTAGTATCTGTATTATTCAGAATGTGGAGTTCTGTATTATGTCTGTATATCTATTCGTCGTGTTTGCTCTGTAAATAAACAATATATAATAGAAAATAATTAGAACAGTTCTAAATGTTTGTATTGTTTTTCCACATTTATTTCAGTTGCATAATACTTACTTAGTAAAATGTATTGTAGAAATAGTACTGATGTCCTTAGTTCATTAGTAGTGCAGTTTTCAGTAGTAGAATCTACCGAAAAAAAGAAATATGTGGGGCAAAAGTCATTATTTCTGTGTGTTTAGATTTATGAGCAAATAATGAAACAATGTGAAATTACTTACATAGTTATTAGAATCTGTATTCCTATGCTTTGTTCACAGTTATTTTGAGTAGAATATTCAGTAGTCGTAGTATCTAAAAAGTTTTATATAATTATTTAGCATGTTAAGTAGTATGAATAGCAAAGGGGCACTGGGTATTTAGCAGGTAAGTAAGTAGTAGTAGCAAATAATGCAGTTTCTATTTTATTTACTTACTTAGAAGATGTAATAGTAGGTTGATAGTCTGGTTCTTCTAGTTGTTGTGCAGCAATTCGGATAGAGATGAATCTCCTTCAGTGACTTTTGGCAAGTAGTTTGTGCTTAGATTTTAATTGTTTATATAGGGGAGTGTCAGTAGTAATTACTTTGCTATTGGTTCATTTAAAAAATTAGGTTTGTGATTGGTTAGTTAGTATATTTGAATTTCAGTTGTGATTACTTTGTAATAGAAGTGAAAAACTAAAAAAAATTATAAAATTATACAAACTAGCATAGAATATTTTATATGTGTAGGTGATATAATTATACCAATAGGATATTTTTGACGAATTAATAGTGTGTCTATAGTATTAATTTAAGTATTGTGTGTTTATTTAGATGTGAAAACATATAAAACGTTAATTAATTATGCAAACAGATGCATATAAAAAGTCGATATAGCTGATAATCCGATATTGATGTGCACGATATTTTTGATGTCGATATTATAGTTAATGTCATTATTTGTTGTAGAAAGCGATAATTTTGTTTTCCGATGTTAATGTAGTCGATATAAAAGTAAACAATGTTTTTGTATATCGATATTAAAAAATCGATATTTGTGTATATATCTAGTTAAGTATAGGAAGCCGATATTTTTGATTTCGATATTTTTGTTCCGATATTTTTGTACGTCGATATTGTGAATTTCGATATTTTGTCAGACATTCGATAGCTGCTCTTCCAAATGGCAAAGCAGCTGGCACAGACAGATTGCCCTCAGAATTTTATAAAGAATACGTTGATCTTTTGCTTCCACACTTGGCGATGGTGCTGGAGGAAGGGGTGGACCAGGGCCAGTTACCGACTACAATGAGAGAGGCACTACTTGTAGCGTTACCTAAGCCAGGAAAGCCTCCTAATAAGTGTGAATCATACTGCCCTCTATCCCTCATGAACACCGATGTTAAAATTATAGCTAAGGTTCTGGCTACTAGGCTGCGGCTGCTCCTCCCAGTCATGGTGTTGCCGGACCAATCAGGATCCATACCTCTCCGGTGTACCACCCACAATCTGCGGGCTCTGTTTGCGGTGTTACATCTGCTCAAGCCGGATTTGGCTGCGGTGGCTGTCATGCTTGACGCCGCTAAGGCCTTTGATTCAGTTGCATGGCGGTATATGATAGCCATACTGCCCTGGATGGGGGTGACTTTTTTCTTTACGTCACTGATAACTCTTCTATATACCAATCCCATAGCACGAGTAAGGGTCAATGAACATGTCTCAAGCCCGTTTCCGGTGCAGAGGGGAACAAGACAGGGCTGTCCTCTTTCGCCTTCGCTATTTGCTATTGTGATGGAACCACTGGCCTGTGTTCTGAGGCAGAGGTATGCGGAAGCGGCTTTGAAGTTCCCTCTTTGGTCGCTGGCGGTGTCCATGTATGCTGATGACATGGTTCTCTATGTGCGTGAGCCTGCTCTATATACTTGAGGCTATACTCCGAGAGTTCATCAGATTTGGTCGTCACTCGGGTCTGACCATCATCTGGGAAAAGTCTGTTATGCTACCTCTCACGGATGCTACTCTTCCCTTTCCCTTAGAATTCCCGCTAGAATGGGCGACGGATTCAGGGCGTTATCTTGGAATTTGGATGCATCGAGACAGCCAAGAAATTATTAGGGCTAACTATGGCGTGGCTATCTCCAAGTTGGAGGATCAGGTAGCGCGTTGGACTCGGCTCCCTCTTACCCTGGCAGATCGTGTATCACTAACTAAAATGGTGGTACTGCCAAAATTTCTATATCTTTTTGTTAACATTCCTCTCCCGCTAAAGTCGCACTTTTTTGCCAGGCTGCGGTCCTTGTTGATTACTTTAACCTGGGCTGGTAAGAAACCGCGAGTGACGTGGGATGTATTGACTAAGCCATACGAATTGGGGGGTTTTGCTGTACCAGATATGAAATTGTATTATTTGTGTGCATAAGCACATTTTGCCTCCTACTGGCTGTCGGCTCCTCCGTATACCCCGCATGTGGCGCTTGAGGCCAGTGATGTTCTGCCGAATCCGCTGAGAGCCATGATAGTAAATAATCATTCAGTGTTTGACAAAGGGGAAGTGGACACGGTGCAATCCACTGCTAACGCCTGGCGGGAACTGGGCAGACGAGCTGACAGGTTGCCATTGTATGCACCTGCTATGCCGCTTCTGTATCACTCGGAAATCTCGGTGTCGGGCGAAATTGGGGGATTGCAGGTCCTACAGGGGGCCGGACTGCATACTATGGGGATCTATTCCCTGGGGCCTCATTCCTCTCATTACAGACTATGACGGACCGCTCTGCAAACACAGTTATGTCTACATTTATATATGTCACACTTAGGGCTGCCGTACATTCCTTATACCCTACGTATCCGGAGGAGCCGTTGGCACTCGGTGCCTTGCAATTGCTCTATACTACTACAGATAGGGTTAAGCTGCTCTCTAAACTGTATCGCGCTGCACAAGAGGATGAGGGGGGAGGTGCGGTACTGGCTAGGGCTAGATGGGACGGGTGTCTTCCAGTGCCACTGAGTGACGATGAGTGGACTGAGAGCTGCTCCATGACTGGAGGATACGTGGCCAACGGCAATTTCCGTCTTCTTCATTATAAATTTGTACATCAATGGTACTACACGCCAGTCCAGCTGGTTAGGTATGGTCTTCGTGCAACTGCTCAATGTGTCTGGTGTGGTGAGGATGATGCTGACTTTGTGCACCTGGCCTGGGGATGTTCACGTGTGTATGCCTTCTGGGGGGCTGTGACTGAGGCACTAACTACAATGACGTCGACTGAGGTTGTGTTGGATATACGCCTGTGCCTCCTGGGAATAGCCTCTGGAATACCAGCAAGAGTGCGGCGATTAATTGTGTTAGCATTACAACTTGCTAAACGGAGAGTCGCTATGGTGTGGGGGGGGAGGAGAGCACCTGATGTCCAACTGTGGCTGACTGACATGGCATACTGCAGGGATCAACTGACTTGTTACTATGAGGGGCTGCCGGCGAAATCGAGACCGCTGGACATTTGGGCCCCATATACAACGTATATGCTTTCCCTGGCTGATGACGACAGCACTGGTGATGAGAGTGGGGGACCATTGGCAGGAGGGGGACGATCTGAGTGATTACCTGAAGGTGTAACTATAATGTAAAGATACCTGGTGTAGGCTACCTTTGCGCCTGAGTGTGGGAGGTCTTTTAGAACTTGACTATCTTCAAATGTAGACATTCCTTTTGTCAGCCAATGATTAATGATACATGATGGGTTTAGAGGTCAGGGGCTGCATGGCCTGATCGATTGCTTTCTTGCATTTCAAAGGGTTATGTATAGATTCACCGTTTTGCCTTAATGCCACGGGATCTTACTGTGACCAGGAACCAGGGAAGACTGGGTGGGGGGGTTGGGGCTTGGTGTTGTTGGGTTTTAAAAAACAAATCACAAAATGAGACCGAGATTCCATATGTGTGATACAGCTGCAGGATTAGCGATGAACCTGAAACACTGGCTATTAATGACTTTGCATCTTTTCCTTTTTGCATGTTCTTGCTGGATGTTCTTGATTGCAGGTTCTGTATTATTTGCTATTGTACTGGTTGCGGCCGGCCCTACCAATGGGTTGTAGGCACACTGCTGTGTATATGTATTATTTGCAATAAAGGTCTCCCCCCCCAAAAAAAAAGTGACTCTGTGCCATCGATGGAGAGCTTGGATTTAGTAATACACCTTCTTGTGAAGCTGATATTGGGGCACTGTGATTCAATACAGGTGATCGGGAACCCCTAAAAATGATTTTATCTTGTCCTTCTTCCTTCTTTGTAGCATTCAAATCGGGTTTCAGTGACAGATTTAAGAAGGAATTAGGATCAAAGGGTAGACGTTTTGTTCTTTTTTCAATCATCCTTCAATGTTTTTCCCTTTTTCTCGTCTTCTGCTTGCAGACTTTTTTTACTTTTGCTCTTTATATCCTTTTCCTTAGGAGGAAGTAAATCAGCTTTTAATTCCCCCATTATAGAATGTTCAGATTTTTTAGCCCCTCTTTTTAGAAAAATAGGGAAAACTTTCTGAACTGTATTTTTTTTCCCTCAGCATTCTGAGAGGACAAAGATGTGGATACAGGAACAGAGCCCTCAAAGTTCAAAGAGCTGCTGTAGCAAAGGGGACTGTATCATATCAAATATGTCTGCATTTTCTTTACCTTTGTACTACAGAAAGGCATACCAACCTGAGTGCCAAAATCCCGCCATTTAGAGTGAGAGGCAAAGCATGTCTAGGTAGAGTTAGACTGCTTGGAGTTGTGTTCCAAGAGGGGTAAAGAAGAAATCCCCTTACTGGAACTGGAACTTCCAGAACTGGAATTGAGCTTATGAGAGGTAGATAGGCTGACTTTACCCAGTGAGGGTGAGAGAGCGCAAACTGACCAAAATGTAGAAATACATCACACTTACACGTAGTAAGCACAAATCATGAAGAGAAATGCCATGAGTGCTGATAGTATCCAAAGTTATATTCTGAAATGTGTAGTTAATATAGAAGTTTAAATAGAAGTGGAACTAATACAGAAATGTGTGAAGTAATACAATTTTATTAAGCGTGATTATTCCTGAATCCATGTTGTGTAGCTGCTAAAATGTAAGATGGCATACGGAAACGTTGAAATGTGGTAGGCCTCAGGGCCTAAGCAAGGCGGGAGGGGGAAGGTGATTAAAATTCACAATATGGATTGCACTAATGTTTAGTATTAATGAGTAGGTTTTTTGATTTATAGATGTGTTTACCGAAATCAGTAGAAATGAGTACTAACATGCTAATAATTAAAGAAGAAGTTGAATGCTATAAAATATTGTAGAGCTGGAAAGCTTTAATGTTGATTTATACGTATTAGTCTGGGTTGGAGAATGTTGCAATGCGGTTGGAAAACCATGAGAATTGGGATTAGGCTGCAGATGTCTGTTTGGAAGGGAAAGGGGGTATTCAATTAGTAATATAATGAATAGAAGCCTGTTCAAGAAATGGACCAGACATGGAGGAGGGTTCCGGAATGTTTAAGGGGTATCAGCGGGCCGGAGACGAGTCTGAGAAGCAAGGTCGACTCTAACCACGAGGCCTCATCATGGAAAAAGCCAGAAGCTACATCACGTGAGGGGCGTCTCACGAGGGGCGTCCTAAATGTTGTTGTATTTTTGTATTAGGGACAGCACCCCTGGGGGGAGTTAGAGCAGACGCCTGAGGACCCTTTAGAGAGCGGATGGGTAGGCAGAGAGGGGCCATGATTGGAGAACTATAGGTTTTCACCAAGAGTTCGAGAGTGGGTGGCTTCCCTTGGGAGTCATTCATTGCTGACACCTTTGATAGGTTGAGACCTGGTTAAGTAGGGATACCATCTAGAGCAGGGTAGGGAAAGCCTAACCTGTATTTTCCTTCCGCCTGTAAATGAGTGATAGATTTCAATATGTGTCTATGCTAACGGCACTATTGTTTTTAGAACTGGTATTGATAGTTTCCGTTGTTCGTCTGAGGGCTTTCAGAGAACACGTGTACGTAGTTGGGCCCGTGTATCTGGTGAATCTCATTTTGAGATGCTTGTACCTGCAACTTATAATAAATCTTTGAAAGCTAGAAGTTGTTTGTGATCCTTTGAAGCAGAGTCCTTATTGGGGGAACTAACTTGGTAAGAGATGCACTTTCTTTCCTCAATGACAGGCAATAAAGATTCAGTCGGCCAGACCGGGGTTTTAGATCGATAGTGATAAGGTATTGATCAAAATCTCAACTCTTCCAGTTGGTAGCTATAGAGAATGGTTGCCTTCTTGAGGAAGGTGATCTAGGCCAGGTTAGATTACCCCAAGCCCCCTAGAGACCGATGATCGGAAGAACAGCCCGCGGAAGAAGGACCGGATGACGTGAGGCAGAAAAGCAGCAGTATCGGTCGAGAGTGAGTATAAAGGGTCATGCGTGTTAAGATTGCGGTGTTTTGTATTGTATCTATGTTGTAATGTCTGGCGGAGTTGAATGACTGTAGAGAGACTGTGGAACAGGTTGTGAGCGCGCGCAACCGGTGGAAATCTTAGGCTCAAGGAGAGCTTAAGTGGTTCGGGTGTATCGGACACCCAGAGTAATTGTTAACCAGGGTGAAGGGGGTCATGAGGTACCAGTGACCACCCGAAGGACCAGATAGGGGGAACGTAAGAGTGAGTGCGCGAGTAACAGACGCTGGTCGGAAGTTACTGTGTGTAAAGAACCTATCAGAGAGACGATAGACATCTCGTCAGTTGTGTTGACAATTACAGATAGACTGTGGACGTACAGTCGAGGGAAGTGACCGCTTGGTCGGAAGTAGTCATTTTTCGGAGTATGAATGGGACGCATGCATGACCGCGAGGAGAGCTGAGAAAGGAGGGGTGCTGCTGCGAAGTGGAGACTAGTGACGTCAGAAAGTGCCGCGCTGGGATTGGCCGGCCGGTGAAAGACCGCGCTGTGATAGGCCAGTTAGCTAAGCCGCGCTAGGATTGGTGGATTGTCATCAGGAAGTAAACAAAGTATTCAAGCTGGAAATCTTGCGCATAATTATGAAGTGTTTTAAATGGTTAAGAGCGCTGTTTAAAAGAGAACGCAGGGGATCGTATGAAGGGGAAGAAGCCCCGCCGGAGGGTACGCCAGCTCATTACATGGGGACAAATGTTGGGCTGCACACGATTCTGTGGATCTCAGAGTGGAGTAAGATGACAGATGGAAATGAGGAACTTACGTTCCCGAAGTACGGGACGTATAGATTAGAGGTGCTACATAGATTAAAAGCAATTATGACCTCTACGAGACCCTTGCCTAGACCAACCCAGTTTGAAGCCCTTAATGCATGGATTAGGGCAGCGCATGAAAAGAACATGAACAGACGGCAAGAAAGAGTGAAACACTCGGTAAGGGCAGTACAGGATGCCAAGTGGGATGCGGATGCTAAAAGATGGAGGGTGCAGAACCTGGAAGTAAATAAATTATATCCAGTGTTAGAGATGCCCGGGAACAAAAACCCCCTAGAAGAGGATGACGAGAGCGAGACAGAGGATAGCCTGATAAACAGATTATTGACAGACAGGCCGCCTCCGTATAACAGAGCAGGGGGAGATGCCGAGAAAGGGGGGGGCAATGCAGGAGAGCATGGGTCGCTTCCCAGTTCCGAATGGGATCCTGCTGCAAAGAAAGAACTGTCCCAGCCTAGCCAAGTGCAACAGGTGGTCGGGAGGTTTGTGGTACAAAGAGCGCCAGAAATGGAGTGTGCCACATCCTACGCGTTACCTGATGCACTACAAGTACCGGTTACCATAGGTCCTATAGTATCGGTATATGATCCAGACAGAGCTAGAGGGGAGGAACGGGTACGGAGGGACAGAGAAAGAGCAGAGATGGCAAGGAGGAATGATACGATCAACTCCCCAAGTCAGTTGCCGATACCAAGAGATTGGAGCACCCCAGTACCCACGGCAGGGGATCCGGGGGACATTAGATGGCCAGAGGATATGAGGGGATCAGGACGGAAATCCTTTCAGGAGTTAAATGAGTACATGAAGAAGTGGGATGAGGCAGTAGAGGCTCACAAGAACATCATAACTGCGGAAGCTGAAAGGGAAAGGCAGGACAGCAGAGCCCGGACTCACTGCGGGGCTGAAGAGAGCAGTCCGGAGTGGGACGGAAGGGAGAAAGACAGTAGGAGAGGCACCCATTGGGCCCGGAGTGGAGGTAGATCAGACCTGGAAAACGGGGGGATGTCTCGCCCAATACGTAGTGATGAAGACAGAAGGGCTCGGGAGTACAGAGACAGCTTTAAGTGTATCCACTGCGTGCCAGACAATAGAGAACAGAGTGGGAGTTGCGAAAGGCCGCACCATAGTCCCTGTGAGGACGGGCATGAGCGCAGCCCAGGGAATATGGGAAACCAAGAAGGATCGTATCAGATACTGAGTGATACAAGGCCAAGAGGGGATGGGGACCGAAGGGAGAATAACAGGGAGTCCTACTGTGAGAAAAGAGGAGAGAACGGACAGAGTAAAATAGGGGGTAACAGGCCTGTGTTCCATCACCTTCCAAGATCGGATGGCCGAGCATGGGATCTGGAGAGATGGGAACAAGAGAGAGCACTCCCCAACTCTCCCGAACCCAAACGAAGGGCCCGAAGTTGGGATGGGAGAGACACCTGTGAACCCCCCTCGAAGGAGATATTGCGAGCAGAATTAAAAGCTAAAAGACTCGATGTCTCAAGCTTAAAGTCAGATCTGGATGACATGGTAGACGGTACCCTGTCCTTAGAAAGAATAGACATGTATGAGCAGGGTGAAATTCTGTTCATGGCAAAGGACGTAACTCGAAAGGCGAGAGCAACCCATGAGAAATTAGTGGAACTAGCAGGCAAATACATGGTAGACCTGTCAAGGACCAAAGCCTTACAGGGCAACCATAGGCTACATTACACAGACCGAGATCTAGATGAGAGGCGAACCATCGGATTGAAAACACACATAAGGGAACTGATCACTGGAATAAGGACATGGAGGGCCCTAGATAAGTGGGAAGAGAGGTGGTCCAAGAGAGGGACCGTCAGGAGAAGCACACTTGGGATGACACCAGGAGGACAGCAGGGAGTAGAGACATACCCTTTGAGGGAAGTCGCAAATGGGACCTATGTCCACGTCCCTTGGAGTAGGGGGGATTTAGCTGCTTTTACCACCTCTTTCCCCAAATTGCGGGAAAACCCAGTGGAGTGGTATAAGCAAGTTGAGAGATTCGTAAAAATCTCAAAGGTCCTATGGATAGATTTGAACACGCTGTTTGACATAGTGGTGCCAGGAGATTTGTGGACCGCATGCAAGGTTAGCGCTGAGTGGCCCACCATAGAGCCCGAGAGAGATGCTAAGACTAATGGGCCGTCCGAGAGTGTGATGGCAAAGTTCGAGAGAGTAATGACTTGGCTGAAAGATAAAGTGCCAATGCAAGACATAGATTGGGTAAAAATTGACCGAACAAGACAGGAACCCAAAGAGACAGTTCACGAATACTATGAGAGATTGCTGAAGGCGTTCAAACAGTATAGCGGTCTGGATGTAATGGATCCAAAGGACATAGGGCAATTTGTGTCCAAGTTCGTCTTAGGCCTGAGACCGGATATTAGTTTAATGATACAGCAACACTTGATCTGTTGGCAAAATAAACCCCTAGACGAAATACTGAGGTATGCCAGGTACTGCTGTGATGAGATAGACTCCAAGGCTAAGAAACTAAAGGAGAAACTGATGGTGGTACAGATGCAGGCAGCTGGAAAGGGGGGACAGCAGCAACAGCAACCAGGAAACGGTACTGGAGGAAAGAAACAGTACAGTCAGAACAAGGGCAATGAGGAAAACTCTACCTTTAGACCCAGGATAGATATAACTGCCTTAAAGAAAACAACTAGGTGCCACCAGTGTAACGAGGTGGGACATTGGAAACGCGAGTGTCCCTATAATGTTGAGATAGGGGACGAAGAGGTAGAGGAGGAAGTGACCCAGAGTGCGCCTGCAAGAGGGGTAACGCAGTACCAGGGAAAGGTGCTCAAAGGGGGGGGGGCCACCTCCCCGAGCTCAGTTCCCGCAGCCACCCAGATTAGGGACTATGGGTAAGACCTATAGACAGATGCCACTGTTTGTCGGGGGAGAGGAATGCTATTATGTGGACCCACTAACTGGACAGAGGGTAGAAAGGGATGACTGCACCCTCGGGGCAGCTCTGGAGGTAGATCAGAGGGGACCCTATGTTGAGGCCGAAGTGGCAGGGTTCCCCACGACATTTCTAGTGGACACAGGAGCCACCAGATCCACGATCAGGTCAGCCGCAGTGCCAGGCCTGCCTATGTCTGGAGAGACCATACAAGTGGTGGGGGTCGCTAACCGGAGAATGACCAGTCCTCTGACGGAACCCGTGCAGGTGAAAATAGGGAAGTACAGTGATGAGCACCAGTTTGTGGTTTGCGATTCTAGTCCTGTATGTCTGCTAGGAAGAGATCTTTTATGCAAATTGAACTGCACTATATACTGTACACCGCAAGGAGTGGAGGTACTGACAAATGATGATGATGCTGACTTTAAAGTCGCTAACTCCAGAATATGTGTGGAACTGTATCCCACTTTGACAGTAGACGAGCTCCCCTGGGATCTGAGAGAGACCGTTGCTCCAGAAGTATGGGATTTCACTGGGGAAGAGATTGGGTTGGTGAAAGGAGTAGACCCAGTGAAAATTGTAGTGAAACCACATGCTGAGTTCCCAAGAACCCCTCAGTATAAATTGACCCCAGAAACGATTGCAGGCATAAAACCCGTGATTGAGTCCATGATTAAGCAGGGAATACTGAAGGAAATCGTGGGTAGTCCATGTAACTCCCCGATTATGGGTCTGCAGAAACCAAATGGGAAATTTCGGATAGTACAGGACCTCAGAAAGATTAATAATATAGTTGTTTCGTGTTGTCCAGTGGTACCGAATCCATCCGTGATACTGTTTCAGATACCGTTCCAAGCAGAATGGTTCACTGTAATTGATCTTTGCCAGGCTTTCTTTTCGATCCCTTTGGACGAAGAAAGCCATTTTCTTTTCGCATTTAAGCTGGAAGGTCGCGTCCTAACATGGTGTCGTATTCCTCAGGGGTATACAGAGAGCCCATCGATCTTCAACCAGCTCCTGAAGAGAAATCTTGAAAGTCTAGTACTGCCCCAGAGGTCAGTTCTGGTCCAGTACATAGACGACCTCCTTGTGGCGTCAGAGACAGAGGAAGCTTGCAGGGAAGACTCTATTGCTTTGTTAAACCATCTAGCCGAAAATGGGCATAAGGTGTCCCCGGGAAAATTGCAGTACTGCCTGACAGAGGTACAGTACTTGGGACACAGAATTGAGAAAGGGAAATGGAAGGTGTCACCAGACAGGATAGAGGCCATCATGAAGATGAATGCGCCTAAAACGCAGAGAGAAGTCAGGATGTTTCTAGGAATGGTGGGATATTGCCGACAGTGGATCGCAAACTTTTCACTGAAAGCAAAGCCCTTACAAAAACTGACGCACAAGGAGGTGAGTGATCCGGTACCATGGGACAAAGACTGTTTGATGGCGTTCCTGCAGCTGAGAGAGGACTTGTGTCGTGCTCCGGCTCTGGGAATGCCAGATTACGATAAACCATTTTTGCTCTATTGCTGTGAGAGAGAAGGATGCGCGCTGTCTGTGTTAGTCCAAATCCATGGGAATGCCCGTAGACCAGTCGCGTATTTCTCGGCTACTTTAGACCCAGTAGCCGCAGCGTTGCCCGGATGTCTCAAATCCGTTGCCGCAACGGGTGTCAGCATTGAGAGATGTGAGAATATTGTAATGGGGCACCCATTAGAGGTGCATGTGCCCCACTCTGTTGAATTGTTGATGACCAGGACCAAAACTCAGCATCTGACGAATAGCAGGCTCACGCGCTATGAGCAAGTTATTCTTGCTGCAGAGAACGTGACCCTCAGGAGATGCTCTGTTTTGAACCCTGCCACCTTGATGCCACTTCCAAACGATATTGAGGGTGATGATGAATGTACAGACCATGACTGCCTCGATGTGACTGAACTATGCACCAAACCAAGACCCGACATCGTAGATGAGCCACTGACCGACCCAGATGAAATTTTCTTTGTCGATGGCTCATGTGTAAGAGACGAAGTTGGGCAGTTGAGAGCAGCTTACGCTGTTTGTACAATTACTGGAGTAGTGGAAGCTGGATGCCTGGAAGGAGTACACTCCGCTCAGGTAGCCGAGATTATTGCCCTGACGCGTGCCTGCCTGGCAAGCAATCAAATCCGAGTCACCATATACACTGACAGTCAATATGGTTACGGGGTAGTTCATGATTACGGGCAGTTATGGTCTCAAAGAGGTTTCATGACCTCTTCAGGCTCTCCCATTCGCAATGGAGAATTTGTGCGCCTGTTGTTAGAGGCATTGCAATGTCCAGCAGGTATCGCAGTTGTGAAATGCACCGCACATACCAGGAATATGGACTTCGTATCACAAGGCAATAGATATGCCGACGAAGTCGCACGATATTGCGCGGAAACAGGGTACTCTTTCACCGAGGTGGAAGTGGGTGGAATAAATGTAAGGACTGAATTAGCTATGATATTGGAAACTGTTGATACTTGGGACGAACTGAAGGAGATGCAAGAAAATGCCCCTGACTGTGAAAGAGAAACATGGCAAAAGGCAGGATGTGTAGTGGGGGAGGCCCATTTCTGGGTTTCAGCAGATGGCAGAGCAGTGTTGCCCGATGAGATGGTGAGCCCAATGGCCCGACACATACATGGTCCTGTCCACTTAGGAAGAGATGCTATGCTGAGAGTGTTTAGACAGACCTGGTACAACCCCAAGTTCAGAGTAGCAGCCGAAGCAGTGTGCCAGCGTTGTGTGACGTGCCAGCAGTTGAATGTAGGGAAAAAGACACCAGTTGCACTGAGCCACATAGGGAGGTCAGGAGGTCCATTCAACCGAATGCAGATAGATTTTATTGAAATGCCAAGGTGCAGCCGCCTCCGTTATATCTTGGTGGTTGTTTGCGTTTTCTCCAGATGGGTTGAGGCATATCCTACACGCAGGTGCGACACCCTCACGGTAGCTAAGATATTGCTCAGGGAACTTATCCCGCGCTTCGGGGTGCCGGCCTCTTTGGAATCAGATAGGGGAACGCATTTCAACAGCTCGCTTGTGAAAATGATTTGTGCAGCTTTGAATATAGATCAGAAACTACATTGCAGTTATCGACCAGAAGCTTCAGGAATTGTGGAGCAGATAAATGGCACCATCAAGGCCAGAATTGCGAAGGTGTGTTCATCAACATCCTTGAGTTGGCCTGATGCGTTGCCATTGGTCCTTATGAGCCTCCGTAGTACCCCGAATAGGAGAACGGGTTTGTCTCCTCACGAGGTGTTGATGGGAAGAGCAATGAGGTTACCTTCTGTCCCAACTGCTGCATTGATTAGCATCACAGATGATATGATCCTGGACTATTGTAAGGGGCTGTCTGACGCCATTCATTCTGTGTCCCTTCAGGTGCAGGCTGCTGAGGTACCATCGTGCCAGGACCCTTGTCATGACTTGCTTCCTGGGGACTGGGTCCTGGTGAAAAAGCACGTGAGAAGCAGCTGCTTGGATGTTCGTTGGCGTGGGCCCTTCCAGATCATCCTGACCACAAACACGGCCGTGAAAGTGGGAGGCCTGCCCAATTGGATCCACGCGTCGTACACGCGGAGAGTTCCAGCACCTCTGGAAGAAACAGCTCCTCTCTCGGATAGACGTCCAGCAGCGGACCGAGAAGCCATAGAGGGGGCTAGCCAAGCTGTAGAGGTGCCAGCGGAAGCAGGGAACGAGTCTGACCAAGCTGAGGACGGTCAGTACAACAGCGAGACAGACGACGCTACTGAAGGGGAAAGTAGCTGGGAATACGAGTCAGACGCTGATAGGTCTGACAGAGAGCGTGAACAAACGAGAAGAAGACGGAGTAGAAGGGTACGCGGAGAAGCTGATTGGCCGCAGAGAAGGAGCTCTAGCCTAAGGTCAACTCTGGAGAGAACCCTTCCTCCGATATCAGAAGACTCGGACCCAGAGGACGGTGCTCAGGGCGCTGAAGCACCGGAGTTGAGGAGGTCAAGAAGAGTGCGAGTGCCTAACAGAAGATACTCCACCCCTGAGTGGACATATCTGGCGACAGATGGCTTCGAAACCAGTGACAGGGAGGATCAGAGCGGTGGTGGTGTCCAGTTCTGAGCCCATCGTAACAGTGGAGATACGACTGTTAGTACCCGGAGTAGAACAAGAAGGGTCACTGACATTCATGCTCCCTCGTCCTCCCCGCCTCAGCAAGATAAAGGACATGTTTCTCACAGAATTGCAATTCCCTGATTTTGGTACAAAGATATCAGCCGCAGAAGAGCACAATCTTCGTCTGGAAATATTGAATTTTGCTGTCGAAGCTGCAGGCGAGCGCCTGATAGTGGATGCTTAAAAAGACTTTGTAAATAAGCGTGAAGAAAAGAAGATTACCTAGCGCCTAGGAAGCAGAGAATCTTAGGGACTTTCCCTGAGTTGATGGAGAAGGGCTAGGGTTGTCTATATTGAACTAAAAGGAACTTTGGCGGAAAAGGTTGTCAGCTTCCAGTTGCGTGGTTCTCAGGACAAAAGGGAGTAAAGAGACTGTAAAGGAAAGAAAGAAGGAAAGGAACTTTGTGCAGAGTTACGAGAGAGCCACACTATCTGACGAAATGGAGGCTGGTACCCAGAACCGCAGAGCGAAATGTATAATAGGTACACTAATAGTAGGAGTGATAATATTAATAGCTTTAGTAGTGACAGTCTCCTATGTAAAGGGACGTGAGGAAGAGGCAAAGGTAACTGATGTGAAATCTGTAGAGGTACTTACACCCACCGTTGCTGGTGGAAAAGGGGAAAACACACAAGAGAAAGCGTTATTAGCTGCAGAAGCCCGCAGGTTACACGTGGATGAGTCCCAAGGTGACTTTAGGTCAAATGCTTATGCAAAATTATTATATGAATACGTGGATGCCATGGAGGTCAAGGACTGTTACGTCTGCATGCAGTTGCCGGCGTCTGTAGATGAAGGCATTCGATATCATCACCTCCCGCTGACATATGGCATTACATGTAGCTTGTTGCTTAGTATATTTTATGGGAGAGATAGTTTTGAATACTATTTTTCCAATTATGATGCAGTGTTACCAGAAGTCCCAAATTATAAACAGATGAATAAATGGGACTACTGGAAGAGTGAAGACAGGTTGGCAAAGTTTTTCATTCCTTGGATTACTTTAGATACTTCACATGCCCGCAGAAATAACCTGACATGCAAGGTGTCAGAAGTCGAGAAAAAGTTCATAGGGCAGGTGGATGATCGGAATAGGAGACAAAAGATTTTGAAAAAATCAGGACAATGGAAAACAGATTGGACCGATGAAGAAAAGGCACACAAAAGAAAGGGTAGTAGTGGTCCAATAGCTTTAGATAGAACGCAGAGAGGAAAGTTATGTCTTCATAGAGCCAAAACGTATTATGAAAATGTATACGTGGGAGAAGTTAGCTGTGAACATGCTTTCAATTTAGAGTACTACACCAAGGACTTTCTGAAGGGAATGCAAGTGATTCCAAATGTATATTTCGTATGTGGAAGAAATGCTTACGTGAAGCTACCTGATAATTGGTATGGCTCATGTTACTTGGCAATTATCTTCCCTAAAATATACCATGCCCAAGACTTAGAGATCATCGAGGGCAAGACATCATCAAGGGGAAGGAGAGATGTAGGAGGTGTAGAAATGGTTGGAGATGTCTTTGGAGCTGTGTTCCCTCTTCTGGGATTAATTCTTAATGATGTTAAAATTAGACGACTAGCAACAGTCGTAGACAGGTTGTCTGCCAGTACTGCTCAGTCCTTAATGCTGGTAGAAGGAGAGATGCAATCGATAAGGGCTATGGTTCTTCAGAACCGTCTTGCCTTAGATGTCCTATTAGCAAAAGAGGGCGGAGTCTGTAAGGCTTTGAAGGTCCAAGAATGTTGTACTTACATTCCAGACAATTCGAAGCCCCTTGAAAAGGTTATTAGGAACATAACTGATATTCACAAGGAGATCGAAGACCTGAGCAGAGAAAATGTCTGGGAAAAGGTGGGCCAAGGGATAAGTGACGCTGGAGGTTGGCTCACCACCTTAGGCAAAAGCTTTGTGTGGAAAATACTAAAACCTATCATCATAATATTGATCTGTGGGATCGTGTTGTGGGGATTGGTGAGGGTATTCAAATGGTACAGATCAAGAAGGTCAGAGAGGGCTCGGAGAAAACAGCTGCAGAGATTGGCTGCCATACAAGATAGTCAGTACCGGAGTCTGAGGGCTTTGGAAACACAGAAACGAGTTATGCTAGCAATCACTGCAGTTTGAATAGTAATGATGACCCCGAGAGGTCATCAAAGGGGGGAACTGAGAGAGCGCAAACTGACCAAAATGTAGAAATACATCACACTTACACGTAGTAAGCACAAATCATGAAGAGAAATGCCATGAGTGCTGATAGTATCCAAAGTTATATTCTGAAATGTGTAGTTAATATAGAAGTTTAAATAGAAGTGGAACTAATACAGAAATGTGTGAAGTAATACAATTTTATTAAGCGTGATTATTCCTGAATCCATGTTGTGTAGCTGCTAAAATGTAAGATGGCATACGGAAACGTTGAAATGTGGTAGGCCTCAGGGCCTAAGCAAGGCGGGAGGGGGAAGGTGATTAAAATTCACAATATGGATTGCACTAATGTTTAGTATTAATGAGTAGGTTTTTTGATTTATAGATGTGTTTACCGAAATCAGTAGAAATGAGTACTAACATGCTAATAATTAAAGAAGAAGTTGAATGCTATAAAATATTGTAGAGCTGGAAAGCTTTAATGTTGATTTATACGTATTAGTCTGGGTTGGAGAATGTTGCAATGCGGTTGGAAAACCATGAGAATTGGGATTAGGCTGCAGATGTCTGTTTGGAAGGGAAAGGGGGTATTCAATTAGTAATATAATGAATAGAAGCCTGTTCAAGAAATGGACCAGACATGGAGGAGGGTTCCGGAATGTTTAAGGGGTATCAGCGGGCCGGAGACGAGTCTGAGAAGCAAGGTCGACTCTAACCACGAGGCCTCATCATGGAAAAAGCCAGAAGCTACATCACGTGAGGGGCGTCTCACGAGGGGCGTCCTAAATGTTGTTGTATTTTTGTATTAGGGACAGCACCCCTGGGGGGAGTTAGAGCAGACGCCTGAGGACCCTTTAGAGAGCGGATGGGTAGGCAGAGAGGGGCCATGATTGGAGAACTATAGGTTTTCACCAAGAGTTCGAGAGTGGGTGGCTTCCCTTGGGAGTCATTCATTGCTGACACCTTTGATAGGTTGAGACCTGGTTAAGTAGGGATACCATCTAGAGCAGGGTAGGGAAAGCCTAACCTGTATTTTCCTTCCGCCTGTAAATGAGTGATAGATTTCAATATGTGTCTATGCTAACGGCACTATTGTTTTTAGAACTGGTATTGATAGTTTCCGTTGTTCGTCTGAGGGCTTTCAGAGAACACGTGTACGTAGTTGGGCCCGTGTATCTGGTGAATCTCATTTTGAGATGCTTGTACCTGCAACTTATAATAAATCTTTGAAAGCTAGAAGTTGTTTGTGATCCTTTGAAGCAGAGTCCTTATTGGGGGAACTAACTTGGTAAGAGATGCACTTTCTTTCCTCAATGACAGGCAATAAAGATTCAGTCGGCCAGACCGGGGTTTTAGATCGATAGTGATAAGGTATTGATCAAAATCTCAACTCTTCCAGTTGGTAGCTATAGAGAATGGTTGCCTTCTTGAGGAAGGTGATCTAGGCCAGGTTAGATTACCCCAAGCCCCCTAGAGACCGATGATCGGAAGAACAGCCCGCGGAAGAAGGACCGGATGACGTGAGGCAGAAAAGCAGCAGTATCGGTCGAGAGTGAGTATAAAGGGTCATGCGTGTTAAGATTGCGGTGTTTTGTATTGTATCTATGTTGTAATGTCTGGCGGAGTTGAATGACTGTAGAGAGACTGTGGAACAGGTTGTGAGCGCGCGCAACCGGTGGAAATCTTAGGCTCAAGGAGAGCTTAAGTGGTTCGGGTGTATCGGACACCCAGAGTAATTGTTAACCAGGGTGAAGGGGGTCATGAGGTACCAGTGACCACCCGAAGGACCAGATAGGGGGAACGTAAGAGTGAGTGCGCGAGTAACAGACGCTGGTCGGAAGTTACTGTGTGTAAAGAACCTATCAGAGAGACGATAGACATCTCGTCAGTTGTGTTGACAATTACAGATAGACTGTGGACGTACAGTCGAGGGAAGTGACCGCTTGGTCGGAAGTAGTCATTTTTCGGAGTATGAATGGGACGCATGCATGACCGCGAGGAGAGCTGAGAAAGGAGGGGTGCTGCTGCGAAGTGGAGACTAGTGACGTCAGAAAGTGCCGCGCTGGGATTGGCCGGCCGGTGAAAGACCGCGCTGTGATAGGCCAGTTAGCTAAGCCGCGCTAGGATTGGTGGATTGTCATCAGGAAGTAAACAAAGTATTCAAGCTGGAAATCTTGCGCATAATTATGAAGTGTTTTAAATGGTTAAGAGCGCTGTTTAAAAGAGAACGCAGGGGATCGTATGAAGGGGAAGAAGCCCCGCCGGAGGGTACGCCAGCTCATTACATGGGGACAAATGTTGGGCTGCACACGATTCTGTGGATCTCAGAGTGGAGTAAGATGACAGATGGAAATGAGGAACTTACGTTCCCGAAGTACGGGACGTATAGATTAGAGGTGCTACATAGATTAAAAGCAATTATGACCTCTACGAGACCCTTGCCTAGACCAACCCAGTTTGAAGCCCTTAATGCATGGATTAGGGCAGCGCATGAAAAGAACATGAACAGACGGCAAGAAAGAGTGAAACACTCGGTAAGGGCAGTACAGGATGCCAAGTGGGATGCGGATGCTAAAAGATGGAGGGTGCAGAACCTGGAAGTAAATAAATTATATCCAGTGTTAGAGATGCCCGGGAACAAAAACCCCCTAGAAGAGGATGACGAGAGCGAGACAGAGGATAGCCTGATAAACAGATTATTGACAGACAGGCCGCCTCCGTATAACAGAGCAGGGGGAGATGCCGAGAAAGGGGGGGGCAATGCAGGAGAGCATGGGCCGCTTCCCAGTTCCGAATGGGATCCTGCTGCAAAGAAAGAACTGTCCCAGCCTAGCCAAGTGCAACAGGTGGTCGGGAGGTTTGTGGTACAAAGAGCGCCAGAAATGGAGTGTGCCACATCCTACGCGTTACCTGATGCACTACAAGTACCGGTTACCATAGGTCCTATAGTATCGGTATATGATCCAGACAGAGCTAGAGGGGAGGAACGGGTACGGAGGGACAGAGAAAGAGCAGAGATGGCAAGGAGGAATGATACGATCAACTCCCCAAGTCAGTTGCCGATACCAAGAGATTGGAGCACCCCAGTACCCACGGCAGGGGATCCGGGGGAGGATTGGGTACTGGGGGACCTTTAAAGGTGGATTCAAATTGATGCTGATGTCAGGAAAGGTAAAATCTTCCATCAAAGGGTCTCCCATTTTATAAACTGTGCAAATTCTACCTTCAGACTGAGAAACTCTGTTACCAAAGGAGTGGACAGTGAGATTTGCAAGCAAAGAATCTTCTTCTCTAAATTCGGAACAGAATTCATCCCCAGGCCGACTCGCTCTTATTTCGGGAAGCAGGTTAGTTTGTTTTGCTGGAGGTGTTTCCCAAGCTCTGCCCTATCCTATCCAGGCAGAGCATCGGGTTTAGACTCCATCATCCCCATTTTATTTAGGCTTGTCTCTTTTTTTCGGAAGAAGGTAGGGATGACGTTGAATCCTTTCAAGGTATTTATCTGAGTTAAATTAATCCTTAAAGGATTAGCTTTGTTTTTTTTTTGCAAGCTCTTATGTAGATCAATTTTTCTGAGCGCAATTTCTTTGCAGTCATAATTCCTTTTTGGAGATTCTCCTTCCTCCTTTCTCCGGCCTCATGTGGCCAAGTAGTGCTTGTCCTGGACCCTAGGCCCAAAGTCCTAGGTCTAGGCACCCAAAGTCATTGACCTGGACCTCAGGGGTACACTTACCCCCTGTGTTGAATTACCAAACAAGGCAAGGTGCTCAAGCTATGGGGGACATTTTCTTAACTTCCCTCCTGTTTCCAGGCCAGGCCTGAGCAGACTTTAGTAGGCATTGGAGGTTAGGCCTCCAAACCCTCCAAACTGTGCTCCTTGACTCCGCGACTCTTCAGTGACCAGTACCCGCTCACGCCTCCTGTAGCCTACAGACTCTTTAACCGCCCTTTGCCCTCTGGAGTTAATCCCCAATCTAGTGCGAGCAGCGGGGAAACCAATCAAAGCATCAAGGAAGGTCCAGGCCCACTGAGCAGCAACTGCAAATGGCGAGCACCTCACAGGCACGTATAAAGTCAGGCGGATCATTCAAACTTAAATTGGATCCTGTTGAATCATGCAGGAGAAGCCTGATTGGCTAGTTAGGAGTAGAAGGAGTAGCAGCTGCAGGTTACAGATTACTCTGGTATTGCTTCTGATTTTATGGACAAGTGGAGTGCGGGATGCCTCCACAGGCCACACCTGTACAGAGTCGGGCCGCCTCCGTGGGGCTTCCTGCCACTCACTCTTCAGGAACACCTACAACCAGTGGTCGCACTTGTCCTCCCTCCTGCTCCTTCCCGGACCACAACCACTCTCGCACTTACATGAACCAGTACCACTGCATTTAGGGGTGAAACCGCTGCGGGGTGGAGTTGCGGGAGCACAGAATCAAAGAAAAAATCTGCTTGATCCAGTTCGGGCTGACAGGCCGGACGAGCCAAGGGGGCCAATGGGGCACTCCAGTGAAGCAATCAGAGGCAGCAGGAAAACAGGCAGGAGCAACAGGCGGCCACGACTCGGCCTGCACTCGTTTATGCAGATTCACGCAGACTCCTCCTCTCTCGCGTCACTCCATCACTCTGTCACTCTATCTTCAATTTCAGTTTGGAATAAAATCTGGAACAAAATAAATAATTTTTCTAGAGCAGCTAACGCCACTCACACCTTATATATTTTATTTATAATCGACTGTTGTTCACTCCTGTTACATTACGTAAAATGGATTCTATCATCCCTTTTACATGCTGGTCCTGCTCCACTGCCTCTGCAGATTTCAAATATACGTTATTTGAATGCCCTTTTAATTATGATTTGTGGTCGCAAGTTTGGCAACAGATAACCACTCTTTTTTTGTACACATGTTTCGTTTTCTTTCATTAATCTTTTTCTGTGAAGTGTTTCTGAGGAATGGTCATCTCCATCCAAGGATTTTAGGGTAATAGATCTACTTCTTGCAGTTAATTTTCAGCAGATTACAAAATCTTGGAAAGATGCTTCTAAGGTGTCTTTTCAAGCATGGTGATATGAAATCTGTTACAATTACAGACTTGATAGAGCATATGTCCATCCAGTTTCACTTGCTATTAAGGATCTCCTATGGCTACCTATAACAAATTTTCCCACTGATTCTGCTCGTAATGCGCATGTGCATAATCCTCGATTTCAAGAAATGCCTAAACACCCATAAATTGTTCTGTATTCTTATTACTAAGTATACGTTGTTTGTGCCTTTAATTTGTTATATAATTTTTCTGATATTGTTATACGGTTGTTCTTTTTTTCCTGATAGTGGATGGTTATAACTTTTTCTCTCTTTCTCGTTCTTTACCCCGCTAATTTTCTTTTTCTCCTCCTCACTCTTTACAGTTTAAGCATTTCTTGTTTGTGGTTATAAGCACAGTGTATATATTTTGTAGTTATTCCAATGTTTTTGCGTATCCACTTTTAATAAACTTTCTTTTCAAACTTAAAGTCTCTAAAACATTAGATGCAAAATCAATGTTAATGCTATATAAGCAGGAATGTGTTATCACATTTGGGTGCAAAATATCTGAGTTCAGAGAGAATATGTGGAAGTAACATGTTCCATGTCACATTAGATTGAAAAGGAGTGCATCAGCACCCCAGCACATTTTTTGTCATTGTTTTGAAAATGTGCACTTGTTGCAACATCTATATTCTAGAAGTGTAAATTATATTTGGATGTGAAATCACATTTAGGTGCAAACCACTTTTAGGCAAAATCACTGTGGAAACATGTTGAGGGGTACAAATTTTCCTCCACTGCAATGCATAGATTTTTCGCTTCACATCCATGTAGTGCAATCAAACACACTCATTGGGAAGGTGGACTAACATCCCCTCAAGCCTTATCTAAATTGTGAATGACAGTTTAGTCAACTAATGGCTGAATGGATCCCAAATAAACCAGTGGCTGAATGGAGCTGATGCACACACCATTTCTGTATATGTGGTTGGCAATTGAGACTTGAGCTTTGGCAGACAGCTAAAGCAGTCTGTAGACAAACCTAATTAGATTGACGTCCAGGTCAGTGTTGTGGCTTCCCATCCCACCAATACGTCTACCTCCGCCAAGGTTTCTTGCCTTTCATTACTGTAGAGCGTTCCTGGATTGCAGTGGGAACATTGACTGCCATCCCAAGTCTGCTAAGTCACTCCACGTCAGTTGTAAAAAGCCATCAAATATAAATTAGCCAAGTTTATAACCAGTATGAAGCACTGATACAATACACAAAAATACATCCATTAATTACCCCCTCAGGGTGAAACAAAAACAATATTCCACGACATCCCCGGTTTCATATCTGCAATTGTCTAACCAAAGTAAACTCCAGGATCACTCAAAGCACTGAAGAATTAAAAGAGGCAGAAGCTTCATCGCCAAGGAAACAGACTATGGAACACACTTCTATGAACTGCTGCTTCAAGACCAACCATCTGTTCTTCAGAAAAACAGTAAATAATTACTGTTCTCAACAGTGTACTCACTTCCCGCAGTCAACATGTGTTCATTTGGTTCAGTTTAAATAAATAAAATATGCATGTCCTGATTTCTTTCATTGACTTTTGCTTACAGGTCTTTAACAGTGTGGCTCAATGGTTAGAGCGGCAGACCCTGATGCAGAGGTCTAGTCTGGGACCAGGGTTCAATTCCCGGGTCTTGGGCTCAAAAATTCCACAGACCTGATAATTCTCGCCTCGGTGCCTATTCCAATCCTGGAGTTCCACTCTGCAACTCTGGGCAATAGCTTGCTTAATCTCCACAACGGCCCCCACAACGCTAAGGATGCCTGGCCTCCACCTTGGGGGTGCCCAGGAGTGGACGCCTCACAGGGAAAGCCAGGATGGGTTCCACAGCGGTATACGTACAAGCGCATTGAGACCCTTGCGGGTGAGTAGTGCGCTATACAAGTATCAATTTACATTTAACAAGCATTGGCAAAGTCAGTAGGTCTCACTTATAGGAGAGCTATTAGTTTTGTCAATTTCTTTTTTTAACTCTGTTTATTGCATTTTAAAAAAAATCAGCAATGCTGCCATTCAAGGCAGCTACCATATAGAACCAACCAGAAACAAGCTGCGATCGCTCAACACCTTGGGGGAAAAATTACATCTCAAATCAGGGATACCAGCTTACAGTCTGAGTGCCAACTCTCTGACATAGCTATCAGTCACTCTGCTCCAGCTTGCGCAACTGCCATGGCCTGAGCCATTCTTTATCACACGGGGTACCCATCAGGGTTGCCCTCTATCACCATTGTTGTTCGCTCGCTCGCTCGATGAAGATAACATCGCAGTGGCTCCCAAATGCCTTTGGGTTTGGATGACGTTGGCAGTTCCTCTGCATACAACTCCAAATTTTCTTTGCAATATACTATGTCCGTCAGCCAGTGTGCCACTTTCGACGACTGTGTTCCTCCCCATGTAATGGCGACTCTACATTTGGCCATCAGCAGTGCAATACGGATAAGTTTACCCATGACCACTTTCACATGAGGAACATAACATAACAAACATATCAACGGTGTACATTGTAATTTTGTTCCTGACATTTCTTGTACAATTTGCACCACCCGCCCTCCAATAACTTGCCACCCTCCCACAATCCCAAGCGAGATGCACAAAATCAGCTTCTGAATGCCCATATCTCCTGCATCTACTAGAGTCCGGTAAACCAAAGCCATGTAGATGAAGGGGTGTGTGATATGTCTGATGCAAATACTTAAAATGTATTATACGGAGGTTTCCATTAAGAGTAAGCCTACCTGTGAGATTGCAGACATGTTACCATTCCACCAGCGTCATGGGGGGGGGGGTAAATGTGTCATTCCAAAGTGCGAGGCTCCTGTCTGATCAGCTGAGTGTCTCCATTCGTATTGCCCTGTATAATCTGGTTATTAATTTTCTACACATAGGAGTAGTCAATAATAGCTGTAGGGATTGGAGAGTCGGAGGTTCGGCCGGGTAAGTATCATAATGTGATTTAATAGAGTGCCTCAATCTATGGACAGCGAACTGAAAAAGCAGTGTAGGGCTAACAAAATACTGCAGATCTGCAGGGGTAAGGAAGGCACCACCTGGATAGAGGTCTTGCATGGTGCTTAAACAAGCCTCCTGAAGCAGCCGCATCAGACCAGCCTCCTGCGTCACTGAAAACGCCGCATGATGCGCCAGGGGCAACGCTGAGGCATATATAGGTAATTTATTAGCAAGGTGCCCTATAGAGTGCCATGCTGCCACTGTGGTGTCTATTGTGTTTATTTCTGTCTTTGGGGTACCCCGGTGCGTGTGCGTGAGGAGATTGTGCAGGGGGATAGGAGAGGCATCGCCGTCTTCGACTGCCACATGTGGAGTAAAGGCGTGTGGATTAAACCAGAAATATGCATATTGTGCTTGAGCACTTAAATAATAGATATAAGGGTCCGGTGCACTGAATCCCCCTTTGGCATAGCCAACTGTACGTGTGGTCCACCCCACCCGTGCCTGCTTACCCCCGCACACTAAACAAAGCAATGACGTTCGCAGAGTCTTAAAAAACCCCTGTGACCGTTTTATTGGGGTGTTAGAAAAGAGATACAGAAAGCGCTGCAGTACCACCATTTTTATAATCGCAATGCGGTCCGCTAGGGACAACGGCAATGCTATCCATTTATCTATTTGTTGATCCAGAGAGATACATGCTCGGCCATAATTTTCCCTTTTAATGACGTCGGGATCTCGATGAATCCAGACCCCTAGATATTTGAACAGCTCTGCGGTCTAAACTATCGGATACTCCATAGGTGGGGGAAGGGTGGCCGTCGTCAGAGGAATGATAATGGACTTATCCCAATTAATTGTAAGACCTGAGATCAGTCCGAACCTGATGTATTCTCTTAACACCTGCGCCAAGTATCGAGCAGGTTCTCTGATGAAAAGCACCATGTCATTGGCATAGAGAGATATTCCGACATGACGGTGATTAAAATTCAGAGCCGTATCTCTATGCCTCTGCCGTATCACACAGGCCAGGAGCTCTATAGCGAGAGCGAACAACAATGGTGATAGAGGGCAACCCTGACGGGTACCCCGCTTGATAGAGAATGGCTGAGACGTTAGACCTCCCACTCGAACCCTCGCTAAAGTATCTTTACCCATCCCATAAATATTAATGGAAACCCCATGCGCTGTAAGATGTGGAACATATAATTTCATTCAATGGAGTCAAACGCTTTAGCCGCATCGAGCATTACAGGTGCAGCATGTAGTGTGGGGTCTAGAACATGCATCATTGCGAAAATGGTCCGTAAATTGTGAGACGTGGACCGTTCCGGAATGAAGCCTGATTGGTCCGGCAGGACCAAACATTGCATCAGTGGCTGTAATGTAGTGGCTAGGATTTCGGCGAGTATTTTAGCGTCAATGTTAATCAAAGACAAGGGTATTCTCCTAACACCTGCGCCAAGTATCGAGCAGGTTCTCTGATGAAAAGCACCATGTCATCGGCATAGAGAGATATTCCGACAGGACGGTGATTAAAATTCAAAGCCGTATCTCTATGCCTCTGCCGCATCACACAGGCCAGGGGCTCTATAGCGAGAGCGGGCGAACAACAATGGTGATAGAGGGCAACCCTGACGGGTACCCCGCGTGATAACGAATGGCTCAGACGTTAGACCTCCCACTCGAACTCTCATTGACGGGTCAGCGTAAAGTATCTTTACCATTCCCAAAAATACTAATGGAAATCCCATGTGATGTAAGATGTGGAACATATAATTCCATTCAAAGGAGTCAAACACTTTAGCCGCATCAAGCATTACGACTGCAGCATGTAGTTTGGAGTCTAGAACATGCATCATTGCGAAACTGGTCTGTAAATTGTGAGACGTGGACCGTTCCGGAATGAAGCCCGATTGGTCCGGCAGGACCAAACATTGTATCAGTGGCTGTAATTTAGTGGCTAGGATTTTGGCGAGTATTTTAGCGTCAATGTTAATCAAAGACAAGGGCTGGTGTGAATCACAGCTGTCAGAGTGCTTATCCTTTTTTAGGAGGCTGATAATTAAAGCCTGACAAAGAGATGGAGGCAGAACACCGGCCTCATGTGCTTCTGCATATATCTCCAGCAAAGTGTGGCGTAAGAAGATCAGTATACGCCGTATAAAATTCAATGGTTAGACCGTCTGCCCTGATGCTTTTGAATTCGGTAATGCGCAGATTGCTGCTTTTATGTCCGCTTGTAACACGGTGGAGAAGTTGACAAGGAGACAGGGAATGAGTTTGCTAAAGGACTTTATTTGAAGGCTTCAATATTGTAGGTCCAGATCCTTTAACAATGGACAAATATAACACTCTTCCTTTCTAGGGCGTCTTCCCTCTCTTCTCGTCAGCGAGCAGGGGTCATCTGTGTTTCAGGCTCTTAAGGACAGAAGGGTTGATCCCGTCGTGCAGAAATGCCAAGGACCGGAAAATAAAGAAAATATACTTTATCAGGGGAACATATCTCTGATGCACAAGTGATCAAGGAGGGGGAGGGATGGACTGTGCACCCAACCGACACTGTGATACGTGAGTTTTTCTTTACTAGGGCTGAGACTTCTCTCCGCCAACTCAGTTTACTCTAGTGCCCTGGTGCGTCCGTCCCACAACCCCAGTTTCCCCTTGCCCCAGACTGGCTTCAGCTGGCCCCTTACCTTGTGGAGCCACGACCCTCCTGGCCCGTGGCCGTTATCAGCGCAGTGCCGGGCAGAGTCCGGCTCCTTTTTTCCGTCGTCCGCGAGTGGCGGTCGTCCCCCGAACTGGAGCTCTTCTTCCGTGTCGTGGAAGTCCAGCGGTTCTCCGAGCCTCAGCGTAATGATGAAGGTTTGGACGTCCCGTTCTCTCCCAAATTCCTCAGCGACTCTTCTCCAGCATCTTCCCAGCGAGACCACCATTCCTCTCGTCTCGTCCTCTTTGAACCTGGAGCTGTCATGTGACCACACCACGTGATCGGCTGGAGCAGCAGCAGGCATTGAATCCTTAAAGGAACAGTGTTCGGCAGGAACAAAAACCGGGGCCTGAAAACAAAGGAGGGGACATGGAAACAGGTAAGGGGTCAAGCGTTCATGTGATAAGTCCGAGGATGTAGAATCAACGAGCAGCTCTTCGTCACACCGCTTCATCTATTGGTTGACTCAGGTACTCCCTGTGACCGTTCACCAGCTACGTGAAGGAAATGTCATCCAGATACTCTATTCCACGGCGGGTGTGGAATCGCCCCCTGAGAGGCATAGATGTTAGCATAATAGCCTCTGAACTGTTCAACTATCTCCGGAGGATTATAGTGTTCCCCACCCTGAGAGTCAGTGATTTTATCTATATGATGGTGTTTCACACTACTTTTGAGTTTTGCAGCTAGATTACGGCCAGGCCTACCAACCTCTCCATATTTCCGGGCAACGTGCCTACGTGAAATATAACAGATTTCTGTTTCTGCTACTGTGTCATATTCCAGAACTAACTTGTGGATACGGGAAAGCGTGTCTGGGGAGGGGCTATTCGTGTAGGCGCTTTCTAGGGTTTTCAGCGTACTCTATCTGGGTGAGGTGGGACCTGAGATCCTTTAGTATGCCAGCTATGGTGCTAATGCAGACTCCCCGGATCGTCACCTTAAACGCCTCCCACAGCATGCCAGGTCTATGAACCATACCTGCATTAGCCTCAAAGTAGTGTTCTATTTCTATGCGAATAGTGTCATTATAAATGGGATCAAGCAGAGCCTCAGAACGAAAACATCATGCGAAAGGGCGATGGATGACACTGGGGATATGGAGGTCCAGTTGCACTGGGTAATGATTGGAGAAAGTACGTGGACATGTGGCTACAGCAGTCACCCACTCGGCAGCGCTCTCATTCAAAAGCCAGTAATCCAGCCGAGACCAGCTATTATGCGCCGATGTGGCATATGTTCCCTTCCTCGTTGTGCCATTGTGAAGCCTCCAGACGTCCACCAGCCCAAACTCCAACATTGCATTGTTAATGCTTTGAGACACTTTAAGCGTACGTATGCTTTGCGGGTTGGATTTGACCACAGTGGGGTCCAAATATGCGTTAAGATCCCCACCACACAATAGCAGTCTCGGGCCATTCTCTCAATATGCCATACATTCGCTGGAACACCTCTGGCTCATCTGCAATAGACCCATATGTATTTATGAAAGTGATTAATGTGTTCTCTAGCATATCCTGCGCCATAGCACATCGACCCTCACTATCTATGTGGGTCCCGAGCGATGTGAATGGGATTCCCTTCTTGATCAATATTAACAGTAGGAAGACACCAGCCTGAATCCTGCCCATTTAATTGCAATTTTCGCTTCCGCTGCCTTGGTCAGGTGTGTTTCTTGTAAAAAGGCAATCTGAGTGCCGTGCCGGTTAAAGTATGCAAAGACTTGGCACATTTTTTGGGGGGGATTCAGCCCTCAAATGTTCCATGTTAGACATCTGTACCATTCACCCATTGGCCTCACTGCCGACTGTAACATAGGATTCGAGCAACTGGCTATCATGGTGCTTCGTATGAAAAATACAATCCCCAATCCTGGTGTCAATGCAATCACAACTAACAACCCTCTTACAGACTACAACTAAACAGTTGCGAGCAACGAACGCAGTTCTCCCTTCTGCCCACCCCCCTTCCACTACAACCTCCCAATTAGGTCGAGAATTCAGCCCCCCACCACCCTCCCAATAATCACCCCAAACCCATTATGAGACATCAACCAAATGGGGGATCACCCTCCGGGGGGAGGAACGACGACAACACCTACCAAGCGGCAGTGTGGCCAGGCTTCTATATCGAGAGGAAAAAAATCCAGATCTCTCAGTCTTGGACATTGACTGCACCATAGGCCTAACCAAAACATAATTGCACTGTACTACTGACATGTTTCGGATAACACATCAGCGTACTAGAGTTGTGGGCTCTCATACCGTAATATAGTCTATTGCGTCCATGTGTGCTGTCATGTGGAATAACAACAATAATACACAACAAAAACTATAGCTTTCAGTCAGCATCACTAAGATTCGATGACATTGTTGAGCTTTTCAAAGCTACCTGAGGAGTTTTGTGTGGGCATATGTGCTTCGTGCACTTCATTGCCGATTTGGAGTCTGTAAAAAAATGCGTTTGTCCATCATGAGTAATCTTCAATTTGGCAGGATACAGCATTGCATAGGGAACAGAGGCAGATTGTATTGTAAAAGTCTTTTCACTGGCATGAATTCCCTGCGTGCAGCTTGTACTGTTGGGGTGTACGTTTTTTCACTGGCATGAATTCCCTGCGTGCAGCTTGTACTGTTGGGGTGTAATCCGGAAAGAAGGACAAGTTGTTGCCCAAATGAGTGATGGGACTCTTAGCCCTCGCTTCACGGAGAACAGTATCCCTGTCCGCATAGTTGAGGAGGCGTGCAATGATCAGGCACCCGGGGCACCCAGCACCGGCCGGGGTCTGGGCGACCGGTGAGCCCTCTCCACGATCATGACCGGGGAGAGTACCGGACCGAACAGCTCCCTCAGCAGGTTTTCAATAAAGGGCTCCATCTTTGAAATGGCTGTCAACTCCAGAAGGCCAAATATTCTAAAGTTGTTCCTTCAGGAATGTGCCTCCAAATCCAAATTTTTCCCTTGTATTACTTCCAGTACCTTCTCCATACTAAGGATCTGTGTCCTAGATTCCGTCTGAGAATCCTGGGTATCAGACAGCCTATTCTCCAAAACGTCAAGCCGAATTTAATGGACGTCCACTTTTTTCTTTACCATTTCGAGGCTGGACGTAAGGGCATCAATCTTACTGTCAATAGTTTTGAGGCCGGATCGTACCTCTAGCAAGATAGACTTCGAGTCCTCCTCTGGATTATCAGTTCCGTCAGCTGGACCCTGAGTAGTACCCAGCTCCGATGATGATTCCATTGTGCGAGTGTGACGCTTACTCTCGAATGGTAACTTGGGCTGTTTGGGGTCTGTCTTGCCCATGGTCTTGAAAGAGGAACGATACAACTGGACCAGCACTTCTGTACACTATGTCTCGCTATGTCAAGCCACGACATCTTGCACCGGCTCAGTCCCAGGCTGGTCTGAGGATTCTGGTCTGGAAGGCAGACTTAACGGGATGCGATAGGGCCCCACCCAGCAAGCAGCTACAACTATCGGCTCAGTAGCCAGAGACGTATACTTGTGCTTGTCCCCAGCACATCACACCACTGGTACGGAGAAGATCAGGATAATGCCCAGCATCACAGAGGGGGATTAGTTTTGTCAATTTCTTTATGGTGGGTTGTACAGCAGTGTTGCATGGCTAAAAGTTAGGAAAAAGGTGCTAAGAAGTGGCCAAAGCTGATCACCAAGGGCACCAATCCTCTATCCTTTTTTAACTCACCATTTTCACAATTTTTGCACTGCACTTTTTCCCATCATCAGGTTATCACTTGGCCTAAGAAATATTTGTGGGCAGTGACCCTATTGTGGTACAAGGCAAGATCATGGTCTCAATGATCAAGAGACTTTATTGCGTTGGTTGGATGACCAAATGATAACATTGATCACTGCAAGTCCTTTGATGGGAATCCTACGAATACCTCTTGGGTTCTATTCACAAATTATTGTAGACATAATGTTTGGTAGATATTGTCCTACAATTGTCACTACAATTTATTGTTGTCATCAATGTATTGAATACTAATGTTGACGCCTTGAGATAATTTAAAGAGGTGAAGGTGTCAGCCAAACACATACTGAAGGACATTAAGCAACTGATAGTGCCTCCAAAAACATTTAGAGGCTGTAGGGTGAAGGCAGGAGAAGGTTTAAGGGAGGGGCAGGATGTGTCCTGTCTGAGGGGAATCAGTGTTTAGCATGCAGTCTTTACCACACAGGTAAGTACCTTGCAGATAAGAATTTGTACCTTTGCCATGCAGATAATTCTTTTTTTCAATAACTTAATTTTTATATTATTTAAAAAAAAGTTATTTTTAGGCTTAGGGATGGGTATTTGTAAAGGGAGGCAAGGGTGACTTCGGACTCAGGGTGGTAGAGATAAAGAGAGGTGAGGGTGAATTCAGGATTCAGGGTTGAGTGGAGGTAAAAAGAGTTTAAGGTGACTTTAGGGTTCACTGGTGGATATAGGTAAAGGTAGGTGAGAGTGATTTGTGGGTTCAGGGATTGGTAAAATTAAAGGGTGGTAAGGGTGATATAAGGGTTATGTGGTGGATAGAGGTAAAGGGAGGTGAGGGTGACTTGAGGGTTTGGGGCAAGTATAGGTAAAGGGAGGTAAGGGTTACTTTATGGCTCAGTAGAGGGTAGAGGTAAAGGGAGGTGAGGGTGACTTGAGGGTTCAGGGGTGGATAGAGGTTAGGGTGACTTGAGTGCTCGGTATGTAAAGGTAAAAGGAGATGTTGGTGAATGGAGGGCTTGGCGTGGGTAGAGTTAATGTGGGGGGAGGGTGACTTTAGGGCTCAGTAGAGGGTTGAGGTAAAGAGAGGTTAGATGGACTTGAGAGTTTAGCGGTGGACAGAGGTAAAGAGATATGAGGGAGACTTGAGGGTTCAGGGGTGGGTAGATGTAAAGGGAGGTGAGGGTGACTTGAGGGTTCGGTGGGTGAAAGTAAAGGGAGATGAGGGTGAATTGAGGGCTTTGAGTGGGTAGAGGTCAAGGGTGGTACGGTTGACTTGAGAGTTCAGGGATGGGTGCAGGTAACGGGAGGTGAGGGTGACTTGTGGGCTAAGTGGTAGAGAGAGATAAAGGAAGGTACGGTGATTTTAGGAATTGGGGAGGCTAGAGGTAAAGGGAGGTAAGGGTGATTTTAGGAGTTATGAGTGGGTAGATGTAAAGGTGAAACATAAACCTTTTGAAATTACTGTGTGTTTGACGTTGATTAAAACAATCTCTAAATTATAAAAGAGGAAACCAACAAATAAATAAATGTAACACAGCAGCAAGCATTAATTCAGAATAACACATACTGTATGGCAGCAGTCTTTAACGAAGAGAGTATGTTCACAGCTTCTTCATCATTAAAAGAAACAGGCGGCCGAAATGTATATTTCGTAGATTGGTCACATGCCACAAAATTTACATCGAATTACTTTGCCATTAGCCCATCCAGGAATGCCATTTTAGGCCCACATATAAATGATAGTCCTTAACACTCGCTTTGAAGACAGTGTTTGAAATCCTTAACCTTTCCCTTCTAGGATGTACATTTTAAATACCACATTTTATTAACATTAGCTTCCCATCTTGATACTAAATGCATGATATCCAAAAATGTTGACTGTATTGATGCTTTTCGACTTCTTAACTCTTTATCACTTCTTGCCATATCCACCACCTCGCTGGTTCACTAGTGCTTTTGCACTAGCACCTTTTAGTGAGTCGTCTTCAAATACTTTTAGGATCTCATGTTTCCTCACGTGTGCAGTTTCTCAGAGTGTGTTGTTTCCCAGATTTGGCACCACTGTGCAGTGCCCACTTAAATGTTCTAATGTACTTCATATACCAGCAGAACTAAATTGACTCATTATTATTATTATTTATCTTGTCTTTCCTTTGTTTGCTCATCCCATATTATTATAATTCTAGGTTTCATTTTTTTTTAGGAATTGTTTTATCATGTATTTGGTTATATTGAACAACCTTGAGAAAAGCCCCATAGCTGCGAACCCTAAGGGCCGAAACGTGTTGACTGCTCTTGTGGAATCATCGTAAAATGAAATAAGAAAGCATCAGAAATAAAAGATGAGAACGGTCACAAACCAGCTCCACTTTGTGCTGTATACAGTATTCGCCACCATCTGTGATAACCTACTGATATGTTTAAGATACGAAAATGTTCTGACTTTCACTGCAATGCTTCCTAATTGATTCTGATTCTTGTGAGCAGGGATTTGCCCACACAAAGGAATTGTTAAAAGTACATTCAATATATCTGTAGCCTTGTCCAAGAGGTGTAGGCACCCTTTCCTACAGAGCCCTTTGAACCGCACATTTTCCCACCAACAAACATTCTAAGTTTGTGAAGTGCATTTCTGGGGTGTCAATCAGCGGAAGCCTCCGTGACTTCATTGTTCATCCTCTCATGCCTTAATTTTGAAAATATGTGTGTAATGTGAACCTTTTTAGGCAAATTTGAGGATAATTTGTTCCTGTACGGATTATCACATGTTCCCTTCTACTAGCCAGGGAATCCGTGACTCTGCCACCAATCAGGAAGACACTAATGGTTTTAAGGAGGTAAGGGCTATGGCTGTGCAGTGGTGAAACTCTTGTCATTTTGGTCACCTACCGAGCTTTGCATTTCCATGTATGTTGATTCTCAGGTGCTGAGAATTGTAAATGTAATTTGTACTTGTAAAGCGTACTAATGGCGCTGTAACGCATACCGCTGTGGAACCCTTCCTGGCTTTTCCCTGTGAAATGTCAAGCCAGGCATCCCAGCGCTGTTGGGGCCGTTGTGGAGATTAAGCGCCGTTGTGGAGATTAAGCAAGCTATTGCCCAGAGTTGCAGAGTGGGACCCATGATTAGAATAGGCACCGAGGCGAGAATTATCAGGTCCGAGGAAATTGAGTCCCAGACTCCCAGACCAGCCGAGGCGGGAATTGAACCCTGCTACTGGGCCAGACCTCTGCATCAGAGTCTGCCGCTCTAACCTTGAGCCACACTTCTCCACGGTAGCCCTTGAAGATAAACTCTGGCACTTCAGTGTGGTTGATGCTCCTTACACCATATCTGACCCTGAGGTTCTTCGCATGGTAGCAGTGGCAGAAGGATGCATCCCATTCCGAAACGCTACAGGCTCTGCAAGTGCAACCAAACAGGCAAGACTCAAATAAATGCATGGGCCCTCATTGGCTGTGTAACGGAGCGGTGGAGTGAGGACCGCCTGGATTGGAGAAATTAGGCAACTACTGTTCCATTTAAGAGGGGGAGAGAACTCTGAACGCTCTAGGAAGCTAGCAACTACGTTTCCCACTTGGGCATGTAGAAAGGGGGAATCAAGTGTGTGTGAGGGAGCTGGGTGCGCAAACGAGGCCGCTGTCCCCAGTTCGCATTTTGCTTTTCTCAAGAGAGCCACCTCCATGTCAATAGACTGATGCAGAGTGTGAAGGCATTTATTTCCGGATGCACCAACACACAGTGGACCAGAGGCGCTCTTTCCTCTGCGCCGAGTTGTCCGTGGTTATGCAAACCGCGTAAAAGGAAAAATCCACCATTTTTCCTAGTGAGCGTGGGTCAATTTGTAGTGGAAAAGGAGGTTTGAGGCAAAGCGCTGAGACGCTAAGGAAGTAATTTTATAATATAATTTCTGGGTATTCTCTGATGGGGAGTATCTGCAAAATGTGTCTTTATTAAGTCGAATATCTGTAAATTTCTGACCTACAGCGGGAGAAAAAAAAAGAATCACCCTTTATAATTAGGAAATAGGAATAAGTCTGGGTCAGGTCAAATTCCGGAGTTATGGTCGTCTCTGTCTAGCCATGCCACCCGTCGAAATGGGAGAGATCTGAACCAGCGTCAACAGATGGAAATGCGGGTGATAAAGGAAGGTCAGAGGCAGGAAGTAGGTTTAGGTTTAAGTAAGATAAGTAGTTTAATGAATGATGACTGCTGAACTCAAAGATGACAGAGCTCGCAATAGGACCGAGGATAAGAAGAGAAAGATGGAATGCTGGAGAGAAAAGAGAATGCAGGGGAGTGCGAGGAATCAACAGGCAGAGAAGGTGACATACAGAGAGAAGAAGGAGGTGCAGAGAGAAGGTGGAGATTCAGAGATACAGAGAGAAGGTGAGATACAGAGAGAAGGTGGAGATACAGAGAGAAGGAGGAGATGCAGAGAGAGAGGAGAAGGAAGCGATGCAGAGAGAAGGTGGAGATACAGAGAGAAGGTGAGATACAGAGAGAAGGAGGAGGTGCAGAGAGAAGGTGGAGGTACAGAGAGAAGGTAGAGATTCAGAGAGAAGGAGGAGATACAGAGAGAAGGTGAAATACAGAGAGAAGGAGGAGATGCAGAGAGAAGGTGGAGATACATAGAGAAGGAGGAGATGCAGAGAGAATGTAGAGATACGGAGAGAAGATGGAGATTCAGAGAGAAGGAGGAGATACAGAGAGATGGTGGAGATACATAGAGAAGGAGGAGATGCAGAGAGAATGTAGAGATACAGAGAGAAGGTGGAGATACAGAGAGAAGGAGGAGATACAAAGAGAAGGTGGAGATGCAGAGAGAAGGGGGAGATGCAGAGAGAAGGGGGAGATGCAGAGAGAAGGAGGAGATTCAGAGAGAAGGTGGAGATTCAGAGATACAGAGAGAAGGAGGAGGTGCAGAGAGAAGGTGGAGGTACAGAGAGAAGGTAGAGATTCAGAGAGAAGGAGGAGATACAGAGAGAAGAAGGAGGTGCAGAGAGAAGGTGGAGATTCAGAGATACAGAGAGAAGGTGAGATACAGAGAAAGAGGAGATGCAGAGAGAAGCTGGAGATACAGAGAGAAGCTGGAGATACAGAGAGAAGGTGGAGATACAGAGAGAAGGAGGAGATGCAGAGAGAGAGGAGAATGAAGCGATGCAGAGAGAAGGTGGAGATACAGAGAGAAGGTGGAGATTCAGAGATACAGAGAGAAGGAGGAGGTGCAGAGAGAAGGTGGAGGTACAGAGAGAAGGTGAAATACAGAGAGAAGGAGGAGATGCAGAGAGAAGGTGGAGATACATAGAGAAGGAGGAGATGCAGAGAGAATGTAGAGATACGGAGAGAAGATGGAGATTCAGAGAGAAGGAGGAGATACAGAGAGATGGTGGAGATACATAGAGAAGGAGGAGATGCAGAGAGAATGTAGAGATACAGAGAGAAGGTAGAGATACAGAGAGAAGGTGGAGATACAGAGAGAAGGAGGAGATACAAAGAGAAGGTGGAGATGCAGAGAGAAGGGGGAGATGCAGAGAGAAGGGGGAGATGCAGAGAGAAGGTGGAGATGCAGAGCGAAGGAGGAGATACAGAGAGAAGGTGGAGATGCAGAGAGAAGGGGGAGATGCAGAGAGAAGGGGGAGATGCAGAGAGAAGGTGGAGATGCAGAGCGAAGAAGGAGATACAGAGAGAAGGTGGAGATACAGAGAGAAGGAGGAGATACAGAGAGAAGGTAGAGATACAGAGAAAAGGTGGAGATACAGAGAGAAGGTGGAGATTCAGAGAGAAGGTGGAGATGCAGAGCGAAGGAGGAGATACAGAGAGAAGGGGTAGATGCAGAGAGAAGGTGAAGATTCAGAGAGAAGGAGGAGATGCAGAGAGAAGGAGGATATACAGAGGGAAGGAGGAGATGCAGAGAGAAGGCGAGATGCAGAGAGAAGGAGGAGATGCAGAGAGAAGGTGGAGATGGAGAGAGAAGGAGGAGATACAGAGAGGAGGAGATGCAGAGAGACGGTGGAGATGCAGAGAGAAGGTGGAGATGCAGAGAGAAGGGGCGATGCAGAGAGAAGGAGGAGATGCAGAGAGAAGGAGGAGATACAGAGAGAAGGAGGAGATACACAGAGAAGGAGGAGATGCAGAGAAAAGGTGGAGATACAGAGAGAAGGTGGAGATTCAGAGAGAAGGTGGAGATGCAGAGCGAAGGAGGAGATACAGAGAGAAGGGGTAGATGCAGAGAGAAGGTGAAGATTCAGAGAGAAGGTGGGGATGCAGAGCGAAGGAGGAGATGCAGAGAGAAGGTGGAGATACAGAGAGAAGGGGGAGATGCAGAGAGAAGGAGGAGATGCAGAGAGAAGGAGGAGATGCAGAGAGAAGGCGGAGATGCAGAGAGAAGGAGGAGATGCAGAGAGAAGGTGGAGATGGAGAGAGAAGGAGGAGATACAGAGAGGAGGAGATGCAGAGAGAAGGTGGAGATGCAGAGAGAAGGTGGAGATGCAGAGAGAAGGGGCGATGCAGAGAGAATGAGGAGATGCAGAGAGAAGGAGGAGATGCAAAGAGAAGGTGGAGATGCAGAGAGAATGTGGAGATTCAGAGAGAAGGAGGAGATGCAGAGAGAAGGTGGAGATTCAGGGAGAAGCAGAAGATACAGAGAGAAGGTGGACATACAGAGAGAAGGCGGAGATACAGAGAGAAAGTGAGACATCAACAGGGAAAGAAGGTGAGACGTCAACAGGGAGAGAAGTTGGAGATAAAAAGAGATGGTAGAGATACAGAGAGAATATAGAGATACTAATGATGATAATAGAGTAAAACGCAAGGACTAGGATGCAGCAGACAGTAAACACTGTCACATAGTATTTGTTAAGAGCTCTGCGTTTTATTCTGGCAAAGTCGAAACATTATTCTCTATATGTGGTGTTTCCACTCAAACACATTTTCCAGACCCAGACATGACATATGATAGTCTCCTGCAGCCGGGCAGGTATTTCCTGTGACCCAGACAAAGTGGAAACTAGACTGTTTCAGGCAGGTCCCATAGCCACTGTATAGAGACTGTTAAAGGGTGGGGATAAAAATATTTCAAACATAGTTTAAGATGCAGAGACTGAGCAGTAGACATGTGGGAAGGAAGAAAGAGGAAATGTGTTATGCATGGTCGTGGAATAAGGAATAACACATTCGGACTGAAGAGTGGCATAAAGCAAAATTATGCCCCCTCCCCCCCCCCCCGAATGTAACTAATGGGGCCTGAGTCCCCCATAACTCACAGATATCCATTAGCTTTTCGCTGAATTGTGCCTCCCTAAAGGGTTGGGGCCGCTTGAAGGGCAGGGAAACCCCCTACGGTCGGTTGGGTCTGCAAGGGCCTGGGTGACTCTCCTAGGACTGGAGGCTGGATGATGCTAATACCTGCAAAGTGTTTGCTTTGGCTGACAGGACAATTCTTCATGTACATCTAATTTAGTTTCAATTCCAGCTCGCATCCAATAAGCTTGATCAACTCTCGAGACAAACGACATGGAATGGGTTATGCAGATTGTTCTGGTACATCCTTTCAGCAAATTATGGACAATGGGTCAATCCAATCTGAATTCTATATTATGTGACCAAGGGATCTAATAAAGGTATGCTTTGTTAGAAGGCTCACCTGTTCCGAATTCATGGAAGGCGGCCGAAGTGATCCCTATATACAAGAAGGGCTCCAGGGGGAACCCTGCCAACTACCGCCCAATAAGTCTTATTAATGCGGGGCAGAAATTGGTTGGCAGGGTACTCCTGGAGAGGATTCTTTCTTGGGCCGATGAAAACAGCATTATTTCACCCTTTCAGATGGGCTTCAGGGCTTGCACAAGCACGATAGACCAGGCATTTAGGCTGGTCCTCTTACACTGGAAGGTGGTTACCATTGGCAAGGGCGGTCTTTATTTGGCATTTATCGATCTAAAGACCGCCTTTGACTTGGTCTCCCGAGACCGCCTATGGCTGGTCCTGAAGGAAATGGGGATTCCCTTACCCATTCTGAATCTCCTAGCTCGTATGCATGATGGAACTTATGCCCGTATTAGATGGGGATCACAGGAGCAAAAAACTGATAAAATCCCTGTGACTAGAGGGGTACGCCAGGGTTGTGTCCTGGCCCGACACTTTTCACATTACTTGTGAATGGCGTAGTTTCCTTTTTGCTTGAAATTAATGCTGATGCCCCGGTCTTGGCGGGTGATAAAGTCCCCGCACTACTCTTTGCGGATGATACGTTGTTGGTATCAAAAACTCCGGCAGGATTACAGAAGCTGTTAGACCGCTTCTGTTTGTTTTGCAAGCTCAGGGGCCTTGCCATAAACACATCGAAAACCAAGCTCCTTTATTTTAACCCGAGTAGATCGTCTAGATCCACCTTATCTCTTGATGGGGTGTCTCTGGAACGTGTAAAGGAGTTCGACTACTTGGGAATTAGAATTTCGGACAAGCTTAAATGGCAGCCACATATTGACAAAATGGCGCTAAGTCATAGGAGGGTTGTTGGAGTACTAGGGAGGGAACATCGAGCATCCACTTCTAAACCCATTGCCCCTGTTCTGGATATCTACGCTGCAAAAGCTGTAGGCTGTGCCCTTTATGGTGCAGAGCTCTGGGGATTTGAATGTGTTGATGCCTTAGTCATTGCAGAGAACAAGTTCTTTAGGGAGCTTGCATCGCTCCCGAGGGGTACTCCTACTAAACCACTGTTGAGTGACCTGGGTCGTTGCTCCATTAAGGACCTAGTGTCCCTACGCCCACTCTTATATTGGGCTCGGTTATGGTGTACCCCCGAGCTCTCAAGGTATGCTGATGGTTTAAGAGAGGTTATGAACCTTCATGGAGCCCATAAAATTAGTTGGATATCCAATATAAAGAAGCTTTTACTGGAAACGGGCCTTGCTACTGGCCGGGAGCCTGGGGCATCGCTGTCCAAAACCGAAACTAAGCGAGCCTATTGGGCATGGGTTGATGATCATGAGGAGAGGGACCCAAATCTAGGTAGGTTGACCGAGGCATTCCGACAGCACAAACCAAAGGTTCGCCTAGAGCCCTATCTAGATTTCATTAAGAAACCCAGAGATAGATCTCTCTATATTCAGTTTAGGATGGGAACACTCCCCCTTCGTGATTGTACCTGTAAGTGGAAGCCACCGCATCAAACTTCTCCTGATTGCCCAATTTGTGAAGGTGTTTCTGAAAATATTGCTCATGTCTTTTTTGTATGCCCAGCCTATATAAAACCTAGGCAGAAATGGCTCAAACCTGTGTGCCTGTTGCTTGGAACCAGGTACCACTCCATTGCACTTAGAATTCTTAAGGCTGATGCTAGCACAACCTTAGTGTGTGGGGTGGCCAAATTTCTTAGTTGGGCTTGGTTGATTAGGCTGAAGGCTATTTGATGAGATACATTTTAGCTGTATCTTTTTTATATGCTCAAATATTCACAAAGCTGATAAAGTGTAATACTTTTTTAATTATTTATTGTAATACCAAATGTTTTTATAAGCAACTTTTTAAGGAAAATGTATTGTCAATGAATTGTGTTTTATACTTGAAATGTGCTTTTATGATAATATATATATCGAAATAAAGCTTTGATATATTCTGAATAAAGGTATTCCTTATACCCGTCAGCTCATTTCTTTATTTTCTATAGTAAACTGAGAGTTCATTCTGTCTGCCCTCCTATAACTTCACGAGGGTATGTGTGGTTGAGCCAAATTAATTTTAGGTCAGGTGCTTTAACAAAATCCTGATTGTAAATTCACAATGCCACTATCTGTTGCATGTCATCTGTCCCTTTTCATCCTATGTATAGTGGTGTTTTCAGTACTTTAAGTGGAATGAAAAAGGTGTGAGGGACTCTAAAAGAAGTTTGGCCTAGGAAGCACAACTAGGAATCCTTCCCAAGGGGCGTGGCTATGTAATTAAGAATGAAGCTTATAAACAAGAAGCCTAAAATCCTGTGCATGACAGAGCTGCCACCTGAACAGTATTTGGATGCCTTTCTTTGATTTTTCTGTTATCGCATCCAGACAAATCACAAAACAACAAACATATTCCAAAAACAAACCAGTGCCATTGGCTTTTTCGGAGCTTGTTAGTGTTATCAGATAATTAAGTACACAATAGCTTTATGGAATAATAAGTATTGAAAATGCTTCAAATCTGAAAATGTGAGCCTGTGAATTAAATATGACTTAGGTCTGTGGAACAGGTAATGGTCTCCAGAGTCTTGCAGTGGCTTCCGTTATCCCTTTCACTCCACTTTCCTCTACGGTCTCTCACTCTGTTAGGCGTGCATGCCATTTTTGTGCCACCATCTTTCTGAACTTCTCCATTCGCATATCTCATACATTATCTCTTTCACCTTCATTGCTATGTTTTCACTCTGGCCATCTGATGTACTGCTTTACAACACCTCCCATTCACCATTCACACTCTCTCTATCTCTCTCTCTCACACACACAAACACATATTCTGTCCTCACCTGTAAACAATGGCACATATGTGACTGTCCATCGCTATGTGCAGATGTCAGGGATTGGAGGAGCATGTACTTCTATGCAACACCTCCCCTTCACCATGCTCTCTCTCTCACACACACACACATACACACACACAAACACATATTCTGTCCTCACCTGTAAACAATGGCACATATGTGAGTGTCCATCGCTATGTACAGATGTCAGGGATTGGAAGAGCATGTACCTCTATGCAACACCTCCCCTTCACTATGCTCTCTCTCACACACACATAACACAAACACATATTCTGTAAACAATGGCACATATGTGACTGTCCATTCCTATGTGCAGATGTCAAGGATTGGAGGAGCATGTAGTCTGAACCAATCAATCAATCATAGACATTTATAGAGCGCTCTACTTACCCGGAGGGTCTCAAGGCGCTAGGGGGGGGGGGGCTGCTACTGCCCAAACAGCCAGGTCTTGAGCTTCTTCCTGAAGGCGAGGTGGTCTTGGGTCAGGCGCAGGTCGGGAGGGAGGGAGTTCCAGGTCTTGGCGGCCAGGTAGGAGAAGGACCTTCCTCCTGTTGTCGTTCTTCGGATGCGGGGGACGGCGGCGAGGGCGTGACTGGCTGATCGGAGGTGTCGTTTGGGAGCGTAGAAGTTGATGCGGTTGTTGAGGTAGCTCGGGCCTTGATCGTGGAGAGCTTTGTGTGCGTGGGTAAGGAGACGGAAGGTGATTCTCTTGTTGACCGGGAGCCAGTGCAGGTCTCTTAGGTATCCGGAGATGTGGCTGTGTCGTGGGATGTCGAGGATGAGTCTGGCTGAGGCGTTCTGGATCCGTTGGAGTCTCTTCTGGAGCTTGGTGGTGGTTCCGGCGTAGAGGGCTTTGCCATAGTCCAGTCGGCTGGTGACGAGGGCCTGGGTGACAGTCTTCCTGGTCTCGGTGGGGATCCACCGGAAGATTTTCCGTAGCATGCGCAGGATGTTGAAGCACGACGAGGAGACTGCGTTGACTTGCTTGGTCATGGAGAGGGAGGAGTCCAGGATGAAGCCCAGGTTGCGTGCGTGGTCTGTCGGTTTGGGTGCGGTTCCCAGGGCGGGGGGCCACCAGGAGTCGTCCCAGGCGGAGGGCGAGGATCCCAGGATGAGGACTTCCGTCTTGTCCGAGTTCAGCTTCAGGCGGCTGGTCGACATCCACTCGGCTACCTCTTTCATTCCTTCGTGAAGGTTGGCTCTGGCGGCGGCGGGGTCGTTGGTCAGGGAGAGGATCAGCTGGGTGTCGTCGGCGTAGGAGATTATGTTGAGGTTGTGTTGGCGTGCGATGGCCGCGAGGGGGCTCATGTAGACGTTGAAGAGGGTTGGGCTCAGCGAGGATCCTTGGGGTACGCCGCAGATGACTTTGGTGGCCTTTGATTTGTACGGTGGTAGGCGGACTCTCTGGGTTCTTCCGTCGAGGAAGGAGATGATCCATTCCAGTGCCTTCTCCTGGATTCCGACGTTGTAGAGGCGCTGCACTAGGGTGCGGTGGCAGACGGTGTTGAAGGCCGCGGAGAGGTCTAGGAGGATGAGGGCCGCTGTTTCTCCGTTATCCATCAGGGTTCGGATGTCATCGGTGGCAGCGATGAGGGCGGTCTCGGTGCTGTGGTTGGCTCGGAAGCCAGACTGTGAGGGGTCGAGGGATCCGTTCGTCTCGAGGAAGGCGGCCAGTTGCTTGTTGACGGTCTTCTCGATTACTTTGGCTGGAAACGGGAGGAGCGAGATGGGGCGGTAATTCTTGAGTTCGGTGGGGTCCGCTGTTGGTTTCTTGAGTAGAGCGCTGAGTTCGGCGTGCTTCCAGCTCTCAGGGAAGGTGGCGGTGTCGAATGAGGTGTTGATGATGTCCCGCAGGTGGGGTGCGATGACAGCGTCGGCCTTGTTGTAGACGTGGTGAGGGCAGGGGTCGGTCGGAGATCCGGAGTGGATGGAGTTCATTATGCGGACGGTGTCTTCGGTGCTGATAGGAGTCCAGGCGCGGAGGGTGGTGGTGGGGGGCGGTGGTTCGGTCGAGTCGGACGTGGCGTTCGTCGGTTGGGTGTTGAAGCTGTTGTGTATGTCCGCGATCTTGTTGTGGAAGTAGGAGGCGAGGGAGTTGCAGAGTTCTTGCGATGGGGTGATGTCGTTGTTTCCGGCGTTGGGGTTGGAGAGCTCTTTCACGATGTTGAAGAGTTCCTTGCAGTTGTGTGCGTTGTTGTCCAGTCGGTCCTTGAATTCAGTTTTCTTGGTGTCGCGGATCAGCTGGTGGTGCTTCCGGGTGGCAAGCTTGAGGGTGGTCATGTTGTCCGGTGTTGGCTCCCTTCTCCAGGCTTTCTCGAGGGCTCGGCAGTTCTTCTTGGAGCTCTTGAGTTCATTGGTGAACCATGGGGCCTTCTTGCTGCCGGGTCTGCTGGGCGGGGTCTTCAGTGGGGCGAGTTCGTCCGCGCAGTTGCTGATCCACTTCGTGAGGTTGTCGGCGGCCTGGCTGGGGTTCGCTGAGCTGGCGGGAGGGTGCTGGCTCAGGGAAGCGGCGAGCTGGTCGACTGTGATCTTGCTCCAGTTTCTGCGGGCGACCTGTTGCTGGTGGTGGTGGATCGTCGTTCTTCTGAAGGTGAAGTGGACGCAGCTGTGGTCCGTCCAGTGGAGTCCTGTGGCGTGGCTGAAGGTGATGTCTTTGCTGGCTGAGAAGACGGCGTCGAGTGTGTGTCCGGCGAGGTGGGTGGGGGTGGTCACCAGCTGCTTGAGTCCGAGGTTGGCGAGGTTGTCGAGCAGGGTGGTGGTGTTGCGGTCGTTGTTGTTCTCCAGGTGGAAGTTGAGGTCCCCCAGGAGGATGTAGTCAGCGGAGGGGAGGGCATGCGGGCTGACGAAGTCGGCGATGTCCTCGCTGAATTGTGTGCGTGGTCCCGGGGGTCGGTAGTTCAGGGTGCCTCTGAGGGTGGTCTTCGGGTCGGTGTGGATCTGGAAGTGTAGGTGTTCGGCGGTGGTCAGGATGTCGTCGGTGTAAGTCGTGATGCGGATGGTGTCCCTGTGGATGATGGTGATGCCTCCTCCCATCTGGTTGGTGGTGCGGTCCCTCAGGGTGATCTTGTAGCCCTCTGGGACGGCGATGGCGATGTCGGGCGCTGAAGAGGCGTTCATCCAGGTCTCCGTGAGGAAGGCAACGTCAGGAGCTGTGGTGTCGATGAGGTTCCAGAGTTCGATGTCGTGTCTGTGGACTGAGCGGGTGTTGAGCAGGATGCAATTGAGGTGGTTGCTGCTGGTGTTCGTCTTGGCGGGTGCTGGTGCGAGGCAGGTCCGGATGCAGGTGAACTTGCAAGCGGTGCAGCAGAAGGGTCCGTGGGAGCGTCTCGGGGTGGCACGGTAGCATCCCGGGACTCGTCCGTCGTTGAGTGTGATGAGGGTGGCGGCGTCGTACGTCCGGCGGGTGGGCTGGGATCTGCGGGGGCCAGGGGTCCTGGCACTGGGCGCGGTCCAGGCACGGACGGGCGCAGACGGGCTTACCTTTGGCGCACCTTCGGCGCTCAGTCGGCGCTCCCGCTGCGCGCGTCCGCTGCGCGTTCGCTGAGGGGGCGTCATAAGAAGGGATCCGGGAGGGCGGGTCAGGCGGGAGGCGGGGAGCGCGTGGACCTATCGGCAGGCGGGGGGCGGGGTCGCGGCAAAAACCGGCGCGAGAATCCAGGCGGCCGGCCCAGCGGCGGCTGGGGCGCCGGGCTGGATCGGCGATCGAGGCGGGCGGCCCTGTGGCGGCTGGGGCGCCGGGTTGGATCGGCAGCAGGCAGGCAGGCAGCAGGTAAGAGGCAGGCAGCAGGCGGCAGCAGGCGGGGAGCGAGGGGGCAACCAGGCCGAGGGCACAGTGGTCGCTGCTAATGCGGGGTCGGGGTCCCCTTAAGAAGGGATCCGGGAGGGCGGGTCAGGCGGGGAGCGCGTGGACCTATCGGCAGGTGGGGGGCGGGGTCACGGCAAAAACCGGCGCGAGAATCCAGGCGGCCGGCCCAGCGGCGGCTGGGGCGCCGGGCTGGATCGGCGATCGAGGCGGGCGGCTCTGCGGCGGCTGGGGCGCCGGGTTGGATCGGCAGCAGGCAGGCAGGCAGCAGGTAAGAGGCAGGCAGCAGGCGGCAGCAGGCGGGGAGCGAGGGGGCAACTAGGCCGAGGGCACAGTGGTCACAGTGAACGCCTTTATAACCCACTGACAGGTATGTGAGAAATCTTCTCTCCTTTCAGCCATGACACCAGGACCCAGATTTATTAAGTGCTCGTGTTATACTTGTGTGACGCAGTTCGTCGCAAGCCAACGCAAGTCCTTAAATGGGATTTTGAAAGTGACACAATCATGCAAGGGGCTATTTGCGTGGCTTTGCATGACTTTGAAAAGACATGTAATGCAATACAACTGCTTGAGCTGACTTGCTTTACATTTTGTTGTGATAGGCGTACCATGTGGGGACATGGGCATTCCTGTGCATCTATCCATAGAATTTGACGCAATCCTAGATTTACCTAATGTTTTCAATGCGTGGGACAGGGCATGTGCGTCGCGTCCGATCTGCGCACACGTCGGATTCGGTCGCACCCCAGCGGAATGTCCACCACGACGAAGCGATTAAAGTAGTAAACCTGGAATTGCACCAAAATTGTGCACCTACCACAGAGAAATGTAACGAGGAGCAATATGTTTATTTCTCCTCATTACTTCCGCGCTCTATGCATGATGCATTCTGCAGGAAGAGGAAATTGCCTCTTAGGACTGTTTTTGTGCAGAAAGGTGTTACTTAGGGCACAAAAGCAATGTAACGCAGGCACACCTAACAGCATGTTGCAACGGTGCCTGGATTTTCGCTAGGCAGCCTCACGTTCACAAGAACAGGTAGAGAGCTCAAAAGCATCAAATCTTGTAGATATGGCGCTGTTCATCTGCATCCCGTTCACGCAAAGCATCGCAGCAACTTTGGTTGCTGCCCTGCGCTATGCGCATTTTTTTATTTTTTAAATGTTTTGATTTTTGCTCATAACATCGGTGAGACAATCAGCTTGTACATCGTGCTATGCACATTTTTAGTAAATATGCGCCCTGGTCTATTGTTGATGTCTGTCTTTTAGGATTTTATTTTTTAAATCGAATAAAGAAATTGATGACGATTTGTGACTAAAATCAATTTATGGGCTTATCAATTACATGAAGTGCCCAATATCTTCCAGACACTGTTGTTATGATCGGTAGACAGTGTGCTGCGTCTAATAAATCTGCGCGGTTCTTAAAAGCAATGCAGGCTGCCCTGGGTGGAACCCAATACACGGACCCGACCCTAAAGCGTATGTAGGCCCCTCTACGAAAATCAATAATAGTGCCTGGACTCACACAAGGCATCACGTTACACCGCACTTTAACCTCCGTTGAGAGGCTCAGCGGCCCAGCAGAAGCTGCCAGATTCAATTAAAGCCCCACGGGTCCTGGGAGATGGGAAACCCTTTTTTTTGCGCCTCAAGTCCACTTTGAGGCCGAGGACTGGGAAAGCGCTCACTATCCTGACACATTTTCCTCGGGAGCTGGACACCATGTGCTCTGACTCGAAAAATAACTCACAGGGAAACTGTGCAAGAAAATCACTAACGCAACAATGCTCCCCTTTGTTATCCCTCCAGTTAATAATGCTGGTTAACCAATTACTTTACCAGACTGTGAGGTCCCCGACTCAATCCAAACACACTTTTGAGAATGGGTAATTTCAGAGGGCGGGATAGGCTGCGAGTAAACCATTCGCGCGCTGGAGAGAGGGAGCCATTTGTTACCTACACAACATAAACCATGTGACGTTTCATAAATCCACGGCGTCTGAAAAGGCTGTCCCTGAGTGGCTGACCAGCCTGCATCATATCTGAAAAAGTCATTAATAAGTTCCGTCTTTATAATGAAACCTGAGATGCGGACTCCCTCTTATGCGAGTACGTTACTGCGTCTGGGACAAGGAGAGGATGTTTGGTCTGCACTAAACTGAAGGGGGCGGGAGGGGGAGCGAGAGGCGGTGAAGGGAAATGCTGCGGGAGGAGAAAAGTTCAGAGCGAGAAAACGCACGCGAGAAAAAAATAACAGAACAACTCTGCCGAGTCTGGACTCTTTGCTTCATGGAGGGCGAAGCATGCCGTGGAGAGCGAAGCATGCCCTGCGTGTAAAACTTCCTGATCCAGGCGGCTTGCTTCATCCCTGCATCCGCTCGACGTAGAAGGATAAAAGGTCAGTCACTGCCAGTGGCGTGTGGGCACCCTTGGTGGGTGGGCAGCGGGCACCGTGTGGTCTAAAAAACAAAAGCAGTTTCAGCAGAGCGAAGCATTGTGTTTGCCCAGACAATGTGCCCGTATTGACTGTGGTGCCTTTGTGATGGAAAAGTTTCCTGGCTCGAGAATGTCTTATTTTTGCTTACTTTGTAAAACGTCGTTTCCTTTCACTGTCTGTTTATGGTGAGATGTACTTTTGGGGGCGCCCTTGCTCCCCCACAGGTAGCGAACTGAACACGCAGTTAGCACAGTAGGGAAATGGATGTGCGGTGCTTTAATGCATCTGGTGTAAGTTCCTCGCAGCACTCCTGGGTATTCAGCAGTTGTTACCGGCGGGGAGGGCACGGCCGGAAGAGGGCATTGTCAGGACGCTGAAAGAGTGCCGCTGGCGCAGCGTCCCGCGAATAGACGCCGCGGTCCCCTGTGCCCTCAGGGGGGTAGGGGCGGCTCTTACAGGGCGCTGATGTTTCATGGCACATAGTTTTGTCCTCATCCGTGAAACCAGCGCTTAAAAGGACGGAAGCTTACAATACCTCGGGCTCGTGAGCTGTTAGTAACACATTCCCGAAAGAATGATTACAGGGTGACACAGAAAAAGACAGGGTATTAGCACTACTCGAGGAAGCGTTTAGAGAAAGAAGCACGCGCTTAGAGGTTTAAAGTCTTTAATTAACGAGCACTAGAGGTTATGTAGTTCTCGAGACTGGTCAAATGATGTGAATAAAAAGCCATGGCCATCATCTTGTGTGTTTTGCTGTTCACCCTATGTGGGAAGGGTATGCGCAGACGTGGGTCCCGTGCTCACTAAGCCACAGGAGTCAAGCTATCCTGGCTGAAGACGGCTGATAGCCAGAAACCGGTCCTAGGATGCTTGATTCCGGTCCAGGGAAGACATAGCTTGGCAGTTCGGGCTGGACTGTTCCCATGAGGCACAGGGTCAAGAATGATTTGCATATGGCCATGTCTGAACTGGGGTGGCTTGGTGAGCAAAATAACGATGGATTAAACCCAGATCTGTGACTGTGGGTGAATGTTTTGCCATTGTGCAACAGTCCGTCCATCATCTTGTGTGTTTTGCGGTTAAGGACAGTTCCCTACTCGCACAGCATTGTTGAGGTCCCAACTCTTAATTAACTCTCACTTTATCCCCCTTAAGTACGTTGAGCATTAAGAAGGGCACGTGGGAAGACAAAATTAACATGTCACCCATCGGGTATTGGAAGGACCTGCCAAGAAACATGAAAACACAGCAGAATATGTTCTATAGACTCTATGGAATAATCGAAAATGTGACCCCGCAGTACCAAAGACAGAAATATGTTTTTTCAACTGAGAAAAAAAATCAAGTACATTGTAACCCACTAATTGGGCAGTAAATGGGCAGAGGCGTTTTTTGCCACAGATGTTGAGCACGTGGGCCGGAGAGAGGATATCCAGTGTCCGATTTCAAGTACCAAAGATTTTAAAGGAACATTGATAAGAAGCCCCCAAATATCAGGGCGTGAACCAGCTGCCGGAATTCAGTTGAAATATTTCACGCTATTATTATCAAGATATACACTCCTGAGAAAGAAAGCGTGTGCCACTAGAATTCCAGGGATATCTTTACAATGAGTCACTGCTTTTGTCAGCCAATGAGATCAAAAAGTATATGAGTTTTTAAACAGACGATAAACTTGCTAAATAGGTCAACAGATTGAGCGTCGAGTCATAATTGGCACATTGTCCAGGTTGTGTGTAACTCTTTCTCCTGGTCATGGCTTAATCTTAACTACCAGCACTTTGCACTCTGGGACCCATTGGCCACACTTCTGATGGGGGAAGAGTGGGTATCCTTAACAAAAACATTTTTTGGGGGGGGGAGCAAGCACCTGGCAGTAAAATATAGAGTGAGGGCAGGGCTTTGAATGGGATGAAAAAACTAGGGTGTCTCTCAAAGTGGCATGGTCAATATAATTGAGGGCGCGGCTTAAAAACACATAAGCTAAAAATCTGTGTTTAGCACAGTGTGCCGCCCGACTTGTACTTTGCTGTTTCTGTCATTACAGCCACAATTATGATACAGTAAGTAACCTCATACCTACAAGTCAGGACTATTGGCTTTGTCAGTGGTTGTTAGTTGCATAAGATAAATAAGCAGCAACTATGGCTTGTAAATAATATTGAAAAAGCTTCTGCTTAAAGCCCTGGTGACACCACGACGATGTTGCTGCTCCTGAGTTTCAAAAAGAGAAGGGAAATCCAGAGAGAAAATGACGCTCTTTAAAGGATTTCCCTTCCCCTATAAAGCTTGGGAAAAAATGTACCACCTGTGCCAGGGCACAAAACAGAGCCCGATGGAGACCTGTTTCGAGGGCCCCTGAAAAAAACTGCCGGTGCTCAGACCCGGTGAGACCCGGCCCACTTAAAGGCCTGAGTGAGGGTCGAATGGTATATGCTGTAGTCTGCAACTACACACAAGCAATTTTGATGTGTTCCCCACTTGGCCAAAATGTTTGCGGAAGCACACGAAAACGGTGTTCTTCCCCTGTCGTTACATGAGGCCTTATTGATAGCACTCCCTAAGCCTGGTAAGGACCCCGAAAAATGCGACTCGTACCGCCCGCTCTCCCTTTTAAATATGTAATGAATTTTGTATTTTATGTGTATGTGTGTGATGCATGCATGTATTTTTGGTATAAGATTTGTTTTTATTTTTATTATCTGTGTAAAAATGTTAGTAGTTACTACATTTTCTTTGTTCTAATTTTGAATTTTTAGTTCCATAGTGGGATGGGGGTTTATAGGGGAATAGGGTGGGAAGTTATTTATTCGCCCCAAATTGTAAAGCGCTCAGATATCCTTCGGGATCAAGTTCGCGCTATATAAAACTTTATAAATAACTAAATAAATAAATGGCTGTGTAGGTGTCTGGATGGAAAGAATGCTGCCAAGGCACCTTTGGCCTGCGGGCAACTCAGGTACCAGGATCATTCTTGCTAGCAGCGGAGAGATTTCAGTGTGGATACTTGCTGTGGCCATTTGCGAGACTGGTGGTGGAACCTTTTCGTGCATGAGGTGCTTCATGCAGGCCAATATTGAGCACAGTAGTAAGGATCCTTGCCTGCTGGTGCCACCATAGCCCATGGTCACCTATGGCATGAGAAGGTATTCCTGCAATGGTTTACCAGACCCCAAAAAGTCAATTATTATATCAGCAGAGGATGAAAATATATGTTTTTAATGTACTAGTCCTCTTTAAATGAGGAAGGGGCCAAAAAAGTTATTAACGTTTTTTTTTGTGCTTGCTCACATTGTGCATGGATGGGAGGCGGGGCACCTCATTCCGGAAGTAATTATATAAGAATAGATTTGAGCAGGTAATGTTGTATAGAATAGCAGTGGAATCCTGACTCGCACAAGAATGTCAAGCACCCTGTGATCAAGTACAGTCTCCAGGGTGTAGGAAAATCCCTTTTTATGGATAGTCGCCCTATATTTTTCACCCTTTACTGGGCTCTATATTTTCGCAGGCTCTAGAATTCTGTGCACTTACCCCTGTTAATCAGAGGTAAAGTGCAAGTGCTCCTCCTTTAAACATGATTAAATTGGTATTCTTCTAATTGGCATTTTTAATTTACATATAAGTCCCTAGTATACAGTATAAGATGTACGCAAGGCCTGTAAGTTAAATGCCACTAGAGGACTGCAGCACCCTTTGTGTATGCCTAGGTGGAGTTTGTGGTGTTCCACTACACGGAACTCCGCAAAGTAACCAAAAAAGTCTGCCGCGCTATGCAGAGTTCCTCAAAAAGCGGAGTGTGTTAGGTCACGACATTCATGTTGATTTTAAGTGCAGGGTTTTTGTCCCGCGGTGGAAAATCAGCCCTAATGCCAACAGGCACAGTGCAAAAGCACGCTGCTTCTTTCTCCAGATAAAGTAGATTTTCTACTCTTGGAGCAGCGTCTTCCACATAAATGGATCGTTTCTCAATGCGAGCAGTCATGACCATAAGTGACTGCCCGCATTGAGAAATCTCGCTGGGAGGTTGTCTAGCATTGGATTTTCCTCGCTCGCCAATACCGTTGGCGAAAGAGGAGAAAATTCCGCTCCATGAGTTTTTGGGAACTCCGCTGCTCCACAGAGTGCGGAGTGTAGAAAACTCTGCAAACAGAGCAGAGTTCACCGCCCAGGCCTACCTTTGTGACCTTCCCTTTAGTGAAAGTACAAACATGACTGCAGGCCTACCATTTGTAGCCTGGCTGTTGCAGTTTCAACCTGCTATTTCGACCTGTCAAAATAACCCCTTTTGATAGATCAAAATCTTCCTTTTAAATATTTATAAGTCAGTCCTATGTATTCCTTATTGTCCATAAGGCGGGGTCCATGATTTTTACAAGTATGATATGTTAGAATGTAAAGTTAAACATGCCCATACAGTTAAAAAGCCCCACAAGGTATATTCACTGAAGCAAGACTTGCTGGTCCGTAGGCAAACACTGTGTTACATTATTACATTTAGTAATGCTAATTTTGGTTAGGAAATAGCTAGACAAATAGCTAAACAACAATTTTTAATAGTTATTAACATTCAATTTGATGGTGGTCAGATATTTTCATAAATATTAAGGAAGAGGTACTTTTAGAAAGTTATCTTTTCCCTGCCTTAAGCCGCTGGAGGCCCATTTGCTATTGCTCTGCCACTCCGGCCAGAAAGTAATTGGCATTTGATAAGGTGTGAAAATGGCTCCCAGAGCAAGGTAAAGGCCGTGGGTGTGGGGCGATGTTGTTGTTCTCCTGAAATGATGGCCAGTGGGCTGATTAACTCAAAGAGGCCTCCCCTGCCACAAACAACTATTAGCTGACACCTGGTCAAGTATTTTCCTTTATACCACCGGTCAGACAGTCTCCAATCACTGCGGGCGTCCTTTTTGACATTACAGTATCAAATCCTTCTTGAGGCCGAAGCCTGCTTGACAAGTCTACTGGGTTTACATATAACATTTGGGGTGCACTTGAATGGAGGGAAAGAGGATATTGAAACAATGTAGGTTTATTCACTGTCTGGTTGCTGTCTTGTTCAACCAGACTTTGTTCTACTAGACTTCTGTCTCTGGGTTTATTTGGAGTACTGTGGCAGCTTCAAACTGGATTTTGTTGTTAGATGTGGGAGGACACTAACATAAACATAGTACAATCCCTACCACTCCCCCACCTTCAGCCCAATTTAGTGCAGCCAAAGACGTTCGCTAACTTGAAAATGCCCAAAATGCGAAGAAGGTCCTTTTCTACCCCGCCCATTGACTATCATTGACACTTGGTGCTTCTTGACACGATTTCTACTAAAAACTTTTAAAATGCATATCTCTGGTTCCCTGTACTGGATTTATGTCACATTTGTGTCACTTTGTTTATTGAATCTTACTCTATTTTTCTAAATCATTATAGGTTTTTTATTGTGTTGCATTTTGACTTTATTACAGTTTTGGTACTGCAGAAATACTTTACAAATTGCCTTAATTAATACCTGTTTGCTCTGGGCCATCGATACTAGGGGTTGAGCTCAAGATAAATTTAGTTACTTTGAGGGTTCACCCTGACAAGGGTTGTGATTAATCCATGATGTGTATAGTCACCAACGCAAAATAATACTCCAATTTCTTACACAGGGTGAAAACGCCCTTGCGCAAATTGTGGCAAATGGAGTGTTTCTCATTAAAACATTTTTGAAATATCTTTTGATGTAGCGTCTTAGATATAAAACAGACTCCTTACATTACCTAGTATGTTTGGTTGAATGATTTAATTTGAAAATATTTTGCAGTCGATTTAGTCTGTTTATGGTGGATAGTTAATTGGTGAGCCCCCAAGGTATGACTAATGATGGAAGGTCCTATACCTTTTAAACATGGCCCCATTGGGAAGAGTTTCCTTCACAAAGTGGCTGCCTTCGTCATAAGAAGAGACCGTTTGGGGGAAAATCTTGATGAATAAAATGTCACCATATTCACCATACCCATCTGGCACCCACATATTTTATGGTAAAATTTCTGTAAACTATTCATATGCACAAGCCGCTGTATACCCCCAAAGTGATGTACGTTTTCAGTGCCCAACTTTTAAGCAGTCCTTACAAGCTGAGGGGTTTTACGCAGTGTTTTAGGAAAACTTGACTTGCAGTTTTGTGAAAAAACCTCCATGGTTTGCATGATACTCTTTCTAAGTGTTGATGCTGCCAAAAATGGGAGCAGGCCAGTTATTCTATATTGGGTTTCTGGTCCATCATCATCCCTTGTAGTATGATCGCTGATACACCCGGTAGTAAACTCATAGATTGCTCTGCCTTCAGGGTGTCTTTCATCCACCACCACTCCTGTTGTAGAATGCAAAGGACTGATTACAGTTTTGCAGATTTTTGGAAATTGCATTATTTAGGTATTCTAACTATTGGACATGTAGCTAATCTTTCCACAACAATATTCTATGTCTAAATAAACTACTATTGTAACTCCAGACCTAGGACTATTTGGGAAAGGCTTTTTCCACAGGTCATGCTCTTTACCACATCACTATATGTAATTGATTGCTCTGCCTTCAGGGTGCCTTTCATCCACCACCACTCCTGTTCTAGAATGCAAAGGACTGATTACAGTTTTGCATTATTTAGGTATTCTAACTATTGGACATGTAGCTAATCTTTCCACAACAATATTCTATGTCTAGATAAACTACTATTGTAACTCCAGACCTAGAATATTTGGGAAAGGCTTTTTCCACAGGTCATAGTTGTGGTGCTCTTTACCACATCACTATATGTAATTGTTAGGTTACATTTGCTTACACTGTGGTGGTGGTTTTAATGAGGTATAACAAGAGAAGTGACTTTATTATTCTAGTCTTCATATATTTAGGCTTATGTGCTTGTATCATGTTTTAGTCCTTGCAGCTTCCATCAAACTATATTGTGTAATAAAATACTATGGTCAATTATGAATACTGTAATAGTTATGAAAGTGTTCATTTAACCCTTTCCATGCTCATGACGAGCTCAGCTCGTCATGATGCACGGTTGAGCTGTGCTGGTGGCGAGCTGAGCTCGTCATGAAAGTATTTAAAGGTGTTTTCTCTAAAAAAGAACTTCAACCAACATTTCAGTCTCCTTTTCCCCCCAGTAGTTTTTCTGCCAAATGATTTATATTTCTTCCCTGCTAGTAACTGAGATTTTATGGATAGATGGTTCTTGGCCCAAAGAGTATCGCTAACCTCTGGCTAGGCATGTATGCCATGGGTGGCACAAATCTTTGCCCCATTAGGAGAATGCACCAAACCCCCTGTTTGCAAATGTGGCATGGTCTGGGGAATCATTGTCCACAGGACTAAACAAAACCTGAAGGGCAGCAGAGCACTTTAGAAAATGGACTGGTCTGCAAGAATAATGGATGAGAAAGCTGTTAGAGGAGAAATTAGTATGCCTCAAATACAAGAAATGTATCAAAAGAGATATGAACAATCGTCTCATCGACAGTACGCATTTGAAAATTGTAACAGGAGAAAGGGGTTCATATTGTCATGAAAATGTACAAACAAGCATTGCATAGCCACTAGATCTCGCCTTTGGGACCTTATAAGTGTTTAGGTATCCAGCAGAATATCCTTGGTGTAACAAAATCAACTGTTGCATGGCTAAACACTTTTTCAGGTCCCAAAGGCGAGACCTATTGGCTATGCCAATGCTTGTTTCCTTTGTAGTAAGCTTGGCTTATACTTCCTCTTGATTTCCTCTGTACTTCCTTGATGGAAATGTTGATTTTACTTTCTTTGATATAATTCAATACCTATGATTACGTTCGAATATGCACAACCATGTAGAATGAACTTTGAGAAAATAAGGAGCGCTCTTGATGAGATTGGCTGAAGGGTAATGGATAGGAACCCCTCCATGATTCCATGTTACTAAATACTACACAGTGGAACATGTACTGCATAAAACCTTGACTTGTATTAAAAATACTACCCTTATTCTAGGTGTGCGGAGGGATCCCAACCTTTGTTTTGAACTGTATTTCATCTTTCCTTCTCTACCTGTACTAGCTGCCTGCTCTGCATTGTGCTTGCAGGCACGACGTAGCATTCAGTTGTAGAAGGTTGGTGCAAGGCATGACGATATTGCTGTTAAGGCACACCTGGCTCTTTCTCTGAACACAGCTCTCTTGCTGCAAGGGCGTCATATTGGGTCAGATTCCGCAATTTCCGGTGGTGTTCTCAGTCGCTAATGCTGTGCACATTGGTGAGAATTAGCTTATCAGCATATGTGTCAGTTCATGACCACGCTGTCGTAAGCTTTCTGCGCACATTGTGTGAACTCCAGATCAAGATTAAACCATATAAGAATGTGCGTGTTAATTTTACCCCTTTTGTGCCACAATTCCTGAAGTTTCGAAAGGACTATTGCGTTATCTTTTGATTGTTAGGTGACGCTAAGCAACCTGAGAACACAGGGATGGCATGGTGAAATCTTCCATAAATGCCACATGATTTGTATTTACTGTAAAATGCGTGCGTCTTTTATTGAAATAATGTTGTTTGCTGCTGACCCTGATAGCGCCACATGCTCCTATGTATCCAGAGTGCATTTTGTTTTTACCTCATAGTATGTATGTGGGCTGCTTGGCATGTAAGAATACCCCCCCCCCCCCCAGAAATAGGGTTTTTGTAAATGTGCTTCGAAGGTGAACTCGAAGTAGTGATCTGTGGGCGCACATGGCAGTGTATGGAACGCCTTAAAAAACAGTGCATGCAAATGTTTAGTAGAAAGAGAACCCCCGGAGCAGGTAAGAAAGGGAAAGCTACAGCGACCGCGAGCAGGCAAATGTAAACTAGTGCGCCCAGCCACACTAATTACTAACAGATGGCCCCTGCGCGCCGCTGCTTGCTCCTGTCAGGTGGATGCCGCCACATGCACGAGTGTGAGGAAAAGTGCAGACCGATTCCCAAAGGTAATCTCCTAGTGTAGCGTATGCGCTCTGCGCTAGGCTCAACCTAAAAAATTTGTGATATCTATTGATCATCTGAGGATGGCACATAAGAGATTTGTCCAGATAGCTAAAGGGATCAAGTTCCAGATTTTGGGAGCTCTCAGTAAGAAAGACTGTTTCAAAGTTAATATAATTTTTTTTATAAAAAGAGTAATTGGCAATAGGAGTGGGTATGTGCTTGATAGGGAGTGGTAGTTCTTATGACATCTTATGTGATGCTTTAATCCAACGAATTAGCGACACCATTCATGATTTTATTATTGATATAACAAATTAAGTGATTTAATCATCCCAAGGGGGTGGTTCCTACTAAGGGGAATTCTAATCTAGTAGAATGTACTGATAATAATACCGACCCTGATGTATCCCTGCTAGGTACTCCTAGGGAATCGGCAACAAACGATATGGAGGGTGTAGGAAGTTTGGTTTCCTGGAACATAGCTGGCATCCGCACCAAGCTGGAGTCTCAGGAATGGGTAGATTTTGTAAATTGCTTCGACGTGTGTATGTTCCAGGAGACTTGGCTGTGTGAGCCCTGTTTTCTCCAAGGGTATCTGAACTATTCGATCCCGGCAACTAAAGGTTAAAAGGGTCGTCCTAAGGGTGGCCTGATTATATGGGTACGCCAATGTCTGCCCTTTTCTATCAAAGTGGTTGAAACTGGTAGTAATGATATCCAACTCATAAAAGTGGGTATGGACTTATCCGGGTGTCTGGATATATACAATGTATATGCTAGGGGTTCCAACGGGGGTAAATCAGTAGTTCTTGCGGCTCTGGTCTCCCTACTTGAGACATACTCCATGAATAATAACACCATTATTGCTGGAGATTTTAACCGTACGTTTGAACCCCTGGATATTTGTGATGATCTAGTTGGGATGGACGAAGATATGATATGGGGTGTTCCTAAATTAAATCTAGACCCAATTAAACGTTGGCCTGAGGATATTATATGTTTGAATGCCATTTGCTTGGAAAGTGGCCTTAGGGCACTAAAAGGGGCGAGCAATGAGTGACAAGGGGGGTGCATGCACTTTCGATATCGGTCGAAATAGGAGTAGGATAGACTACGTTCTGTGCAGCCTCCAACTATGGAAGGGAGTCTACGACATGGAAGTAAAGCACAGGCTAGAAAGTGACCATGACCCTCTGTGCGTAGCACACAAATGGTGGCCGTCCTCAAAAGGGAAGCCCGCTAAAGAGTGGGTTGGTGTTCCCCTGCCCGTACCCACCAACGACATGCGACGGCTAAAATGGCCCAATGTTTTGGCTAATCAACAGTCTATGGTTAGTATAGACATGGAGGTGGATAAGGCGATAATTGCCCTAGAGCAAGCAAAAACAGTCGTACCAGGGTCTTATGAAATAACTGCTATACATGATAATCTCTTTGGTGTTATTAGATCCCATTTCCAGAAACCGGGTAGGAAAACCAATAAGGTACCTCCCAGTTCTGTGAGGTGGTATAACGCTCAGTGCAGGAAAGCTAGGCTAGCTCTGGGAATAGCTATTAAGAGCAGAGATCAAGTGGCTATCCGTAGTGCAAGAAGGAATTACAAGGACTGTATAGCCTCTGCTAAAAAAACATGGGATGAGAGGCATTGGAACGAACTAAGGGAGGCAAGTAGGACTAAAGATTCTATACTCTTCTGGAGCATTGTAAAATGGGGTAGTGGCGGTTTACCCAATTGCCCAGATAATAACGCTGGTGAGGAGGACTGGGTCAATTATTTTAAGCCACAATATGCCGATAGCCACCCTGGCTCTGAGATGGATGGTTTCATGGCTGTATATCCCAAAGATAACTTTTTTAGCCACGGTGAGGTGTTGTTGGCCCTAAGTGCAGTATCAAGAGGAAGAGCTCCCGGTTTGGATGGGATCCCGGCGGATCTTTTTATTAATGATAGGGAACGCTGGGGCAAATATATCTTGCTTTTGATTAACGCTGTTGCCCAGGGTGCAATTGTTCCGTCATCCTGGAAGGGTGCAATCATTATCCCCGTACATAAGAAAGGTGATCGGGGTTTGCCGGGTAATTACAGACCCATTTATTTATGTAGTTTGTAGAGCGCGCAGCTACCCCCGAGGGGGTGTCCCGGCGCTAGAACCTGAACCTCCGGGGGAGAAAGAAAAGAACAAGGAGGGAGTCAGAGGATAAAAAAAATCAGAGTCCAGAAAAGAGCCAAGTTTTGAGTCTGGCCCGGAAGATGGATTCAGAAGGGCAGAATCTAAGATCGATTGGCAGAGCGTTCCACAATTTTGCCGCGATAACACTGAACCCTCTGCCGCCCATTCTGGTGAGTCTGAAACGGGGAGAGATCAGAAGGCGGAGGTCGTTGGATCTCAGGGATCTGATGGAGTGGGATATTGAGACTCGTTTTTTCAAATAATTGGGTCCGAGGTCATTGATAGCTCGGTAGGCGAGGGTAAGGATCTTGAACTGGATACGACTGGCCACCGGTAGCCAGTGAAGCTCCTTACGATAGGCGGAGACTGACTGACGGTAGGGGATATTACCAATCAATCTGGCCGCCGCGTTCTGGACAATCTGAAGCCGGTCTATCAGATATTGAGGGGCACCAGCATAAAGGCTGTTGGCATAGTCCAGGTGAGACGTAATGAGAGCATGGGTGACTGTTCGACGGGAGTCCAGAGGGAGATAGGGAAGTATCTTTTTGATCATGCGCAACTTCAGGAAGCAGGCAGATGTAACTTTATTAACCTGAGTTTTGCATGAGAGAGAGTCGTCAAACTGGAATCCCAGATTACGAGCAGAGTGAACGGGAGAGGGAGCAGGATCAAGTGCCGTGGGCCACCACCAAGAGGAAGGGATGGAATTTTTCTGATTAAAAAACAGCACATCTGTCTTGTCTGCATTGAGTCTAAGATGGTTATCAGTCATCCAGACACTGATGTTGTTGAGGCACTGGCGGAAGTTGGTGAACGCGGAGTCCGAGTGGTCTCTGAAGGAAAACATCAGCTGGGTATCATCAGCATAAGAGACCACCCTGACTCCGTAGGACTCCACAACGTCGGCCAGCGGGGCAAGATAGATGTTAAAAAATAGAGGGCTGAGGGCAGAGCCCTGTGGCACACCACATGACAAGGGTTTATCCTCAGATTTGAACGGCCGCAGCAAAACCCTCTGACTTCTTCCTGAGAGGAAGGACTCGATCCAGCTGAAGGCGGTGCCGCCAATGCCTATCTGTTTGAGTCGGTCAAGGAGGATGGGGTGGGAGACAGTATCAAATGCAGCGGACAGGTCGAGGAGGACCAACATGGCCTCCTCGCCCCTGTCCACGCATTCCCGGATCGTCTCCGATACTTCCAGCAGGGCTGTCTCTGTGCTGAATCCCGCTCGAAATCCGGATTGTGAGTCGTGCAGCAAAGAGTTGCTTTCCAAATACTCCGTGAGTTGCAGCTGCACGGCTTTTTCCAGGACTTTTGCGGGTTTAGGGAGAAGGGAAATGGGGCGGTAGTTGGCGAAGATAGTGGGATCAGCATCTGACTTTTTCAGGATGGGAATCACCAAAGCCTCCTTCCAAGTGGTAGGTAAAAAGCCATGGTGGAGGGAGGCGTTCCAGATGGAAAGGAAGGAGCTGGCTAACGAAGGAGCCAGCTCTTCCATAAGTTTAGCAGGGACCGGGTCCGAGGGGGCACCAGATTTGCAGTGGGTGAGTAACCTAATAGCAGCGTCCAGGGTAAGTTTATTGAAGGAAAGGAAGGACGGAGAAGCTGGGAACCTTGTGGAGGGAGGCAGGGAGGCTAGCCCATTAGGGAAGGAGATGCAGAGTTTGTTTATTTTTTCAAGGAAGTAATCAGAGAGACCCTCGCATAGGGCCTGACCAGCAGAGTTCTGTGTGGCCCTAGCAGGAGGATTAATGAAGTCTTTGACAATGGTGAAAAGGGTTTTTGACGAGTTTTTGGCATTAGCAATTTGAAGAGAGAAATGGTCTTTCATAGTAATTTTTTTTTGTTTAAGGAATTTTTTCAAAGCAGATTTGTAAGTAAGTTTAGCTTCAGGGTCATAGTTTTGTCTCCACTTACGTTCGAGTGCCTTGCATCTACTTTTTTCCTCACGGAGGGAGGTGGAGAACCAAGGGGCGGAGGGACGAGATCTAGTGGAGGCAATGATTTTCTGGGGAGCAATGGCATCAATTGCTTTGATTAGGGCGATATTCAGCCTTGAGACATTTCCATCAATATCAGTGGAGAGGTATTCCGCCTGGAAGTGGAATACTGGGTCCAAGGTGGCACATGTGACCTTATGCCACTTTCTTCCCAATTCTTTCCTGGGGACCGAGGCTTGATAGCTACCATTCAAAAGGTGGTGGGGAGGATGGTGGTGAACAGGCTTATGGCCTGGGTTGATGAGAACAATGCATTATCCCCTTACCAGGCTGGGTTCCGGAAGGCCACTAGTACGGTGGACCAGGTGTTCCGCTTCACTTTGCTACGGTGGCGAACTGTGGTGCTGGGCGGGGGCAGCCTGTATGCCGCTTTTGTGGATTTGCGGGCTGCCTTCAACCTGGTTCCCAGGACTAAGCTGTGGCCAGTGTTGTGGAAACTGGGTCTACCGGAGGATTTACTGACCCTAGTTATGAGGTTGCATGAGGCGAATTTTGCTAGGATACAGTGGGGCAGTCAAGGGGAGGTCACTGCGGACTTCCCGGTCGAGCGGGGTGTTCGGCAGGGGTGTGCAATGGCCCCCCTGCTTTTTTCCTTGTTTATCAATGGAGTAGTAGCTAGAATGCTGTCTGCTAATTTAGACGCCCCTCGTTGGCGGACATTAAGGTCCCAATATTAATGTTCGCCGACGACACTCTTATTCTATCAAAGACCCTGAGTGGCCTGCAGTGTGCCCTCAACATCTTTGAGGAATTTTGTGGGGAGCATGGTCTTGAAGTCAACGTGGCCAAAACCAAGTTAATGATTTTTAACCCTCACCGCAGTGTCCGATCCAGGCTGACTATGAACCAGCGACCCCTAGAGGTAGTCAAAGCTTTTACCTACCTTGGTATTTATATAACCAACGATCTCAAATGGTCCCAGCATATTGATCTAGCGACATTAAGGCATAGACAATTAGCGGGAGCTCTCGGGGCAGAACACAGAAAATCAAAATCTAAACCAATCATGCCAGCCCTACAGGTTTATGAGGCAAAAGCCCTTGGTTCAGCACTATACGGGGCTGAGTTGTGGGGTTTTGGAAAGCTCGATTCATTACAGAGGTCCGAAAACAAGTTCTTTAGGACAATTACTGGTCTCCGCAAAAGTACCCCCCTTCTTCCCCTTAGATATGAGCTGGGCAGAAAGGCAGTGGTTGATTTGGCAAAGCTTCGCCCGATATTGTATTGGAGACGACTCTGGACCACTCCAGAACTCAAGCATTATGCTGAAGGTTTTTTAGCGTTAATCAAAGAGGATGTTTTCCATAAGATCAAATGGCTAAAAGACCTTAGATCCTTGTTATGTTTGTTGGGTCTCCAAACCCTTTGGGATAACCCGTCAGGCGCACTTTTTCCTAGTAAAATTACTGTAAAGGAGTTGTATTGGGACTATGTAGCTGAGCGGGACTGGAGATATACTGACTCTAGATCTTTGACAGGATGCTATCTGGAATCTAAAATCTCTCCTGACCTTGAACTTTATTGGGACAATATAACAAAGCCATGGAATAGGAAGCTTCTATGTCAATTGAGGATAGGTGCTCTTCCACTCAGGTCCCTAACCGGCAGGTGGCGGGGTTCATCTAATACCTCCTGCCCCGCGTGGGGATCTGCAAAGGAGACTATTGGGCACTTTCTATTCGCCTGTCAAGCCTATGCCATCCCTAGGCAAATCTGGTTAAAACCTGCATGTAAAAACTTAGGTACCAACAGTAGCATTGTGGCTTTGAGAATCATTTGCACTAGCTCTTGTTTGCCACTGACCATAGCAGTAGCGAAATTTATGGGGTGGGCTTGGTCCATTAGGCATAAACTGTTAGCCGAGTAACTACTTACATTGGGATGGTTTTATTGAATCTACTTGACGTAGTTTGTATTTTATATTATATGTATATATATTTTTGCTTTTTATGTAAAGTACTTGTTTTTATTTGATCGAGGCAACCATTTAATACTGTTTTAAAATTTTTGTATGTATTGTGCTTTTATGTGATATACTCGAATAAAGCCTCTTTGAATTGAATTAAGTTATTTTAAAAAAAATCCTGTGTGGTCATGAGCATTGGACTCCAGACTTTAATTAAGGTCATTTAGCAACATTTGACATTTCCTCTTCCGGGTTTTGATAGAGCAACATAATGATACTTAGCAAAGTGATTTCACTTAATATTAAACATATGAGCAAGTCTTTCTTAGGTCTTGCATATGCAGCGCTTGCTTTGTCTCTTCAAGCCATACTGTATCCAGGATATGGCCTTGAAAAAATGTCCATCTCTTTCATTGGTTTCTGTTGCTGTCCCTTAGAAATCCTTGCTTTTCATTGGTGTATACACTTAGCAGTCCCTCCTTTTGGAATTTTGTATCATCGCATGAGGACTGATTCTCTTACATGTGTTCTTACTGTTCAAGTTATTTATACTTAGAGAGAACTCTTTTTTTAGTTGGCCTGCCTCTTTGCTCTTTAAATGTTATGTTTAGTTGTGCCTCACATGCCTGTCCAATGGTATGTTTTCCTTTTGTGGCACTTCATTAGACATAGCTACTTTTAAATAAAAAATGTTCAATGCAGGTAGACACTGTGGATTTCTGCCCTGTGCTCCATGTTACCCAACATACGTTATCCTAAAATGACTCTTTCCCTAGAATAAAGGGACGTGTAAAATGCAGAGAACAAAATGCAGGTGTGCAGATTTGGCAAGAATTCCGCAAGTTAACGCTGTGCGAAAATCTTCAACTTTGTTCAATCCATACTCAAATTCCATGCTAATGATATCATCAGTCAAGCAATCACTAATAATGCAGTGTCTATATGATATTAATCAAGACTTAGTGTTAAGCCACCGAATAAAAGGCAAGCGAGTAAAATTTGTACTTGAGGCACATCCTCCACCACCAATGTATTTTCGTAGGTTAATGTCCAAGGATCAATCACGTAATATGTTTCATTTTCAGCAAAAATTACAGAAAGGATATGAGGACATATCACACAATTTCCTTTTGCAAATTTGTTTGCAACTGTTTTCATTTGTCGCTATATTCCATGCAAAACCAGTTGTGCTACATTTTCTGACCTTGATCTGCATGTGCATCAGTGAATTGGAGTCAGGGTCTCTAGAATGGAAGTGGTTGGAATTCAGGATCCTTGTGCTAGAGAGGTGCAAACTGGGTAGGGGGATTTTGGTGTTTGAGCTTGGGGGACATGGGTGTTGGGGACCCAGAACTGAGAGAAGTACAGAGTGTGGTTCTGAGGTTTTGAACATAGAGGATAGGAACATTGGACACTCATGACTGAAGATAGAGATGGGCAACTTAAAGCATCAATATATCTCTGCACATTGACAATATGGTTCCCTGTATAGTGGAGTAAAATGCCTATTCATATGTTACAAAGCAAAATCCCCAAGCTGTAGCCAAGCAGCCATCACTTACACTTCAGCACGTTTTTTGAATTATAGTGTATGCCACTTTCATGCGTTAAATAGGATCTCCCATTTATACAAGGAGTAATACATTTTTTTTTATAATGCTAATCACTTCTACGATGCACACTAGCAGCTGGATGGTTAGTTGCTCTTAACTCACATGTTACTATCAATTAACTCAGCAGACTAATTTTTACAACTATCAAAATGATGGAAGCCTGAGCCCCCCCAAAAAATGGAATTTTAACCCGCGATTTTCAGGCTACACACACATACTTGCACCCGGGCTATCGTCGCACAGAGTGCAATGAAGAGTAGTCCGCAGAGTCATTTTGCGGTTGGGTATGACAAGGAACCACACTGGCTGCAACAAATGAACCATATTTAATGGAGAAGGGAATGAAACATGACTACATCAAAAAGAATTGACAAATCTAGTGGGTTGCACCTGTAATAAGCAGGCTCAGAGCTATTGGCTTTGCCATTGCTTGTCTGCTTTGCTATTGTGCAAATGCTAAAAAAAAGTCCATATGCCCTCTGGTGTATCAGCATGAACGCCAATGAATGTTCGTGCATGTTTGTCCATTTCTGAATGCTTTTTATGTACTTTAACTAGCAGCCCGCCCCAGCATTGCCCGGGGCAGAAGGGGTCTGGGGGCAGCATTTCAGGCTTGCGTGCACTCCCGCCCCGGCCCCCGCCCGCCACCACATTGCCTGTGTCCCGGACAATGTCGTGGCGGGCAGGGGCCGGGGCGGTAGTGCACGCAAGCCTGAAATGCTGCCCCCAGACCCTGAGCCTTACCGCAGTTGTTCCGGGCCAACCTCCGGCACCGGCTCCCTCCCGTCCCGTGTCCCAGAGCCTTACCTGAGCCGCCGCTCCTCCCCGAGCTCCTCACTTCACCTCCGCTCCTCCTCGCAAGCCTGAAATGCTGCCCCCAGACCCTGAGGCTTACCGCAGTTGTTCCGGGCCAACCTCCCACACCGGCTCCCTCCCGTACTGTATCCCAGAGCCTTACCTGAGCCGCCGCTCCTCCCCGAGCTCCTCACTTCACTGCCGCTCCTCCTAGTCATCACGTACGTTGCGGCCAGTGCTACGTCGTGGCCGTAAGCGTCACGGCCGGCGCTACTTTCAGGGCACTACTTTTTTTTTAAGTTATATTTTTAAATTTACGTTTTTTTTTATTTTCTATAGCCTATGTCCATCTGCACACCCTGAGGATTACAACAATGTATTGGGTGTGTGGATTGGCGCTGTGGTTCCCGAGTTTACCTTGCCAAAAGGTTTGTGTTCTCTCTTTATAATAGTAGTATAGATGACAAAAGTCTTTCCTAGATGGCCATCGGTGCGTCAGTATGCATACACACGAAGGGCCATCTTGGAATGTTTTTTTTTGTAAAGAAAAAACATTTAAAGATGGCTGCCTGTGATGCATGATGATGCACCAGCATCCATCTTGGATTTGGTTTTGTTATAGTTTCCAAAAATGGCAGACTCATTTTTAAACAGTAACCTAAAACAAGCATTTGCGATACAATAGTTCTCACATTTTTAAGCATTTGAGCTATTGGCGTTTTAAATGACAATGTCTTTTACCCATATGTTTTGGTTTGGAGTGTAGTGGATGTATGAACAGAGACGTAACTGCAGCACTGTAGAGGACTATGAATGAGGAATAACAGGCAGGACGAGAGTAGCAGGTAGAAGCACTGTATCGAGGACTGGGAATAAGGAATTACCACTGGGAACAGATTCACAGCTGCAGCACTGCCTAGAGGACTAAGAATGGAGGAGTTACCAACGGGACCAGAGATGCAGCAAGCTGCACTCTCTGGAGGACTTAGAATGAGTAATTTCCACTAGGTACAGAGACACAGCTGCAGCACTGCCTAGAGGACATAGAATGAGGAATTGCAGATGAGACCAGAGAAGCAGCAAAAACACTCTCTAAAGGACATAGAGTGAGGAATTACTGACAGTCCTCTAGGCAGTGCTGCTAGCTACCTATCTGGTCCTAAGATTGAGTAATTACCACTGTGAGCAGAAACACAGCTGCAGCACTACCTAAAGTATTTTAAATGGGTGAGTTACTGATGAGCCCAGAGAAGCAGCTAGAAGCACTGTCCAGAGGACTAAGAATGAGGAATTACCAGAGAGGCCTGAGAAGCAGCTAGCAGCAATGCCTAAATACTAAAAATGAGGAATTACCACTGGGAAGAGAGACACAGCTGCAGCACTGCCTTGAGGACTTAAAATGTGATAATGTATGATGGCACCAGAGATGTATCTGCAGCACTGTCAACGGGACTAGAATGAGGAAACACCGACGGTACCAGAATAGCAGCTAGCAGCACTGTCTGGAAGATTTAGAATGAGGAATTATCGCGGGGTTCAGAGTAGCAGCTTCCAGCACTGTCTGGAAGACTTAGAATGAGTAATTACTGACGGGTCTAGAATAGCAGCTATCAGCACTGTCTAGAGGACTAAGAATGAGTAATTACCAAAAGGACCAGAGAAGCAGCTAGCAGCACTGCCTAGAGGACTAAGAATGAGGAATTGCCATTATATAGTTTGCGCTTTATTAATGTTTAGACACAGGCTTTAAAACATAGAGTCCTTAAAAGCAATAAAAAATGTTATATAATTATACCATATAAATACCAATTCATCATAATACACTAAAAGCTCCAAACCCCTGCTACTTGCACTATAAAACAATAATCCAAAACATTTTATAAGAAACTTAGCCAGTTCGCAAGTCACATCAAAAAAATCCATCCATAAGAGAAGTTCTAGTGCTTTATTTCGACAATTGATATTATATTTTTTAAAAAGAGGTTTTAAAATCAAGCAACGTGGCCTATAAAAATGACGACACTCAATGAAAACATCAACGTTTAGGTTATGAAATGGCAGTCCGCATGTGCAATTATTCTCTTGATCTAAAAGGGTTTGAAATTTCTCAGCTCTTACATAACGCAAATCCAGCCCGGAACTTAAATAGTAGTAATTGTAACCGGGCATTGCCGATAAATACGGGAATACATTCATATTTTCCCATGAATCTAAAATGTATTTTGCAGAGCGTTTGTTCCTTACATATTTCAAGTCCGCCAATCTATATTCTTTTTTACAGGCTGTTTTTAATTCTGCTTTAGAGATTGGGTCTTCAGCTATTTTTAATTCTAGTTTTAAGGTTTCTGCAATGTCTTCCAATCTTTTCTTTACCTTCCTTGCCCACAGTAATTCACTTCTTTCTATTTCAGTGGCACAGCAGGCTGATATCTTCTGAGTATTTGGGACCAATAATTGCCACTATGACCAGAGACACAGCTGTAGCACTGCCTAGAGTTCTTAACCCCTTCGATGCTCATGACGAGCTCAGCTCGTCATGCAGTACACTGGTCGTGTGCTTATGACGAGCTCAGCTCGTCATGAACAATGGTAATCAAAGGTTCTCAGCACAGGAGAGGAATTGCTGCAGCAGTGATGGTGTTAAAATTTGAGAATTACTGATGAGACCAGAGAAGCAGCTGCAGCACTGTGTAGAGGACTTAGAATGAGCAATTACAGATGAGACCAGAGAAGAAGCTAGCAGAACTGGAATTTTCAGAATGAAGAAGTATCGAAAGGACCAGATTGGCAGCTAGAAGCACTGTCTAGAAACTTAGAATGAAGAAGTACAACTGGGACCAGAAAAGCAGCAAGCAGCACTCTCTAAAGGACTAAGAATGAGGAATTATCACTGTCACCAGAGACACAGCTGCAGCACTGCTTAGAGGACTTTGAATGCAGAATTACCAACAGGAACAGAGTAGCAGCTAGCAGCACTGTCTATAGGACTTAGAATGAGGAATTACCAATGGGACCAGACTAGCAGCTAGCAACACTGTCTAGACAACTTAGAAAGAGGAATTACCACTGGGACTAGAGAAGCAGCTAGCAGCACCCCCTAGAGGATTTACAATGAGGAACTACCAACATGACCAGATAAGCAGCTAGCCGCACTGCCTAGAAAACTAAGAATGGGGAATTACCACTGTGACCAGAAACACAGCTGCAGCACTGTCTAGAGGACTAAGAATGAGTAATTACCAATAGGATAGAGAAGCAGCTAGCAGCACTGCACAAAAAGGTACAAAAACGAAGGGAGCAGCTGTTTGAGCCAGGACTGGGAACAGCCAGCTATGGCAGGCGATGCTATCCAGGTCCAGCAACCAGGTCCAGCAAGAAGATGTAGAGGAACTGGAGAAGCTAGGCCCCGGGACGGGCAGCAACAGAGGCTAACATTATAAAGGCCCAGGATCCAAACCAAGAACACACTTATAAGAGGCAGTAGAGGCGGGGATCAGCAGCTTGCTGCTGATGATAGAGGCTTCCCCTGCGCCCTTGACAAGAGTAAGGAAAGGGGAGGTCTCCGAACAGAAAGGAACATTAGCACCAAGCTGCAATATAAAACTCCCCTCCACCTTCAACGCATTAGCACATCTTTTTGGTAATAAACAGCTTGCCTGAGGCACGAAAGTGCTTCACATCAAGGCTGCAGGGTATGCGCTTCACCGAGCAGGAAATTAACACAACAAGTAGTGCGCGACACTAACCTATATTGCCCGTCGTGCAATAATGCAAGTAACAGAGGCAGTCTGCAGGGCGTGACCAAACCAGCAAAAAGAGGGACAAATATAAGCTATATCCAATGAAAACAAAGTGTTTTTGAAAGGCATATGAAAGAGCCAATCTAAAGCATGGACGTCCTGAATGCCCATACACAGGACACAGCATGCCTCACAGAGCAGCGCATGTGCACTGCTAGACTTGACTGGAAAAAAGTATGTGCGAAATACCACAAAAGTAGAGAGAAGTGAGCGGCTCGGTGGTTGTGTGCAACATTTAAATCACCCTCACAAACAGAATTAAACAACAATAAAATAAAATAGGCACTGAGGACGGGAAGGGGAGGGGTGGTGGCAATCTGACAAGCTGGGAAGAGGTAAGAGGAGAGCAGGGAAAAAAGTGGGATGGGTGGACAGCATATAGTGGGAGCCAGGAAGTTGGGGGAGGAAAAAGAAAGGACAGAGAGGCACTCTCATAGAATGCTAAAAGCAAAAAAAAAAAAATGCCCTCATGTCAGCAGAGGTAGGATATAGCTCAGAATTAAGAATACTTCAGGAAAAGAAAAGACTAGGGAGGCAAGCAATTGAACAAGGAGCAGAGAATTGAGACAGTCAAGAAAATCGTCCAATCTTGAGCATGAGGTAACCCAAAGGTCACTCTAAGTATATGTTAAAGTACGGGATAAAATGTCCGGCAACAGACAGCAAAAACTGGCCATAACAAGATAACAAAAAGTTTATGTAGCAACTTAAAGGTTCTAGAAATATTTCTGGCCATCAAATTAAAAACGTACAACTTAAAAAACTGAAACAAAACAATGCGTTTTATTCTAATTTCGTTACAATAAAGATACAATGTGCTTGGCAATTGAAACACCTGAAGCCCATTATGGAGCGGTAAGGGACTTCAAGCGCTAGTTTCGCGCTTCTCTAGTGTAGACTTAGAGGAGAGATTTGTGGTCACAGCTGGGAGAGTGCTGCTGCCTGCCCGCAATGGGAACTCGGAAGAAACCGGAAGCACTTGTAAGGAGTGGTCAGCTGCAAACACTCACTGTCACAATCAGCAGTTTCAGAGTTCTCACGAGGACATGATTTCTAAATGCAGCTACAGAGTCAAAACAAGCATTTACAATGCAACGGTTTCGCCTTTGTAAAAGTGAGAGCTATTGGCTTTGTAAATGACAATTTTTTTATTTATGTGTTGGTTTTGAAAACAGATAAATTAATGGCATTGTCATTTAGAATGCCAATAGCTTAATCTCTCGCAAATGGACGATACAATTTTTTTATTTATGTGTTGGTTTTGAAAACAGATAAATTAATGGCATTGTCATTTAGAATGCCAATAGCTTAATCTCTCGCAAATGGACGATACCTTACACGTATTGTTTCTAAGCACTGTATTAAAGGTAGAACGATAACAACACATTTCACGAGCACTTAGATACATTTGATATATTGAAAACGGTTGCTAACCCAACCCAACACCCATCTTGCTACAACCCGTATGTTGAGCACTTCGAACAGCAAATATAAATTATATAGCTGCAGTACACCACAAACGCACGCACAACATTGTGAATTTTTCAAATTATACTGTATTTCTGTAGGCATCGGTATTCATTGTATCTTCTGTTTCAATTTGTTGTTACCATCTGTGTACATGAGTGTTTCGCTTGTTTGCCTAAAATTAATCGGGAGCGCATTTTTAAAAAACGGGAATAGCGACATGCTGCGCACATGGGGAGACATGGGCCATTGCGGGGACAGTTTGTCGCACTTATATTAATGCCGGCGCAATTTTACCCAGCGAAAAGAGAATGTAAAAAAAATAGCGTGGAAACATGATGTTTAATTGCAAGCATGAAAACGCAGGTTGTGCAAGTAAGACTGTCAATCCCATTCATATTGATAGGACGCCATATTTCCAATCTTAGACAGTAATACAAATAAAAGTGCATTCTGGGAGTTGTAGTTTAATTTCATGTATATTTCACACATTGGTCTAATGTTCCAGCTACACGTGATTTCTAAAGGGAAATCCAGGCCTAAAAACCTGCTGTGCGGATGACATCACGGGAAAGCTCAAGGGGCGGGGCGGGTCAGGTGGTCCATGTGTGGTGAAAGCACTGAGATCTCCTAAACGAGTTTTGTCGGGCACGAACGTTACTGGGGTTGACAAGGGCTCAAAGGTCGGGTGCACCTGGGGATGCTGGAGAACCTTACATACAGCACTGGGGCCTGTGCGGATGGTTTCTAGATAGGCAGTTGTCTCTAAAATGCTAGTGGGGCTGTGCAGAGTCGAACACAAAGCATACAAGAACACTAGGGTCACTGGTCACTTAAATGGCGGTACTGTGACACTGGAATCACTGGTCACTTTAATGGCGGTACTGTGACACTGGAATCACTGGTCACTTAAATGGCTGTACTGTGACACTGAGATCTCCTAAAGGAGTTTTGTCGGGCACGAGCGTTACTGGGGTTGACAAGGGCTCAAAGGTCGGGTGCACCTGGGGATGCTGGAGAACCTTACATACAGCACTGGGGCCTGTGCGGATGGTTTCTAGATAGGCAGTTGTCTCTAAAATGCTAGTGGGGCTGTGCAGAGTCGAACACAAAGCATACAAGAACACTAGGGTCACTGGTCACTTAAATGGCGGTACTGTGACACTGGAATCACTGGTCACTTAAATGGCGGTACTGTGACACTGGAATCACTGGTCACTTAAATGGCGGTACTGTGACACTGGAATCACTGGTCACTGAAATGGCGGTACTGTTTCGGATCGGTTTTAGGAGATGGGGGACGTGGAACTAGCTAGTCTTGTAGTCAGGTGCACCTGTGGGCGAGGAAGGTTCTTACACGCGCCCATCTGCAGAAGGTGTGCATAATGCCAGGGTTTCCTGCAACTTTACACTCGTGGGCGGCACGAGGTGCACAGAGCTATGGACACACGCATGCAGCTGTTCAAGCTTCTGGTAGCCTTCCAGACAAACAGTTAATGTATGTTAGTCCCGCACCTGCAGAATTGAAAATAGTTTTGCTTCTTACAACCACGCACTCTGTTTCCAAACTCACTTTTTCGAGAGATAAGGGTCCCTTCAGTCCTGCCTGCTCCAGGGCGCTCACAGTTTGAACAGTTGTGCTCTACGGGGAAAGTTTAGGGGTTTGAACAACAGTGCTTTCCTGTGCATGCCAGGGCGTGAGAGCTAGCTTTTGTTTCGAAAGGCCTCGTTTTTTTAATGTCTATGCTTCTACAATACCTTCGTAGTTCTATTTTTTCTAAGGAAGGTCAGCACCTAAACAGACATGCGTGTCAACTGATACTAATGGCTGGGGGTGGGGGGCTGGCTTGCCTGAAGGTGTCTAGGGTTTGCCTCACACGGTTTCTCCAGGGAGCTAATAATCTCGAATGCATGATTGCGAGTGGAAGGGGCGGGCTGTGGACCTCAGCAGGTGTGTCTTCTGCCAGAGAGGATGCTTACGACTTGGGTACTTGGCCACCTGCGCTCTGGTGCTCAGGGTTCAGCCATATACACTGCAGTGCAGTCTCTCACATGGGTGTAGCTGCCTGCAGGTGTCTGCTCACAGGTGTGCACCCACCGGACGCTTCAGCAGGTGGGCAGGCGCTACAGGCCCACACCACAGATTTTTTTTACACTTGTAACGCATAAGGGTGTCACAGACCGCGCCCGTCTGTTGAACATGTCTGCTTTCTCTCGCCCTCGCACCCCCGTGGGGATGGATGTTGTATCTACTGTCAAGGAGCTGGGCGGGCACAGGACAGAGTCAGGTTGCCCCCGCCGGCCACTTGCATGCCATGCACCACTTACCAGTCAACGTGCTGCTCGTCAATGACCAGCAGCTGTTTGAACTTCTTGGCTTGTCCTGTGGCCGCCGAGGTCTGCTCCACCAGCCCCGCCGAGGCGGCGGCTGCTGTCTGCTTCACGGCGTTGGAGATGGAGGAGAAGAAGCTGCTGCCGACCGAGGCAGACTGGGTGGACAGGCGCCTCTCCGGGGCCGGCGAGGGCGCGGCGGGTGGAGGCTGCTGGGCTGGAGCGGGCGCGGCAGTGGCAGACACGGCGGCAGGGGGCGGCTGCTGGGCTGCCGGGTGCTGCTGGTCGGTCATGTATCCAGGTTTGCGATGAAGCTGCTGTCCGAGAGCCGGCGACTAGAAAGTACATAATTAGGCAGGAGAAGCACTGGGCGTAGAAGGCAAAAACCGATTACCCAGAAGGGAAAAAAAAATCAAACAATAAAAAAAGGGGAGGGAGGAGAGACACGCAGGGGGTGTGACTACACGGGATCCCAGCGCGCCGTGCTCTGAGATTGTGCAGCCAAGAACAGTGCGAACATCTCCTACGTACAGTTTTAAATAAAAAAAAACAAGCACCTACGAGGACACGGGGGGCGGGAGGGGGGCGGGAGAGGACACGGACGGCGGGAGGGGGCGGGAGAGGACACGAACGGCGGGAGAGGACACGGACGGTGGGAGAGGGGCGGGAGAGGACACGTACGGCGGGAGGGGGGCGGGAGAGGACACGTACGGCGGGAGGGGGGCGGGAGAGGACATGTACAGCGGGAGGGGGGCAGGAGAGGACACGGACAGCGGAAGAGGACACGGACGGCGGGAGGGGGGCGGGAGAGGACACGGACGGCGGGAGGGGGGCGGGAGAGGACACGGACGGCGGGAGAGGACACGGACGGCGGGAGGGAGGCGGGAAACGTGCACAGGACAGCGAGGGGGGGGAGGATCACGGCACACGTACATTTCTAAACAAAATGCTCCTTACCTGATCGCCTCGTGGGAACTCGAATCTTGCAGCCAACTCCAACAACAAACACTTAGCAAAAGAAGAAAACAGGCGGACTCCAAAAAAAAAAATAACACACACCCACCACCGTGATGACGAACAGAAGTGGGTGGAGAGGGAAAAAATGTCGGGAACGCCCCCGAATCTGGTCCGGCCTTGATGGACAGATCTCTGTTCCAATGGCTAGCCTCCATTTATGGAGCTAGCCAATGGAACAGAGGGGCGTATTCAAGTCCCCCTAACTGAAAACTAGAGATTTCTCTGGGGGCGGAGCTTGCGCTCCGTGCCCCAGGCGAAACCTAAACAGCTTGAAATGTTGGTTTGATGCTGTGTTGACCGGGATGGCCTTATACATTGGCCTCTTAGGCATAAGTGAAATGGTTTCCTCTGCTTTCACGTCTGTACTGACTGCTAGACTGTTAATAAAAGCCGACAAGTATATTAAAAGAGTGATTCGGTTGCTTTCTTCACTTTTTCTTCCATGTGTCTTTGAAGTCTGCATAATCTCAGTTGTCAATTGTTGATTGCACTGGCGGCCGTGCAATTTTTCATCAGCGTTTTCACCACCTGAAAAGTCCAAAGATGGACAGTTATACCAAATGACTACTACAAAAAAAATCTTTTGCCGCCTCTCTTTCAGTTAAGAACTTACTACAACATTGCGCCGCCAATAGTGTGACCACCTCCTATTCCTTGAAGGTGATTTTGTGTTCAGTGTTTGATGGCCAGATAACCCACTCAGATCACTCAGATGCAGGAGAATGCAGGTTAAAATCTCAAATCCAAAATGTACACTAAATATGATGAGCAATTAGTAAATGTACAATTAAACAGACCTAAATATATGTTTTGTGAGATGCAGTGTGTACTCGGAAGTGCTAGATTTTCAGTATATTATTGCTTCATCAATGAACAAGCATTAGCAATGCCAATAGGGCTCGCCTTGGTGAGGTGCTCACTGAATATTTTTTTACTGTGCCATTAAAAGAAAAAGAAAAAAAAACGTGGCTACGTAAAAGTGACCATTATATGGGTACATTAAAAATTTTTCATGTAAAAAACGTGTTTTAAAATAACAAGCTTTTCAATTGTGCCATGCAAGCTGGTATTATTATTATTATTATTGTTATAATTATTTGTGGCAGGGACAAGAATAAATCACCATCTAACCAAGAACTCAAACTTGAAAGTAGTGACAATGTTACTTAAACAATTTATAACTTAAAAAAAAGCAGCAAAAAAGATATTAGCATCTACTTGGGCACACAAATCAAAATAATCTCCTCTGCTACTTTTCCCACTTCACTGCTTTTGACAGATAAGCAGACGGCTCCAGGAAGGGGCGGAAATCTCTGCTATGATGGAGGAAGGGATGGCCACTGGGCTTACAAACCTAAAATGCCCAGGCATCACCCTCTTGTCCCCACCACCTTGAGATAAGATCATGCGGAGAGGCAAAAAAAATCAATCCACTCATGCTCCTATTCTTGAACAATCTAGAGGTAAATTGACGAAATAAATAGAAAAAGCCAGGGCTCGAGTCGGGGTACTACGCGGGTGGACGGCGTCCCCCCACTTACTTTACCGGGAGCTCGATATGAAGCAAATGGAGCCACACATTCACTCTTTGGCCTCTCTGGAGCGAGATCGGAGCTCATTCAGAATGCTGCTTACGTGCTGGCTTCCTTGATGCAATTGCATCCAAGGGTTGAGCGAAGGGAGGCAATGAGTCTGATGGTGCAAGCCACCTTTCGTGACGTCACTTCCTGTTGTGACGTCAGCGCCCCCCCCCCCCTTCTTTTTTTTTTAGGACTTGTGCCCTGGAAAAAGCTAACATTATGGCGCTCTGGCATCTTATCTTTCTTGATGTCTGCTCTGTTTAAGAGAGGTTGAGGTGGGTAAGGGGTTGGCTTCAGGGTTTACCAACCTGCTGGTGGTCCGGACATTCTAGTCCTATCTCGCTGTTGCTCATGGACAGATGGATTCGTAGGGGCGTGGAAGGGTTAGTGGTCGGGTTCAGAGAAAGAGGTGCATAAAACAGTAATGGTGCCTTGAGAGTTCCCTTGTATTTCATTGCAAGTGAAATTTATGTGATGCAAATTAATTTTTCGAATTGTAGAAACTACAAAACAGACTTATACTGGCTGTCTAAGCATGCCATGAGGGTTTCTAAATATATATTTGACATGAAGTTCTGGTATAAACAATTGTGCAACCCGAGTATGTTTTTATGTGTTCAGCTTGAAAGTAAAGAAAAGTACGGTCTACTATATAGTTCAATGATCTGTGTTCTGCTTATCATAGTTTTGGAGGAAGGAAGGAAGGAAGGAGTGAAATCAACTGTAACACACGGTAGTGCGAACACTATTGTATTGTGTAAAGCGCTCGGATATCCTTCGGGATCAAGTTTGCGCTATATCAAACTTTATAAATAAATAAATACATATTCTTGGATTTGTAATCCATGGGCTGGCAATGAAACAAGGAGTACAAGTCCGGGAATGCAGATAAGAAAACCTGGACAGGATGAACTACTAATGGCAGACCAGGGAAGCGTAGGAGCTCTTCATAGTGATATGATACAGAAGCATCCCTTTTCCGGAGGCTTCCCGTTGATCAACCTCGGCATTTCCGGGTCTTTACTAGTGATATCGGTCCTGACGCACATACAAGCATCCGTGTCTCTTAAGCAGGAACACCCACATCAGCACGTTTCCGCGCTGGTCAAAAGCAAGAAAATCATCACTGTAGATAGTAACAGGAAAAGGACTATGTCTTTTTTTTGTATTTATTGCTGAGATGTGGCTATTTTTACCAGTTAAACACAACAGTTTTATTGCTTAATTTACACGGTATATTCTGTAGCCCCTAAAGCCTTGTAGGCCTCATTCGTATGTGCATAAGAGAGAGGATAGGGTGGCTCAGTGAGATTTATGTTTGCTGCTAACACACACCGGCAGGGCCGACTCCGCCTTCCATCCTTCCAAAGGTCTGTACATTGAGTATCCGTTAGTTAGGGTAATAATAATGCCTCTTCTTGACAGGCAGTAGACAAGGCAGAAGTGTGGTATGAAGGATTTAGCAAAAACTAGTTAATAATTTGAGATTTTGTTATTTGTCTTATGGTGCCGGCAGGCTCAGAAGACCAACCAAGGTGATCTGAGTTAATGGGCGTAATAAAATCCACCATGTGTATTCAAATGTAAATACTTGACATGTGAAAACTGTTAATAGGACAGGTAATTGGGCAAGTCAGACCAAATCCTTGCTAACCTACGTTCATGTAAAGTTCTCTGTTTCTGGTATTGCTTACACTGATCCCAGCGAGAGGGACACCACAGTGGTAATTGTACTTGCTACCAGCGGTAAAAATTACTTTATAGGTGGAGCAATCGGCTGCCAGTGGAATCTGCTCTTTCAATTACTGCTGATGGTAAATTTACTTTCTGTAAAGTTGTTGTCTTTAATGTTACTGCCTACAACATACATGGCGAGCACCCCCGCTGGCGCTGATAATGTCACACAAAACAACCACTCCAAAATCATGAGAGGCAGCTGGCAAAGGTAGAGGTACTGCCAAAACGCGTTTCTCTGGAGGTCCTGTGCCCATATCGAATGACTGAATAGAGAGGATGCAATCCTTTTACTTCGAGTGCCGGCTGCCTCTCTTATGATTTTGGGGAGGTTATTTTGTGTGATATATATATAGGCATTAATGCTGTCCGACATTTCCTGGACATTAGGCCTTGAGAATATCATCAACACAACAAGATGTTACCTTCCCTTATTTCCGGGTGGTTACATAACAATTATTTTCTGTTTGGCAAAGATGCTTACAGACAAATACGAGGAATAGCAATGGGGGCCTCTTTCTCTCCCAGCTATGCGTGCTTGCATGTAGGCTATTGGGAGGAACAGGTCCTCATGAAACATCACCATGATATTTTTGCCCTAAAATGTGGTTCATTGGATACGCTATATCGATGTTGTTTTTATTGTATGGAAAGGTGACATGGGGAGTGCTAGGTATTTTGTTGAAATCGTATGTGTAGCTCAACAAAGGATTTCGAGAGCTGCAAAAAAGAGGCCCTTATAAGAAAGAGAGGCTACAGTGCAAGGATACTGACTGAGGCTGTAGATAAAGCTGAGAAACGAACTAGAACATCGCTGCTGTTACAAATAAAAGAGAAGGATGAAGGACACCAAGACAGATAACAACATATAGTCTACAAGAAAGGAAAAAATAGCTATAATAAAGATAAATCGGCCAATTGTCCTTATGGACAATGTCCTTGGCACGAGACTTCCCAGCAACCTCAATATGACATTCATAAAAACACACTCCATGGGGTCAAGATTAGCCAAGAACAGTCCAGAGCTAGGCACTATTGGAACTTGGTTAAAACACAGGCAAGGTTTTTTTAAATGTTCATTGTGTCGAGCTAGTAAGTTCGGAGTTAACACCACAAGCTATACGACTCCATTTGGTCAGAATGAGATTGTCATAAGAAGTAATTACAACTGCAGGACAGATCATGCAGTGTATGTTCTGACGTGCACCTGCGGGCTTAGATATGTGGGAAGTACTAAGCTGCAGGTGCATGTCAGAATAACTGCAGCACCTAAGGGCAATCATGAACAGTGCCTCATCGTATCCGGTAGCTTGACACTTTAAGGATGTACATAATAAAGATGTCAAGTGGCTAGCATATTATGTAAGTGATGCAATTCCAGTCCTCCGTAGAGGGGGGAACAGAGAACGACTGTTAAAGCAGCTAGAAACACAATTCATTTTAGAACTCGACAGCAAGACACCTAATGGACTGAATAACACTGAAGATATGCACACCTTTTTTTGTAGATGAATTTGATATAGATCAATTTAGATGAATTTTACAGATTTCTAATAAATTATTATTTTTTAGAATTGTAAATTATAGATTTTAAATCCAACACACTTAAGAGATCCACTGTCCTTACTAAATGTAACAATCAAAGATCCAAACTGATTGACATGAAAAATTATACTTTTGAAGTTGCAAACAGGGCTGTATCTAAAAGAGTAACTGATAAAACTCATCCGCTTGCTTTTAACACCCAATTGAATATTATTAGAAAAACAGCACAAGTATTAGCACTTTTTGGGTAATTTATTTATATAGAACTATGCACTTTACCTTAGAGAGTATATATCTTATACATCTATATATGGCAAAGTGCTGACTGATTTCCTGATAAAGGAAATAGGCCTCCCTTTTATATTGTAGTGTTCTGACCATTACACAAAGGTGGTAGATTTGCTTTACTTAGAAGTGCACCCATTTCTACTTTACTTAAAACAAACTCACAAATTCATTGGCAAAAACAAAGGCTGAAGTTACATCATACTTAAGTATGGCAACCATTTCTTGTTCTTGGTTTACATAAAAAAAAGTCAGACATTCACTCAGAAACCCAAAGGTTAAAGTGAATAGTTTGGTCAACATTTTGGTTAAAACATAACATCTTAAACTCTACAATACGCTGAAATTCACCAATTATATTTAACTGGAGTAAATGTAACTCATGCTGTCACCATGCACTGCTTATGATCTTACATAATACATCACTCATTAAACTTCCTATGACATCATTAATAGAACACTGTGCATAGTGTCACCTTAAACTTTTTTAGTGTATGTATATATATATATATATATGTTTTTAGTTATAGGTAAGCCTGTGTTTCCATAGGAAGAGCGCTGTTTGGTTTGCTTATAACTTAAACGTTGTTTGATGAATCTTCTCAAAACTTTCTCCAAAATTGTTTGTCCGCCTCAGCTCCTTCCTGAAACATCTGGGGTGATCTGTCAAGCGGGGGCTGAGAAAAAGTGGGCCCCACAACAAAATTTCCCCATGTGTTTTCCATAGACTTTCTAGGCAGCTGCAAAAATTGCTGAACGGAACTACACCAATTTGGCAGGAAGCTAGATTTTGGTCCAAAAAGCATTCTTTTTGTGATTTGGAGAAAATATGTTCAGTAGTTTATGAGATATTAAGCTACAAAAATATTTTTATATCTGGACAGTAGAGTGCAAGGGGCTCTCGCCACAGACCCTTGTATCCACTTTAAAAAAATAGAGCTTTCTGATTGCCCAGGGGGCTTCTTTTTCCTTTGCTCTGCCTCACTCCTTCAGGAGTCAGGTTCCCGCTGTAGGGAGCACTCTGATTGGCTGCCTGCAAAATGAGACAAATGTTGCAGGTAGGCATTACAGGACTTGGAGACTTAATTCCCTGTCCTGAGTTTTGTTTATAAAAATAAGATATTGGGAGGTATGGTAGGAATACCTTACCCCCTAGCCCTTGTGGGGGTCCCAGAGGGACAACCCCCAGGTCAACATTTTTAAAAATAAACAGGCGTTTTGCTGCATTTCCTCAAAACACCAGCGAGATTGCTGCAAAAAAAAATCAGCTGCCATTTAAAAAAAAAAAATTATGACCCTCGGGTGGGCTAGGTCCCAAGGGTCACAAGTATGCTTTGTTGGGGAGGTGGGCATGCATACGCTCCCCCTTTCCCAAGCCTGTAAAGACCCATTGAACTCTATCTATTGGGGCAGAGATTAATATTAAAGGGGAGGAAGGCCATGTGTCTCCCTCCCCAAGCGGGTTAAGGCCCCCAAGCACCTCATTCCCAGGGCCAAGATTTATATTAAAGAGGAGGGGGGGCTATGTGCACCACTTTTTGATTCTTAAAAGGCCCTGGGACCCCAAACCCTGGGGCCAAGATGGAAGGACATGGTCCCCTCCCTGAGCTTTAAAAGGCCTTGGAGCTCCATTCCATAGGGTCTATCTCACACACTGTGTCCCGAGTAGCCCACCTCTGGGACACAGTAGTAGCCCACCTCTGCGACACAGTATCTTCTTGCCAGCGGGGGTAGGGAAAGTAAGTCAGTTCTAACCCAGCTGGAGCATTTTCAAAGCTCCCGCCAGGTGGAAGCTGACTTACTTTTCCTGCCCTTGATCTTTCTTGCAGCAAAATTCAGATTGCTCCAGCCAGGTGGGAGAAAACAAAAAGAGTTGCTCCTGCCAGGCAGTAGCAATGCTCGCTCCTGGTGCTTCCAGGATGAGTGCATGAAGTCAGCCATGTGGAGCCGCAGGGGCCCTGGAGCTCCCCCCGTGGCCCCCACCATTCTGTTTGGTGGGTTCCCTGGGCCCCCACCTGAAAGTAGATATCTTGTAAAATAAAGGGCCCCAGGGAAGGGAATCCACAGGGATATGGGGAGGGGGGCTGTTTACCTCACTCCTCTTTATAATAAAATAAAGCCCCAGGAGATCGGTTTCCCGGGGCCCGCAGTGGCAAGGGGATGGGGGGGCTATGCCTCACTCCCTTTAAAATATAGCCAGGCCCAGGGGGCATGTGGTCCCTGGTATGCACAGTGGCTTGGGGAGAGAGGCCACCCGCCCCTCCCCTTAAAATATATGTTTTGGCCCCAGGGTATGGGGTCCACGGGGCTACTACTGGCTCGCAGAGGGTGGTGGTATGTTCCCCTGTGCTTAAAGGCCCCGAGGGATGGGGTACCCTTGTGGTTTGGGGAGGGGTGCTGCGCAACACCCGCCCCATTACAAATATATTTTGTCCCAGGGGAATGGGGGTCCACTTTTGGCTCAGGGGAGGGAACGTGCACCTCCCCTGCCCTTTACAATATCCTTTGGTCCTGAGGATCGGGTCCCTGGAGCCACTTTTGGCTCGGGAAAGGGGCCCTGTATTCCCTACCCTTTAATTTAAAAAAGGGCCTGGTGGATCGGGTCCCTTGGACCCTTACTGGCTTGAGGATGGGAACTGTGGGATCCCCTCCCCTTAATACATTTTTTAAAATTAAAACAGCCCCAGAGATAAAGTCCCCAGGGCCCAGGGCTTTAAGTGGGCCGGGTCTCAAGGGGTCTGAGCACCGGCAGTTTTTTTCTGGGGGCCTCGAAACGGGTCTCTATCGGGCTCTGTTTTGAGCCCTGACCCAGGCAGCCCGTTTTTTTTCCCGGACTGCAATGAGCGCTGTTTGCTGTCACTGCAGTCCGGAGAAAAGTGCCATGGCTCAAAACAAAGCCTGATAGAGACCCGCTTCGAAACAGCACCAGGCACATGGATGTGCGCTGCTCACAATGCTCACTTCTCAGTAGTAGAGAAGTTACAGCATGACGTCATGCCAGGGGAGCGAAGTGGGGGAAGGGAAATCCTTTAAGAGTTATTTTCTTTCTGGATTTCCCTTCTCTTTCTGAAACTCAGGAGCAGCAACATTGTGGTAGGGTCACCAAGGATTTAATTGGAAGCTTTGTATTTATCTTCTGCAAGTAATAACCATTGACAAAGCCAATATTACTTACTTATTGTAGGTATGATGTTACTTGTATCAAATATCTGGATGCAATGACGGAAACAGCAAATTACAAGTTGGGCGGCACACTATGCTAAGCACAGATTTTTTGCGTAAGTGATTTTAAGCCACGCCCCTAATTACACTGGCCACGCCCCTTTGAGAGACCCCCCAGTTTTTTCATCCCACTTAAAGCCCTGCCAGGGCCCAAAGTGACTTTGGGAGGGGCAGTGCACCTCCCTTCACTTAAAAAAGCAAAGACCCCGGGGGATGAGTTCCCTGGTATCCAAGTGGATCAGGGATAGGGCTGCGGGCATCCCTCCCAGAAATAAAAGGGGGGATGGGATCCCAGGGGCCCTAAGGGGCTTGAGGAGGGGCACTTCGCCAATTGGCCAGGTCCTGTGGCCAGCTCTTCAATGCAGCATGAGGTTGGATGCCTGTGCACCCCATCCCTGAGGAAAAGATCACTATTAGACAGGAGGAGGCACGTGGTCCCCTCTCCCCGAGCCTTAAAAGCCCCCAGAGACCCCATACCCAAGGGCCCAGCTCATATACTATGCCAACGCCCGGAACACAGTAGCTTCCAAAGCAAGAGGGAGCAAACAAAAAGAGGTGCTCCCGACGGACAGGAGTAATGCAAGCTCCTGATGCACCCAGGATGGGTGCATGTAGGGAATCGGCTGGGGATCTCTGGGGCCAATAGAGTTCTGGGACTCCCCCTTTTGCCCAACGTAGTACTTGGTGGGTTGCCCAGGTGGGCACCCACTTATAAGTAGATAAGATCCCTGAGGATGATGGGGTCCCCGGGACAGCTACACTCTCTCTTTTTAAAAGAAAAATAAGGCCCCAGGAGATGGGGTCCCTGGGGCCTATACGGGCATGGGGCAGGGCTGTGTGGCTTCCTCCCCTTTATAACAAAAAAGGCACCAGGGGATGGAGTGCCTCGGGTCCATAGGGACATGAGGAAGTTGGCCTCTGTACCACTCCCCTTTATAATAAAAGAAGACCTTGTGGGATGGGTTCCCTGGGGCCTATAGTGGCATGAGGACGGAGGCTATGCATAACCCTCCCCTTTATAACAAGCATTTGCAATGCAATAGGTCTGGCATTAGGAAAGTTTGAGCTATTGGTATTGTAAATGACATATTTTTTATTTATGTTTTGTTTTTGAAAATAGCGAAATTAATAGCTTTGTCATTTACAATGCTAATAGTTATAACTTTCGCAAATGTGACACCTATAGCATTTGTAATGCAATATGTGTTGTATTTACGTGACTTACATGTATTGATATTACAAATAACAATGGCTTTTAATTTTTTTTCAATAATTATTACTTAAATGAAAGTTATTGTAATTTATAATGGCACTAGCTTAAAGTTTTGTAAACAACTTTTGTGAAGATTATGTTCAGTGTAGTTTATTGCGACGAAAATCCAAGAACACAAGTGAAATATTACCATCTTTTTGTTACATTTGTAATAAAACTTGAAACATTGAGAGAACATATGTGAACCTGGTGTTGTTCAATGGTTGCAAAGATTGATGCTGTGGTGGCGCTGAGTGATGTTGTGATGGCGAACGAGTGATGCTGTGGCCTTCAGTGATGCTGTGGTAGCGCATAGTGATGTTGTGGTGCCCCTGAGTGATGCAGTATGCTATGCTATGTTTTGTTTTGTTATGCTATGCTGTTTTGTTATGCTATGCTATGCTATGTTTTGCTATGCTATGCTAAGTTATACTATGCTATGTTTTGTTATGCTATGCTATGTTACGTTTTGTTGTGTTTGGTATGCTAGGTTTTGTTATGCTATTATATGTTTTGTTTTGCTATGTTTTAATGTGTTTTGTTAAGCTATGCTATGTTTTGTTGTGTTTTGCTATGTTGTTATGCTATGTGTTGTTGTGTTTTGCTATGCTATGTTTTGTTATGTTATGCTATGCTATGTTTAGTTTTGCTATCCTATGCTTTGTTTTGTTATGTTATGCTATGTTATGCTATGTTTTGTTATGCTATGCTATGTTTTGTTTTTTGTGTTTTATTATGCTATGCCTTGTTTTGCTATGCTATGTTTTGTTTTGTTATACTATGCTATGCTATGTTATGCTATGCTATGTTTTGTTATGCTATGCTATGTTTTGTTTTGCTATCCTACGCTTTGTTTTGTTATGCTATGCTATGTTTAGTTTTGCTATCCTATGCTTTGTTTTGTTATGCTATGCTATGCAATGTTATGCTATTTTTTGTTATGCTATGCTATGTTTTGTTGTGTTTTATTATGCTATGCCTTGTTTTGCTATGCTATGTTTTGTTATGCAATGTTTTGTTATGATATGCTAAGCTTTGTTTTGTTATGCTGTGCTATGTTGTGTTTTGTTATGCTATGCTATGATTTGTTGTGTTTTGTTATGCTATGCTATGTTTTGCTATGCTTTGCAATGCTATGTTTTTTAAGTATGTTAGGTTTGTTGTGTTTTGTTATGCTATGCTATGTTTTGTTGTGTTATGCCATATTTTGTTCTGCTATGTTTTCTTGTGGTTTATTACACTATGCTATGTTGTGTTATACTTTGCTATGTTTTGTTTTGCTATGCTTTGTTATCTTATGCTATGCTTTGTTTTGTTATGCTATGCTTTGTTTTGTTATGCTATGTTGTGTTAAACTATGCTATGCTTTGTTGTGTTTTGTTATGCTATGCTTTGTTGTGTTTTGCTATGCTATGTTTTGTTTTGTTATGCTATGTTTTGTTTTGCTATCCTATGCTTTGTTATCCTATGTTATGTTTTGCTATCCTATGTTTTTTTTTGTTATGCTAAGCTATGCTGTGTTTTGTTATGCTATGCTATGTTTTGTTATGCTATGCAGGGGAGGGTGTGTGAGTGTGTGTGGGAGTGAGTGAGGGCGAGTGAGGGTAATTGAGGGTGAGGGAGGGTGAGGGGGTGTGAGGGTGAGGGTGTGTGAGGGTGTGTGAAGGGGTGAGGGGGTGTGAGGGTGAGGGGGTGTGAGGGTGGGGGGGTGTGAGGGTGTGTGAAGGGTGAGTGAGGGTGGGTGAGGGGGTGAGGGTGAGAGGGGGTGAGGGTGGGTGAGGGGCTTGAGGGTGTGTGAGGGTGTGTGAGGGGGTGTTGGTCATTTGCTCGGATTTAAAAAAAGTTACACTGGTGTGCGCATGCACCTATGATCCGCTTGGACTTAAAAGAGTTGATCAGTTTATTTCATCTGGTGTGATACTTAAATTTGCGCGAGCTCGACAAAAGCTATTTAATCGCAGTAATCAACGCGTTATAAAGCGACGGTGATAAATTACTATCAAAATTAAAGTTAATATTATACATTTCCATCTCTATGGAATATAAATAAAATATGTACGGGAGTTAACCCTATAGGACGTTTACAGGGAAAAAGCCATCAATGGCAAATCACCGGTGTCATAAGGATAACGGGGGGAAAAAAACTGAGAAAACAAGTCTTTCATTCCCATCACTGTACAGCGGCCACAGGGTCTGTCAGAAGGCCAATTTGAGCCTGTGACACTGCTTGATGGGCTCGGTGAATGTAAAGTATTTCATGATTGCATAAAGGCTCTTGTGACCACGCACCAGGGTAAGCCGCTTTAACTGTAGAACGGTCTCCGTCACTGTAGAAATGCCCTATTCAGATAAGATCTACTCCCCGTGGCTATAAAAATGATCCCTGAACATGTATAACGTTGCCCGGAATGTCCTAAACCTCCCCTCAAAATGCATGAAGGCTGGGTCGCTGTTTTAAATCTAGCATGACTGCATAGATGGGGTGGTGTTTGCAAAACAGCTCACGTGTTTATAGAGCACCAAGGTAGACTACATAATGGCCTCCGTAATGGTGTAGAATATCACTACATACTGGGCCTTGTGACTGTATAAAAACCATCATGCCTATACAACAGTGACAGTGCAACTGCACGTATGGCTACAGAAACCCCCTTGTATTTGAATACAGAAAATTTTCAGTATCTCAAGACCCTAATGACTCTATTGCGTCCTAATGCATCTATTCACACGCACTTGATTGTGTTACATGTTAAAAGAAATTTGCATAGCATCACACTGTCATTACTATGGGCACGCAACTTTGTTAGCCTGGGTATAAAGTCTTCGATGCCCATATAATTGCGTATTCTTCTCAGATTACATAACACCTTTACCCTTATGGTAAAAACATTTTGACCCATGGAACCCACATGACCGCACAAATGCATAATTTTTTAAATGAAGATCCTCAAAATGCCCAACTTACTGGTAACGGCCACAGTGACTGTATAACGGCTTTATCTCAATTAACTACATATCGGGCTCCATAACAGTGGAAAGACACTTTCACTGTGTACGCAACTTTGTACTTGCTCAAATGCACTCGTTGTCATGTAACAAATATTGTCAACAAGGAGGAGGCGCTGCTGCATGAGGTTTATCATGGGTCTGGGAAAGGGGTCTCTGTATGTGTGAGGAAGCCTGAAGAGGAGACGGCGGGAGGGAACTAGGGTGAGAGGTGACTGAGGAGAAAACGTCAGTACGGGGAAGCTAGTCAGATAAGGGGGAGGAGGTGAGGAAGAGAGGAGAGAGGGAGGCAGCCGGGAGAGATTGGGAAGGAGGATATTGGGAAGGAGAGGGTGAGAGCCCGGAGCTGCTGGAAGTGTATGAGCGGACGGCAGCATGCTGATCGGGGCTCTGAGAAATAAGGCGCCTGGGCCGGTGGGTGCTGGGGGAGGGGAGAGGAGGGGCGAGAGCTGCCAGGGAAGACCAGGAGAGGAGGGATAGGATTAATTCCCCCACAGATGGCAAGCTGCCATTCACGAGTCTCTAGCGCACAGTTGTGCACCTAAAAAAGCCTTTGATGCAGCAGGGGGCGGAGAGCAGGGGGCGGAGCAGGAAGAGCTGCTGGCGTGGGAGGGTGATTGATGGGCGGGGCAGTGCTGGGGAAACCTTTGATGTGGCCTGGCGGCCGTGGAGAAATGCTGATGGCAGTGGGAAGGCTCGGGCATGAGATGGCCGGGCAGAAATGCGAGTCACGGTAAGGGGAGCCTTTGAAGAGCAAGGCAGGGGGATAGAAGCACGGTCACGAGCACGTGCACTTCTACAAATCCGGATCGTAAAAGTCAGCTTTGTGGATGGGCGGCAATAGGTCTCTCTGCGAGACCTAATAAAAGAATGCCTCAGGACCCATAGAGGCTTGGAGATGGGGGCCATGCACCTCTCCCCCCTTAAAATATATGTTTTGGCCCCGGGATGGGGTCCCCGGGCCCCTTGTGGGTTTGGGAATGGGATGTTCTCTCCCTCCCCTTTACAAATGTCTTTTGCCTTTGGTGGATGGGGTCCCCTGGCAACTAATGGCTTGGGGAGGGGGATCTGTGCACCCCCCTTCCCCTTAATTTAAAACCGTCCCCGGGGATGGGGACCCATGGGCCCTTAGTGGCTCAGGGAGTGGGCAGGAGCAGCTGTGCGCCCCCTCCACTTAAATGCCCTGGCAGTTTGGGCCCCCTGACTCCCTTGTGACTCAAGGGAGGTTGCATGCCCCCCCCTTTACAAATATATTTTGGCCCTGGAGGATGGTGTCCCCAGGCCCACTATTGGCTCAGGGAGGAGAGCAGTGTGTGTCCCTTTAACTTAAAAAATGGGCCGGGCCAGCGCGCTCCCCTCCCTTAATTAACAAGCAAAAGCCCTGGTGATGGGGTCCCCAGGGTCCAAAATGGCTTGGAGAGGGGGCCGTGTACCCCCCTTCACTTAAAAAAAACTAAGGTCCCGGGGGATTGGTTCCCTGGGACCCAAAGTGGATTGAGAAGAATGCTTCATGCCCCCCTTCCTAACAAAAGAAGACCCTGGTAGATGGGGTCACCTGAGTCTCGAGGATGCTTGGGGAGAGGGCTGCGCCAATTGATCAGACATTGCTGCCAACTCTTCAATGCTGCCCAGCGCAGCTTGGGGTTAGCATCCTGTGGGGTGTTAGCTGCCTGGCCGTGCCACAACCCAGGCCCTGCGCACCAACTTCCCGCTGCACCAAATTTTGTGTACTGTAGGGGGTTGGCTTTACGTACAGTAATAAAATATTTCTTCATGTTAAAAAACCCTAGAATTTCACTAAAAAAACAAAGGTTAGAGTGATGCTATATTTAGGTGAAAAATTAAATGATAATGTATTATTTTAAACTCAAAAAGCCACTCACATTCATCAATTAGAATTATCTCAAGTAACTATAACTCTTGCCCTAGGGTAACTATAATTCTTGCCCTTGCCATGCACAGATAATCATCCCACATACCGCATCACTCATGACTTGTTCTATAACATCATTGATAACATCACTGCAACATTTGAATTATATCCTTGATTCAAAACGATGCATGCTGGGGGCGCAAGTTATAGTGACTTCTGACAGTTCCTATTACAGAAGAAAATACAGCCTAGAAGTGATGGAATTTAGATCCCACATTAAAATCTGCCATGAAATGTTTAACCCCATAACCAACTTCTGCAACATGACGGTTAAGTGTGATTTGTTCTTCAGCGGTCATAGATGTGTTGCTGAGATTTAAAGGTACCTTTTGGAAAGTAGTTGTTTTTTTCCCTCACTCAGCATGTTATTTGACATCTTCTAGGGTGGTTTAGCTGCTGTTTGATTGGAAATATGTTGTGCTGGCTGTATTTTACCCTGAAGACAGTAATTTTCCATGGTGTCTTATATTATATGAAGTGCCCAGGAGGGCAATGGTCGGTCGTATGCACCTGATTTTTGTGTCCCAGGTGAACCTTTGCATTTTAGAAAGGACGGCAGAGGCTTGTGCAGTCAGTTCTGTAATGCAGATAATGCCAGTGCCAGCTTAAGGGCTTGTCCCTCACTTGCTTGGGGGGTGTGACCTTATCTAATGAAAGTAATACTTTGGATCTAAGCAGGTGCCGGATGCCATATTATGGACATGGGCAGAGAGGCAAAGAGGATGTCAGGAGACTCAATGGCTGTGCACCAGAAAGAGGTGGTGCAAAGTCAGTGCACCCCCTCAAGGGAGCACTCCAGAGTTGAAACCAGGGAGACCGCAGACACCCACCTGCAGCGGCGATTTGTCCTTCTTTGAAATGCAAGCTGGGTGCCACTGGACAGTGAAAGAAAGTATGGCTGCTTTGGGGGCAACCAATTGATTGTAAGTTTTTCCCAATATAAGCGGCATGCGGCCTGCTTTACAACAGCGAAGATAGATACACGCACACGCAACCCCACTTAGGCTCTCGCCTGAAGCCGACATATTAGTATAGAAGGGGCAGTGCAAGCGTCTGTGTCTCCTTCTGTAAAACCAATGCATCTAGGGGCAGTGCAAGCGTCAGCATCTCCTTCTGTAAAACCAATGCGCCTAGGTGCAGTACAAGCGTCTGCTGTTCGTTCTGTAAAACCAATGGGTCCAGGGGCAGTGGAAGAGTCTGCGTCTCCTTCTGTAAAACCAATGCATCAAGGGGCAGTGCAAGCATCTGCCTCTCCTTCTGTAGAACCAATGCGTCTAAGGGCAGTGCAAGCGTCTGCGTCTCCTGTAAAACCAATGCGTCTAGGGGCAGTGCAAGCGTCTGTGTCTCCTGTAAAACCAATGCATTGAGGGGTAGTGCAAGCGTCTGCGTCTCCTTCTGTAAAACCAATGCGTCTAGGGGCAGTGCAGGCGTCTGCATCTCCTTCTGTAAAACCAATGCGCCTAGGGGCAGTCCAAGCGTCTGCGCCTCCTTCTGTAAAACAAATGTGTCTAGGGGCAGTGCAAGAGTGTGTGTCTCCTTCTGTAAAACCAATGCGTCTAAGGGCAATGCAACGTCTGCGTCTCCTTCTGTAAAACCAATGCGTCTAAGGGCAATGCAACGTCTGCGTCTCCTTCTGTAAAACCAACGGGTCTAGGGGAAGTGCAAGCGTCTGCTTCTCCTTCTGTAAAACCAATGCGTCCCGGAGCAGTACAATCGTCTGAGCCTCCTTCGGTAAAAACAATGTGTCTGGGGCAGTGCAAGCGTTTGCGTCTCTTCTGTAAAACCAATGCGTCTGAGGGCAGTGCAAGAGTCTGAGTCTCCTTTTGTAAAACCAGTGCGTCTGGGGCAGGGCAAGCGTCTGTGTCTCCTTCTGTAAAACCAATGCATTGAGGGGTAGTGCAAGCGTCTGCGTCTCCTTCTGTAAAACCAATGCATCTAGGGGCAGTGCAGGCGTCTGCATCTCCTTCTGTAAAACCAATGCGCCTAGGGGCAGTCCAAGCGTCTGCGCCTCCTTCTGTAAAACAAATGTGTCTAGGGGCAGTGCAAGAGTCTGTGTCTCCTTCTGTAAAACCAATGCGTCTAAGGGCAATGCAACGTCTGCGTCTCCTTCTGTAAAACCAATGCGTCTAAGGGCAATGCAACGTCTGCGTCTCCTTCTGAAAAACCAACGGGTCTAGGGGAAGTGCAAGCGTCTGCTTCTCCTTCTGTAAAACCAATGCGTCCCGGAGCAGTACAATCGTCTGAGCCTCCTTCGGTAAAAACAATGTGTCTGGGGCAGTGCAAGCGTTTGCGTCTCTTCTGTAAAACCAATGCGTCTGAGGGCAGTGCAAGAGTCTGAGTCTCCTTTTGTAAAACCAGTGCGTCTGGGGCAGGGCAAGCGTCTGCGTCTGCGTCTCCTTCTGTAAAACCAATGCGTCTAGGGGCAGTGCAAGCGTCTGCATCTCCTTCTGTAAAACCAATGCGCCTAGGGGCAGTACAAGCGTCGGCGTCTCCTTCTGTAAAAACCAATGCGCCTAGGGGCAGTGCAAGCGTCTGCATCTCCTTCTGTAAAACCAATGCGTCTAGGGGCAGTGCAAGAGTCTACGTCTCCTTCTGTAAAACCAATGCGTCTGGGGGCAGTGCAAGCGTCTGCGTCTCCTTCTGTAAAACCAATGCGCCTAGGGGCAGTGCAAGCGTCTGCATCTCCTTCTGTAAAACCAATGCGTCTAGGGGCAGTGCAAGAGTCTACGTCTCCTTCTGTAAAACCAATGCGTCTGGGGGCAGTGCAAGAGTCTGCATCTCCTTCTGTAAAACCAATGCGTCTAGGGGCAGTGCAAGAGGGGGCAGTGCAAGAGTCTACGTCTCCTTCTGTAAAACCAATGCGTCTAGGGGCAGTGTAAGTGTCTGCATCTCCTTCTGTAAAACCAATGCGTCTAGGGGCAGTGTAAGTGTCTGCATCTCCTTCTGTAAAACCAATGCGCCTAGGTGCAGTACAAGCATCTGCATCTCCTTCTGTAAAACCAATGTGTCTAGGGGCAGTGCAAGAGGGGGCAGTGCAAGAGTCTACGTCTCCTTCTGTAAAACCAATGCGTCTAGGGGCAGTGTAAGTGTCTGCATCTCCTTCTGTAAAAGCAATGCGTCTAGGGGCAGTGCAAGAGTCTGTGTCTCCTTCTGTAAAACCAATGCGCCTAGGGGCAGTGTAAGCATCTGCATCTCCTTCTGTAAAACCAATGTGTCTAGGGGCAGTGCAAGAGGGGGCAGTGCAAGAGTCTACGTCTCCTTCTGTAAAACCAATGCGTCTGGGGGCAGTGCAAGCGTCTGCGTCTCCTTCTGTAAAACCAATGCGCCTAGGGGCAGTACAAGCGTCTGCATCTCCTTCTGTAAAACCAATGCGTCTAGGGGCAGTACAAGCATCTGCATCTCCTTCTGTAAAACCAATGTGTCTAGGGGCAGTGCAAGAGGGGGCAGTGCAAGAGTCTACGTCTCCTTCTGTAAAACCAATGCGTCTAGGGGCAGTGTAAGTGTCTGCATCTCCTTCTGTAAAAGCAATGCGTCTAGGGGCAGTGCAAGAGTCTGTGTCTCCTTCTGTAAAACCAATGCGCCTAGGGGCAGTGTAAGCATCTGCATCTCCTTCTGTAAAACCAATGTGTCTAGGGGCAGTGCAAGAGGGGGCAGTGCAAGAGTCTACGTCTCCTTCTGTAAAACCAATGCGTCTGGGGGCAGTGCAAGCGTCTGCGTCTCCTTCTGTAAAACCAATGCGCCTAGGGGCAGTACAAGCGTCTGCATCTCCTTCTGTAAAACCAATGTGTCTAGGGGCAGTGCAAGAGTCTGTGTCTCCTTCTGTAAAACCAATGCGTCTAAGGGCAATGCAACGTCTGCGTCTCCTTCTGAAAAACCAATGCGTCTGGGGCAGTACAAGCATCTGCGTCTCCTTCTGTAAAACCAATGCGTCTAGGAGCAGTACAAGAGTCTGTGTCTCCTTCTGTAAAACCAATGTGTCTAGGGGCAGTGCAAGAGTCTGTGTCTCCTTCTGTAAAACCAATGTGTCTAGGGGCAGTGCAAGAGTCTGTGTCTCCTTCTGTAAAACCAATGCGTCTGGGGCAGTACAAGCATCTGCGTCTCCTTCTGTAAAACCAATGCGTCTAGGAGCAGTGCAAGAGTCTGTGTCTCCTTCTGTAAAACCAATGTGTCTAAGGGCAGTGCAAGTGTCTGTGTCTCCTTCTGTAAAACCAATGTGTCTAGGGGCAGTGCAAGAGTCTGTGTCTCCTTCTGTAAAACCAATGTGTCTAAGGGCAGTGCAAGAGTCTGTGTCTCCTTCTGTAAAACCAATGCGTCTAAGGGCAGTGCAAGAGTCTGTGTCTCCTTCTGTAAAACCAATGTGTCTAGGGGCAGTGCAAGAGTCTGTGTCTCCTTCTGTAAAACCAATGTGTCTAGGGGCAGTGCAAGAGTCTGTGTCTCCTTCTGTAAAACCAATGTGTCTAGGGGCAGTGCAAGAGTCTGTGTCTCCTTCTGTAAAACCAATGGGTCTAGGGGCAGTGCAAGAGTCTGTGTCTCCTTCTGTAAAACCAATGCGCCTAGGGGCAGTACAAGCGTCTGCATCTCCTTCTGTAAAACCAATGTGTCTAGGGGCAGTGCAAGAGTCTGTGTCTCCTTCTGTAAAACCAATGCGTCTAAGGGCAATGCAACGTCTGCGTCTCCTTCTGTAAAACCAATGCGTCTAAGGGCAATGCAACGTCTGCGTCTCCTTCTGAAAAACCAATGCGTCTGGGGCAGTACAAGCATCTGCGTCTCCTTCTGTAAAACCAATGCGTCTAGGAGCAGTGCAAGAGTCTGTGTCTCCTTCTGTAAAACCAATGTGTCTAGGGGCAGTGCAAGAGTCTGTGTCTCCTTCTGTAAAACCAATGTGTCTAGGGGCAGTGCAAGAGTCTGTGTCTCCTTCTGTAAAACCAATGCGTCTAAGGGCAATGCAACGTCTGCGTCTCCTTCTGAAAAACCAATGCGTCTGGGGCAGTACAAGCATCTGCGTCTCCTTCTGTAAAACCAATGCGTCTAGGAGCAGTGCAAGAGTCTGTGTCTCCTTCTGTAAAACCAATGTGTCTAAGGGCAGTGCAAGAGTCTGTGTCTCCTTCTGTAAAACCAATGTGTCTAGGGGCAGTGCAAGAGTCTGTGTCTCCTTCTGTAAAACCAATGTGTCTAGGGGCAGTGCAAGAGTCTGTGTCTCCTTCTGTAAAACCAATGTGTCTAAGGGCAGTGCAAGAGTCTGTGTCTCCTTCTGTAAAACCAATGCGTCTAAGGGCAGTGCAAGAGTCTGTGTCTCCTTCTGTAAAACCAATGTGTCTAGGGGCAGTGCAAGAGTCTGTGTCTCCTTCTGTAAAACCAATGTGTCTAGGGGCAGTGCAAGAGTCTGTGTCTCCTTCTGTAAAACCAATGTGTCTAGGGGCAGTGCAAGAGTCTGTGTCTCCTTCTGTAAAACCAATGGGTCTAGGGGCAGTGCAAGAGTCTGTGTCTCCTTCTGTAAAACCAATGCGTCTAAGGGCAATGCAACGTCTGCGTCTCCTTCTGTAAAACCAATGCGTCTAAGGGCAATGCAACGTCTGCGTCTCCTTCTGTAAAACCAATGCGTCTAAGGGCAATGCAACGTCTGCGTCTCCTTCTGTAAAACCAATGTGTCTAGGGGCAGTGCAAGCGTCTGCGTCTTCTTCTGTAAAACCAAAGCGTCCCGGGGAGAAGAAAGCAGACAGACAGACCTGTTGCACTCCTGGGGCACTTTGCGTAATACAACTTTTGGTAGTACTTTCTGTGTTTCTGTGCACTGATTGCAGTGCCATAAATGCAATCACCCAAACATGCCAGCTGAAAATGTAATGTAATGAGGACCATTGTCTTTTACATCTGGTTTTGTTATTTTTCGAGTGAGTTATGGGCAAATATATTTTAGTTTTGTTCTGCACAATGCGGGAGCGATACAGTCATGTTTTGGATTTAGCACCTGTGCTCCATGAAACAGGGGGAGTAAAAGGATTAAAAATATCACGAAACACAAAATTTAGTAACTGGTTCGGCAATTCGTGATGATGGATCGCTAACTGATGGAACTTCAAAGTAGCAGGCAGTACAGTTCTGAAACGTCTCGAAAACAGCAAATCCAGTCTACATGTGTAATTATTCCATCGGCGGATTTCGCACGTTTTGAATTTTGACGTTGTGTATTGTGCCCGTAGTGGTTTTGAAGAGAAATATTACACATATTATTACAGATTTAACTTAAAAGTAACTGTAAAGATGTGCTTTCTAAATTGCTCCGTGACTTTCTACGTCAGATGAATTTACAGATTTACATAGATGTACATTCTCGTCAGGGCAGATAACTTGTAAATGGAAAACAAACATATTTTGCAATGTTTATTTTCTGAAGGAGCCAACGATTTGCATGGGCAGCATGTTTTGGAGCAGCTAAATTGACAGAAAATCTTCTCGTTGGGGCAGGACAGGGGTGAAATGAAAGTCAGCGACCCGGCGTCGGCTCACATAAATACCAATGTCTGGAAGGTAAACAGAGAGTGGTGAGTGATGCCTCCAGGGAGTTGAATCGCTGCCCAGCCAGCGCCCTTACCAGATGTTGGCCTCTGCGTTCTCTGGTCCTAAATGATGGAATCGTTTCTCTTTGCTGCCGAGTCGGAGCCCCCGCCCTGCTGCAGATGCAGACAGAGAAATACTGCAAAGAGGACATTCGCTGTAATATGTACTTATTTATGGGGATTATTGGGAGTTTTGTAGGGCACTGTGTGTTGCCTTTGGTTGCTTCACATGTAGCAGAGACTCATCCTAGGACAGCAGGGGGTCGAATTATCAAGAAGGTGTGCCACTGCGAAGTGGCACAAACCGGGGCAAAGTCTTGCTAAAGTATTTATTTATTTATTTATTGAGTTTTATATAGCGCTGGCTAGACCCGGAGGTATCAGAGCGCTTTACGTGAGGAAGAACCATTGTTTCAGAACATGGTTACAAAGTGACATCAGTCAGTCAGAAATACTTTATTCGGTTCATAACAAAAACCACAAAAGTATACAAAAGTCCCAAAGAAAAGAGGGGCCGAGGTACCAAATTACAATATGCATCAGTTACTGGAGCGTATTTACAGGAATTACATGAGTATAAAAGGATAGCATAAACATGAGGGAAAAAAATAGGCAAGGGGGAGAAGAATTAGAGGAGAGAGGGACCGAATAAGGGAGGTAAACGGAGAATATTGGAGGGAAGAGGAGGGGGAGGGTGTAGGAGGCACAACGGGGAGACGAGGAAAAACAGTGTCCGGACGTCCGGCTGGGTAGGTGACGGCCAAGGGGTGAACCAGAGCCAAACTCCTCTATAGCCGCACGGGACAGCTCCACCCGTCATCGGCCAAAGGTTGCTCGGGCACCGCTGTACATTCCAGGCGCGCAACACCCATTGAACTCACCAGGCTTCAGCCCCCCCCCCCCCCCCCCCCGCTCCCCCGTCGTGTATGGCAGTCCGGGATGAGACAGATCCCGGGCACACACAGAGCCGCACCCGAACGTTTCACAGGTCTATAAAAGACCATTTGAATGTTAATTAGGCCTTGCAGTTGTTTCACCCCTTCTAAGAGCCCCTGCAGCTCCACTCTGCCTACTGATTAAAGGTTCAGCCCCCCCTTAAATTTTTTCTTATCCCCCCCCCCCCCCTGGAATTTGGCTCTAGTTGCGCCTCTGGTACATACAGAGAGGTTATAGTTTCTGCCTTTACTTTCTAGAGCAAACATTTCTTGTGCTTGAAAGTAGCTTGAAAGTAGGACAAATGGCATGAAGAGGTGGCACCCCATGGGTGTTCCCTTGCTACCACTCATTGTATTTGACACAAATCCCTGTCTATTTTTATTGTTAGACGGGACTTTGCACCAAAATATAACCCCTCTTTGAGGAATAAGAGAAGTCTTTTAAATTCTCCTAACTTAAATCCTTGGACGTGTGCTGCACTGTAGAGCACACATCCAATGTGTGAAACGTTTTAAAGTTTGTCTATGCTTTGTGTTTTGTACAGGAAGTATATCACACACACACCGTTGCATTATTGCTCAAAAGTGTATGTGGTGCTAGGAAACCTGCTTGTGTGCCAGCATTGGAGAAGAAAGCAGTAGTGCCATATCTTAGCAGATATAGCTCTGTGCTGATCTCCCCTACACAACTCATGCACCACCTTTGGTTGCAATGCTGCTTTGCACTGTTTTTAAGTAAAAGCTCATATTTATAAAACTGTAACGCAGCGCACAGGTTAAGGGCAGGAATTAGCCGTATTTAATACAATGCCTTCCTTTTTCACAGCACTGGCTCACAATGTGCTGCCTAGCGCCAATGCAGGCACTCTTGCACCATGGTGCAAGGATGTCTGCGTCGTAGGCCGGATTGTTTTAGTACAATAAGAGAAACCTTCCTGCACAAAAACAATCCCAGAGGCATTGTCAGCTTACTATGTGTGCTGCATTCCGCAGCACATATAACAAGAGGAAAAAACAAGCAGAAATGCTAATATTTCTACTCGTTAGCCCTCTTCTGGGAAGGCGTAGCATTTTCCGCATTCCCAGGTCTCCCAGTAATGGTATACTTGGGAATGTGTCCAAATCCATGAGTTGTTGCGCAAACATCCCCGCACGACCCTTGGAAAGCCTTCCTGGGGCAGAGTAATGCAACGCAGCAATTTGCGCTGTATTGCATTACTCTGGATTTATCAAGCCACTTCGGGCCACGCAAGGTGGCCTTGTGTGGCTTGATAAATCGCATCTTAGTAGTTGCATCACTTTTGCTCCACTTTGCGTGGTGCAAAAGCGATGCAACCACTTGATAAATATGCCCCTAAGTCCCCTCGAGTCTAATCAGTAATGGGAGGCTCAGTCCAGTATTGTTTATCACAGTTCTCAAGCACAGGTTGAAGAGCAAGGATAATATTCAGGTTGCAAGTTCTGAAACACATTATTTTACCTGTCAGCATCCTGTCTGCGTTTGATCTGGTTGAAGTCTCTCTGGGTATTAAGATGCACAGATGCACAGCACAGGATACTGCTTGGTGGGGTCAAGCGCTGCTTAACCGCGGCGCAAATTCGGCCACGGTGCGGCGGTTTGAAAGAGCGGGCGGGGCCACATCGGCCAACGGACGTGCGCAGCACTACCAAGATAGTGCTCGTGACGGCCGTTGGCCGACTCGTGCAGCGAAGGGGTTAATTTGTGCCAGAGATGGGTACAAGAACACTTTTAAAGAACTAGACTTGTTTTTCATCATCAGACTTTCACCCAGAGCAAGAGAGAAAGGCAGAAAATTAAGAAAGAAGATAAAGCCAGGAATGGTAGGGTGGTGGAAGAAAGAGGCATGAGGAAGTGTCCCAATCAGGCAGGCTTGCTATTAAGGAGCCTTGGGATTTGCCATCCATGGCATTCTGCAGGATCCTAAGAAATCTTTGGGAGCATGTATTTATTTTTAATTTTTTTCAACATTAGCACTGGCAGAAATCAGTCTTTTTGGGAAAAAAATCCAAATTAGAATGGTACCAGAATATCCTATTCAGAATGTCTCTAACATAAGCATCTTGTCCAAATATAATTTACAACAATATCACCCCATTGGCATTAATACTAGAAAACCTACACCCAAAGGGAAATATTTTTAAAGGATATACAGGACACACTATTTATTTCAGTCAATATTTTTTTGTTCATGATATTCTGACATGCAACCATGCAAAGCATTCCTGTCATCTGAAGCAGCCATGAAGCACACATAAGCCCAGAAGTACTAAGGCCCTCCCTGCAATAGTGCAAAAAGGAGATAAGTGGTTCATGGTATTTACTTTCCAGCGTAAAAGGCATCTTGCTTTGGACAGATGCACTTTTCTCTGCACGAAAATCATTATGCGCTCCATGGTGGCGCATTGTTTCGAGGGTGCGTTACTGGCCAGATCAACACAAACATCTACGGGTTATTACACAAAGCCCGATGTACTAATATAGCCAGATTTCGCTTTGCATTGAAAACAAATGCCTCCTTGAAGCAAGAGCTAGCAAGGAGAAATGTTTTCATTTCTCAAAAATAACATGTATTGCATGGTGCTTAAGTGCACAGCCACATACAATGTGTGAGATTCTGCTGTATTTGTCTAGACATAGGAATTTATACTGGAAGGGTAAGCACACAGTGACCTCTGCTAGGCTGGGCGTCGCACATAGCAGGATTGTACAATGGAAGCACAGGGGATGAGAGCAGAAGTAGGCCAATCTTCATTGGTCTGTCTCTGCACTGTGGTTTGCCCCTTGTGTATCTTAGTGCAGAACATTTTGTTACTGCACTGTCTTGTGATAAAATCTGGGCAAGAGAAAGAACTGTTTGGAGGGCTGCCAGAGGGGGGCCAAAAGAATTTTGGATTACAATATTGCAGTTGTTAATGCCACAGCCAGGTTTACTAGAGAATTGATCAACTCACTTGTGGTCCAAGTCAAGATTAAGAGTAGCCCTTGCAAGCTTGGCTAAATGTAGGGGCCCAGGAGAAGTAGCGGCAGCCCACAACCTCCCCCTAGATTTTGGGTTGGGTTGGTGTTGCTCAAGACTCCAGTGATACTCATTCGGTCTGATCCCCAAGTGGAATGGGGGATCTGAGATTCTCTTTATATGGTTAGGGGAATCTGAGGGGGCAGTTTTTAGGGCTCAGGGCAGGGGGAACTGGGGTCTGGGTAGTTTTAAGGGCAGTGGGCCGAAATGTAGGACTCTGGGCAGGGGGGAAGTGGCAGTTTTCAGGGCTTGGGGCAAATTTACGGCTCAGGGTGGAGGTGCTGGGGTTGCAGTAGTTTTTTTGGGCTAGGGGGCGGGTTTTGGGGCTCAGTAAAGGGGTTTGGGGTACTGAATAGGGCTGGGTGGGTAGATTACAATGCAGGAGTGGCACATTTCAGGGCTCAAGGCAGGGGGTGTTGAGGTTGGATCTTTACCACACATTTCCCTTTACCAATCATGCCTTTACAATTAAATTTGTGGTAAAGACATGCATGGTAAAGGCATGCGTGGTAAAGACGCGGTCATTGCAAAGACTGCTTGGTTAAGGCATGCGTGGATTAGGCATGCATGGTTGTCATACAAACCTCCAAAGGACAGGAGATGGTCCATGATGGTGAATATGGCGGAGAAGTCTAGCAGAATGAGCTCCTGAGTCAAGGAAGGCGAGTAACTCATTCAGGGCTGTGAGCAGAATGAGCTCCTGAGTCAAGGAAGGCGAGTAACTCATTCAGGGCTGTGGGTGATAACATTTCAGTGATCTGGTGCAGCCAGACGCCTAAGACAGTTGTACTGGAGGAAGGGCTGTTTTTTGCCACGTTCTCAAGATTTTAAGAAGGTTTACATTTGACAAGGGATGGTAGGTGTTAAGTTCAGCATACTCGAGCCTGTGCATGCTGAGCATTATGGTTACAAGTTCTTGTTTCTTGACCCATGGCATTGAAAGAGCTTTTAATGATTGGACAAGGGTAGTGGATTGGCGAATAAAGTACAGAAGGAAAGCGAAAATTATGTTGGTGCGTTAGGGGAAGGAAGTAAACAAACCTTTTCTACTTTTCGTTGGTTGATTGGGCTTTCCTCCACCCAAAGCAAAGGAAGGAGCCAAGAAAAAACAGCGAGCATGTCCCAGTTGGGACAGCTAAGTACCCAAGCCAGATTTTCTAAATCAGAAATGGGATTTTATCCTTTTGATTTCATCCATTTTGGTAACTAGACCAAGATTTGCTAAAATTATGTTCAGTTGTTGTCTCAGGACATAAAGCGGCGCATATCTCAGCAGCGATACATTTGAGCACACAGAGCTTGTTGTGAGCGCAGCTCTAAATGGCTTTGCATAGTGTATCACTAAATATATGAGATAGGTGGGAATCGCCTCTATACTTCCGTGAAAAATCCGATCAAATAAAGTAGTGTGAAATAGTTTTGCTGCTGGAACACATCAGATGTTTCCTAAGATGTTTTTGGCTTATCCCATCTGCGTTTAAGGAAAATTAAAATGAATGAATGTGTGCTCCCAATTTGCGAGTACCTATTGGGTACTCGCAAATTGCGCATGCAATTCCCATTCATTCCTATGGGCCTCTAGGCCCATAGAAATGATTGGGAAGCCATTCCTTATTTGCGACTCACAATTTGCGACTCACAAATAAGGAATGTGTAGGAATCGCAACAAATTTGCTGAAACCTCCATACATTGCATTTTGCGAGTCTATAATATCACATATGTAAAATTCGCTATTATAGACTCGCAAAATCCAATTTTGATACATCTGGCCCAAAGTGTCTAGAGTAACCCAAATACATGTTCTCACCTTAAGTAGAGAACTAGGAATGAGTCTTTTACCCACATATTTTCAGCCATTTCAAACAATCCACCTTATACATTGACTGTAATGATGAAAAGTGGTCCTTTTCAGTCTTTTCCGTTAGGTAAGCTCTGTATGATCTTCAGAAATATAGGCTGCCACACACATGGCAGATGCTTCATGGGGTGTGAACACAACCTTTCGTGTATAAACGCACAAGAGAAACAGTCCTGGCTCAAGGGAGCAGGCATCTGAATTGGTCATGGTGAGAGATAAGTTTATCCAAAGGGCTCAGGCTAGCAAATAAGATGGAATAAAGTGTGTTAGTTTGGCAGAGTTCGTCCTGTCAACTGTCCCTGTGTCTTTTTAGGTCTGACGTTAGCCAAGATCTTTTGATTTTACTAAATGTATATGTATAATACTTACTTAGGAGTTTTCACCCAGCTCTCTTCATCTATTGGTCTGTTATTATGTTCTGTATCATTCACTCCAGCGTAAAGCATGGGATAATTGGTAAGTCCACTTCAGCCATTGGCTAACTTTAGCGTGCGTTACAACATTCTGCCCTTTCACAAGGAGCACATCCACATACAAAGTAGTTCCAATCAGTGTCAGTGACTGCTATGGCAATGTGTGCTTTTGGAGACCCAAACAATGTTCTTGCTTTTAGCCAATGTTTTTTTTTCATCAGTGAGGAACCGGCTGCTTCCACCACAATAAAGATTTGCGAGAACCAAAACAAAACAATAATTGACAAAGACAAACAACTGGCAACCAATGCTAGACCTATTGCCTTTTGCAATGCTTTATTTGGACGTGTGCTTACCTTCTTTTGGCTCAAGGCCTTCTCACACTTTGAGCTATGAATTTCTCTGAGCCGCCCAAGCCCAGTTGGTCAAACCAGATCAGCGGAACTAGCTTTAAATTACACCTGAGTGCAATGAAACATGGGTGCACGTCCAACATTTACTCAACAAGTCTGAAAGCCTTATGTAGACCGAGCTGTACTTTCCTTTTTAACCAATAATGTCCATTATTTGGGAACTCATATTTTGACCTGTCAGGGTGACTGATCAGTGGTGCAAAATGTGTGACTTTGCTCCTCCACTCACAGCATAATTCACATACACTAAGGAGGTGTGTATTCTTCCTAATCAATGCCACTTTTCACTTTATTTCTGAACCTGCCCCTCTGTGTGGGCTCCCATCATGCACTCCCGTTGTGCCTGCCTTTTCACAAGAGCCAAAACAAAGATTTCCCAGAAGCCCTCCTTAGAAACTCACAGGATTATACTTACTAAGCGTCTTCAACTTCTTTCTAAGCCCAGCTGCCTTGGTCACTCTTATGGACTTATGTGATTTTTATGTAGCTACTCTTAGCTGAGGGCTCATATTTTGGTTTTTCATAAGACCTGCCCATTTTTGGTACTTCGTCTTTCTGCCGTATCTCCTTCTCATCCTGTTTTTCTGCAAACCTCTTCCCTCGACACTTGAGTCTAAACTACTCTGTCTGATGCCCGATGGAGCTACCTGGTTTAGCTATAGTGGAGATGGACCGTGGATTCCCACCTTGGTCGTCACCTACCCAGTCAGTCTTTAGACAGACTTCCTTTCGTCTCTACGGTTGTCTCTTCCCTTATCCTCACGTTCTCACCTCATCTACCCCCCACTTCTTTTCTCTCTCCTTTCTCTCCTCTCCTAATGTATTGCTGATTGTTTGATGCAATGTGTAATTGTTGATCTTTTTCTGTTATACTGTTAAACCACATTGTTGCACTTCCTTTCATCCCTCCTGTCGTCACCTCCCGCATCCTCCCTCTATTTATGTCTCTCCGTCTCCCCTCTCTCAATGTACTGAGACTGAATTTTTTTTGTATGATGCCCGATGGAGCTACCTGGTTTAGCTATAGGTGAGATGGGCCGTGGATTCCCTCCTTGGTCTTCACCTACCCAGTCGGTCCTTAGACTGACTTCTTTTCGTCTCTCCGTATTGTCTCTTCCCTTATCCTCCCTTTCTCACCTCCCCTGCCCCCTCCACTACTTTTTTCTCTCCTTTCTCTCCTCTCCTAATTGTATTGCCTATTTTCTGGGGATTTATTATGTAATTGTTGAACTTTTTATGTTACAATGTTGATTCTCATGTAAAGTGCTCTGATACCTCCGGGTCTAGCCAGCGCTATATAAGACTCTTTAAATAAAATAAAATAAATAACTTATCCTAGATGCCTCTCCCTAATCCTTGGTTTCCATCTGGCACGCCCAATCTGCCTGTTCCAAGACCACCCTTTTCCTTTCAATCTCCTTTTGGTACCTAATTCAGAACTGTCTCCATTAACTTTCCCTGTGGCTTCTTTTACTCCCTGCCTATTTTCACTAATGGCTCAATTTCTGTTTCACTTTTCAGGGTAAAGTTATGTTCTCCGACCAAAGCCCCCTAGTCTGGGCCATATTTACTTCCTCCTTAGCTACTACAGATTTTTGGGGTGAACCGTCTCCATGATATATCAACCCTGTCTAGTTCAGAACATTTTTGAAGTGCCTTACCAAGAAGGGATATCCAGACACTTAGCAGTGACTATTCATAGAGAGCCCTTAGACCTGTTCAATACATTTTTTTTTACTTTATCACACCCTTTTCCTTAAAAAAGGACCACGTTTTCTGATTGTTTGTTATTGACTGAAAACTGATTCCAGACATGTTGTGAGCACCTGCAACAACATTCCTTCATCCCATTCTCTGAAATTGAGGAATGCATAGTGATTTCAGCGCAAGCAGATGGGGCTGTTCTCAGAGTGCTGTCTGCTTTCAGGAGTTCTTGTCCACCAGCACCCTTTCCTCAGCTGGCCATGGAGTGGCAAATAATTAAAATATTCCTGTTGCCTCATGATGATATAACTGAAGAAATAGGCAGAGAAGGAGCCCCCCTTTCATTTCCACATTGGGAATGATGTAGGTGTGGACCATGTAGGGAAGAGAAACTGACCACAATATGGAATGAGGGAGAGACCAACAGAGCTAACAAGCTTTCTGGCCTCTACAATGCCCCTTACTCCAGGCAGAATGCATGTAATAGACAAAGGAAGAGGAGGTGTCATAATATGGCATCAGGTAACTGATGATACAGTCTTGGTATGTGGTTGCTTCATCCTTGGTAGATGATGGCAGAATACCTCTGGCATATGATGCTAGTACACCCTTGTGTGATGATTGCATACCTAGTTCATAATGGATGCACCTCTAGTAATAGGTGACAATACATTCCTGACATGACTGCATACCATTTCCGTGTATTGTACCACAGGGGCCTGTTCACAAACTGCACTTTTTTAGTAGATTTAGTAGTACTACAATAGTCCTATTCACGTACTATGGTGATGGCATTGATAACCGCTCTCTCTTGGCACATGATGGAAGCACAGCCCTGGCACATGAGGGAACGGCAGACCTAGGATATGATAATTGCATTTAAACTCTGGTCCCTCGGTTACAAGCCAGCCGAAGCTGTATTTCCTCCCACGCAGGGCATAGCTTCAGCGACCACAAATGGCCTAGTGTTCCGCACCCAGGATTACCGGGTGTTAGAACGCCGGCCCGATGTTATCAGAACGCACACGGTGAAATCAACTGTGGCTCGACAGAGATGGAGGACAGAGGCACCACCCGACCCCCAACCCATCTGGACTGCACATGGGCAATAGAGGATCATGGAACTCGCTCCCTCAACTGACCTAGAACTTGCCCTGCCTCTAGGGCTTTTAAGTGGGATGAAAAAAACTGGGGGGGGTCTCTCAAAGGGGCGTGGCCGATGTAATTAAGTGCGTGGCTTAACAACACCTAAGCTAAAAATCTGTTCTCAGTATAGTGTGCCGCCTCACTTGCATTTTGCTGTTTCTGTCATTGCATCCAGATATATGCTACAACAAGTAACATTATAACTACAAGTCAGGACTATTGACTTTGTCAATGGTTCTTAGTTGCATAAGATAAATAAGCAGCAGCTATGGCTTGTATATAACATTGAAAAAGCTTCCACTTAAAGCCCTGGTGACACCATGACAATGTTGCTGCTCCTGCGTTTCAACAAGAGAAGGGAAGCCCAGAGAGAAAATTGCTCTCTTTGAAGGATTTCCCTTCCCCTACAATGCTCACCTGGCATGACGTAATGCCTAACTTCTCCACAAGTGAGAAGTGCAGGGTGACCAGACGTCCAGGATTTGCCCGGACAGTCCCGTTTTTTTCACTAGTTGTCCCAGCAGATTTGGGCAATTTTTGCTCATGTTCCCGTTTTTAGAGTGGGTTGACTGAAACCAGTGAGAGACACTTTTTTTGGGTGTTCTAAAGTATTGCTAGTTAGCAGCTGTTATTAGTGAGCAATTTAATTAACAGGTATGAATTTGGTTGTAGAAATTACATTTTATTTACTTTCTTAATGCATCTTCTGTGATCCTATGTTGATGACAGCTGTCATTCTGCTCCATTCGTGGATGAAAAAGTGTAGTCCTTCTTCTATTTTCCCCAAATGTCCACGTTTTTGGTTCTCAAGATCTGGTCACCCTAGAGAAGTGAGCAGTGTGAGCACCCGCACATCTTTGTGCCACCCGTGCCATGGCACAAAACAGAGGCCGATAGAGACCCGTTTCGAGCCCCCCTTTAAAAAACTGCCGGTGCTCAGCACCGGGAACACCCTAGGACATATTTGTGTACGCAAGTATGGAAAGGGTGTGTTTGGTGGCCATATTAGGGAAATTAGGTTCCAGTGTGTCCACTGAAGGATGTTTTTGTTGGGCATAACTTTGAGAATTCCTGCAGGTGCGTCGTGTTCCCATTAATAATGAAATGCGACATTCTCGAACAAAGAAAGGCTCGAGCGTTTTGTTCTGGGGTAAATTAAGAAATGCCTGGGGCGTTCAAGCAATCCTTTGTGAATTCTGTACGGTCGCAGACTTCCGTTCCAACTTTAGGATGTTTAAGCACCTCTAATTATTTCCAGAGAAACTCTCAGTAAACACGTCTCGCAGCAAATGGTCAGTTAGGAAAACAAAATTAATTTGCTCCACAAATTTAGATCCCAATTTTCCTGTCATGCAGTCACTTATATTTCATTTGTACTGTTTTTTTAATTTGATTTTTGCCTTATTCTTGGGGAGGGGGTGGGTTTGTATTTTGCTTTTGTACATGGTGCTCCCCAGAAAAACCCTAGCATTTCACATATGCAGGTTTTGTAGTTCGAATCGTCTCTCTCTCTCTATATATATAACATATATTGTATTATGTGTTGGGGGGTTCAGAGAGGGACCCTCCCTGAGCACAAAAGAATAAAAAAACTTGTCCCTCTTGTGCCCCCGTGAGTGAGAATGTGGGGTAGGGGTCTGTCACCAGCTGGCTGCCTATGGATGCATGGCCACCCACGGGGGTTTGTGACCCTGTGGCCTCTCCCCGCCATGCATGGCTAAAGGCAATTTGTGGTGGTGGTTGAACACAGATGTATCTTATGTATGTATGTATCGTAATATACATTATACGTAACTAAGGTAGTTAAGATTTTAACTAACGTTAAAAAGAACTAGAAATTCACTGGTGAAAAAAACCTTAAAACATTAAAGTGGAGTTATACATAGGTCTTCTAATAATCAAAAAACGAAAGTTTTAAAAACAAATCCACCCGTTATACATAACTCATGTAAATTTAACTTGTACCGCTATGAAGTACTGGTTATTGCTGCCTATTATATCACTGATGACATCTGAAATCTACGGAAGTGCAAGTTATACTTACGTCAGTTATGATTAATTGGTGAATCTCACAGTTTTTTTTTAATGTTCATGTTAAATCTGTGCTGATTAAGGCAAGATTGCTGAGAACATATAACAAAAAATGGTGGTTGACAAGTCGAACCCTGATGCGCTTCTGACTGCGGTGTGCGTTTTTTAAGATTCAGCATGCTACATCTTTGCATATTGCTACCCCACTTCTTCTTGTGCAACTTACACAATTTTATGTGGTGCCCTAATAGCAAAAAGAAATCACAAATTTGCAGCAGATGGTGTTGGATACAGTAAGATGTGCAGATGTAGGATTTGTGTGGATGTTCAATGTATTGTATTTTGTGGTGATTGCATTTATATAGCGCTTACTATCCATGACGAGGCACTGAAACCCATCCCATGCATTTACTTCAGTTTCTATGTGGAAGATTAAGTTAAGAAAAGTTATTATCATTAGGCTGAGTTCATGGAAATGGTTGGTGGGATGAGTAGATAGGCTAGAAGAGGTTAGTTATTGATAGATTGTAGGACTTTGGATTCAAAGAAGGAGAGGTTGCGATCTATGAAGTGGGGTGTCTCCAGTTTGCAGAAATACACAAATATAGTGTAAGGCAGACATGCATGTGACTGAGTAGGCTACACTCAGAGAGAGTAAGGCACACAGAGGATGGAAGGTAAGGACCCGGGGATGTATGACGGTACAACGCGTACCGTTACAACGCGTACCTTTACGACGCAGGTTTAACAATGCAAGTCGTTACAACGACTTGCGTTGGGGGGCGCTGGATAGTGATTAGTTTAATTTACTATTCCAACTCCAGTCTCCGTGGATAGTAAGGAAGGTGTTGGATAGTAAATTAAACTATCCCCTATCCTAGAGCGCCCTCCAGCGAAAGTCGTAACGACTTTTGTTGTAAATCCTGCGTTGTAACGGTACCGCTTTGTAACGGTTCCGTTGTAAAGGAGGTTTCCCGGACCCGGTCATTTCATAGAAAGGAAGTAGAGGGAACAATTAATGGTTATAAGTCAAGGTCATTTTTTAAATGCAGAGTCTTGGAAATATAATGAAAGGGAGATTATGAGACAGCATTCAAGTTGAGCATATAAAAACTGTAGGAAGATGTCTTGATAGTATCACATGTGGGCAGGAGCAGCTTGTTGTAGCGTCTTTGGTGTTCTTTTTGGCTGTCAATGGTGTTAAAACTTTGCTCTTTGATAGGTAACATTAATAGCAAAGCTTGTTCCCAGTCTTTCAGACTTCATATTTGGCTCTTTCTATTTTGTGCTACTGTGTTATGTGTGTGGAAAGTCTGGATAGCTGGTTCATTGGGTTTGACAAGTAAGATTTGAACGAGTGGACAATCTCTGCCATTTTGTTGCTCATTCAGTTTTGTTCGTGTTTGAGATTGAGGCTTAGCTGGCATGTTTATAGGGGGATTGGGTTGATCTGATACACCGTTGCTCTTAGTGAGGGGATATTTATATAGGAATTGTGCTAAATTGGTTCTTCCTTGATCTTAGAGGGAAATGCAGTGACGGAGAGGCCAGAATTTCTGTCGGTACTCGTCTTTATGAATGACATCATACAGAGTCTTTGATGGGTAATAACCAAATGTTAACCATTCTTTTGAATCCCACGTGGTTCTCAGTGGCTCTAATCTTTGCAGGTAGGGAATTCCATAATTTGGTGGCTGAAAGGTAGCAAATAGCACCAACAAAAGCTTTCTTCAGGAAAGCTGTAACTATTCAAACTGGTGCCAGTCTGGAGCATAGGTGATTGGTAGGAATTATTTGGTGATTTATGATTGAAGTGATATTGGGGCTTTGCCATTTATCTCTCTGGGAGTGATGCATAATAGCTTGCAATGGATTCTTCTTCTGACAGGAGAGATGTAAGATTGTATCTTTACATTTAGAAGTAGTCTAGCTGCTGAATTCTAAATTCTCTGCAGCCTCCTCATGATTAAAAGGAATACCCTAGTATAATCCGTTAGTGTCATCCAATTTAGAGTAGAATAGGTAACGTTGTCGCTTGTATTTTTTAAGACAATCCAACATGTGCAATGATGCGTTGAAGTGTTTTCATCATGCAGAAAGTTTCTTTAGACACCTAGATATTATTATTCCTTTCTATGCGTAATTGAGCTCTCCCCAACATCAGGGTGTAATGTCAGTAAGCGTCTCTGTAATTAGCCATGCAGTTGTAAAGGGGACTTCTCAATCTAAAGATACATTCTCAGTTTTATTTCAGCGCTAATTAGTGATATACTTGTTAACATAGATTCCCTCACACACACTTGTAAACTCACACACACATTAACACACTCACGCACCGTCATATATAGATACATCCAGATGCATAGCACCGAAAGTAACGTCTGCATTTATTGTCATTTTTATGCAGCTTTATCCCTATGAAGTCAATTTCCCATCAAAAGGAGGAGCCGCTATTATACACTCACCAAAGAATAGTGAGTGATTACTTACCTGGAAATTGCACATACTATCGATTTGCACCCTGCTGTTTTTGGCCCATGCTTGCACATTTGTGAGGAAGGCAGAAAACCGCACACAGATTCCCTATGAACTCTTCCCTTAGTTTACCCTTTCAGTTTTTGTCTACCATTGGCGACGACATACCCCAGACTCTCCCATTAGCACTGCTAAAAGCTGAAATTCACTTGAACACACATAGATGCAGACACTAATTGCAAAGTGACTGAATTATGGAAAAGGGTTACTACAGTATCTCCATGTTGTTTTACTATATTCCACAGCTAGTGATGGACACTACTACATGAAGACTGACAGAGTACTCCTACTTTGATCCTCACCTTTGTTTGCAGAATTTTAGTCGGCAATGACATACTTTGGTAAAATTCCTGATTTTTACGGGTGTGGCTTTTCGAAGCCAATGCTGGCTACTCCTGTGGAAAATCCTCAGCAACCCTGGAAAACAACTTTATCCATGGTGATTGTCAACCTCTTCCTTGGTGGAGGCTGTAAATCTACCAACATAAGAAAAATGAAGTCCATGACTAAACTTAAAATGAGCCTGAAAATGTCAATCTGGCACTTTGTTTCTCTCTTTTGCTCATCTATGATGCAAAATGAGCGTGATACACAAGCCATGAGGTGTTTTAATATTTGGAGCAGAGTTTGTATTGCTAAATATTTATAGAGCCTACAGCAGACCTGTGTATACTCTTCAATGTGCTGTTATCTGTGTACATCTGGTTCAGTTCTAAGCCCTGCAGACCAAGACAGCTTCTCTGTATTCCAGTGACTAGCCACTGGGAAAAGCTCCCTTCAATAGATTTATATAGGGGTTCCAATCCCATAGTACCTAGCTGCAGGGTGGATGTTCCAATGTCCCTTATTATGCTGGGGCCCAAATGAGATTAGATTGATTCTACATTTAAGTTTGCAAGAGCTGAACACTATGAATCCTTCCAGTGCTTGCAAAGATGGGCTGCACTGAGACAGCAAGCTCCCTGTAGAGGAGCTCAAGGGTTTACCACGTCCATTTTTCACAGGACAACGAAAACCAGCACAGCATAACCAGGCAAAAATGACCAGCTAGCACCTAAGTGATTGCACGAGATGCCTACTAGAATTAAATTTTGTTGATAGACATTTTTCATCATCAGACTTTGACCTGGAGTAGTAAAGAGAAAGAGAGAAAAGGAAGAAAGAAAGAGACAAAGATAGAACAACTGTGACTAGCGGATAAAGCAAACATTTGTAGTAACCTGCAATGGTGAGATAAAGAGACCACCCTCCACTGTGTCTGCTCAAAAAAGGCATGAATGATTGAATGTTTCTTGGCCAAATGATCTATCAGGTGAGAGGACTCCCTCACAAGCAATGTAAGATCTGGAACCAATGGAAACATTATTTTCATTTTGACTTGCCACCCCTGTGAATTTAGTGTCGCGAGGTGTTACTTTTACCACATTAGTACTCTTATATCTGTCTGATTTCCACCTAATACTTATTATCTGCATATGCTTCTACATGATTAAATATCGACTTCTACAATGAATGCCTGACAACCGCTGTTATTAAGTTCATAAATTGTATGATCAAAAATGTAAAAAAAAATATGTTCTTACATAAGAAAAATGTGAGCTAAGGAGGGAGGAAGTGTAGGGCTTTTGCATAAAGAAGCATTAGGTGGAAACAAAAGTAGGTTGCATTGGCAATTGGTGATCCAAACATTCAGCAGCGCTGCCGTTGGACTCTTACGAGAACTTTGGACTGAAGTATTTTTTTTTATTTTGTCAAATTATGGAATTAATACACATTTTTAAAATCGTAGGTGGAAGTCAGGGTCGCACTGGGACAACAAATAAGCCCAGGCATCAAAATAAAAGTGGCTCCCTTTCAGTGGATCAGAAAAAGTGACCCACATTAGCATATCAGGGCAGTTTTTAGCTTACAGTAACACGTTAAGGGCCATATTTATGACCTGGCTTGCGTCGCTCTTCCACCACGCAACGTGGTGGAAGAGCAACACAAACCATTAGTCATATTTTTGGAGCCACACAAAGCCACTCTGCTTTGCTTTGAATGGCTTAAAAAATCTGGAGTAATGCAATGCTGGGGAAATTGCTGAGTTGCAATTCTCTGCGCAAGGGAGGTGTTCCATGGGTGTTGCATGAGTGTTTCCATGCAACTCCCATTGTTTTTGATGCCTTTCCAGATTGACCAAACCTGGTAAACCTGGGAATGCGCCAAAAAGATGTGCCTCCCCAGGAGAGGCATGACAAGGGGAAACATCTTTATTTCTTGTCATTTTTTCCTCTTTAGCAGAACACATAGAAAGAGGAAAAAACCTCTCAGGATTGTTTTTGTGCAGTAAGGTGCCCCTTCCTACACAAAAACAATCCTGCCTACAACATCAGTGCCCTTGCACAATGGTACAAGGGTGCCTGCATTGGTGCTAGGCTGCCAAAACGGCGTCAGCGCCAGGGAAAAGGACAGGAATGCCCCGTATTGGATAAATACGGCAATCTTGCCCTTTCTTTGTGATGGAGGGCAGCACAGCAAGGTGACTTGCTGTGCTGCCCTGTTCCACAAAAGTCACAAATATGCCCCTAAGTGTTTCGCAAGGTGTTGGAGATTGCATGCATTAGTGCTTGCTGCAGGCAATGTTTGTCATAATCTCAGGTAAATCAGCAGTAAAAACGGCCCACCTGACCATAAAACAGGCCCACAAATAGGCAGAAAAATGGCCCACACACTGACTTGTCAGATCAGCTCAACAGGCTTTGCCAGATTGCCTTATTGGCCTATATTACAACCCGGGTGGAAGGCAGGATCTGGGGAGAAAATTCAATTTAAAGAATTATAGCCTCCTACTCTTAGACAACCCTTGTAGTTTCTTTGGGTGAGGACCCAAATGACTTCTATCGAGGCACTGTCCTGGTCTGAGACACTTTCAGTGCTGCCTTTCAAGACCTTAGGAGCACCAAGATACTTTTCTAACAAGCAATGGCAAATCCAATAGGTCTGGCACTAGTAGCTGCCAGCCTTTGGCATGGTCAATACTTGTTTTGTCATGTTTTTTGCAAAATCTTATTGTTGGAGAGCTACTGGGCTCCCACCAATCTAAAAAGAAACATTAGCTAAAAACAAAAATTGTTTTGGTCTCAATAAGCACACACTGCCATAGTATTCCTGGTACTGAAAGCAAATACTGTGTGTATGGATGGGCATCATGTTTAAGAGCAGAATGTCATGCTCACAGTGAAGTTAGCCAATGCCTGCATTAATCTGACCCTTTGCTTCGTGGTATATGCTGTGATGGTGGAGGAAAATGTGAATGACACAATAACAGGCCAGTGGTTAAAAGAGCTGAATGAAAGCCCCTGTAAGAAAGCAAAATGCACATATAATTTTAATAAAGTCCAACTGTCTTGTCTAACGCCAGTCATAAAAATCTGCAGTTTTGAAGGAACATCTGCAGTCACATGCAATATGTGAGCTCAATCTTAGGCTGGTTTATTCAGACAGGAAATGTAGGGACACATGGCTGCTAGAGCCACTCGATGAAGTCTAATAAAGGCCATTATAACTACAACATAATGTAAAACATAGAGTTAGACAGAGACAGAGATTTTACAGTTAGATTGCATTCACATAATGCATTGTTAGCCACCTTAAAATTGCCAATCCTCTTACTTAAAACAATGGGAAAAGATGTCTGCGGTTTTAGACCCTGTCTACAAAGCATTCCCTGCTCTTTGTTGTGGCATTCCATGACTTGGAGCCAAAGTGCGAACTCCTATGCCTCAAGCATTTTGTAAGTGAAGCAGGAAACATGTGTTTGCAACAATTGATTGTATTTACATTTGTGTTTTTGTACTCCAGAATCTGCTAAAATAAGTGTTCTCCCACTTGAGGAGGTAGTACAAGTGCTACTGCAGCTATTCGTAGACGTTATTTTCATTTGTAAAACAATATCAACAAAGGTTTAGCACCACATGTGTTGAGGTGTAAGTTAATGGACGACTTCCTGTGTTTCCTTTGGAAACGTGTCTGCGGATATCTGTATTTCCTCCGACAAACGTAATATATTGAATCCCCTTTGTTAGCATAAGCAAACAATCCAGCAACATCAAAAATATACTTTGTGGCCAAAGACCTCACAATTTAGGAAAAATAAACTTTTTTTCACTCCGAGGTAAATTATCTATGGTGCTCAGCTGGTGCAAAGGCTGGAGCAATACCACATTTCCTGCATTTTGACGTACAGTAAGTCAGTTGCTTAACAAAATGTGAGGTGGCCCCCTGCAAGATATGCTGAAGGCTCCCCTCACAATCACATCAGTAGGGGATGAGGGGGTCCCTACCTATATTGATAGGCCTGGGGGATGCGTGAGCCTTTGTTACGCCCCCTGCAGTAAGTTTACATATACGATATACACATTTGAATCATTTAAGTAGTCCATTGTTGTCCTGAAAATCTGACCCCCTGGACCAACTTTGACCTGTCTGATCTATCTCAATTGCCTTTCAGTCGAATGCTTTCTTATCCTAAACTTATTTACATTTTAACATACTTCCCGGCTAATCTCCCAATTCCATTCACTACTATATATGTGCTAATGCTGTCTTTTATAGCAATGGTTTTAAGTAACTGTGCTAAACTAAATAAACTTCAAACTTCACTTCTAGACGAGTGTAAGACCCTCCCATCATCACTAGGCAAATATAAATCACTTGATCTTCCCTACCTACTGCCTGATTTCAAGCCTTGTGGAAGTTACTAGAGTACTGTACTAGGAGGCAGTGTTTCCTTCTAATATAATTCAATGCAGCAATTGGGGTTCGGACGTGCATATCTGAGTGGCAGGAAAACTACATTTTTTCACATACTCTTACATCCCATTCTGTCAGAAGTGGAAGGTCTTAAAAAGAAAGACAGCAATACAGCGGCTGTTCCTCAGCTATAGCGAAGTGCGTTGCCCCCATACCAGCCTCAAAACGTAAAAAATAAAATGATATTAAATGTGTTTATTATCGTTTTATTTTTCTTTTAATAGCTGAGTCTTGGGGAGGTCTAATTGGGGGCCGTCATGGAGGGGGAGTGGTGGGCATGGCACTGCTGTCAGTTCATATGGGGGTTTGGTTGGCTGTCCCAGGACCGCCAAATCGACATGCGCACTGAAGCTGACTCCAACCCGAGCTGCGTTGCCAGGTTAGAGACAGCAAGCACAGGTTCCCTGTCTCACTGGGAGCGCAAATCATTGGCACTCAGGTCAATCCTGACTCTGCTTTCAAGCTGTCAGTAGCATTCCAGACACAACAAGATGATGGACGGAGTGCTGAAACTTTTCAACCACTCATCCCCAGTCAAGAGATCTAGGTTTAATGCATTGTTCTTTTGCTCACGATGCCACCCTAGTTTGGACCTAGCCATATGCAAATCAGTCTTGATCCTGCTACTCATTGGAACAGTCCAGCCCGAACTGCCAGGCCAGGACTTCCCTGGACCAGAAACAAACACTCTGGGACCGGTTTTGGGATATCACCCCTCATCAGCCAGGCTAGCTTGAATCCAGTTGTACAGCGAAGAGAGGGATAAACACCTGGCCATACCCAGGTCCACATAGGGCGAACATAGCAAGCACAAGAAGTTGACGGACAGAGTGCTGAAACTTTCCAATCACTCATCCCCCAGTCAAGAGATCTAGGTTAATCCAAAAGAAAACAAAACTGATGGATTTAGGCCCAGCTCTCTGTACTGGGGTGAATGTTTGACATTGTTCAGCATTCTGTCTATCAATTGTTCTTTTTCCATGCATCAGCAGCATGAGAGCATCTTATCGATTGGCTGCAGGGGATTCTGTGATGGTGAGGACGGAGCAAAAAAGTGGAGATGCTGCGATGCAGCAGGTAAATGTTTATTTGTGTGTCACCTTTGTTGTTTGCTGTCCGTCGCTCCCCCGCCCCTACTACTCTGCCAGGACACGAGCTGCTACTGCAGCCATATGAAGGATTTTTTGGGTAACCAAACAGCATGAATTGCCCAAGGTGAGGAATGGGATCCATGATGTTGTCTGGCCAAGTAGCACATGGGTGGAGATTCCTGCGAGCCTGGAGATGGTAATGGTAAAAGAAATACATCCAGTAACTCTGTAACCATTTTCTCCTACTTCAAAAATAGTGGGGGCTTAATTTCCTTCTTAATACAGATGCAATTGCTCCCAAGAAATACTTCATTATTGGGACTCCAAACCTTTATCAAAATATCACATATATGGCCCCATGCTGTATGTGCTGGTATATCATGGTATGTGGGTGTGTAATGGTAGGTGACTGGCCATATGATGGTCGGTGTGTGACTCTATGAAGGGGTTAGTGCATTATAGTGGATAAATGGTGAGTGGCTGTGTTATAGTGGATGTGCTGGCCTACAATGGTCGCATTGTGCAGTGGTGTAACAAAAGTTGTGGGGACCCCCTACAAGGTACATGCAGGGCCCCCGCTCCGGATTCAATCCGAAGCTCTCAGGCCTGGGTACTGTGCTCAGGGGGCCCCTGCAGCTCGGTGGTTCCAACTGCACCGTGGGGGCTGCGGAGGCCTGTGTTACACCACTGGCTTTGTGGGTGTATAATGGTGTGTACCATCTGATTAGAGGATGTTTAGGCAAATGATGGAGTGTGTGAGAGTATCTGATATTGTCTGTGGGTGTATTATGGAAGGTGTGTCACCTAAATGTGGTGGGTGTGTACTAGTTAGAGTGTGTTCATATAGGATGGTAAATGTGTGGCCTAGGATTGGGTGTGTGTTGGCTTATGATGCTTGATGTGTTGATGTATGTTGGTGCAGGTGTTAGCACATCATGTTGTGGGGTTGGGTTGATGCTGGGTGTATTGGTGTATGATGTTGGCTGTTTGAGAATGTGAGGGTGAGTGCATTGTGTATGATGGTTGTTGTGTGGTGTATAATAGTAGGTGTGTGCCCATATGATGGTGGGTGTGTGGATGTCTGACAATGGGTGTATATTTGTGTGATGGTGGTGTCTGGCATATGCAGGTATATGTGTGGAGATATTATCATGTGTGTCTGCTGATAAGTGTGAATAATTTTGTAATGGTGAGTGTGTGCACCTATGAAAGTTGTTATGGGTATATAATAGTGGGTTTTCATTATTCTGATGGGTGGTGTAGGGGTATGTTGTTACATGACGGTGAGGGTGTGAGCTTGTGATGGTGACAGTGGCGGCTGCCTCTGTATGGGGGTGGTGGAGCGGGGGGAGTCTGGAGACATAAAAACAAATAAAAAATAAACGTTCCTTCTTCGCCACCCCTGCATGTCTCTCTTCCGTCCTTGCTCTCTGCCACCGAAAGCACCAAGGCTCCAGGACTCTCCCAGCCAATCACAACGCTGCCAAGCTGTCATGGGCACTTAGGGAGGGAGTGCAACCACTGCTGCTCTCTCTGATGGCGGCGAGCCCAGCCTGCCCTCCCGACCTGGCTGGAGTCCCACAAAGAAAAATAAAATGATAATAACATCTTGTTATTATCATTTTATTTTTATTTTGCACTGCTCAATGAGCAGTAGGGGGGCAACGCTCCTCCGCCTTAGTGGAGGAGCTACCACTGGATGGTGGCTGTGTAAGTGTCTGATAATGTGTGGCCATTTGATGGTAATTGTTGGGAATATGATGGTGGGTTTGTTAACATATGGACGGGGTGACTGTGTGGGCGTTCTTCTGTCACTATTTCTCTCTATTTCCCCTTTACTTCTCTCTCACTTTCTATGTTGCTTGCCCCTGCCCCTCACTCTGTTTCTCTCCCTACCCCTGTGTTCTTAACACTTTGTCCTTAAAAATAAACATCTTTACACACCTTCCCTATTTCCAATCCTCCGGGGTGTTGGTAGAGGAATTACAGCACATAAGCCCCCCCCCCCATGCCTGAGGTCACGAGGTGTCGCTTTTAACCACCCCTACTCTGCTCAATGTTAGAATTAGTGTATGCCCCACATTTTCCGCTTTGCCGAAGGGTGGGGGATATTTTTATTACCCGTCTCTGCAATGCTCAAGGAGAAAGGATTTTTAAAATAATCACTCTGAATCAGGGCACAAGTCGTAAAAAAAGAAGTGGGGGGACGCTGTCACGGAAGTGACGTCACGAGGCCAAAGAGTTAAGTCCATCTGTTTGGCAGGGGGGACGGCGTTCCCTGGTAAAATAAGTGGGGGGAAGCCATCTACCCGCGTGGTACCCCGTCTCGAGCCCTGCTCTGAATGTTCACAAACATCAAGAGAGACCCGCACCTGGCAAAGCACTCGGTCAGTCCCGGGAAGGGGGGGGGGTGGCAGGGGGGTAGAGAGAGTGCTAGTGGAAAGCATTCTGCCGCTTTTGTTGCCGGGTGCAGATATTGCAGTATTCTTTGACACCTAAGGACATGGTATTGTGTCACCCTCTATCCTGTCTTGCCTAAAGACATGCATGACGTCCAAGATCATTCCCATTTTTATTCCTGCAGGCAGTCACCACACTTAGTGCCTTTCCACTGTGCTCTGCTGGATCAGGAATAATGTGTCATGACAGTCGCAAACATACTTCATTATCCCTGCTTTGGGTATGAAAAGCACAATGTACATTGATTTAACTATTATCAAAGGAGTGCACCAGTATCACCTGAGTATCACCTGTGAGCAGCCGGTCTGCAAATGTCATTAATACAGATGAGACAATGGCAATACGTCCAAAATGGGTGACACAAGTTCAACTCTGTAGACTGCAGTAAATGTGATCCAGAGCACAACCTTGTCTTTCACTCCAAACTGGAAGGGCAGTAGGACATCCTGAGCAATGTGATGGCTCTCTCATATGTCACAAAGTTACATCAAACTTTGCAAACCAGTCAAGCCAAACAGATGGTGCTAACAATATTCACAAAGCAGTGGTGACGGAAGACTCAGCTTTCCTTCTTATGGCTTCAAACTCTGAGGCCCAAATTAACTAAGATTTTGCGGCTTTTGTGATACAGCCCGATGCAAAATCCTTTTTTTGCATTCACTAAGTCATGTAAAGTGATTTGTGTGGCTTTTTGTAGTTTAGTAAATACAAAGTACTACAATAAAGCGCATAGCACTGCCTTCCGTTACTTTGCATTGGGTAGGTGTTACATGGATAGAGCATGAGCATACCCATGCATCCTGCCATATATTTTGATGCAAACGCATATTTAAAAAAAATTGTCAACTTGGGTTTGTGCCAATACTGTGCACCTACAAGAGATGCAATATGGAGAAATGTCTTTGTTTCTCCTCTTTACTTCCACTTTCTACGTGTGATGCATTTTGCATCACGCATAGAAAGAAGCAATTGCCTCTGCCGATTGTTTTCACAAAAACAATCCTGCCTGTAACACAGACACCCTTACAGAATGGTGTAAGGGTGCATATATTGGTGCTAGGCTGCACACAGTGCAACAGAGCTAGGAGAGAGCATAAGTGCACCATGTCTTAGTAAATATAGTGCATTTCTGCTCTCTCCCTTTCATGTAATGTAAAACAGTAAGTTGCCTTGCTGCATTGCGTGAAAAATAGGAAGACTTACACCTAAGCCACTGTCCACCCCTACATCAGGGCAAGGGCCTCCTCCTTTCATCACCAGACAGGATGGGTGCTGGCACACCATTCCCAGAAGAACTGGACACAAACCACTTTACTTCTGCTGCAATGCAGGAAGGATGTTTCTGGCATTGCAGGTTCACCCACAAAGCCACCCAGCAAGTCACTCTGGGTGATCACCCCAACAAACAGATATGCTCATGGGAGATTTCTGCTGACGACATGAAATTGAGTTTAAGTTTATTTGCCAGATAGCCAGCTTTGGAGTATACTTCCATCTCACCATAAACCTCACCATAGCCTTCAAAAGCATCTTAATTGAGGTACTCCTGGAAATCTTTAAACACTGAGGCCCATACTTGCCAGGATTTTGCATGATGTTGTGTCACTTTTCTGATGCAATCCTGACACAAGATCCATTTTTGCATTTACCAACCCTCACAAAGTCAATTTGCATTGTATAGTAAATACAAAGTAACGCTACAGAGCAAATAGCGCTGTCTTGTGTTACTTTACATTGTGACCGTTTAGACCTGGCTTGGGTCGGAGGAATCCAGTCTATAAACTGTGTGGAGGAGATATGTTTTCAGGACTCTTCTAAACTTCAGTAAATCTTTTTCCAGTCTCATGCATAGTGGGCAAGTGTTCCCCAGGCAGGGGATCAGCTAGCAATAGTGCAACAGATACAACGGCACCTCGTTTGGGGGTGTGAGGGGCCACTGCATCCTAATTATAGTTGTTTTTTACTGCCAAACACGGGAGATCCATTTTTTAAATGTTAATAAAATTGAGAGTTTTCAGATTTCCCTCTTCTGTTATTGTGTCATTCACATGTTACTTCTGCCCACTACAACATACAGCATAGCGCAATGGGTCTTCCAACTTCTGCCATTGGTTAACTGTGAGTGATGACATTCTGCCCTTTCATAAGAAGCATATCCAAACACAAAGTAGTGATCTTAAATGCCAGGAATTACTGTGGCAACATGTGCTTTTTAACACCAAAATATATTTGCTTTAAGTCAATGTGTTTTGGATTGACAAAGGCCTGCCAGCTTCCCCACTGTTTGGTTTTGCAAAAACCATGTCAAAACAAGCACTAACACATTGGAAAGGTTGGCATCTAAAGCCAGACGAGTTGGCATTGCCAAAGCTTGTTCTTGCTTGCATTAGGGTGCATAGCACCCTTGCTATGCCACTGTCCAATGAGTGGAGAACTGATCTTGGGGGGAAATGTCAACAAATATTTTCAACCTAGGTGGTCGATTGGCATGTAGAATTGCTGTGTCTTATCTCTTACTGCTATTGTTTTCATCAAACGTTTATTAGATGCACGACTCGCCTTTTGCTCTATGTGTAGGACTTTGGTACAAAGTTCAATTATTTTCAAATGAATACTTTTGATGAATCATTGTGCTGAAAAATCCCGTCTGTTTCTTGCTTTTACTTTATTCAAATGTATTATATTTTTTATAATGCACAGGCATATTTAAATATAATATACATTAAGAACTTTAATGACACGTTTATATTTCTTATTGTTTATTTAGCCATAACACATCCAGTTAATGATGGTTTATCTTTATATTTTTCTAGGTTTCGAATTAAAATATGGCAGAATACAGTCACATGGAACATATGGATATGCAAAGACCAAATTTAGGTATCTATTCTGGGATGAATTCTCTTAACGGGGACGTAAAAAACATTATGGACACACATACACAGAAAAAGTATACATATAGTTCAAGTCCCGGAAGGAACATGTCTGAAGACTTTTCTGATTCCTACTTCACACTGTCTCAGTTTGGCCGAGAAAGCCCTCGTTCTTTATCAGTGGCTTCTGATGTTCGAAATCCATTGTCCTCTGCCAAGACACAAGGAAGCACACCATTTTCTTACAATGGTCATCATGAAATAGAAAGACCAACTTCCACAAAATCTACCCCTTCTTGTCCGAACTCTCCCCAGGACCACACGTACAGTCCACGAAGAATGCATATTGGTGCCTATCCCCACAGTGACATAGAAATCTCATACCAACTCCTGGAAATGCCTCCATATATGAAACACAACGACAGAAGTAAATCCTACAATAATGCCTACTCCGGGCTAGCAGAAGGAAGGAAAAGCACTGGTTCCCTTCTTCCCATGTGGAACAGAAGATCAGGAAGTGAAACTGTTCTTTCTTCTGGTAGCCGATCAGGAGCCACAAGCGTCCCCTCGAGTCCAAAGCAAGTCAGGAGGATGAATGGGCCAGACCACCACACACTTCAGCCAAGAGCACTAAAATACAAAATGGCTGCTAATGAAGCCACTGTGGGCCCCAGTGCCAGGAAATATGTGGGGGGCTCACTTAGCCACATGGGTGCGTACAGCAGATCCCTCCCTAGGTTGTACAAATCTGCGGAAAATCAGGGGGTGCCTTTTAGTTTACCACCACAACCCTCTTTAGAGAAAACTAGGAGAAAAACTCTTGGCGACAAAAATCTACCTCAGAATGGACAAGAAACTGATAATTACCTTAATTTGTCTTCGACTACCTCTGTGGTTTCTCCTTTACGAAATTCTACCCCAGACGGTACTCATTATACCAGCTCAACGCTAAGTGTTCCGTCCAGCCCCCGAGTGGCGAGAAAAATGCGCCTCGCGTCTTCCTCGTCCTGTGGAAGTGACGAGTTTGAAAGGCTCGGGCTACAAGTTTCTAACCCCACTCACCTCTTTCCTGCGGCTGACATGGACAGCATTTTTTCTGTGGGGAGAAATGCTTCAAATTCGAAAGAGTTCGACAAAGCAGATCTGGAGAGACCCAAGCTGACTGGGAATGCGCTGTCGCCTTCTTTGCGGGAGAGAAAGAACAGCATTGGGTCTGGTTTGGAAGGCGAGGACCTCCTGGACTACCACAGAAAGCAGAGAGAGGAGAGGCTGAGGGAACAAGAGATCGAACGTCTGGTAATCATTTAATAATTATGCTGCACAACATGTAAATGTGTCTTGCAAATTACCTACCACGTTTAAAACCTCACAAATGCTGTAATGCTGTTTTTCTACATCTTCCTTTTAAGTTGTGATACTTTAAACTTGGAGGGATATGACACATATAATGGGTATGAAGTTGATGTTTTGGTATCCAACATTTTATATAAGCTTTTTGATAAAAACATTGTCTACTGTTTTTTACCACCATTTTGTTTCAGTTTTTGCACTTTAATACAGTTTTTCTATGGTCACGTTACAGGTTTTATTTACTTGTACATGCGTTTCATTTCTCAACAAGAGTGAGTAACTTTGCCAATTCTGACTGATTACTGTTTATTTTCTGCACCAGTATTAATGGTATGTTCCTTAGAGCTGTCACTGGGTACAGGTGTGGTGTTCTAGTAGGCTGGTGGTGTACTCAGACAGTGGCAGAACCCTCTCATATATCATTTTGAACACACACATCTTGCACGTTATGCTAAACGATTGTCCAAAGGTATTGGCCACGCTTCTGATGGGGGAAGGTTGGGTATCCTTAACAAAAACATTTTTTTTGGGGGGGGGAACAAGCACCTGGCAGTAAAATATAGAGTGAGGGTCAAATGATATATGCTGTAGTCTGCAACTACACACAAGCAATTTTGATGTGTTCCCCACTTGGCCGAAATGTTTGCGGAAGCACACGAGAACGGTGTTCTTCCCCTGTCATTACGTGAGGCCTTATTGATAGTACTCCCTAAGCCTGGTAAGGACATTGAAAAATGCGACTCGTACCACCCGCTCACCCTTTTAAATATGTAATTATGTTTGTATTTATTTTGTATGTGTGTGATGCATGTATTTTTGGTATAAGATTTGTTTTTATTTTTATTATCTGTGTAAAAATGTTAGTAGTTATAAAAAAAAATTTGTTCTAATTTTGCATTTTTAGTTCCATAGTGGGATGTGGTTTTATAGGGGAATAGGGTGGGAAGTTATTTAATTGCCTCAAATTGTAAAGCGCTCTGAAATCCTTCGGGATCAAGTGCGCGCTATATAAAACTTTATAAATAAATAACAAAATAGTGGTGGACTTGCACATTTCATCATTTTGTTGTGCGAGTCAGAGTGATAGCCTAACTGGGAAAACGTTTCTGATTTTGCAGCCATATTGTCATAGTAAGATATACAACCTCTCTGATTAACTAGCGATATCTTTGAACCTAAAACTGTCCTTACATTTTTCTGAGATAGGTGCAGATATCAACAACCATCAAAGCTATGGCTACACATACCGAGAACGAGCAAAAAATGAGCCACCGATTATGCCTATTCATTGTGCTTTTTTTGTTAACACAACTTCATTAGATTTCAATGAGGTCTCTTGACAGAATTTCTATAAGGTCTCTTGACAGAATTTCTATAAGGTCTAGTGACAGCATTTCTATAAGGTCTAGTGACAGCATTTTTATAAGGTCTCTTTTCTTAGTTATCCTGTTGCTTAGCTTAATTTAAACAGTATTCCCAATATTTCTCAGGTTACTGTGGCCTTACTGACCATGGAGCCAGTCAGTTACTTAGATGTTGACCTTTACGCCAACTGTGAACCTGGGCGCATAGGGAAGATAAGACTAGACACAATAATTTCTATAATTGCTGATTTTCTTCGAGGTCAGTAATACTATCTGCATATGAGTTTGCCAGATAAATCTGCCACCACCCTGTTCTCTTTTGCTTGTAATCTCACTGGCTCTGTTGCTCGCAACATTCCTTTGGATGTGCTTACTAATCAGATACTGCCCAATCTTCAGGGAATTAACAGTGACTACAATCAGATAGTGTTAACTGCTGCTAATGGCTTACCTCGAAATTACGGACTCAAGCCAAAGGTGAAGGACCATCATGAGGAGAAGGATAATTAACAGCTGTTAATGCTTGTCATCATATAGGCAATACTGGTATTAAAGCCTGTGCCCCTAATTTCACCAAATGCAACCAAATAAACACACAGACTGTGTCTGCATGCTTCTTGTTCCTGCCACTGAGTCTAAAAGGCAGGCAAACATTTAAAGTTAGTGGAAGCTTTGTAAGCACTTTGATTGGCCGGAGAAATCCCAGGATTTTGTACCAGGTGCTAATTTTGCTTAGTTTCCCACGCTTAGTGTTACATGACCAGTCAAATGCCTAATTCTCTTTCTTAATTTATTTGCCCCTCTTTCAATGTGCAAAGCTCCTCTCCGAACTTGTCACAATCCTTTTGTAAGTTGATCCACTTTTAAGTCTCACCTAAACAACACATGCGTTGCGCTGTGAAATGTATTGTTTACAATTCAGAGGGCTTACAACCTGCCCGCAGCATGCCATTAGTTGATTTCATTATCACTCTCATGTGCAATCTTTCGATTGCTTAGCTGCTGTAGGTCCTTCCTTTCTTGCGTTATCTCCTGCCCGGAGGATGGACCAAGTGCATATGATCTTCCTCGTCATTGTTTTTCCTTGTCTTTTTTAAATTAACAATTTTTTTGATTTTATGAGCATTTTAGTATAATGCCTGGATGTTCAATATGCTTTCCTACTTTATACACAGACATACAGGTTCTTGTTTATGCTGCTTTCACCATATCTGCAGTCTCTTTTGACGCTTTAGTTACGTACAACCACAACTGTACTACTCTTCACGGCTCTACTCAATGCCACTCCACTCTACGCCACTGTACACCACTTCACTCTACGCCAACACTCTTCACTCAAAGATACTCCACTATGTGCCACTCTACTCTATGCCACTCCACTCCTCGCCACTTTACTCTATGACACTCTACTCTATTCCACTCCATTCTACTCTATACCCCTCCACTTTGCTCCACTCAACCCTAGGCCACTCTGCTGGAATGAAAATGTTTTAGCTGACATTATATGTCTTAAATTAGCATGTGTGACACCATTTTATATACAGCCACCATTTTGAGTTGTGTATTCATTAGCACAACAAAGCTCAACCATGGAGAAACAAAAAATATTGCAGCTGCTTTCAGCTAGGGCAAAGAGAGTGAGACAGAAGTTAGTTTTGATCATGGCTCAAAATGGCAGCTGAATATAAAATGGTGCCCCAAATACTAACTTAAGACAAATAATGTCAGCTAAAACATTTTTATTCCAACAACCCCACACTACTTTATCCCACTCCACGCTACTCCCACTATGCCTCACTCTACTTTACTCCACTTCACTCTACTCTTCGCCACTCTACTCCACTCCACTTTATGTCTCTCCACTTCACACAATGTCACTCTATGCCACTTCACTCTATGCCACTCTATGCCACTCTACTATACACCACGCTACTCTAGGCCACTGCATACCACTTGACTCTATGCCACTCTGTTCTATGCCACTCTTCTGTTCTCTACGCCACTCCACTCTGTACCACTCTACTTACTCTATTACACTCCATGCCTGTAAACCTCTCTACTCCGCACCACTCTACTCCACTGAAATCTCCTCTATGCCACTTCATTCCACTCTACTCCACTCTACACCACTCTATTCAATGATACTCTATGCCACTCCATCCTATTCCGAGGCACTATACTCAGTGCCACACTACTCTACACCACATTACTCAATGGCACTCAAATCAACTCCACTCCACGCCACTCTATTCCACTCCCCACAAAGCCATTCCAGCAGTGCCACTGCAGTCTACGCCACTCCACTGTATGTCATTCCACTCTAATCTACACCATCCAACTCTACATCACTCCACTCTATGCCACTCCACTCTACTCTACACACTCAATGCCATTCTATGCCACTCCACTCTATTCAATGCTCCGCTAATCCACACCAGTCTATCCCACTCCACACCACTATATGCCAAGCTACTCTATGTCACTCTGCTCAACGTCACTCTATGCCACTCTACTCTATGCCACTCCACTCTAATCTACGCCATTCAACTCTACATCACTCCACTCAATGCCACTCCATGACACTCTACGCCACTCTACAATTTGCCACTTTAAGCCACTCCATTCTATCTCACTCTATGACACTCTACTCTATTACATTCCACTCTCCACCATACTGCCCTGCTTTACATCACTCCATGCCATCATATGCCACTACACGCCACTCTACGCCAGTCTACTCTAATCCATTCCACTCACTGCCAGTCTAATCTGTGTCACTCTACTCAGCGCCACTCTACTCCTTTCCACTACCATCTATGCCATCCCACACTGTGCCACTCTATTCTACGCCACTCTACTCTATGTCATTCTATGCCACTCAACTCCACACCACTCTACTCTACGCCAGTCTATACCACTCTATGTCGCTCTATGCAAGTCTTCTCTATGCCACTCTATGCCCTTCCACTCTACATCACTTAACTTCATACCACTGTACTCTACGCCAGTCTATACCACACTACTCCACTCCTCTCCACACATTGCCACTCTATGCCTGTCTACTCTACACCACTCTACTACAGGCCACACAAATCCATTTCACTCCAAGCCACTCTACTCTATTCTACTCTACTCTACTCTACTCTACTATACTCTACTATACTCTTCTCTACACAACTCTACTCTACGCTGATCTACTCTACTCTATACCACTCTATTCCATGCAACTCTAGTCCACTCCACTCACTCTATGAAACTCTCTGGCACAGTACCCATTGTATTCCACTCTATGCTGCTCTACTCTACGCATTCTACTCTGCGCCACTCCACTCACGCTATTCCACTACACGCCACTATATGTCAAGCTACTCCACTCATTTAAAACCACTCCATTCCATTTTACGTCACTGAACACCATTCTACGCTACTCTACTCTACCCCACTTCACTGTATGCCACTCCACTTTACACTACTCTACTCTACTTTATTCCACTCTACTCTACGTCACTCCTCTCTATGCCACTCTACTCTGTGTCACTGGAGTGTATGCCACTGTAGAGCTCGCCACTTGACCCCACTCTACTGTACTCTACACCACTCTACTCTACGCCACTCTATTCTCCGTCACCAAACTCCACTCTACGCCACTCAAGATCACTCCACGCCATTCTGCCACTGATCTCTACATCACTCTAGTACTCTCTCTTCTATGGACGAGAACGGTGTTCTTCCCCTGTCGTTACTTGAGGCCTTATTGATAGCACTCCCTAAGCCTGGTAAGGACCCCGAAAAATGCTTCGATGATGATAAAGTAAACGCGCTAGAAACAGCCCTTGGTAAAAACAAGACAACACCCACTATGCTTGATAGTTTCGGCATGTGGCGCAAAGAAACTGAACAACGTAAAAGGAAAACTGAGAGTAGGTTGGGAAAAGAGCTGCGAAAAGCAGCCCACCTAGCTGCTCAGAAACTAGAAGAAGAGATAAAAGAAAGAGAGGAAGTCAAACAGAAACTAGAAATAGAAACATCAAACCAGTGTCCGGTTAGAACGCCCCCTACGCTCTATCCTGAATTACCCTCGAAACAACGAACCAACGATGATCTGCTGTTAGGTCCTCCGATCATCTACATGCCCCCTCCATATGCCCCTTCCCAACTCTTAGCACAGCACCCACCACCCCCAGGTACAAACGAGAGTAGTGCCACAGCTTCGGCCCCCATGGTCTCTGTGCCGGCCGAACTCCTTGTATTAGATACTACACAAACAACAACGTTAGGCGACCCTGAGACCCGAAGGGCCGGTTCCGCTAAAACAAGCAGATTAAGCAAAGATGAGCGAGCAGGGATTGACAAGATAGCAAGGACACTGGTAGAAAGAAAGGAAGATGAAGAGTATATCACAGATATGTTTAACTCGTATACAGGAAGTCACAGACGACATTTTACCGTTCGACTGTGTTACCATGTCTTAAACGCATACGAGGACCGATATCGAGACAAAGGTCCCGGGAGCCTAACGACTCTGTACCGTAAGGTCGATATCGGGGATGAGGGCGAGTGTGATGTGACGGACCTCCTTATGCGTACGTTTGAGGTTTTCCGCCACCTCACTGAACAAGAATCGGAAACTAAAACCACGACATCCGTAGTGACCGAACCACAAACGGGGCAATCTAACGCCATGATGCCGATACGAGAAGCTGCCCCTTACTGGGTTCCTCCACGAAGTGAAGGGACTAACGATGATGCAAACCACAAGGATGCAAAGGGAAGGGTAGTGTACAACTGGGTCTACCAGCCGTGGGACCGGCAAGAGATTCTGACATTCCGGAAATCTCTGCCTGATCTACGTAAAAACCCCACTGCCTTCTATACTGAGTTAGCTACAGCCCTAGGTTCAACGATTATGACCCTGGCTGACATCGACTTGTTTTTCGGGTTATGTCTACCAGCTGATGTGTGGAAGCAAATCCGGAAAGTCGACCACCTTGAGCTGTTTGGACATACCTGGTCACAACTCGATGGCATTGACAAACAACGAGAGCCAGGACAAAAACCTTTGAAACCCATTTTAGACCTCCCAGATAAAATCGTACAGAAATTAAAAACCCTGATTCCAGAAAAGAAAGTGGACTGGTCGATAGTAACGGCCTGTCGCCAGAAACCCCAGGAGGATGTATCGGACTACTTCTCCCGGTTCGAGACGGTGTTCTCCGATTACAGCGGCCAGGACCTGACCACTGCAACCGGACACCATCTGTTTGTCCAGAATTATGTTAAGGGTTTGTCACCAGAGGTATCCCAGAAACTGCAGGCCAGCGAGAGTAGTTGGGCAGCCTCCAAACCTACGGCTATCCTCCAAATGGCCCAATATTACGGAACATCAGAAAAACGAAATAGATAGAGCCACAGAGAAAAAGAAGAAAGATTTGAAAGAGAGGGTGATGATCGCACAACTGCAAGGGGTGACTATAGGACGTGACCAATACAGGGGAAGCTATCAGACGAACGTCCCTAAGACTACACCTCCCAAGGACCGTACTTTGACTCCCCACATTGGACGTACAGACATTAGAGAGGACCAGTGCGCTTTCTGTAAAGGAACTGGCCATTGGAAATCCCAATGCCCGATCCTTTCGGAAATAATCAGAAACAAAGACCCCAAAGACATAGCAAATGGACCGAGAAATAAGGGACAGCAGCGAGGGCCCTCAAATGACACGACTAATGACAGATCAGGCAGACCAAATACATTTGATCGACCCAGACAGAACCAATGCCAGCAATCTGACTATGATGACGCCCACGACTTTGCATAGGACTGCCAAGGGCAAGGGAGGGATCCAGTCGATCTCTATGTTGACCAGCAAGGCCCTTACGTCACTGCTAAGGTCTTGGGTACAAAGTCTCCATTTCTGGTAGACACTGGCGCAACACGTAGTGCGTTATCTAAACGACTGATTCCAAGGGCACCCTTGTCTGGCTCACTCATAACATCGACAGTTTTCGATGGAACGCCCTCCACTAACCCTTTGTCCGCCCCGATCCTCTTCGACTTAGAAAACCACACCACTGACACCACGTTTTTGCTTTCCTCCAATAGCCCTGACGCCATTATGGGACTTGACTTATTGAAACACTTCCGAGCGACAATTAGATGTTCTCAAGACGGAGTTCGAGTTTTCCTTTACGACAACCCTGTCCTGCTTAGACATTGCCCTCCCCGACGCATGTTTTCCATCACTGACGCTGACATATCCCTGCTTGACACTCTGCCTCCGCATCTGTGGGCCAAGACGGATTCGGACGTAGGGCGCATGATGATTGACCCAGTGCACATTACTGTCCGACCAGACGCAACACTCCCAAAACTTCCACAATATCGGATATCGCCCGAGGGCGAGAAGGCATTGGTAAAGATTATTCAGTCACTGATAGACGCAGGAGTGGTAGAGGAAGTGGTTAGCAACGTTTGCAACAGCCCTATCTTGCCCATCATCAAGAAACAGGGAGAGGGAGATGAGAAAGCATACCGCTTTATTATTGACCTTCGAGAGATCAACAAAGTGGTGGTACCCCAGTACCCCGTGGTCTCAGACATCACCACCATCCTGACTTTGATTCCTTCTACTGCCACCACCTTCTCTGTCATTGACCTCAAAAACGCATTCTTTTCCATCCCCATCCACCCAGACAGCCGATATCTCTTCGGCTTTACCCTAAAAGCCCGCTCATATAGGTTCTGCCGAGCACCCCAGGGCTACACAGAAAGCCCTAGCATCTACAGCCAGGCCCTCAAGAGACAACTGGATCAAGTCCAGTTACCCAATGGAGTGGTGTTAGTGCAATATGTCGATGACATCCTTTTAGCAGCCGACACCACTCCATTAGCAGTTACAGCCACCATTCAACTCCTGCACTTCCTTGCGGAAAACGGCCACAAGGTCTCCAAGAAAAAGTTGCAATTCTGCCAACCTCAGGTCACTTACTTAGGCCACCTTTTGTCCAAAGACGGAAGGAAACTCACTCCCGACCGGATCCAAACCATTCTCGACACACCTGTCCCTAAGACTCAGAAACAGGTTCGCTCCTTACTAGGCCTCACCTCCTTCTGCCGACAGTGGTTACCAAACTTTAGCCTCATTGTGAAACCGCTGCTTTCTCTGCTAGCCAAGGACGTCCCCCTCCCACTCCCTTGGACCCCTGAATGCCAAACCTCCTTCACGGAACTGCGAGACGCCCTTTGTTCGGCCCCTGTCCTAGGTACCCCCGATTACACAAAGCCCTTTTCCCTTTACACTCACGAAAGGGAGGGGTGCGCTTTATCTGTCCTGACCCAGTCCATTGGCCCAAAGCAACGACCGTGCGCTTACTTCTCTGCCACTCTTGACCCTGTAGCCAGAGCCCTGCCTGCCTGCCTTCGAGCTGTAGCTGCCGCTGCAATCTCTATTCGACAGAGTGAGGGGATCGTGCTCTCGAATCCCCTCACGGTACTGGTACCCCATGCGGTTGACACCCTCCTGAACCAAACCAAGACGCAACACCTGACGAGTGCACGACTAACTGGATACGAACTGACTCTGCTTGCACCCCATATCACCCTGAAAAGATGCACCACACTGAACCCGGCAACTCTGTTACCCTTACCAGAGAACGATCCCAACGTGCACCCTGTGCATGACTGCGTGACTCTTACGGACGAACAGACTAGAAGTAGGGTTGACCTCAGAGACACGGCTTTTCCTGACCCTGACGGAGAGCTGTGGGTGGACGGTTCTTGCATCAAACTCCCTGATGGCACCACTTCAGCTGCCTATGCGGTCACCACGGCTCGAACTGTAGTCGAGACAGCCCGCATCACGCAACGATCTGCCCAGGCAGCGGAACTGATTGCCCTGACACGAGCCTGCATTCTAGCAGCAGGAACCACGGCGAACATTTACACTGACAGCCAGTACGCCTTCGGGGTGGTTCACCATTTTGGGCTCCTTTGGAGAGAAAGGGGATTCTTGACCTCACACGGCACCCCCATCTTGCATGGAGATCTAGTCTCCGCCTTGATCGAAGCTGTCCTTCTCCCCAAGAGGCTTGCGGTCATTAAATGCCAGGCACACAAGAAGGTGACGGACATTATTGGACAGGGGAATGCACTAGCCGACATCACTGCCCGAACGACAGCCGAAAATAGGACGACAACACATATGTACGTGACCAGATCACAAGCAGAAAAATGGACTGACACTAGGGACACTATCAGAGACATTCAAATGGCTAGCACACAACACGAACTGACTGAATGGACACGGGTGGGATTAAAAGATGACGAAGGCTGCTGGCGGACAAAAGACACAAACAAATGGTTGCTACCTGACTCGTACCTGATTCCCATACTGACTATGGCACACTCCCCTGCCCACATAGGATCAGCCCCCATGATCGAACTAGTCTCCAGAGTTTGGCACAATGATAAAATCTCAGACTCCGCCAAACGTCTGGTCCAACAATGCTTGATATGCCTGCAACACAACCCCGGGAAAGGAACTGTAGTACCCCGGGGAGGGTTTGGGGTTCCAAATCACCCGTTTGAAGTCCTGCAGATGGACTACATCCAGCTAGACAGATGCCAAGGCCTGAAATATGTACTTGTAGTAGTATGCGCCTTTAGCAAGTGGGTGGAAGCATACCCAACCCGTGACAACACTGCTATGGCCACTGCAAAAGTACTATTAAAGGAATTTTTCCCTCGCTACGGCCTTTGTCGTATTTTATGGAGCGACAATGGCCCCCACTTCATAGCCGAAGTCATCCAGCTCATCATAAAGGGGCTGGGCATCAAGCAGAAGTTCCACGCAGTCTTCCACCCCCAGTCTGCGGGTCTCGTTGAGCGACACAATGCCACCCTAAAACTCAAATTGGCCAAAATAGTGGCTACCACGGGTCTGAAATGGCCAGACGCCCTCCCACTGGCATTGCTATCGATGCGTTCCACCCCACCAAACATCACTTGACACCTTACGAAGTTGTTTTTGGTCGACCCATGAGTGTCTGGTCTGCACCGAAACCAACTTCCATTCATGACGTCCCGGACGTCCTAATGTCTGATTATCTGTATAAATTGACTGAAACTCTGTCTGTCATTCATCAGCAGGTGCAGCAGGCCATCCCCGATGCTTCCAGGGGTCCGGGTCACGCCATCCAACCTGGAGATTTCGTGCTGATCCGGAATTTTCAGCGAACGAAAAGTCTGGAACCCAGGTGGACGGGCCCCTGGCAAGTGCTGCTCACCACCCGGACGGCTCTACGTGTGGAGGGGAAACGGCACTGGCTGCACGCGCACCACTGCAAGAAGGTCTCCTCGACCTTGACCACAACAGAAAACATCGACAACCAAGAAGAGCTCCTGGACAAGGACCGACCGTCTTTAGCCTGCTATCCGGATTCCGAAGCCCTCGAACTTGCAAAATTCTCTGATCCTACTGTGCCATCCAGAGAAGGGTATTTCCTGCGACGAAAGGAGGGAGCTTCGGCTAAGTAGACCACGGACTAAGTTAAATCTCAGAACGGTGACCTAAACACCACCAAGGGTCACCCGGAGAGACGCTAAACGAAGTCTGTGGTTCTGCCCACCACCGAGCACCTTGAAGATGATGGAAGCGCCAAATAAGAAGATGATGGAAGCGCCAAATAAGAAGGTGATGGAAGCATCAGGAAATACCCACTACAGAAACCCGAGAGCAGACAGGCTCCACAGCTCAAAGACAATTGCACTTTTCATCACAATCCTTTTCTGCTTTCTCCTCATGACCACGCTCTGGATTGTGGAAGAAAATGCACCTGCTCATGAAACATTCCTGACCACTGCACAGCCTACCACCATGAAGGAACATTACCTGATTTCACTCTCTCCTCAACTCAGAGAGAGACGAAAGGAATTTTGGAATAACTCCTTTGTACAGTTGCTGCACCAGCACAATCTTGCCACCAACGCCACCAACTGTTGGATCTGTGGGTTGCTACCTCACGCCACTGGACACTCGATACCATTCATCCCTTCACCCTTCTCAGTTCACGGCTCTTGCCTTGCTTGGCTGATCCTCCTGCAAGAAAGCTATAAGGACAATGCCACCTCCAGCAAAACTGTAACGCATTTCTTCCACGAGGTCTGGCGAAACAAAACAAAGACACACTTCTGCCCGCAGACCTCCAACGACTCAATCCACATGGACATCCCTGCTAAAGAACGAATTGAAATGCAGGTATTCAACAATCCAACCAGACCCACCTTCTCCTACCTGCGGAAACGAACGGCTGCCACTCTGACTGTGGCCCTGTCAGTCATCAACGTCACAGGCCACATGTGCATAAAAGGGCTTGGGACACAGCTGGTAGGCCGCAGTGCTTGCCGTTTTACCAGAACTTTGGATTCCACTGATCCACCTTCCTTTGTGTCGTCCCCAAATATGTATTTCGTCTGCGGCACAAAAGCCTACACCTGGCTCCCCAAAGGCTGGGGGGGCACTTGTTTCATCTCCTTTATCCTTCCTCCGACTTATGTGGCTCCAGCGAATCATCATAGACAAAAGCGAGCCAAGGACATTGAACAAGCCGACTCAACAGGAGCGCAGTTCCTCGATGCTATGAAGGGACTTGTCCCACTCTGGGGCCCGATGGCAAACAGCCGTGCCATCCGACATCTGACCCAGGCAGTTGAGACAACAATGAACATCACAGCTGGTATCGTTGCTAACAACACCGCCGAACTTCAAGCGGTCCGCTTGGTGGCCCTTCAGAACCGCCTTGTCCTAGATGTGGTTCTTGCGGACCGTGGTGGAGCCTGCCGCATTATTGGGTCCAGCTGCTGTACATTCATACCGGACAATTCACCCTCAGTGTATAAGGCCATCGAACATCTTCACAGACTCTCTTCAGAAGTCCACCAGGAACAGGAAGAATGGTCGCTTGGTGGTTGGTTCTGGAACACCGTTAAGAACTGGGGCTGGAGACTGTTCACCATTATCCTGATTCCTGTAGTTGTAATATGCAGTCTATGCTTAGGAATTCAATGTCTGCCACCTCTGTGTTCACTATGTGCAAATTGTATTTGCCCTAAGACTGTGGACTTTGTAAACGAATGCATGGGAGCGTTATATGATGCTGAGGTTAGGAATTTGATGAAGATTGACATTGAGTAGGCAAGTTGGCTAGATATGTTGAAAAGGGAGGACTGTTAAAAGCTAGGCTGCAATCGTCAACATTATCGGAGCCATCTTGCCCCCTTTTGAGCCCATTCGTGCGCGTAAGCGGCAGCCATTTTGAGCACCATGGCCTCCCTGCCCCTCGCTGATAGCTAGCGCGTCTCTCTCTCTCTCTCTTAACCTCGCAGGCATCCCCCGCACGCTGACAAACCCCCGCTCTCGCATGCCTTGGGTCATAAACTCCCCATCTGCGCGGCTCTGCCTCGGAATCCTATCCTGTTCCCAGCGCGACACCTCCCTTCATTCCTTTCATGGTCCCAGGTCCTTTGATACAAACCCCCTTTCCTCCTCTGTACCCGTTTGTCTTCCTCGTTCCCAGGCCACCACCTGGCCCTGCGGATACTGTTATTACCCCCCTCTCCTGTACAGTAGGAAGTTTCCCTCATCAAAGGATCCAAGAGTTGATCAAAGCACCCACCCCATGAGATCCGATCAACCTCACACATTCCGTGAATCGGCGGAATGTCCAGCTGCGCGATAATCATCACCTGTTGTGACCGGGGTGAGGACTTCAACTGTAAATGTGTGTGGGAACGGGCCTGAAGCGGGGATTCCGAGGGCGTCTTTCCTTACATCAAAGTAAATGACAGAGATGTGTTTAACGTAATAAAACAATAAACTTGTGTATAAGAGGCCAGGCCTCAGAGATGCGGTTAGAGCACCTCGAGAAGATACCCTGTTGTCTGATTTGATGTGTTCTGCTCCGTCGGAATAAAACTTCTGTTTCCTGCCTTCCAGTCTCCAGCGCCTGCCTCTTTGTTTGATAAACTTGAGTGGGTATAGAGGCGGCTAACGCCGGGCAACTTCCAAAAAAAGGTCTTCTGCCGGTACCTTTTTTAACAGGACCTACACTGGTTTTCATTCATCAGAAGCCAAAGAGCCATGGGTAACAAATTTCATGCTTTGGACACCAGGACAGTAAAAGAGTGTTTGCTCCTGGTTGTCATGCGAAAGAAACTGAGGGCATTTTAAAAGTGAGGCCTTTTTAGATCTTAATGCAAAAAAAGATCAATTGATGAACGGAATGCTGAACAATATCATTCACCCCCAGTACGGAGATCTGGGCCTAAATCCATTGTTTTTTCGCTCACCACGCCATTCCAGTTTGGAGCCCGAACTGCTAGACCAGGTGGTGATACCCCGAAACCAGTCCCAGAATGCTTGTTTCCAGTCCAGGGAGGACCTGGCCTGGCAGTTCGGGCTGGAGTGTTCCCATAGGGAGCAAGGTCAAGACTGATTTGCATATGGCTGGGCCCAAACTTGGGTGTCATGGTGGGCAAAAAAAATGATGGATTGGGATGCGGCCCGAGCAATTGCCTGTGGCTGAGATCAATTCAATCATTCCAACATCACCTTGTTATTTTGGCATTTTCAGATCTTAAAGCACACTCTGGCTGATATTGACAGAGCCTGTTAAAGAGATATCTAGGAGCCGCCTGGTAAAAAGAATAAAAAGTGATGACTAAAGCTTTGCAGGTAATATATTTTTAGGTCTCGACTATTCTATTCCGTTAGGGATTGAATAGGCGAGATTAATAGTAAGCAGTCCGAAAAGTCTACCTAGCCTGCGGATCGCGTACAGTTCATGTGAGGCAGGCATGTGAGGCAGGCGCGTGCACATCAAACACCATCAGCCTCGGCATCAGACTTCAAAGGAAGCCGCTCGCACACCACCATTTGTCTGAGTCTCAGCATCAGACTTCAAAGGAATCCTCTCCCAAGCCGCTCCCCCGCCCCCCCCCAGACTTCAAAGGAATGCGCCCCAGCTCCCCCGCCCCCCCCCCCCCCGCCCCAGCAATGCTGAGAGCTTGTTTTTTTTGCATCCATTTCGTGGGAAAGCCGTGTTTTGTTCGGCGTTCTCTGCACCTTTCTCGTTTTTTTCTCTGGACGAAAGTGAAAGCCTACCGTGCTTGTTTACAGTAGACTTGCTCCTCAAATGCTGTTGCTGTGTTGCCATCTCTCTAGGGACACAGCTTGAAAACACTCGACTTGCTAGCTGCAATGCTACATCCGCTATGCTTTGCCTCTAGACACGTTGATCCCTCGCAGACTGTGCTTACTCTGCCCCTCCTGATTCTGAAACTGACCAACGCAGTCACCACACAGTCTCTTCTCTCTGTCTTATGATGTCTGCCCTGCCACCATTACTTCGGACCCTCACCCTCACACCTCCTCACCCTCACACACCCTCACACCCTCTCACCCTCTCACCCTCACACACCCTCACTCATCCTCACACCCTCACCCACCCTCACACACCCTCACTCACCCTCACCCCCTCACCCTCACAACCCTCTCACCCTCTCTCACCCTCACCCCCTCACACCCCCACACACCCTCAAACCCCCTCACCCTCACACCCCTCACTCTCACACTCCTTCACCCTCACACCCCCTCATCCTCACCCTCACACACCCTCACTCACCCTCTCACCCCCTCACACCCCCACACACCCTCACCCTCACACCCCCTCACCTCACACCTCGCCCCCTCACCCTCACACACCTCCTCACCCTCACTCCTCCTCACCCTCATACCCCCTCACTCTCACACCCCCTCATCCTCACCCTCACACACCCTCACCCTCACACACCCTCACCCTCACTCACCCTCTCACCCTCACACACCCTCTCCCCCTCACACACCCTCTCACACTCTCTCACCCTCACACACCCTCACCATCACACCCCCTCACCCTCACATCCCCTCACCCTCACATCCCCTCACCCTCCCTCACACCCCCTTACCCCCACACTCTCATACACCCTCTCACCCACCCTCACCCTCACACACCCTCACCCTCACACACCCTCACCCTGACACACCCTCACACACCCCCTCACCCTCACACCCCCTCACCCTCACAACCCCTCACCCACACAACCCCTCACCCCCCCACACACCCTCTCACCCCCCCACACACCCTCACACCCTCACCCTCACACCCCTTCAACCCCACACTCTCACACACCCTCTCACCCACCCTCACACACCCTCACCCTCACACCCCCTCACCCTCACACACCCTCACACCCTCACCCTCACACACCCCCTCACCCTCACACACCCTCACCCTCACAACCCCTCACCCACACACCCCCTCACACCCCCACTCACCCTCACACCCTCACACATCCCCTCACTCTCACACCCCTCACCCTCACACCCCCTCACCCTCACACCCCCTCACCCTTACCCTCACACCCTCTCACCCTTACCCTCACACACCCTCACCCGCACACACCCTTACCCTCACACACCCTCTCACCCTCACCCCCCCTCACCCTCACCCTCACACCCCCTCACACCCTCACCCTAACACACCCTCTTACCCTCACACACCCTCTCACCTTCACACCCCCTCACCCCCTCACCCTGTCACCCTCACTCTCACTCACCCTCACACCCCCTCACACTCTCACCCTCACACCCCCTCACCTTCACAACCCCACACCCTCACCCTCACACCCTCTCCCTCACACCCCCTCACACCCCTTCACCCTCACACCCCCTCACCCTCACACCCCCACACCCTCGCACCCCTCACCCTCACACACCCCCTCACACACTCTCACACCCCCTCACCCTCACATCCCCTCACCCTCACATCCCCTCACCCTCCCTCACACCCTCACCCTCACACCCCCTCACCCCCACACTCTCATACACCCTCTCACCCACCCTCACCCTCACACACCCTCACCCTCACACACCCTCACCCTCACACACCCTCACACACACCCTCACCCTCACACCCCCTCACCCTCACAACCCCTCACCCACACACCCCCTCACCCCCCACACACCCTCACACCCTCACCCTCACACACCCTCACCCCCACTCTCTCACACACCCTCTCACCCACCCTCACCCACCCTCACCCTCACACCCCTCACCCTCACACACCCTCACACCCTCACCCTCACACACACCCTCACCCTCACACCCCCTCACCCTCACAACCCCTCACCCACACACCCCCTCACACCCCCACTCACCCTCACACCCTCACCCTCACACCCCCTCTCACACCCCCTCACTCTCACACCCCTCACCCTCACACCCCCTCACCCTTACCCTCACACCCTCTCACCCTTACCCACACACACCCTCACACACCCTTACCCTCACACACCCTCTCACCCTCACACCCCCTCATCCTCACAACCCTCACCCTCACACCCCCTCACTCCCTCACCCTAACACACCCTCTTACCCTCACACACCCTCTCACCTTCACACCCCCTCACCCCCTCACCCTGTCACCCTCACTCTCACTCACCCTCACACCCCCTCACCCTCACACCCTCACCCTCATACCCCCTCACCTTCACAACCCCACACCCTCACCCTCACACCCTCTCCCTCAAACCCCCTCACACCCCCTCACCCTCACACCCCCACACCCTCGCACCCCTCACCCTCACACACCCCCTCACACACTCTCACACCCCCTCACCCTCACCCTCACACACCCTCACAACTCTCACTCCCTCACCCCCCTCACCCTCACACCCCCTCACCCTCACACACCCTCACCCTCACACACCCTCATCCTCACCCCCCACACCCCCTCACCCTCGCACCCCCTCACCCTCACACCCCCTCACACACCCTCACCCACCCTCACACCCCCTCACTCACCCTCTCACCCCTTCACCCTCACACACCCTCACTCACCCTCACACCCCCTCACCCTCACACACCCTCACCCTCACACACCCTCACCCCCTCACCCTCACACCCCCTCACACACCCTCACTCACCATCACACCCTCACCCTTGCACACCCTCACACCCTCACACCTCCTCACCCTCACCCTCACACACCCTCACTCACACACCCTCACCCTCACACCTCCTCGCCCTCACACCATCTCACCCTCACACACCCTCACCCTCACACACCCTCACCCTCAAACCCCCTCACCCTCACTCACCCTCACACACACTCACACACCCTCACCAGCATAGCATACAAAAACATAGCATAGCATAACAAAACACAGCATAGCATAGCATAACAAAAAAAGCATAGGATAGCAAAATATAGCATAACAAAACAAAGCATAGGATAGCAAAACAAAACAGCATAACACAATAAAACATAGCATAGCAAAACACAACAAAGCATAGCATAACAAAACACAACAAAACATAGCATAGCATAACAAAACAAACATAGCATAACATAACAAAGCATAGCAAAACAAAACATAGCATAGTATAACAAAACATAGCATAGCGTAACAAAACACAACACAACATAGCAGAACAAAACATAGCATAACATAACAAAACATAGCACAACATAACATAAAACAAAGCATAGCATAACAAAACATAGCAAGTCAAGTCAATAAGTCTTTATTGCGATTCTTCATCATAAAAGACAATCTAAAACAGTAATACAAAATCCATGCAAGATAAAATGAATCATATACAACTAAGAAATTAGATTCTTTCTAAAAAAACAGTAATTCACAGGTACTTAAATATTTAAAAAATGCTAAAATAGAATTAAATGTGCAAATAGGCAATAGACTTAGACATAGCTAAAATATCTCTAATTTAGAATCTCAGTGAGGGTCGCAAATCCTGTAGATGTGCCCAACTATAGTTCCTACTTCGGGTAGCCATAGAGTTGATCAATCCTACAGACTAAGCCCCACCCTTTTTGATCCGAAGGACCCATACCCAACTCAAAACTTTTGCTACACCGATTACAACTGGGTTAGTGGTATCATTTTTCAGTATTCTGCTTGCAACCTGTGCTGATCTTGATCCCATAAGCATACAAACAGGTTTTAACCATACGCGTCTGGGTTGTTGGTACGCGGGGCAAACAAATAAAAAATGATCGATGGTTTCAATGTGATCTAAATAAAATACACATTTATCACTGCCAGCAGGATTCCATCTACTGGATAACCATCGCAGTGGTAGTGTGCCTACTCTGAGCTGATGATACAATTTGAGATCTAGTGGCTTCGTAATAATATCCCAGTACTCTTCCAGGCAGGATTCATCCTTAGTATCAAGAAATGTTGCTGTCAAGGAGCTACCTACTTGGGAAGAGTACCTCTTGTTTTAATCATATCCCAGTACACAGCACTATAGATCTTTTTGGATGGGAACACAGCTGTATCCGGATTAGCCCAAAGTTCTCCCATCCCCATGTCTGTCAATAATGACTTGATTTCAGCCAGCCAGGAGATTTGATAGGAACCACCCAGCCCTTTAACTTCCATCATGGCTTTGGCATATAAAGAAAGTTCCGGTGTGGTCCATAGACGTCGCCAAAACGCCAGGGGTCTGTAGCGTGCCACATCCTCAACTGCCTGGCAACCAAGATCCAACAGTAGGGGAATACGCGGGGAAGATTGGGGTAAGCCTACGGCCAACCTCAAAAATGTATTCTGTGCAACTGTAAGTGGGGACAGATTGCTGAAGCCCCACAATTCGGCACCATATAAAATTGCGGGCAACATTTTAGAGACATAGATTTTAACGAGTGGGGCAATTGGCTTTGTTAAGGACTGCCTATGCTCTTTAATCAAAGCGCCACCTAGTTGGGTGTGTTTTAAAGCTAGCATGTCGATTTGGGGCTTCCAACTCATTCTATCGCTATAAGTGACACCCTCACACACACTCACACACCCTCACCAGCATAGCATAACAAAACATAGCATAGCATAACAAAACACAGCATAGCATAGCATAACAAAAAAAAGCATAGGATAGCAAAGCATAGCATAGCATAACAAAACAAAGCATAGGATAGCAAAACAAAACATAGCATAGCATAACCAAACATAGCATAACAAAACAAACATAGCATAACATAACAAAGCATAGCAAAACAAAACATATCATAGTATAACAAAACATAGCATAGCATAACAAAACACAACACAACATAGCAGAACAAAACATAGCATAACATAACAAAACATGGCATAACATAAAACAAAGCATAGCATAACAAAACATATCCTAACAAAACATAGCAAAAAACAACAAAACCTAGCATAGCATAGCAAAACACAACGAAACATAGCATACATAACAAAACATAGCATAGCATAGCATAACAAAACACAACAAAACATAGCATAGCATAACAAAACAAAGCTTAGCATAGCATAACAAAACATAGCATAGCATAACAAAACACAACACAACATAGTATAGCATAACAAAACAAAGCATAGGATAGCAAAACTAAACATAGCATAGCATAACAAAACAAAGCATAGGATAGCAAAACAAAACATAGCATAGCATAACAAAACATAGCATAACCTAACAAAACAGCACAACAAAACACAACACATAGCATACCAAAACATAGCAAAACATAGCATAGCTTAACAAAACACAACAAAACATAGCATAGCAAAACAAAACATATAATAGCAAAACAAAGCATAGCATAATAAAACACAACAAAACATAGCATAGCATAACAAAACATAGCATAGCATACCAATCATAGCATAGCATAGCATAGCAAAACATTGCATAGCATAACAAAACATAGCATAGCATAGCAAAACACAGTATAGCATAGCATACCAATTAAAAGCATAGGATAGCAAAACATATCATAGCATAACAAAACAAAACATAGGATAGCAAAACAAAACATAGCATAGCATACAGCATCTCTCCGCACCACCACAGCATCACTCAGGGGCACCACAACATCACTATGCGCTACCACAGCATCACTGAACGCAACAGCATCACTCGTTCGTCATCACAACATCACTCAGCGCCACCACAGCATCAATCTCTGCAACCATTCAACAACACCTGGTTCAAATATGTTCTCTCAATGTTTCAAGCTTTATTACAAATGTAACAAAAAGATGTTAATATTTCACTTCTGTTCTTGGATTTTTGTCACAATAAAATACACTGAACATCATCTTCACAAAAGTTATTTACAAAACTTTAAGCTATTGCCATTATAAATTACAATAACTTTTATTTAAGTATTAATTATTGAAAAAAAATTAAAAGCCACTGTTATTTGTAATATCAATACATGTAATATTGCATTACAAATGCTATAGGTGTCACATTTGCGAAAGTCATAGCTATTGGCATTGTAAATGACAAAGCTATTCATTTCGCTATTTTCAAAAACAAAACATAAATAAAAAATGTGTCACTTACAATACCAAAAGCTCAAACTTGCCTCATGCGAGACCTATTGCATTGCAAATGCTTGTTTTGATAGGAAGCCAATGAAGATCTTTGAATGGGACCAATTTAGTTCTGGCCAGTCTGAGTACCAGCCTGGCCGCTGCGGTTTGCACTGTGTGCAAATGATTTAGCAGGTAAGAAGGCAATCCTAAATAGAAAGCATTTATATAGTCTGGATGTGCTGGATGCTTGCAAAATTATTTTAGATGCGTTCAAGGGAAAAAATTCCAATGTTTTCTTTAAAGTTTGCATCAGTTAGAAACATGTCCCAGCCACCAAGCAGACCTGAGGACCAAATGAAAGTGTATTATCAAATTTAATACCCAGGTTTCTAGCCACCAAAGTAGGGGGAGGAGGGAGTCCCAATTCCTCTGGCCACCAGTCAGTGGACCATCCATTTACAGCATGTCTAAACAGTATAATTTCCATCTTGGAGGAATTGCATTTTAAACAATTACTGTTCATCCAATATGTTACCTCCAACTAGCATTTATTAAATGCAGCCAAATCACCAGATGCCTGTTTCCCAAATGAAAAAAATAAGTTGGGTGTCATCTACATATGAAATCACCTAAATACCAATTGTTAAAGTGTTATTGGCAAGCGGATTCATCCACACATTAAACAGTGTAGGTCTTGGTGTTTGCCCACAAGGATTCCCATTTTGAATTCTTTACACTGTACTCCTTTTTCTTGTCTACTTTGAGTAGGGCCATTTTTGTGTTTTTGAATATTGGGTTGGAGACGTGTGTGGCCCCTTTTCACCCACTCTTATTCTTCTAGCAAGACAGTGGAAAAGGGGACAGCTAAACATATATACCACTTACCACTATCCTTGACAAGAACAGCCAGTTTGGACTGTTACCCTGTAATTGTAAAGCGATGATAAATGTATGTATAAAAATGTAATAAAATACTTTGAAATAAGAAAAAAAACAGTGTACGTCTCAACGAGGAGCCATAGGGTGCTCCGTATTTCAGCTCTTTGGCAGCCAATGAGAAATTCTTCAAAAAACAAACGGTTCTCTCTCGGATACAAACGACTGAATCCATCCAAGGGCTGTGCCACCTATCCCCAAATCTGCAGGTCTGGACAATAGTATCAGATGGGAGAAAGTCGCAGACAAATCCAACAGGATGAGGGCTGGCAACTGACTCTGATCAGGAAGGCTTTTAATCTCCTCAAATGCTTCAAGCAGGCTGTCTCAGTACTGTGTTTTGATAGAATACCTGATTGCGATAGATGCAGTAAATTGTTTAATTCCAAGTATTTACACAGCTGGCAATTAACCAGTTTTACCAGAACTTTAACAGCTGCCTGCAGTAAAGAGATAGGTCTAACATTTCCTAACTCCAGCTTCTTAAGTAAAGGGTTAACTGGGGCCCATTTCCAGCATTTTGGCACAGATTCCAAAGAGAGCAAGGAATTCAAAACATAATTAAAGACCTGTGTTAATAAACTCAATTGCATGGGCCAATGTACCAGGAGGACACGGGTCAAACAGTAAACCCGATAAACAGTGTAAGATTACCTACTGCGATTTATTTAGAGAAATCTGCACAAAAATTAGTAGCGCGCATATTTCTTTAGCATTAGAGATGTCAAACAGCGAGAACGAAGCTGAATCAATTTTAACAATTAAATATTGAATATTCTCTACCTTTTCAACAAAAAGGAGGGCCAACTAATCACAAAGTTCTTGGGAAGCTGGTATCCTAATGCTACAAGCATTAGGGCAAAGAAACTGTTTCACAATCTTGAAAGTTTCACAAGCTCATTCTAGCTGCAAGAAATTCTGCTTGTGTAATCTTGATTTTTTTACAAACTACTGTAAAAGCCTGTTTGTATATAACCTTATCTTCCAGACTGAATCTCGAGCGTCATTGTTTTTATAGCCATTTACTGTGCTTTTTATTACATTGTGCTAAGTCGGAAGAAAACCATGATACTGATACTGCTCTTTAACAAGCTAGTCTAGGATTTGCTAGTTCCGTAGGCCTTATACAAGGCATAGAAAACTTAAAAGAAATAAGATAGTGATCCGGCCAAACTACTGGAGAGGAGACCCCACTATAGTCAGGTCCAAATTAGAAAACCCCAAATCAATTACGTGGCCTGCCTTATGAGTTGGAAGATTATTGAAGAGTCAAAGCCGTCAGTGCCTGAACCAAATGGCGAGCCAAGGAATTTTTGTGATTATCTATATGCAAATTGTAATCGCCCAAAACCAAGAAGGTGGCAAATTTCATGCAGAAAGGTGACAGATCTTCGCCAACGGAGTTCACAATCTGCACACTAAATCTTGGGGGCCAATAAATCTGCACACCCGAGAAGGAGAAGTTCGGGGAGATAAAAGCAAATGACACAAATGAAAAACACAATATCTACAGACACATGCCAATAGATTTAGAAGGCTAATACTTATTTTTAAAACCCCCCAAAAAATGTGTAGAATCATAATGCAAAAGCCTATAATGATTTTTGAAAGATCTCACAGTCGATGAGGATTGATTCATGGTGGGTAGAGTATGTGTCTTAATCTTTTGTATACTTCTATGAGACGGCAGCACGTTCCCCACATTTGTGTAGAGATGAGACCCTGTGAGCTCCATATCCTGAGAGAGTTCTAGATGTGACTTCTCTCAAATGACCAGAAAACCATGATCTTTGAAGTCTTCAGTACTAAGCCTCTGTCTTGAATAATCTGTACTTCTGATCAAGTGAAAATGAACTAGTAGTGCAGGTGAGGATGAAGCATGACACCCTCCCTGTGCATTAACCCTAGAAGAGTCTTCCTAACCTTGGTGAACTCTCTGGCAGCCGACTTGTCCAGTATGGCAACACTGCAAACTGAAAAGGTTTGCCATTCACAGAGAATCTGAAGTGTTTCAGATGTTCCTGAAGAATCATAACATGAAAGTATGCATCCTGAATGTCTAGAGTCACAATGAACTCACTTGAAAGGACAAGAACACTACGAGGCTTGACACATTGCACAAGAGAATCTTTAACGGCGAGGACAAAAAATACTTTCTCATTCAATGCTTTATGTGATGAAACAGTTTTGGACCTGGTTGCATGTTTAGGGAAGTTTCTCAAGGAGGGTAAGTTCTACCAAGCACAAACAAGGCTGGAGAACATTTACTAGCTTTATATCATTCCATATCTGTGGCATGCAACATGGGTGTACAGTTAACAAAGATTTAGGATAGGGATTTATAAAGCTCACTAAAACCCGAAGGTGCCAAGGCGCTGAGCGGACGGGAAGAGGAGAGGAGAATGAGAGGCAGCTGGCTAAACTGAGAAAAGCCAGGTCTTCCGTTGTTTTTGAACACCGGAAGGATTCCACATGGGAGATCAAAAAGGGTAATGTATTCCAGAGTTTGGCCGCCGCCACCGAGAAGGACCGACTACCCCATCTGGATTTGTGAACTCTAGTGATATACAGTTTTCTCTGGGATGAAGATCTCGAGGACCTCCCAGGCATATACCATTTGAACATGGTTTTCAGCTGTTGCAACCCTATATTTTGCAGGGCATTGTGAACTGTACACAAGGCTTTGAAGGAGTTTCACTTCCTAATAGGGAGCCAGTGCAGAGTGCGAAGCTCCTCCTTTGCTGAATGCCTTTTCGGGATATTCAGGATCAGCCTGGCAGCCCCATTTTGTATGACCTGAAGCCTGTTCAGGGAGGCCGTACTAGTATTCAGGTACAAAGCATTACAATAGTCAATCCGGTAGTAACCAGTGAAATGACCGTAGGCTGGTGGAATATACGGAAGCACCTTCCTGAGAGTCTTCAGAATGTAAGAGCAAGTACTGACAGTGCGACTGACCTGAGTCTCAAAAGTCAGACCAGTGTCAAAAATGACCCCCAAGTTTTTGACTCTTTTGGCGGGAACAGGAAGGGGACCGCAAGCTCCTGGCCACCAGGCATTTGACCAGATTGAAGTCTGGGGACCAAAGACTAGGACCTCGGTTTTTCCTGCATGGATCTTGAGGGAGTTATTTTGCATCCGTCTGATAATGCTGGCCATGCACTGGTTACATTTCTAGGCGACCAACTGCAGATCATTGGAGATGGAAACAATGATCTGTGTGTCGTCAGCGTGGGAGATCACCTGAAACCCAAAGGATCTGACAAATTTGGCCAGTGGGACCACATACACATTAAAGAGGGTGGGGCTCAGGGGTGTGCCCTGGGAAATGCCACAGGGTAGGCTAAAAGCCTTAGATCTGAAACCCCCACAACTAGCAGCATTAGTTGTCTCTGTCAGGAAGGAATGGAGGACCTGTAGGTCCTTACCCGAGATCCCCACCTCTTTCAGGCGTTGGACCATGCAAGTGGGAGAGACGGTGTCAAAAGCCGCCAACAGGTCTAGCATAATCAGCACTACTGACCCACCCTGATCGACCTGCATGCGGATGTGATCAGTGGCAACAATGAAGGCGGATTCTGTACTGTAATTGGTGCAGAAACCATTTTGTGACTGATCCAAGATCTCATTGGAGTCCAAGTAATTCATCAACTCAATATTGATGAACTTCTCTAGGATTTTAGTGTGGCCAGAAGAAGAGAAATGGGGCGAAGGTTTTACAATTCAGAGGGGTCAGGATTGGGTTTCTTAAGGAGGGTTGTAACAATTGCCTCTTTCCAAGCGTCCAGATAACAGCCGGAGCGAGGATACTGTTAAACACTTTGCAAAGAAAGTCAGCAGCCACGTTGGGAACCATCTTGAGAGTGAGGGGCGTACAAGGGTCCGAGAGGGAACCAGACTTTAGACCCATAAGAAAATCCAAAGTTTGTTTCACAGTAATCTTGGAAATGCTGTCAAAGTAGGAGGGGGCTCCCCCTTCCCTGGTCCTGCATGACCTTCACGCCCTCTGATTCTGCCATTTGCATATTGTTGAGCTCCCTGAAGATTTTATGGACTTTGTCCTCGAAGTAGGTAGCTATTCTATCAGAGAGGTCTTGAGAGGGGGACAGCTCCCGCATCCCAGAAGGTTCGGAGATCTCCTTGATCACCTTGAAGAGGTGCTAGAGGAAAAGTCTGCAGCAAGGATCTTCTTAGTGAGGAAGTGAGCATTGGCTTGAAAGATGGCTCGCTTATATTTCTGCAGCAGGGCTTTCTGCTTGACTTTCTTCCTAATACAAGGGTCTAGCCGCCATTTGTGTTCCTGCCTGCGACATTCCCTTCTGAGTGATCTAAGTCCATTCGAAAACCATGGAGATGTAGGTTTAACTATCTTAAAGGTGCGCTCTTTAAAAGGTGCAACAATATCTAAGGCTTGAGCAATCCAATTGTGAAACCCCTCTGCCGTAAGGGGGAAGGTACTGTGCCTCCCAGTCCCAGCAGAGGCCAAAGCCAACTCCAAATCAGGAGCAGAAATCTTGCTCATCCCCCTGTAGTGAATGTGCCTTGGGAGGATGCTGTCCTCCACAGTAGTGGAGGGATTCTGGCAAACTTTAAATAGAATCAACGAGTGGTCGACCCAGTTAAGTGGCTTTACCTCTCCAATTAATAAGCTGCAATGATTGGTGAAAACGCCGTCTAAGATATGACCGGCGTTATGCATGGGGAATTGAACAAGTTGCTCAAAGCCCAAAGATGGCATAAGTTCAAAGAGGTGCAGTGTGTCAGTGTCCTGCTTCTTCTCAAGGTGATAGTTAAAATCTCTGAGAATGGTAGTATAAGAAATAGCGACAAGTGGCTCTAAAATTTTGCACCAAGACTCCAAAAACCCGGGTCTAGGGCCCGGGGACAGTACACTAGCAGACCTGTAAAAGTGTGGTTTTTGGACAACGAGATCCTAAAGGAGGCAGCTTCCACCAGAGAAGCAAAATACTTTCCCACCATAGTTAGGGTGCATTTCAGAGAGTCACGGACCACCAGGGCAACACCGCCCCCCCTACACTCAGTGCGGTTGCATCTTAGAATTATGTACCCAGGGGGAACAGCATCCATGAGGTCCGGGCCAGCGTTCTCATTGGCCCATGTCTCTGTAACAAAGAGACAGTCTAGAAATTTGGGTCTGAAAGTTTAATACTAGTTCTTTTTTATGTTTAGTCATGGACCGAGCACTCAACAATGCCCCTTTAATGGACCTTGATTTATGACCAGGTGGAATGTTAGTCCTGAAGCTGGATTTGTCAGTCCCCGTTGCTCTGAGCGCTGTATAGGGGATAGACCTCGACATCAGTTCATTGGTAAGTCTGAAGTTACAATGATGACAGTTTGCTTGACCTCCCAAAGAGGGGTCCAGTATGACAGCGCATTTCTCAAAATGGCCATTGGCCATTTAACTCCAGGATCTCTGCCCTTGAGTAGGTTATGACCTTATTGCCCCTGTAACCTGGGAAGGACCGGGCAGAGTGCCTGGCCCCTGGCGCCATTGCCAATAGCTTTCACATTGAGATGGCATGCAAGACTTCAACTCTCAGAGTGGGATTTGGTGGCACTTTTGAGAAGTTAATTCAGAGGTAGATATCAGGAGAGGCTGCAGGACTCTCCTGAAAGGTCCAGTCTTTCAGAGGCTGATAAGTCAACAAGGCCGCTGGCAATAAATTGACCAAATACTATTGGGTTTGAATGTACAAAGGTCATCCACAAGGGCCATAATACTATATGATTTAGACGTTGTTCTACCCAACAATTTGGTAGAGGGCAGACTACAGCTACCTCCATCACGCCTCTACATCACCCAAGACAACACAATCGGTGGAATTGAACTGTCTCACCAGGCTGTTCGAGACAAAGAAAATGGCTGCTGGATAGTGGACATATGAGTACTGTGTTTAGTCTGAGTCTGTACACTCAATCTCCACCATTCTGGACTGGCAGCATGCTGTAACTGCTATCATTCCCTGGCAGAAGACTCTTTTCTGTCTTACAAATTGTGGAGGGCTTTTGGAATGTTTTCATTCAGCAGTGTACATCTTATAATTTTCAGTTCCCAAGAAAGACTTGACCTTTAATGACATACATTATTTCATATGATATGTCCCGAAACAAACATGTGTATTGTTTATTCTGTATGGGAATGTCCTAGTTCTGCAACAATGTGGTTGCTTGACTCTAGACCACCCAAAGGCTATTTGCTTTTACAATTCCTTTGACCCTTCCCACACAAATACCACCGGTTAGTGACGGAAAGAAATAATTCTGACTACAAACAACTGCTATTTGCCTTCAAATTTACACACAAGATTTTCTCCAAGTAAGAAGCCACACACCTACGAGAGAATGCTCTCTTTGGATAACTGCATCATGAGAGGTCCAACAAGCCATGCATTGTGTATTGGGTAGACATGAGACGATCACTGTCAAGCCATCTATGTCCTCATTTCATCTTTCTGAGAGGATTTAATTCCTGCAAAATGTTGAGATCTATTTCAAGACATGTATGTCATATCAGAAAGGGCTTCCAAACTTCCAGAAACTAGCACCTCTGACAATTATGATTTTTATAGATGTACATAGAAAGATTACTTAACGCTCTTTCTGTTGATTGGATATGCATTTAATAGTGTTCTAAGTAAAATGGCTGCATTACCAGCCGACTCAGTGCTGTATTCACTGGGAAAATCATGACACTGTGCCTAGGTACTTACACACATCCTGCAATAGTGGAGCAATACAGAAAATATTCTGAAAGTAAAGTTGAAATCTACCTGAGAATAACAGCAACTATATCTCTTCTGAGTCGTGAGAAGATGCATTCCCTGGCAATGTACTAGACTTGGCTCTCCGTTGGCTGTTGTAGTCATAATAATCCATTGAGCTTTTGAACAGTACCACTGGTTCTTAGTTCCACCAGAAACAATTTGTGGTACAGAAAAAGCACAAAAGGGTCCCAACATATACATAATTTAATAGACTTTCTAATGAAAAACATAGATAGCATTAGTAATGTTTATATTATAATAACACACCGTTTGTGCCTTGGGAGTGCCACTCTCTAGTGTTCTATATCTCATTAGCTTAAAAGGTTATCCAGCCTTGTGGCAGTCTCTATATGCAGTAGCGGCCCTTCCACTGCCAAAGTGGCTGAACAAGCTGGAGGAGGAAGGTGAGGAGGGGGTAGGGTTCGGGGACAAAAAAATGTTAAAACATTTTTAAAAGGTACCTGAATGCCACTGCCTGTCGCATTGCACTTTTCCTATCTTCTTCTTCTGGGCACAGGCTCCCAGTCAGCACTACGGCCAACCTGGGGCTGCATGAAAGCAGCATCAGGATTGGCCTGAGCGCTGCCCACTTGCACTTCCAGTACAAAAAGGGGGGGGGTCCCGGAACACTGGTTTAAAAGCAAGAAATACAACTAGATATAAATAAAAGAACAAATGTAGTCAATTTTTTAAAGTGGAAGGAATAGTGCAAGGTTTAGGGAAGTGACAAAGTGAAGGTCAACAGACCTTATTAGACAGTTAACACTTCTGGCTTCTGGAACGAGCCAGATACACAAAACATAAATGTTTGTAAAGTTCAAATTAAATACACCATGCTTCTAAAAATACAATAATTATCACGCTTGGGGTAGAAGCTGCTAGGCAGAAAGGTTGTCGTCGTTTCGGCCCCATGGTATGGTAGGTAGTACTGTAACATTACAGGGGGGGGGGGGTGTTTCTCAGGACAGCCACTTATACAAAGTGATAGGGCAGAGGTGGGAGGGGGGGGAGGTGGGGGAGACAGGAGGGAAGGGGTGTTGGGTAAAAAAATAAAACTATTAAAAAACGTATCTGCCACTCCCCTCCCGCTGATGCTGCCGGCCACCTCGTTGCTCCTCGGAAGTGGATCCGCCTCAAAGCACAGGCACATGAACAGACTCCTATTTGCTCGTCTACTACGTCATTAGCTGCAAATAGAAGTCTGTTCATGTGCACGATCAACCCAATTTGTTCATGAGCTAAGGGTGGGTTAAGTGACCAATCCAATGTTGTCTTTTGAGGGCTCAACTGGTTTCTAATGCTACTTTTGCTTCGACTGTTATTGATGTGAACTGACGTCAACGCAGCCGTGACATGCCTAGAGACATCCATTGTCTTATGAGCACACTCTACATTTATATTATATGTATATATAACTTGAAAAATAACGACCTAGTATGGCACAGAGTGTGCAACCTGGCACACTGAGATGGAAAGTAGTTATGTTATGTTAATAGGGCATATAAATTGTGATAGTGCCCTCACTGGCGAGCTGGTATGAAAAAGCAGCTCGAGGGTAGCATAACTAGTTAGCATGGAGGAGTCTTGTCTGTTATAGAAATTAGCCAGACAAATCGCTCCACTAAGAATGACCATGCACCCCCACTATCAGGATCTAGAAAGAGTTGTAAATCTGTCAATACTTACGGGTGAGGTTTCCCTTGATAAAGTGAAGGCTGTAAGCATGCTCTGAAAACGAGACTGCAAGCATCTCTGGAATGTGAGATTGCAAGAGATTTTACAAAAAAAGTATAGAATCCCCCATCTGTATTTTGAATGGAAAAAAGACAATATAATAACCACTCCTCACCCACATTCTCTTGTTGCATGTGCTAGGTATTTTGTTTCATAGCTGAAAAGCACATTTTGGTGTCATTGTCTCAGTGCTGCAGTTTTAATTGATTATAGCCTATGGAGGGATTTATTATTGTGACTAGGAATATTCAAAATTGTGGGTGTTATTGTACATAATTTATATCTGAAAGATAAAAAAGTTTCCAAGTTATAATTGATTGAAAACCGTGAACAAAGTCATTTTGAAACTACAAATTAAAAAATATATCCAAAACATTTTAGTTAACTTCTCTTCTCTCTACCACCACTCGTGGCCTTAGATTTTGCACTGACCCTAACCTTGATGCTTTCCACTCTATCTCGAAATTGTATGGTATTTTCTTCTCACCATACCGGTTTAGATGTTGTTACTCAATACTTGAAGCTGGTGTAATTTGTTTCTCATCTAGTGTTCTGTTTCTAATGTAAAGCATTTGAACACCTTTGGATTATATCTGCGCTGTATGAAATCAAATGTATAAATAAATAAGCAAATGAACTTGCAGTGTATTGAACATTTTACCCTGTGTGACTGGGTTTTTTAGGTCTTGTTTGATGACAGTGCATATGCTTTCGCAGCGAGGGCGAGCGGTATTGTTTAGAATAAAGGGCTTAAAGCCCACCCAATGCTTCCCATTCGTTGGCTTAATTGGTACTCTTATTTGCCATCTCCTAATTGGCCAGTGCATGCAGTGCGTCACTTCTTTTTCTTTCTGTAGTGCATGGACCAGGCACAGATTACTTCCTATTGATTAGTGTCTGTCCACTTCTCGTGCTGTGAGTAAAGTACTGTTTCTTCTTCCCCTCCCACTCACACTTGTCCATGGTACTTCACCCCCCTCCCACCCACCTCTTCTACATGTTGCTTCTTCCCCTATCACCCACTCCTCCTGCTCTGTGCAGCCACAAACCCCCATGTCGTAGGTGCTTGCCTGTACCCCACCTTCCAGTGTCTTTACTTGCCCGAACCATCTTAAAAAATGCGCTATGATGCGACGCCAGCACTGGCCATGTCATAGCGTTTATTTCAAACATTACTTTTAGCCATTCTGCACATCCACGCTGTTGTACAACATGGCTAAAAGACATTGACAAAGCCAATAGGTGTTGCATAGGCGTAGCCTTTGGCTTTCAAGTTTTTGTTTACCAAGGAAGGTCTGTAGGTATGCTTGAAGGCGACGTATCATTAGGGGTACACATTTGTACTAATGTGTTGCTACTTGCAAAACTAGTAGACGGCTTTGCGATCCTGTGATTTAATTGATCTGCCTACTCCTAACTAAAAGTAAGAATACTTTTAACTTTTGCTGGTTTACAAATTAGTTTTTTGCGGTTGTTACAATCACTGTTTATTTACAGTTGATTGTTAAAATTGCTCCGTAGGGGCTTCGTGGTGGTTAAAGGCCGGGCAGTACATCTTTCTAGGATGTTGTCAGCAATAAAAAGGTGTGTGAGATCCGTTTATTAACTATTTTGAAATAATGTGAATTGTTTAAGAATTTAAAAACCTGTGAATGTCTCTTTATGAATTTAGTTGAAAACATACAAATCTTAAGCCCAGGTTTTCATTATGGCATCATATTTCACTCCTTTTCTCACGCTTTATTTTTAGGTTTCGCTGGGGGACGGAGCTGTAAGCTCCGCCTCCAGAGAAATCTGTAGTTTCTAGTATGGGTGACTTGAACACGCCCTTCTGCTTCATTGGCTAGCTCCATAAATGGAGGCTAGCCATTGGAACAGAGAGGCGTCCGTCATGGCCGGACCAGATTCGGGGGCGTTCCCGAGAATCTTTGGCTTTTGGCTACGTCATGATTCGTCAGCCAAAAGCCGGGAACGCCCCCGAATCTGGTCCAGCATTGCCGGCACCTGATTTTTGATTATTTTGTCCGCTGGCAGGTGCCTACCCTGCCAGGGACCTTGCCGCTGTTGTGGTACCCCGAGCGAGTGCCCACCTCGCTTAATATTTAGATTTAAGGCCGGTGCCCACCCGGCATTGCTCCGTGTATTCACCGCCGCGGCCCCGAGTGAGAGGAGGAAGCAGCGCCCGCCTTCAAGCCCGGGCCGCGCTGGGATTGGCCCAGCCGGCCGAGCCCCCTTCCGCGTCATCGCAGGAGGAGGTGGAGAGAGCCGGAAGGAGGAAGCAGCCTGCATCGATCAACCGTCCCGAGGCTCCCGAGCACAGGCCCTCCCCCCCCGTAGTAGAAATCACCATGTCCCCTGCACCTCTGTCCCGTGCGCCTCCTCCTTCCCTCGTGTCGGGTCACCTTCTCCGTGGGTCTCAGCCGTCCGTCTACAGCCAGGGCCGTGTCATGCAGTCCTTCATGAGGAGCGTTCCATGCCACTAATTTTGTCCGCCGGCCGAGGAAGTCCAGGTGAGTGGTTCCCTTCCCGCCCCCCCACCCCTCCCGTTGTCCGTTCCTTTCCCGCCCGCCCCCCCACCCCTCCCGTTGTCCGTTCCTTTCCCGCCCCCCCACCCCTCCCGTTGTCCGTTCCTTTCCCGCCCCCCCACCCCTCCCGTTGTCCGTTCCTTTCCCACCCGCCCCTCCCTCCCGTTGTCCGTTCCTTTCCCGCCCCCCCACCCCTCCCGTTGTCCGTTCCTTTCCCGCCCGCCCCCCCACCCCTCCCGTTGTCCGTTCCTTTCCCGCCCGCCCCCCCCACCCCTCCCGTTGTCCGTTCCTTTCCCGCCCCCCACTCCTCCCGTTGTCCGTTCCTTTCCCGCCCCCCCACCCCTCCCGTTGTCCGTTCCTTTCCCGCCCCCCCCACCCGTTGTCCTTTGCAACCGGCACGAGTCACTTTTTGTCTTGCACATCCGCTCTTCGCTACCTCGCACCTCGTGTTAGTTTGTAATACCTGCACAAGTGCCACATTGACTATGTACGTTTCTTCCTGTTCTTCAGTGTCTGCCTTCTGTTGCCGTATCCTACCTCCTTCTTGCACTTCCTATTCTCTTGTATCCCTGTCACTCTTCTTCCTATATTGCACCCTTTGCTACCTCCTGTATTCCGCTCACTCACTATATCCACTATTGCCTCCCGTAACTCCACGCCTCCTTTTGCAATGTGTTCACTTGTCATTTTCTCCTCATGCCTCATTATTGTTCCCACTGCCAAGCACTCTGATGCCTTCGGGTAAGGTCCTCGCTAGATAAACACCTAAATCACTAAATAAATAATTAGGATCGCCCGGCCACGATCCCACCCGTGCCTCCCCGAGGACCCTTGTCTGTGCCTCCACAGCACCCGACCCCCGCGATGTCCCCCCCCCAGCGCCCGGGGCAGTAACTCCCGTTCCATCGGCCCCAGAAGGATGAAAGGCACATGCATGACACCCCCCCCCCCATCACGCCCCGTCCCTTCATTCAACCACTGCTCTTGTACACAGTAGCCTCCGAACCGCGTTGGCCGCTCCCCGCTTAAACACCCCTCCCCCCTCGCTCACTGCCCTTCGTTACGTTCTAAGTAGTACCCTGGCAGCCTTGAACCATCCCGCCCGACGTCCCATTTTGAGACCTGAATAGGCATCCTCTCCTAGCTCTGCCTGGCCCCCATCCCCCTTTGGACATCAGCCCCCCCCCCCTCCCTTCCCACAGTCCCATCCTTCTCCCTGTATATATTGTTGACTCCGTAGATGCGTGGAGCTTTGGCCCTGCTGTGTTGACCCTTGCCTCCATATTTCACTTACAGGGCGGAGGGAGGGGGGAGGAGGCTTCCACAACTCCCTGGCATACCTGGTGAAGCAGCCCCCACCCACACCATACTGACCCAATTCGCCAGCCCGCCCCCTAGGCGGCCCTACCTGCCTCCTTATCTTACCCCCTTCCTTTACTAAGACGGCCCCCTTTTCCTTATCCTAGCACCCCTCCTCCCCCCGCTGTTATTTCCTTGCTGCTCGTGTTGGTGCCCCATCCCCCCCAGTACCTTCCCACTCCCCTTCTTCCTTGTCACTACCCCCTATGCCGTGTCTTACTTGACTGCCTGCGTTGGTGACCCAACTCCCCCTCCCTTTGGCGCCCTTTCTGTCTCCCACCCCTTTTCAGCTTTTGCACCCTGCCATCCCCCAGAGCCCAAACCCAAGTAGAATTTCTTCGAGACAGCGCCTGCTCACGTTCTTGCATCCAAGCTCATTATTGTCCTAGTCTCAGCAACGTGAACCTTATCTTATCTCTTGCACTCTGCTGGGCGCCCTTCATGGCCAACAAGTTCAGTAATCCACAATCCATGCTTAATTCCCGCATTATGCCTTTAGTCCTTATTCACCCTCTAGTGCCATCCACACGACATGCTGTGATCTGCCTGTAATATCTCTTCTTAATTCCGTCCATTTTGCATAGATGCATGTCCTGCACCCAATCACCCTTGTCCCCTCCCGAGCCCTCCCTCCCTCCAAACAGCGCCCCCAACACTCACACCCCGCAGACAAATGCGTAGCTCGCCACACCTTTCCCGCAAACCCGCCCACTCCCCGTCCTGCGTGCCCACTTGAATACCAACTGAACCACCACACTCATACTCCTTGTCCACCTTTCTGCCCCGGCCTCATTGCCCCTGTCTGCGCAGTGCGCCCCTCGTTGACTTCTCGTTTTTTTTTTCATCACACGTAGGTTAACCTGCTACATGCGGTGTTCTGCCCGCATCAGTCAGTACGCCCAATTGTTTCGTTCTTGAATTGTTAATGCTACAGACTGTCTTCTGAAAATGCGTTGATAATTTTACTGCTTGTGTTGTGTGTGGCGTGTAGGGCTGACCCATGTGCCCAGGTGATGGTGCGACCTTGTTTACTGGCAACAAGAGTGCTTTTGTATACCGTCTAGGGAAACAGTCGTATTTTAGTTTGTTGTGGTGCTTAGGTACCTCCCTAGTGGCTGTCGGGGTACCCCTCCTCCCCCCGGATTGGATTGCATGCATGTTCTTGTGGATGGCCAGGACCTAGTGTTTTGAAAGCAAAGGCAAGCCTCTGGGTGCATATGATTCTTTCCCTGTATCACGATGACCTCCAACAAATCCAAGAAAATGCTGCTTAACATCTCCCATATCAGGTTTTGTCCAACTATGTTGGTGTGGGAAATGGAAAGTACACCAGCCCCTGCAGCTAAGGGCTCGATGTCTTCATTCCTGTGCATTAGGCAAACAGGGGATGTGTGCTGTTTCACTGTAGGCCTTGAGTACGAACTCCTGGCAGTCTGGAATACTGAAGAGTGCATGTGGAATACTGGACACCTTGTTGCGGTCAAACGACTCAATGCACTCCCTCTAGATGGGATGACAATAGTCAGCAAGTTTCTCCATCCAGCTTCTGCCATTGCATTTACTACCCAGGAAATCTTGGCTGCTTCAGCTGCTGTGCGTGGAAAGGTCATCCAGCCTCAAAGGGATTCGCAGACCGCAGAGACTCTCAAAAGTGTTGTATTTGTCCCAGGGCCTTGTACGGAGAGATGCCACTCTTTCTGAATGTTGTGCTGCCTTGTCTTTGCCATTAGCATTCTGCCAGAATCCTAACGCAGCCCTCTCTTTCTGACTTGTTGCATCCTCAATCCTGCTTTTCTCTACTACCACCACGGTATGCCATCTCTCACTGGGCTGTGTCAGAATCTCCAGCAACCCTCTGTGTAGGCTGTTCTATCTAGGTATTACCAGTATCTGGGTCTCTCCTTCCAAGACACCATCTCTTTCGAAGTGGTCCCACCAGTATACCACCAGGCCTGGGTACTCCAGCAGGAATACACTGTATGGTGAGCATGAGTACACTGGACCTGTTGTGACTGCTACAAGGTATTTCATCAGCATAGTAAAGAAAATGGTGTTTGTTTATAACTGGTAGTTAATAGTGCTTCTGTTGTTCTAAGCAGATAGTTTGGGATGTATTGTATATTGGGCTGTTAGTATTGCTCCCAGCTCTCACATGCAAGTGCCCACCTCAGTCCATGTTCTTTCCTATTAATCAACCCAAGTTCTGAGCCTGAAGTTGAGGAACACTCCCTACACTCATCTAGCACCTGGGTGGGGAAACCCTGTACCAACTTCTTTAGAGGTACTTGTGTATTTTCAGTTTATACCTACCTGCTGACTCTGGTCATTATCTACCTTCCTTGGTTAGTCACTGCCCTGAGGTCTGTGGGCAGGACTGACAGTCGATGCATCTTCTTTCCCACCGGTATTCAAAGCCTTGCTACATAGCTACATAGCTAGGCGACCAGTGCTTAATTTGTAAAATAAGTGCCAGGGCCCTCGTCAGTATAAGTTCTATTGGTGCAGAACGCAGGGACAGTTCCTCTGTTGTAGCAGAGGAGTGTTGCCACACTTAAATTATCCCCAAACCCCCAGAGATGAAAAATAACATGGTAATTCATTATCATTTTATTGATCATCCCTGTCCTGAACAGAGCATCAGGACGGGACAAGGCCTGTTCACATCATTTGCTCAAACAAAAGTAAGGCCCACCTGCACCCTAAGCCAATGAAGACTTTTACACTGAAGGGCATCCTGAGGTTCTTTACTCCTCCCTTCGGTACATAGGTGATGATGATGTTTTTACAGTCATTAACCAGTGACTGGCTGATGGTAACTTTAATTGCGACATGGAATATTTTATTTTTAGTATTTTACTTTTAGTTCCCTGCCCCCTCGCTGTGCTTGCTTCCCTGCCCCCTCGCTGTGCTTGCTCTCCTGAGTGTGTGTGTGGCTCTGGGTGGGTGTGTGTGGCTCTGGGTGGGTGTTTGTGGCTCTGGGTGTGTGTGTGTGTGGCTCTGGGTGTGTGTGTGTGTGGCTCTGGGTGTGTGTGTGTGTGGCTCTGGGTGTGTGTGTGGCTCTGGGTATGTGTGGCTCTGGGTGTGGCTCTGGGTGTGTGTGTGGCTCTGTGTGTGTGTGTGTGTGGCTCTGTGTGTGTGTGTGTGGCTCTGGGTGTGTGTGTGTGTGTGTGGCTGGCTCTGGGTGTGTGTGGCTGGCTCTGGGTGTGTGTGTGTGTGGCTCTGGGTGTGTGTGTGTGGTAGTAATTGCTGTCTGCTGTCGTCCGTAGGGTACAATAGGTTTCGGATTTGCAAGAGATTAAGCTAATGGCAATGTAAATGACAATGCCATTTATTTATCTGTTTTCAAAACCAACACATAAATACAAATTTTGTCATTTACAATGCCAATAGCTCTAACTTTTCCAAAGGCGAAACCATTGCATTGTAAATGCTTGTTTTGATTCTCTTTCCTGCACCTTTTCTCTCTTTTCTAATTTCTGCCCGCTTGTTTTTCTTTCTCATACAAACTCATTTTACCCAGACTCTTGCTGCGAGCCAGGCACCAATTTCAGTGTGTATTCTTCTCCGCGTAGGCTTAATACGAAGCAGATGTGGCCTGCTTTGTCATCTTTGGCTGTGCAGCTAATCAGAGTGTCGTCAACTCTGGGTTGCGCAAAGAGATATTTATTCCCAGAGGAAATGTGAAACGTGACACACATAACATCTTGTACAGAAAACATGCTGAGCCTCTAAAATGTTAACTACAACTTTGCAGCTGTGTTGCCATGGGCTGAAAGAAGCATTTTGGATGCAAGTTCAGCAACAGTTAGCGCTGTATTGAAAGATAATAATAAATAACTGAATCCTTATTCGGAAGCAGCCACAACCATAAAAGATTTTTTAAAAACATACTTTAAAAAGAGATTGATAACAGTTATAATTCATTGAAAATTCATAAAAAATATTGTGCAAAGTCGCAAGGTCCAAGCGTCAGTCGTATCTTGAGTTGATTGATCTAAAAGCAGCCCTCAGGAAATTCGTGACTACAAAAAGATTGTGGGCATTGGGCAAGAGCTGCAAATACATAAGTAAAGTAAAGTAGTAGAGTAAAGTAACTGAGCTTAAAAAGCGCCTGGTTACACTAGCCAGTGTGTCCCCGCTCTGTACAGCTGAGGAACCCATCCTGGCCTGTTCCTGTGAGGAACCCACTCCTGGGCACCCCAAGGGGAAGCCAGGCATCCTTAGCAATTAGGGCCGGTGTGGAGATTAAGCAAGCTATTGCCCAGAGTTGGACCCATGATTAGAATAGGCACCGGGGCGAGAATTATCGGGTCCGCAGACATTGAGCCCAAGACCCTGCCGCGACGGGAATTGGATCCTGGGCCCGGGTCAGATCTCTGCATCAGGGTCTGCCGCTCTAACCAGTGAGTCACACTTCTACACTAAGTGCAACACAAGCTTGTCTAAATGTCATAGCTTTAAAAAGGGTCCTAAGGAACACTCTCTGCATTAAAAGATATGGTCACAATTTCGTGGAGAAACTACTGTACTATTATTTTTAGGTTTTGCCTCGCCAAAAAGATGCGCTCTGCGCATCTTTTTTGCGCAGGCAAAAACCTAATGAGTACTGTGTGTGGGTTTGGGTCGGCCCTCGTCATTCATTGGCTGGCTCCATAAATGGAGCCTAGCCATTGGACGAGGGGCCTGTCCGTCAATGCCGGACCAGACACGGGGGCGTTCCCGAGATTCTTTGGCTTTTGGCTACGTCAGCCGAAAGCCTCTTCTCGGGAACGCCCCCGAATCTGGTCCGGGATTGAGGGCACCCGCCGGGAAAGGGCATGAAGGTCAAACCAAGCTGCAGGGAGGTATCGCCGGCAGCCCGTCATCCGAGGAGATGGTTGGCTGCAGGGAAAGTAGGAGGCATGAAGATTATACCGTGCTTACTTTGAGCAGCTGAGCTGGTTGCAGGGGTCCACCAGCGCTCGTATTTGAAAACCCGCACTTATTATTGTTTTAACACCAGCCTCCATCCAAAATAAGAGAGAGAAACGGGGTGAAGACTGATAAAGAAAATGACGGTAAAACGCTGACAAAGGGAGAAAGCAGGGATTAAAAAAACCCATGCATGAGTGAAATAAATGGGCAGGACATGTATGGTGGTTCATGAAAGAGATATGAGGTGGAATCAAGGTTAGACAGCCTTGGTGTTTTACCTGTCGCCCACCCAAAATTGCGTGTGCAGAGTGCAGAGTGGAGATTCAGAGTGCAGAGTGGAGATTCAGATTCCAGAGTGCAGAGTGCAGAGTGCAGAGTGGAGCTTCAGAGTGGAGCTTCAGAGTGGAGCTTCAGAGTGCAGAGTGGAGCTTCAGAGTGCAGATTCAGAGTGGAGCTTCAGAGTGCAGATTCAGAGTGGAGCTTCAGAGTGCAGAGTGGAGCTTCAGAGTGGAGCTTCAGAGTGCAGAGTGGAGCTTCAGAGTGGAGCTTCAGAGTGGAGCTTCAGAGTGGAGCTTCAGAGTGCAGAGTGGAGCTTCAGAGTGCAGATTCAGAGTGGAGCTTCAGAGTGCAGATTCAGAGTGGAGCTTCAGAGTGCAGAGTGGAGCTTCAGAGTGCAGAGTGGAGCTTCAGAGTGGAGCTTCAGAGTGCAGAGTGGAGCTTCAGAGTGGAGCTTCAGAGTGCAGAGTGGAGCTTCAGAGTGGAGCTTCAGAGTGCAGAGTGGAGCTTCAGAGTGGAGCTTCAGAGTGGAGCTTCAGAGTGGAGCTTCAGAGTGGAGCTTCAGAGTGCAGAGTGGAGCTTCAGAGTGGAGCTTCAGAGTGGAGCTTCAGAGTGGAGCTTCAGAGTGCAGAGTGGAGCTTCAGAGTGGAGCTTCAGAGTGGAGCTTCAGAGTGGAGCTTCAGAGTGCAGAGTGGAGCTTCAAAGTGCAGAGTGGAGCTTCAGAGTGGAGCTTCAGAGTGCAGAGTGGAGCTTCAGAGTGCAGAGTGGAGCTTCAGAGTGGAGCTTCAGAGTGCAGAGTGGAGCTTCAGAGTGGAGCTTCAGAGTGCAGAGTGGAGCTTCAGAGTGGAGCTTCAGAGTGGAGCTTCAGAGTGGAGCTTCAGAGTGGAGCTGCAGAGTGGAGCTGCAGAGTGGAGCTTCAGAGTGGAGCTTCAGAGTGGAGCTTCAGAGTGGAGCTTCAGAGTGCAGAGTGGAGCTTCAGAGTGGAGCTTCAGAGTGGAGCTTCAGAGTGGAGCTTCAGAGTGCAGAGTGGAGCTTCAGAGTGCAGAGTGGAGCTTCAGAGTGGAGCTTCAGAGTGCAGAGTGGAGCTTCAGAGTGCAGAGTGGAGCTTCAGAGTGGAGCTTCAGAGTGCAGAGTGGAGCTTCAAAGTGGAGCTTCAGAGTGGAGCTTCAGAGTGGAGCTTCAGAGTGGAGCTTCAGAGTGCAGAGTAGAGCTTCAGAGTGGAGCTTCAGAGTGCAGAGTGGAGCTTCAGAGTGCAGAGTGGAGCTTCAGAGTGCAGAGTGGAGCTTCAGAGTGGAGCTTCAGAGTGGAGCTTCAGAGTGGAGCTTCAGAGTGGAGCTTCAGAGTGGAGCTTCAG